>NC_058091.1:199212500-199812500 GCF_020171115.1 Neogale vison
GCCCTGTGTCACTGTGTTCATTAGTTTAAAATCCCCATTAACCCTTCCCTTTCACATAACAACTATCTTCAATATTATTTCACATCAGATCTCAGATGAACATAGTGCTTTTTTCCCCACTTTAAACATTTTAAAGAAGGGATGTAAAAGTGGAATTTTAAAATTATGGTTACCTAACCACTGTGTGTTTTTAAAAGATCACATGTCAAGCCTGTATTCCTTAATTTTTGCCCATGATAGATTATTAATGTGAAGAGCATTATCAAGTGCATACAAAAGTAATTCTGTTGCTGCTGGCTGATACTAGATGAACACATTTCTATAATTTACAGTGGTAAATAATGGATTTAATGTTTAAATTGCTTAAGAGGCAGGAAAAATGATCATTAGGAAACCAGTTTCCTGGCTAAATAGCACAGATTTGACAATTAACACATATGTTTTTAAACTAAGACATTTTATGTCTAAAAACAGCTGATAGTTGGGGAGATCTTTTCCTGCCCTTTGCTTTCAGCACCATCATGATACTGTGAAGCTCAGGCGTGAGACATTTTGAACTTTGAGTATGAGAGTACTTTGTTTATATAATGTCATCAGTTCTTGTCATTCCCTGAGAAGTTTCTGGACAAGATTTGAAGTCATAGTATGACATTTATTTTTAAACAGCATAAGACAGTTATCATGTTGGTTTGCAGAGGTATGACTTGTTGATTATCTCATGCTATAGCTTATTTGCCATTACTCTGTCCTGTTTGAAGGAAAATTAAGTTGTGAGTAAAGTTGATGAATAGTCGTGATTTCGTTATTTTTAAAAACAAAGTCCTTTACTGTAATATTCCAGGTTCTTATGTCTTTTTTCCATGCATACGCATATTGTAATGCAAAAACTTTAAACCATTATGAATTTTTATATGTTTTATGTACACCAAAGGGTCACAGATGGTAGAAAGATTTGTTACCATGAGGTAGTGTAGCATTTTGTGATTATAAAATTAATCTGTCTCTAAATCTGTTTAAAGAGTTTTTGCCATCTAATGAGCAATATAAATTATTAATATTTTCATGTTCTTGGGGACATTCACAGCCATAATTTTACCAACACAGCTGTTTGACCTGGTGACATCATGTTTTGCATATTTTTGCATTTTAATGAGTCAGTCATTTAAAAGGTTACAAAGAAACCATAACTCATAAGTAATTAAATTATTTAGCAGAAGTATGAGGAGATCTTCTGACATAGGTCACTGTGGGAAGGGAAATTCATAGCTGTACTCAGTTGCACCTGTTTATTGGGAGGTAAATGTGTGTAGAAGCTTTTCCCTTAGATTATGAAATGACTTTACTCAATGAAATACCTGAATGTATACGATGCACACACACACATACACACACATTCCCAAGCAGTGCATTTTCATTGTGATGGAGTAAGTTGAACTATTACTCTTAATACAAACACAAGCATAGCTTACTTACCATTTAGGGTTAACTATCCTTGAAAGTGTAGCCAGATTGGTTTTAGGACTGTCTTATGATTATGCTTTCCTCCTTTTTTCCCCTTTTCATATTATCCTTTTCTCTTGAAGAATAAAATGGTTTCATGTAGACATTTTAGGAATTTTTACTTAATTCTGATTTGGAATTTTCTATTGAATGGACATATCTTGAAAGAAAAGGTGACTCATAGGTATAGCACTGTACCTAGCACAGTGCTTGGTTAATAGTAGCTG
This sequence comes from Neogale vison, assembly GCF_020171115.1. NCBI lineage: Eukaryota > Metazoa > Chordata > Mammalia > Carnivora > Mustelidae > Neogale > Neogale vison. The sequence continues at coordinate 199,214,228 of NC_058091.1, forward strand.
CTTATTAAGTATTCGTTGTATGGAATCAGTTTTTAACACATTATTGACTCATTGAATACTTGGGGTCCTTCTTTATGTCCTCATGCTTGCAAGTGGACTCTAGATCCACAAGGAAAGCACTCATATATATATATTCTTGAAAAAACAACAAAAATATTTTAAACATACTATTTTAATTGGAAGAAAAAAAGAAAGAGAAAAGTGACATATTTGAAGATAAAATGATTAATGTACTGTAGTTTTTAAGCAGACTTTAAGAGTAATTTGAAACCGTAAGCATATGTTTGCATGGTATATATATATAAGATCAGGTCAAGTGATAATGTTTTGAAAGACTTTGAGCCTATCATCTATAGCTATGATATTTACACAGTTTTCTAAAGGATTTTAGTGGGAAGCTAAGAGACTATTGGACTTTCATTTTGCCCTCTAAAGCATAAAGGCACAATTTTCATGAAGGACATAAATTTCACAAGATGAATTTGTCCATCCAACTCTGCTTGGGACCATGTAATAGGGAGGTGTGTCTCTAAGATTCCCTATACCCACTTAGGGGTTTTGATCTGTCATAGACAGGCAACAGTTGTAACTTGTTACTTCTTTTTACTGTAATGTGTAAACGTGTGGGTGTATGTTTGTTTTTTAAATGAGAATGAAAAGCAAAGAACATAAAAGATTTCATAATGCTGTAGTATTAAATCATATTTATGTCCTTGATAATGAGTGGTAAATGTTTTTAATGATGCTATTGTAAATTTATAGAGTGCTTTAATAAATAAAATATTGGTGATCAGAAGAAAAAATTGTGTTTAAGCATCACAATGTTCTAAAACCTAGGAAAAGTTAGAAACAGAACAGGCGGTAATATAGATAAGTGCAAAGTGAATGTTTTAAAATAAATAGCACTTGGATGACCTGAGATGTCAGAACTAGAGACAAAGGTGTGTGTTTGTCAATATATCCTTCATGTTTTACAGACTCCTAAGGGAACAAGGGAAGATACAATTTCACCTTTTCTGTGCCAAAACATTTTAATTATATCTTCTTCCAACTACAGCGGTTCAGTAACCAAGGAGCTGACATTGATGCATGTGTTGATAAAGCTGCAAACATTCAAAATGAGATTAACAAAGATTTTGAGCAAAGGGTGACAGCTAATTTTGCACAGTGTTCTGCATCTGATTCAAGCCAGCATAATAATAGAATATTTTATAACTGTTTTGTTATTCAAAAGGACTTTTATGATGCATTTATATTTGTGGATATCTTTGTATCATACTTAAAAATTATCTATCCTGTGGCTAAAACTATTTGCACATCTATGTTGTAATGCAGAGACAATATTATAAAGGAAAAAAAAACCGTCTTACTGTAACTTGTGGGTTTTGTTTTTGTTGTTGTTGTTGTCTTTTTTTGTAATCATACTTTATCCTTGGAACTCTTTGCCATAACCTTAATTTGTCTTGAGCACACTAGCTGGCGAAGGTATAGAGATGGTAAATGTATATTTTCTCATGTTGCTTAGTATGCACTAATAAAATGACCAAGAAAAGTTATATTCAACTTATTTAATTAATAAAACTGTAGTTTCTTTATGTTCTTGAACTCCTTTGAGCACATTTCAGTGTATTTCTTTTCTCATCTATTCTCTACTTGAAGGCAGCTGACAGTCTTCTTTCACTTTTCTTTTTGTTTGTGAAATTTTCTTTTCTTTTTTTTTTTTTTTTTATCCACTCACTTCTCCATCTGCTTTCACTTTTGTTTGCTTGGGCCGTCTCTCATCCCAACTTGATAATGAGGAATGCAGTGTGACCCTGACCTCTATCAGCCCATGCATGACCTTCTGACTCTACCATATAACCTTTGACCTTCTCTTTGACAGCTTGATTAATTACCCTGTGTTATGATTTATGAGTAAGTGCTATGTAAAAATAATAGACAACAGGTGGTCCTCTGAAAACTTTTTGTGGCATGTTTTCTTTTACTGACTAACTTGATGAGCTATTTGAAGTTGGAAACTTACTGGAATAATCTATGTTGGTCTATATCATGGTATTTTTGTACCATGGAACACGACATTAGAATATAGGGAGCTACAAGTTAAAGCATGATTGTGACAAACATTTTACAAAATATTAGCAGGGTGCTGTTACCTAAGTGCACATTGGGAGGAAGCAGAAAGTGGAGTCAAGTGACATTTTAGGCGTTTCAGTCCCAGGTCACGTCTTGAGAAAATTGCTGAAATAATGGAGGGGGCATTTTTCAAGCAGAGCTGCAGCTCCAACAGCTATGTTTACTTTAACGCTTCACTAGTGACTTCTGATTGGTTGTCATGACCTCATCTCACTGTTGCACCTAGGCTGTTGCAACAGTGACATAGACATACCCTTGTTGTGAAAAAGATGAGAATAAACACAACATACATCTTTCAGAAAAGATGAATGGACAGTGGTTTGTCCATTTTAACCATGGGTAGATGTAGCTTATAGGCAAATTGCTTTGGGTTTCATTTCCCTTGAGGATGAGCACCTTTCTTCTTTCAAACCAAACAGATAGAATGCTGAACTTGGAAAATATGATTGATAAGTCTGTGTTAAATGATCTTTTACAGAGCTTTGCCTGAAGACCAAAACAGACAGTTCCATAGGTCAGAGGATTCTACTCTGGCCACTGACCTCTTTGGTCACACGTGGCTTATAGTATTGGCAGGTTAATATGCAGAGCTGAACACTTTCACCTGATTTTTTATTTAGCCAACCACAAGAGATTTGAAAAGATGTAGAATTTTCTCCTATTTTCTATTTTCCTTATAACTGGTACTTAATAGGCAAATTAACTTGGATAAATTTTTAATTTTAGCAAGATTTCATTGGGATCAAAATATATCCTGGCTTTGGTCAGACATTGAAACATTTTATCTATTTGTAGACTCTTCTTGACAACTACATTTCTGTACTGATTTAATTTCTTAAGCAGGGTTTCCTCTTTGGTTCTTTGTGTTTGGCATCACCTATCTGTTTTAGACCTCTGACCTAAGCCATCATTTGTTGATTGAATGATAAATGAACTATTATTTATTAGTAAGTGCATCTACAGACTTCAAAGTAAAAGAGGCCTGCAGTCCTGTGCATTCTCTTTAAATCACAGCGAGCCGTTGTGCTGAATAAACTGCTATGTCTAGCAATAAAATTTTGAGGGTTTCTGATTAAGATTCCATGCTTTAGACTTTATAAACCCAGTTCCGAAAATGAAACTACAGTTAAAGCTACAAAGGATAGAAAATGGAATGAGATAAGTGAAAGAGATTAGCCTCTTGATCACTTTCTTGATCTTCTGCTAGACTGTGCACTCAAACATAAGAGTTAATTAACAACTTTATATATACTTTGTCTCTTGAAATGTTGGATATTGGAATTGACTTGGGTAAATCATTAATCAGGATGCCAGAAGTTTTATTTATTTAGTTATAGAATGTTAGGTAATCAGTTTGATCATTTTGTCTTCTTAAAGGTAACAGAAGTTTCTGTGTATGTTTAAAATGAACTGCCTTTTCATCTTATGAGAAATTTAGCATGAATGATTAAATATAAAAAGAATACTTTCATATAAAATGTTTAAGGTTATAACCTTAGTTATGGAGGCCTCATTAGAGTGGCAATGCACAGTTCTTTAATGATATTATATCTGATGCCTGGTTTCATAAAGTTTTGTAAAACTTTATGGGTACACTTGTTAAAGGTCAAACTACGATCTCTTTCTATTTCTTTGTGTATCGATTGAGTTATTGCAAATAGAGAGAATTAATTTTTAAAATGGCATTTATTCTGTTTTTTTAAGATGGTTTCTTCAGTGGTTTCATATGGTTAAATTTAGCTATTGGTATGTTATCTGCCTTGTTTTACTTTGACTATTTACTTTGATACTTTGGCTTCCATGTATTAATGTTGACATGGCAAAAATCTTTTTAGCTTTATTATTTAAAGGAATTTTTGGACAATATTTGTATGTGACAGAGAAAAGGAGGAAAAGATGAAGTTTTACTAATATCTGTAGTTAGAGCTTATATAAGTGGGATAGTTGACTTTATTTTGTTTCTCCAGTTTTCCTCATTATAAAGTGGTTATTAATGGTCTCCATGAATATCGCATTAATTAATTTATCAGGAAAATTTTAATTGAAAAATGTAAGTTTTTCACAGAATGGTAATTGAATTTGTAACAAAGACATTTATTAAAGTAAGCTCTCATTTCTGCAGGAAATGTTCCTGAATATTTCTTAATTGTTATTCCATTAATTAAATTGGCAGTATGAAATATCTAAGTGATAAAATATTTTCTAAATAATTCAGGTATTTAAAGAGCAGCATTCATTGTTGAAATCTAAATGCTAAAAATTCTTTAATTGATCTATGGAGTGGTGATTTAAAAATAGAATCATTTTTCATTAGTTGATGCCTTGGTGAAAAATTGATATTGTGTCTTTATAAAATTGGACAAATGAGTCATGTAATTTTCAGTTACATAATCAATAACTTAGACAAATACTACTTCTTTGATGATTTATGTTTGTCTGCTTTTTATACTTACTTAGATAGGACACATCAAATTTCAGACTCCATTTAAAATCAAGTAGGTGCAGTAATTTTTCAATCAATGATTTCCAAAAATTGAAGTAAAAACTTCTGCTTAAGTAAACATGGTATTATGATAAATACTGTATCTAGTGATTAAGTTAAAAATTAGGCCAAAAGTTTTATAATTCTAGTTGCTATAAACTTTGTCTAAAGTGTTTACCTTTATTTGGAATTCCTTTATAGTGCAAAGGTGATGCTCACATTCTATCTATTTATTAAAGTTCCACTTTCTTACATTGAGTTTGATGTTTTTCATAATATCATTAAAATGTAGTATATCACTATATTCATCTCAAAGAATTCTAAGATCCTGTTTTGGGTTTGCTACTTCTAACTCATGTGTGAGTATGAGAGACTCTGTGTGTGTGTGTGTGTGTGTGTGTGTGTGTGTTTAAAGTTCAATTCACTCAGAGAAGGCAGGGAAGAAACATGACAGGAGACCACTTACTCATGGTACAGAATCTAGTAAGGAGGCAATTTTCTTTTTGGCCTACGGTGACCTTTTTTGACTATGTTCCTTACACCAGAGACAGTGTATGAATGCCTCTATTTCACCCTGTTTAGCAGAGTGCAACAGTGTTCTTTAACTTAACTTTTAGTGGGAGGAGAAGTTATAGCTGAAATTTGAGAAGGGTGTGAAAAGTTGTAAGAGGCACAAGGAAGAGGGGTAGGAACTTCCTTCAAATGTGATTTTAATAACTAGTCAAGTGTGTCCAACTGTAGAAAATCACCAAGTGACAATCTGTCTACCTGACAGTGATCACAATGAATTACAAGACTTTTGAATAGCTATACAGATTAGAATAAAGCAGGACCAAATAAAATATCTTTTGTTGGTAAAACTTTGACTTACTAGCTAAGATACTTAAAAAGAGACCCCCCCAAAAAAAAACCTTTATCTTATGCTTTGATGTAGAACGTTTAAGTTTTTAAATTTGTAAAATATTTTATAACTTCTCATAAAATAGGTATTTGTTTAAAAGTTTTACTTGAACATGTATTAAAGAATATATGTATTTTGTTAATCAGTTTGGCATTATATAGTTTTCATGTGTGCAAGACAACTCTATCTTAATTAACAGTACTATCACTAAAATCACAACTTTAATGAACTTCACAGTCTGCAAACCATGTCATAGTTTTAGACAATAATATCAACTGGGGGGCAAAACTTGAAAAACCCCATGAAGTTTTTATGTAGATTGTGAAATCGACCATTAAAAAAACCAACTACATGTAGCAGTGTGGCATACTTAAAAATAAGATAATTGAGTCAATGCTAATATTACTCTATTATTACTGCAATCACTTTTTAAAAAATCATCTTATTATGGTTCCATTTGGCAAAAAACAAATTTTAAACTTGAATTAGTTCTACAGTTTTGCTTTTGGAAAAAGTATTGAGTTTTCTTTTTCAGTAAGAATGATACTTTTCAAGTTTTATTTTCCACAGCTCTTATGTGTTTTTATTGTAATGTAGTACACTTTTAAAATATGACCTTACAGGATTTTACAAGGCAAAATTGGGACACCCACAGTACAGAAGTGAAGAGAAAAGACAAGATATTAATAGCTTCACAAATTTTTGTTGCACATGCTTGTCAGTGGAAATTGTTTATTCTTCTCTAATTTCTCGCGGTTTGATTATTCCATCAGCTATAACTTAATATAAATACCAAAAGTTTTCCCAATTGTAACCATAGAAATGTTTGCCTTGCTAGAATTGTCAGACAGGAAAATATATTTTTAAAACATTAGAGAAGGTATAATAGCTCAGTAAGCTGTATTTCAGACTTTGGGACTTGTTTCCTAGTACTGGTCCCCAGTATAGAGAAATTTTTATGGTGGTTAAAAATGAAAGAAATTTTAGGATTAAATAATTGCTCCCATGCCTTATAGTCGGACATTATTTTGTTTTATGATTTGTGTGGCCTCCTGAAAGAAGAGAGGTGGAAAAAATACCAACTGCACAGGTTGATTATTATGTTTCTGCTATTATAGATATGTAAATCTGTAGACTGTTAGGTCACATTTATTCCTTAATTGCTTATTCTTTCTGGAATTCAAACAAATAAAAAATGCTCATTAAAGTACAATTGTAAAGGAAAGAGAATCCAACAAAATAGGGTGTGGAATTTTAACTTCAGCTTCAAAGAGGCTGTTTTTTCAAAATAGGTATTTAAATATTGATGTGGTTTGAAAGTGTACTTGTTATTTGTTAATTTATTTCAATTATTTGGGGGCTTCTGAGAGATCTGAAGTACTTTATAAAAAAATATAACCTTGGCAATCTTTGTGTTACAATTTTGTCTTCTTATTCTTACAAATAATCTATTTAACACAAACAGTGCAGGCAAACAATTTTAAATAACTTTTTGTTGGAAAAAGTAGAACTATAGTCTTTTATAAAGAAATACTTTAGTGACTATGCAACTATATTAAATCACTTACTATGAAATTTTGCAGATTTTGTTATGAATTGAGATGATTTCTAAGATTAAAATATGCTGTCTTCTTTGCTTTCAAAACAGGAGGGATATGGAGTAATAGTACTGAATCCCAATGAAAACTATATTGAAGTAGAAAAGCCGAAGATCCATGTACAGTCATCTTCTGATAGTTCAGATGAACCAGCAGAAAAACGGGAAAGAAAAGATAAAGTCTCTAAAGAAACAAAGAAGCGACGTGATTTCTATGAAAAGTATCGTAACCCCCAAAGGGAAAAAGAGATGATGCAGCTGTATATCAGAGTAAGTAATAAGATTATTACTCTCCTTCACTATTTCTTTTACTTTATTTGTATTGTATGTCATAGTTATTATTTTATTTTTTTAAAAGAAACTTAATTCTTTAATTTTCAGCCATTCATATCCCATGGTTGTTACTTGGGTGAAATTTTTTTTATTCAGAATTACAAAATACATCCTTATTTCAGTGTGATATTTTACTTAAGTTTCAAAAGCAATTATGAATGCTCCATACAAAACATTGGTCTTCATCTTGGGTGGTGATAGTTTTTCATGCATTCTTTTCCTATGAGCAACCATCTATCCACAGTGTTTCAGCTTAACTTCCGAAGGCAGATGGAGGGAGGAAGAGTAATTAATATCTTAATAAATATTTAAACTAGAATAGTTTAGGGATAGTGTAATGGGGGAACTCTCTCCTTTGCTCTTTTCTTACCCAGTGAACCTTTGCACTTTGTAATGCTAGCAGCATGGGATCATTACAGCAGTGCTGCCCAAGGAGTTCTAATTCGTAGGGGGCACAAACAATTTTATTTGAACTTTGACACATTCTGCTTGATATACATACTGTGTATTGTCTATATGAGACATATTTATGCAATTTTCAAAGCCCTTATTACGGGTCCTATAAATAGAATTTAATAGTAAAGCGTGTCAAAAATGCTACTAGGTAAGTAAAATAGTAAATTGATATGTTCTTTAAAAGTGAGCAATTCAGAACATTTAAGCATAGACAAATTAACACTTTATAAATTATATTGTAAGATAATAGTAAAGTTTCAAATTAATCAGTTTGAACTATTTGTACACTTCCTTTAAAAGAAGTTTACTAATAAAATATTTCATACCATCTTTGATGGGAATACATAACTTTCTGAGTTATTTTCTTCATTCTCATTCATTGCATAATCCCTATACTTTTGGGAATTACACTTCAAACTTTCAAGACTATAGGTCGGTTTGTTGAGTAAGTTAGAGTAGTTAAACAGTACGAAAGCAGCATGTAAATCCTCATGACCCAAAAAAATATCCTCATCTCAATATCCAGACTGAGAATACCCAAAGCTCATCATACAGTAACTCAAGTTAAAGTTAGTCAGATTGCAGTATTTAAATTTCTGAAAAGCATCTCGCTATGTAATATATTTTTTGAAAAACAAAAACAGTGATTACATTGGAATCAGTGAGTAGCTTGCTTGTTCTAATGTAGGTATGTTACCGTGTTTCTTTCGTATGGCTGCATAGGTGTCATGGTGTTACCTTCTTTATCGGTTGTCCTGAGCTTTCTAATTATATGATCCAGTCTGTCAACTACCATTCTTAGGACAGTTAAAAAAAACTCTGATATCCAGATTTCGAAAATGAATTGTAAAAGCTTTTGAAATATATACATCTTTAAGAAAATTCACATGCTTATGTAAAATGTAAACAAAAAGTTATTTTATGTATTGTTCTTCTTAAAGTTTGTATTATTTGCCTATGATATATACAGAATATGGATCTATTTCTGACATATGTCTTGTAGGTTTTATATCTCCTTTTCTATTTTCTCTTGTCACCACTGCGTGGGTATTTTGCTTTTTTCCTTGTATGTGTGCATTTTCTTTTTTCTGTTTCATTTATCTGAATGAATGAAACAAATGAAACAAAATCTGTTTATTTATCTCTGCCTCTGTTTTTCTTCTTATATCAAGGGAGAAAAATCTTTTTATTTTGCTTCATTTTTATGATCTCTCTTTCCCTTTGTCTTTTTTCTTTAATTCTGCTATCTGTTTTACACTCCTGCCATTTCTCCTTCTTTCCTTACATGTCTTTTTGCTTTTTTCTTCTTTGTCCCATTTCACTCATCAGTCTCAGTTCCCACTGAAAGCACTTAAAGCAAAAACAGACACTTTTAGATAATATAACTATATACCTGATAGTCTTAGTTATGAATGCCATTTTTCCTTAATAAATACCCTTTCTCTTAAAATCTTCTAGAATTGTGCAAAATAGCAGAGTTAAGCTGGTACTCTTCAGACATAGTTCTAGATAGTAAGGTGTGATCCTGTGGTGGAGAAAGAGAAGAATGATTCATGTTGTGTAAGATGCCTTAATTCTTAGGTAGTTTTGATCCACTCAAGAAGTGACTTCTTGTACTCTCCTTTCCAAAACATGTCTCCAAAAAGTGTTTGTAATTTTCAGACACAGAGCATGATATGTGATGGGGATAAATTAGCATAAATTTCTATACTTCTTAACTATTTACATTTTGAAGTTGATCATCTAGTCTTTGGAACAGTCCCATGAGGTAAGTAGATCAAATAGTTTTATCCTTATTTTATAGGTAAGGAAACTGATGCACAGGTGGCTCATTTTTGTCTAAGAGAGCAGATAACTAGTAAATGGTGGAACTAAGTGTTGAAACCGGGACTTCTAGTTGTAGATTCTTTCTCCATTTGCTTTTTACCATGTTGTTCTACAGTTGGAAACAAAATATATACATGAAATTTGAAAACTAAAACAATTATTATAAAAGCATGACATGAGTGACATGTGATGATTAATAGATTTTTATCAGTTATTAGATATTAAATAATAGTTATTTAATATCTATGAATAATTAATATATAATACATATTTATAACAAGTAATACATGCACACAAATGTATTACATTATATATATATACATATACACACTCTCTCTTTTTTTTTTTTTTTAAGATTTTATTTATTTAACAGACAGAGATCACAAGTAGGCCGAGAGACAGGCAGAGAGAGGAGGAAGCAAGCTCTCCACCGAGCAGAGAGCCCGATGTGGGGCTCGATCCCAAGACCCTGGGATCATGACCTGAGCTGAAGGCAGAGGCTTTAACCCACTGAGCCACCCAGGTGCCCCACACACTCTCTCTTAATAGGATCACTAATATTGATCCAATTTTATATGAGAAGACTGTGAGTCAAAACTTAGTAATTTCCCCAAAATAACATAACTCTTAATATAAGCTTCATGAGGGCAGGGACTTAGTCTGTTTTGCTCACTATTATATCCCCAGAGCTCAGAACAGAGTCTTCATAATAAATTTTTATTTGGTAAGTAAGGTGGTGGAGCCAAGATTAAAATCCCATACTACTACTTTTTTTTAATATGTTCTGCATCATTAAAGTATGCTACTTGATTGTGAGGAATCTCATTGAAACAATCCAAAACAAACAAAAATTACAGTGTTGGTCCCCTACCTACTCCAGTGACTCAGAAAACATTATGAAAATTAATGATACGAAGTCAGTTTCTCAATATTCATTTAATACCTTGATCTATACCTTTGCATCTGAATCTATAAGAGTGAGATATCCTGGTTTGTTTGGTTTTTTTAAACTCTGTCATCAAGGTAGTATGTTTATTGGTGAAAACGGAAATGTTTCATGCTGACTACTGCTATTTCTGTTGTGCGCCCTTGCTCATAGAGTAGAGCCAGGCTGCTATACGTGTTCTTTGCTGTACACCTTTGTGCTGTGTAATTTTGCTTCCTGTTCTTTCCCTCCATCCAAATTCTGCCCATGTTGTAGTGCCCAACTGAAATCTCACCTTTTCGTATCACCGTAATCACTTACTATGACTCATGGAAGTCACTGCGACTGATTAACTTATGTGGAATTTATCATTTGCTGTCCTGAGATATCTCTTGTGTTTTTGTTTTGTAATATTATTAACATTTATCTTTCATGTATTTCCACTCCCCATAATATTGTAGATCCTTGAGCATGCTGTATTGGTCATTCCTTAAGAATAAACAGAAATGAGTTAATATTTACAGTAATACAGAGCATACTATGAGGAATCAGAAACTGATAATAAACCCACTCATTAGAATCCAATACTCTGCAGGGAGACCAAAGCAAAAAGACTAGGCCTTAGTCTAGAGATACCTGGATAGAAGTGCTTAAATATCTCTTCCATAGGAGACTTAATTGTGGGCTGTGGTGATAGGAAGTAAAGAAAAGAGATTAGACCCAGAAGGTTGAAGGAAAAAAAAAAATGCTGCAAGTGGAAGGGGGAAGGAAATTACATGGCCACAGAAGGAAGAATCCAAATGTGGAGGAGACATTTACAGAGTAAGAATCTTGGCAAAGTCTGGCATTACACATTGAAGATACTCAAATATTTATGGCTTGATTGCTTGTTAACATCCATCAAAAATCTTACTCCTTAACATGAGAGATATTTGGTGTCTAGTTTTCTGACGGATTTTTTCAGCATTTATGTGAATTTTTGCAATTGTTCAGAAACAGCCAACTGAGAAACTGAAGCTTTCTTTCAAAAAATATGTTTTTGATGCTCTGACTTGGGTTATGTTCAAAATATTGGTGAAGGCTAATAAATATCCCATCTTCTCTGTATCTGTTCTCTTCTGTACTAAGACCACTGGAGTCATTTCTACCTAGTGCTTTAGCAACCAAATTTAATTTTTTTTATATTATAGTCAATGAATGTTTAATCTCTGGAACCATTTTATTTTCCCGATATATTTAAATATTTGCATTTTCTTTTCTTCTGGAATCTGTTAAAAAGCCAAACTCTCCTTTCAAATTTTGTAAATATCTATTATAGACCGGCAGAAGTAAACTAGAATACCAGGCCTAAAACTTTAAGATTAACAAAGTGTAGGGTTTTTTATGTACTAAATGAGTATAAATAAATATGACTAACTATTGGATTATGTAGTACATTTCTGATGCATTAGAAGCAGAGCTTGAGAGATCAAAGTACTTACTGTTTCATGTGGCAACTTTCCTTAAGTATGAAATAATGTACTTTCTGGCATATATTATGGCTTATTAAGGGGATTGATTTGGTCTAGGCAATAAACATCATGTCAGACATGCCTGGCAGGAAAACCTGCTTAATATGTTTTGTAATAAGACGGAATTTTTTGTTCTCAAAAACATCTGCCAACTGAATTCAAGAGTGAAGACAGAAAATGTCATCAATTTAGTGGTAATCCTATAAATTTAGTTTCTTTCTGAGCAACACATAGCAAGACACACAAAATTCCCAGTGTTAATCACCACTGGTTATAGTACTTTGTAAAATGATGAAACAAAAACATTTTATTTTTATATAATGTGTTAATTAATTCATAATGAATTTTAATATTTCAACTGATAAAATTTTAACAAGCATCTTGCCAACAGATCATTTTTTAAAGCATCTGTTTTTTAATGTGTTGGGTTGAGAACTGAGTCAAATGGCTAAATATGTACATATATTCTTTTAAAAAACATATTTCTACCCCATAATTATAGATACACTATTTTTTCCCCTTAGACCACCAGGGGCTGCTGCTGTTCACGCTGGGTTTTACTTTCCTCTGAAACTCAGTGTGATGAGTACCCCCCATCACACTGCATCTTTTCTTTCTTCCCTTTTATTCCTTAGCCCTAAATCTTTTAATATATAATGGAAAGAAAAAACAACAAGCTTAGTTAGTAATTTAATAATCAGTATAAGAATTTATATTTTAAACATTTTCTACATTCCAAAACATTTACACTTTACCAAATGAACTTAAAACCAGTAGTCATTGAAGATTTGATAATAATTATTTTTATTTTCTGTTTTTAACGTCTGAATAACATTCAGAATCATACCCATTGCAGAGATGTAGTATGGAGATGAAATTAAACGTGCAGAATTTGAACAACTTGAGTTTGAATCCCAGCTCTTTCCATTTTATATACTATGACCTCAAACAAGTTAACTTCCCTATGTCTCAGTTCTTTTGTCTGAAAAAAAGGAAATGATAATAATATATGCAAAGTGAACATGGTTTCTCACACACCATGTTGGGTCTTCAGGGCTAATAAATAACTCCCTGTCTTCTCTCAAATTCATAATCAACTCAGAAAGTATCCAATCCTTGAGGTCCCCAGCTTTTGTACTTTCATTACCTTGTACCAAAAATAATAACGTCCATCTTACCTTTCTGAGTTTGGAACCCAGTGAATAATATGACAAAAGAATCAGACAAAAAGCTATCAAAACACCAGCTTTACTAATTTAGTTCAAATGGAAAATGTGGCTTAGATCTGTGACTAAATTTAGATTACCTAATTCATTTCCCCAGAAACACATTTTCATCTATCTTCCAAACATCCACTTGCCCTTTCACAAGGTAGAAAGCAAGTTGAAATGCGTCCTTTTTGCAAGTAGCTTTGAAAGACGCCCAGAAGGGCTGAGTAGAGCATTCTGTTTCTTCCCCCAAATGTACTAATCAAGTCAGTCACACCCCTTGTGGGAGGGAAAGAGTGAGGGATGGTGAAACAAATTGGAAAGGTCACTCCAGCTATATGGCTTCACCTGGAGCCAGAAGGGAAATGGGTACCACCTGACAAAAGTTAGCCCCTAATAAAAAGATTATTAGTAGCACTTGCATCTTCTAGCAACTCAATAGAGCAATATTAAAATATAATCATTAAACGTTCACTAAGGATATCTTAGTTGCTTCATTTTAAGGTTTTCATTTAAAAGGGAAACTGATCAAACCTGATTGCAGAGAAAGTAGCCACAAAATTGTTTAATTTTAAAGCATTTAAAGTGCCATGATTCTATTTTAAATAATCAGAAATCAATCTTTGTATTTTCATGTTTCTTACTTCCAAAGCCTAGTAAACAGTAGATTTTTAATAAATATTTGATGAATGAATATTTTAATAAATGCTTGCTTACATGAACCTACAAAGCAGAAGAGACAGAACTTTCACTATATAAATCTGCTCTTTGATATTGACTAGCACAAGTTGAAAGAACTGTGATACTATGACTGATACATGCTAACACTCAGAAAATTAGTACATTGTTCCTTAAACCCACTTAACAACCCATATTAAGTATAGCAGGCATTCTTTGAATTCAGTAAAAACAAGCCAAAACAGAAAAATTTGAAAGTGGCAAAATAATTAGATCTTTAGATTTAGAATAGAAATTAAAATAAAGACCAGAGCTCTGCACTTACTTGTTTCGGTTGACTATTGGCCAAATTTGGTGAGGAATTCTGCTATAAATATGGTGTAGTAGAAAGAAAAAGAAATTCAGAATCGAAGAGAGTTATGCTCCAATGATCTTAATTTTTTCACAAGCTATGAGGTTGGACAAGTCACCTCACTCTTTTAGTTTCTTCATCTGTAAAATAAGAATAATTGTAGTTACTAGGCTGTTTAAAGAGTAAATAAGGTAAATTAATGTATATGAAAAGAACCGGTAGGATACCTACTATTCATTATATCTCATTTTTTTTCTGTTTTCTCCTTGCCCTCTCTCCTTTGGAAAGTATGGGGAGAATTATGGTCAAATGAGGTCTTTTCCAATTGGTTTATAATCACTGCTTCGCAAACCTTTGGTCTCCGGACCCTTTTACATGCTTAAACATTATTAAGGTCACTAAGGTGTTTTGTTTATATGGGTATACTAATTGATATTTACCACAAAAAGAATGAAATATGAGAAAATTTTTTAATATTTATTTTAGGGGCGCCTGGGTGGCACAGTGGGTTAAGCCTCTGCCTTTTCGGCTCAGGTCATGGTCTCAGGGTCCTGGGATCGAGCCCCGTGTCTGGCTCTCTGCTTAGCAGGGAGCCTGCTTCCTCCTCTCTGCCTGCCTCTCTGCCTACTTGTAATCTCTATCAAATAAATAAAATCTTAAAAATAAATAAATATTTATTTATTTTAGGGGTGCCTGGGTGGCTTCATCAGTTAAGCATCTGCCTTTGGCTCATGTCATGATCCCAGGATTCTGGGTTGGAGTCCTGAGTGGGACTCCCTGCTCGTCCCTGCCCCCTAACTTTTCCCCTGCCCCCTCCCCCTAACTTGTTCTGTCACCCTCATTCAAATAAATAAATAAAATCTTTAAAAATAATAATAAATAAATACGTATTTTAAGATAGTAATAAGTCTGGGGTGCCTGGGTGACTCAGTTGGTTAAACGTCTGCCTTCGGCTCACGTCATTATTCTGGAGTCCTGGGCTTCCCGCTCAGCAGGGAGGCTGCTTCTCCTTCTTCCCTTACCCTCCTGCCCACCCTCCACTAATGCTTGCTTGCTTTCTTGAGCTCACTCCCTCAAATAAATAAATGTACTATATGTTGGCTAACTGAACATAAATAAATAAATAAAATCTTTTAAAAAATAAAATAGCAATAAATCCCTTATATGATGACACAAATAACATATATTTATGAGAAATAACTATATTTCTCAAAACAAACAAAAACATATGGTGAGAAGTGTGGCATTTAAAAAGCATCTCTTTAATATCTGGCTTAATAGACAGCTGAATTCTACCTCTGTTTTTCTTCCTTCATTCTCTTCTGATATGTTTTTTGGTTGACATTTCTGAAAAAAGTTTGGCCACATATAGATATTCAGTTATAAAAGGAATCAGAATTTTAATAGCTGTTTCAGGTAATTGTACATGTTTTTCTTTTTTGGTATACCAACACTCAACAAAGAATAGTTGCTATTTTTTTTTTTTTAAGATTTTATTTGTCAGAGAGAGAACTCACACAGGGGGAGCAGCAAGCAGAGCAGGCAGAAGGAGAAGCGGGCTCCCCACTGAGCAATGAGTCTGATGTGGGACCCAATCGCAAGACCCTGATATCAGAACCTGAGCGAAGGCAGATACTTAATGACTGAGCCACCCAGGCATCCCAAGAAATAGTTTCTTCTTAAAGATTACCCGCTGTGTGAATCTAAAACACATTACTAAGTGTTTTGTACTATTTTCATGAAAATCCATTGGTCTTTGTTGTACTTTCAATGGAACCTTTACTCTTGAATGATTTTATAACATCACGTATTGGTCATTTGGAAAATAATGTTGCATTGAGTTATGCAGATCTTCCACATGTTGACATATTTTATTGTGCAGTATCAAAGAAATCCTATCTATTAATATTACTACCAATCTCATCTGCAAAGATTTTAAGAATTGAAAAATTAAACTTACCAGGGAGGATAGAAGTTCCCCCAACTTTTAATTTTAGCAAGAAGGCTCAAATTTTATCACTAGCAATAAACGCCATTGGCTGTTTTTCTTGAACTTTCAGGTTTATTTTATTTATTTTCAAGAAAATGTCCAATGTGAGTAATGATCATTTGTTTATCAATCTTGCAAGTAAAAAGGATATTCTATTTAAAAAAACAGCTACTTGAGCTCACAACTCAGTTACACAACTACTTTCCCTCTACACAAGCATCTTAACATTATTTGTTTTGCAGGTACCTTTTGGGCGCCTGGTGGCTCAATGGGTTAAGCCTCTGCCTTAGGCTCAGGTCATGATCCCAGGGACCTGGGATCGAGCCCCACATTGGGCTCTCTGCTCAGCAGGAAGCCTGCTTCCTCCTCTCTCTCTCTCTCTCTCTCTCTCTCTCTCTCTTTCCTTCTAGAGAAGGAAGGGGGAAGGGGCAGAGGGAAAGGGAGAGAGAGAATTTTATGCCAGCTCCATGCCAAATGTGGACCCTGGCAAGGGGCTCCACCTTACCACCCTGAGATCAGGATTTGAGCCAAAATCAAGAGTCATATGGTCAAGCTCAACTGACTGAGCCATCTAGGTGCTCCAGAATTTTTTGTTTTCTACTACTTGTCCCTAACAATAGAAAGCTCTGGAGAATCATGTGCCCATTTTGGGTTTTAGCAACTACAGTTTTCATTTCGTCCCTCTTTTCCCTAAAATGGGTGGCCTCTTGCTTCCCAGAAGGGCTCACATACTTAACCCTTCTATGCAGCTGAGGTCTAATAAACTACCATAGTCGACTAGCTCTGTGCTGGTGCTGTCCCTCTGTCTTATGTTTACCTTAACTTTGCAATGGACTGATTCTGTCGTGGTTAAGAGCTGAGTGCCCGTTTCTGGCACATGTGTACAGGGTTTTTACATACAGTATTCACTCAACAAGTGTTATAATTATTGTAATATCCTTAATTTACAATCCAAGCTGCATCTGTCCCTCACTTTCTCCCATTTCTGAAGCCTTGTTCTTTTTAATTCTCCAAATTGGGTTCCTCTTGTTTCTTGTCTGAAGGAACATTTGACAGTAACTGTCCAAAATACAGTTGGATTCACCATGGTTCTATCGGGCTTTAAATGTGAATGGTGGTTCTTGCACTTTCACAACTTCACTCCCTTTTTTGGGAAAAAGGGGCAATTTAATACCCTCTGTCTCCCACCTGTGGCCCACCCTTGTGGTTGAGGCCCTTGTGCATACATTTGTCTAGTTAGAAATAGTTGTTTGTTTCTTTGTATAATCCTCACAACTGTCTCAGGTATCACCTTGACTTTACAGATAATGTAAAATGAGACTCAGATGTAAATAGACTTACTCATAGTTGTATACCTAATAAGAGCAACTAAACTAAGGTTAGAGCCCACATCTATCAGACTGCAAAGCCTAATTTTTTCCCAATAAACTACACTGTCAGTGCTGAACGTTTTTTACAAGTGGCTTTCTAAGATTTCTTTGTGTTTATATAAAATATATACACATAAGTGAATGAATCAGTGGATCTCTCCTGAATTGGAAGGCAATTGCTGCGACACAAGACAAGTAATACTCCCCACGATGCAGTAGTTTATTCAAGGACTGTTGTTAGAGAGTTGCAATGAGTAGATATATTGAGTGTAGGCCTGCATCCTCTTCTCTGCAATAAAACACCCTCACACTTTATTTTTTCCTGTGTCCCAAACTGTCTGTCCTTCTGGGATGTGTAAGTTGCTTGACAGCAAAGAAGTTTGGAGTTACTGCAGATGGGCATGAGAAAAAAAACCTTATCACTTTGTATAGTTGTCTCAAAAGTGCTTTGTTTAATACAGGTGAACCTTTTTTTTTTTTTTTATCCCCCCCCGATTTCAGTTTGTCTTTAAGTAAGTGTGCCTGTTCTCAGCCATGAGCTTGTTGTTCCACCCCATTCCCCTTTGGTGTTTTCGCCAGCCCAGTGTTCACATATGCACATTATGGCTTTATCAGTAGATGGAAGCACTTCTGTGTGCATCTCTCATGTGTAACGTAGTGGGGCAATATAACATGTTTACTGAATGACTTAAGTATTTACATTATAGACTCATCTCATTTCCATTTGAATTACATATGTGCATTTGTAAACGTTATGAAATTTTATGTTTAGATTTACTTTCTTGGACCATGAAATTGCTGCTTAACACACTCTATGTATCATTTTTATCTTATGTTCCTGTAATATTAATTTCATTCTTAGCATTATTTTCATAATTTAATACTAGGAGAAAACATTGATTTTTCTCCTTGAAAATAACAGATTATAAGCCACAGTTAGTGGCTCATTTAGGGACCCCATAAAACAAAGATAAAATTCTGAATATGAATCTAAGTGGTCATCTACTAAGACTTTCCTTAATTTGTTTGACCTAAAAATGATTTATACTTGAATTTGCTTTCCCAAAAACTTTAATATAGCTCACCAAACACCAACCCAAGTTGGTTTCAAACACCAACCCAAGTTGGTGTTTGAAATGTCTCCCTGAGATTCCAGAAAATCTCTGCCCAGGAAGGTGTAAAGAGAAAAATCATGAGCCTGTATTTCAGGATACTATTATATTTAAGAATTCCAAAATAATTTGACTTTTTTAAAATAGTCACTACTTTTTATTTAAAAGTCATTTAGACACTGTCGGCCAAAATTTTGTTTCTACTGGAGCAATAATAACACCAATAATTTCCAGAGCTATATAATGGATTAATGTTTTTTTTTAAAAGATTTTATGTATTTATTTGTCAGAGAGAGAGGGAGAGAGAGCGAGCACAGGCAGACAGAGAGGCAGGCAGAGGCAGAGGGAGAAGCAGGCTCCCTGCTGAGCAAGGAGCCCGATGTGGGACTCGATCCCAGAACGCTGGGATCATGACCTGAGCCGAAGGCAGCTGCTTAACCAACTGAGCCACCCAGGCGTCCCTAATGTTTTTTTATAAAACTGAACCGTCAGATAAAAATTAGAATTAGGATTTTATACTGCTAAATTAAGTAAATCTATCAAAACTAAAATCTTTTTTAGTCATTGAGAAGAGGAATTCATTTTTTCAGTGCTGCTGTTCTAAATTTTTGGCAGTGAGGCATATAATTTTTCATATTAAAAATTGAGAATTTATACAAATTCATTCAGCCCACCTTTGTTTACTATTTTATATAAACAGTACATTTAGGAGGAACATTACTTATAGGAGAAGATTTCTACCAGAGTATGTTGCCAAAAGATAGTGTCTGAAGGGTGGTAGCCATTTTTCAGAGACATACCAAGTCCAATTAGTGTATTTCTAGTGTAGATGAGAAAACTGAGATTAAGAGAAATTTGCTCAGAACTACACTGTTATTAGTGACAAAACTGTTACTGGGATCTAGGTTTTCTATTTACCATTCTGGTTATTGAAATTTTTATATTAAAATAAGATCCCCCCCCATTTTTATTTGCAAGTGGTTTCTCTGGCCTTTGTCTCAGCAGCTGATGGGGTTGGGGAAGAAGAACAGGGTGTGTGTGTGTGCGTGTGTGTGTGTAGATTATTAGTGGAGAAGGATAAGTGGTCCTTAAGTAATTGAGACTTAAACCTAAAAGTTAGTTGAAAACAGTATTCCTAACATAATCGATTTTAAGATCTAAGAGGAAGAATATAAATTTGAAAATCTTAGTGCATTATATATGAATTATGATGTTAACTATACTTCATTCACTCTTAATGTTCTTTGTTTCGATTTCACACAGGAGAGTGAAAAAATTCCCTCAGAATTCTTGTGCAGACTGCATATATAATAATGCCATCAAAGAAAGGCTATTATTTGTGCATATATAGCTCAGTCAATTGAAGATTGCTCAGATTATCATCTTTTTTCATTGATTTTAAAACCTTTTATCACACTTTAACATCTCTGAATTTGGGATGCATCTTAAAAATTAATGGCATATCATGGATTATTTGGTGACTTTTTTTCTCTTAATGGTACATAAAACAGTGCTACCTTTTAAAATTGATGGTTTTGTAGAAGGATGAAATATGGTATGAGACAGGCTGCCTCACTGCACAACTCTGAGAACATAATTCTTATCTGGCACCCCCTGGAGTTGTGCAGTGTATAGACTGTGGCCTTTTAGGGTAGCCCAAATAGAGGTTATGTGGAAGGTTTGTTCTTTTCCTTAACATTTCACCCCATATTTGGCCCCATAAATTGACAAAGACCACCTGCCTATTTGGCAATTAATGACCCCTCAGTAAATGTTTATTTATTTACTTACACACCATTGTAATCAGTTGCTTCCTTTTGTTTGCCAAAGCCCATGGATAGCAGATTTGAATTTCTTCCATTACTAGATGTCACATTACTAGGAAGAAGTAGATCTCTAGATGGTAAACTTAGACGGTAAATCTAGGATGTAATGACTAAATGACTGTATTAAATGGAGATGTTAGCCCCTCAGTGTCCTAATCATTTTCCTAATGCATTTTACTTTTAAAATTTATTGTAGCACTTTCAAGATAACCTAAGTAACTATTCGTACGATGAAAGTAGAGTACCAGTTTTAGGTTGCATTCTGTTAGTCTACCTTCGCTGATTTTATACTATCTCCCGAGTGCTAGATATTAAAGATTAAAAATGGAGAAACAATAAACATGTAATTTCTACTCAAGACAAGATTAGCCAGGATTACAAAACAAGATGCCAAATGTATCTTGAAACTGAAGAAAATGTGTCCTTTTAAGGAGCACAGCTTTGATTGGACCTCTTCACATTTCAATGCAATTGAGCACTATTTACAAAATGTTGTGCTTGCTATAGCTGTTTATGAGATATGCAGATGGAAAAGCCAGAATCTTTGTTCTCTGGGAGCTCAGGCACAGTCTTATGGGGAGGCCAAAATATTCTTAAGCCACTTGGATAGGCAGTTTCCAGTAAGGATTTTGAAGCAGTTCATATGTTGCATTCTAATCATATGAAAAAAGGAAAATGTATCTTTCACAATTATTAATATAGCATTAAAATAAAAGATACCTAGAGATTCAATAATAGACCACTGGATTTTAGAATTAAAGAACTACTTTATACATTTTCTATATTGAATACAACTATTGCAATGAGAAACTCAATTTTTATGCAGATTGCTTATATAAAATCTGTTATATAAAATAATGTGATTTTTGTGTCATTGAGTATTAAAAACCACTTTAAAAATTTTCCACTTTAAAGAAATTAATTTGGTAGGTGTTTCTGGCACATTCTGGAAACTCTAATATTTCAATTTTCAGTGATGTAGTGGGATTTACTCTTGATGTCTAAAATCATTTTGCCCTACCTTATAGACCAAATGAAGCTAATTAAACATATAAGTAACATTTCAAAACTTTAAGAACCATCTAATGTCCCTTAACCAATTCTTTTCTTCTCCTGCTTTTATCTCCTCTACCAAATGATCTATGATATATTCACTTTATATCTGTGATATACTCATTCACTGGTTAAGAGAAATAATATAAGTCAATAATAATGCACCTAATATTTTAATGAAGTTTTATAGATCATAAACACTTTAATTTGTACTTTGTTCTTTAGGGAATATAATATGAAGTTGATGATAGTAGTTTTCTTTAAGAACCATGTGTGCAAAAAAAAAGAACCATGTGTACATTTTCTTAATTGCTAATGATATTATCGATGTTTGTTAGTTTCTTCTTATGTGGGTTTAAATAGTTGTTTTTGGCAAAAGATCCAACCAAGCAACTGTCTTCAAAATGGATTAAAATGATGAATAAATTAATCTTTATGGGATTCTTTATAGCATCTTGGTTTTTTGCAAGTTACTCTTAACTATATATCTTATATAAGGTAGTTTAAGCAAGAGTTTCTGAGGAGGTTCCATTCTGATTTCAAAGTAATTTTGGGGGTGCCTGGGTGGCTCGGTCATTAGGTATCTGCCTTTGGCTAGGGTCATAATCCCAGGGTCCTGGGATTAAGCCCTGCATAGGGCTCCCTGCTCAGCAGGAAGCCTGCTTCTTCCTCTCCCACTCCCCCTGCTTGTGTTCCCTCTCTTGCCATATCTCTCTCTGTCAAATAAATAAAATCTTCAAAAAAAAAAGTAATTCTGCTCTTGCGTCTACCTGTGCCTTCCTTCTTTACACCTCCCCTCTTGTGATCCTGGGTTTAGTTTTTACTAAGAAAGTTTAGTGTTAGTTAATCCATTTGTGGAATTCATTTGTGGAATCCATTTGTGGAATAAGCTTCATTTGGATAAAGATTCTAAGTTAATCATCTTTTTCTATCTTGTGAAATTCCATTTGTGGAATAAGCTTCATTTGGATAAAGATTCTAAGTTAATCATCTTTTTCTATCTTGTGGCACCTAGCAGTTTACCTTGAATATACATAATAGTCAAAACTTACTGGATGGGTAAATGGACTAAATGACTTTACTTTGAAATTTGACTTTACTCAGACAATGGCCATAGGAGAACTGCCCCTTTTTTACCTCTCCAGTATCATTTCCTGCCCTTCTTTCCTTCACTTATTCTATTCTATCCCGACCAGTCTCTTGCTATTCTTAGAACATGTCAGGCATACCTGTCTTTCAGTCTTTGCATTGACTGTTCCTTCTGTCTGTGGTGTTCTGCTCCAAAATATAAGCAGTGCTAACTTGCTGAAATTCTTCAAGCATTTTTTCCATTATTATCTCAATAGAAGTAAACCCTCACTACACTAGTTAAAATTATAGCCCACCCATTTCCCATTCCCTTTACCTAGCTCTACTTTTTTTCTCTTTAACACTCATCCCCTTCTAACCTATCATATAATTTACCTATCCATTTAATATTGTATATTGCCTCTCTCTCCTGTTAGACTGTAAGTTCCCAGAGGGCTGGTATCTTTGTTTTGTCATTGATATGCAAAGTAGACACTGACTAAATATTTGGTGAGGAATCTATAGGCTGAAAGGTATTATTTCATTTGGACTGTCATCTACTGGTGGGGATTGTCTTGTCCATGGTTCATTGTATATGGTACTGTTTTGAGAGCTTACTATGTGCCAGACACTATGCTAAGTTCTTTGTATATGTATCATATTTTACCTTTAGTTAGCCCACTTTTCACTACATTGGAAATTACTTTCTAACATTTTTGTATCTTGTATTTAATTAGATGTTCATTGTGTCTTACTTGTCTTTGTATCCACAGTGTGGGTACCCAAATATGTGTTAAATGAGGAAGTGAATGGTAAATTTTTTGACAACTGTGCCAAACTGACATTATAGGGAAACTCATAAAATGGTACCTCTTGGCCTTAGTGACCAGATTAGAGAAAATACTTCTTTCAAAATTATAAAAAACAAACACTGAAAATATTAAAAATTTTTGAAGATATATCTTAAAATGTATTTAAATAACAGGGAATGTGTCACATTTCCTTTAAGTGTTATTAAATCTTGTTAATAGTTTGAATAACAATAGCCACCATTGAGCTAAAAGTATGCAGCAGAATGGTTGACTGTAACCTGAGATATTTCAAAAATTTTGAAAGGTTAGTCATAAAAAGTGCTATATTTAGAGGTCTGAACATTTTCCTTTCTCTGTTAAGTAGCCTTCTGGCTTATTGCCCTGTATAGTTCAGGGCACACTCATGGAGCCAGAGTAATCCTATAAAAAAAGATACTGAAATGACCCCATCAAGTCCAATCAGTTGTGCCAGACTTTATTCCCACCCTGCATTCTGAGGAATTTTTGTCTTTGCCAGGTTTCCTTTGATTTCACACCCAGATTTGCCCTTCTCTACATAATGAGGATGATCTGCCTGGCTTTGATTCAGCAGCTGCCCAAGATACTGGTTTCTCCAGAGCTTTGGCCAGTGTACCAAGGGACCACCTCAGTGCTTAGAGGTGGGAGGAAGTGGCTATTCTGGACTCCTGTCTCCAGTCCTTATTTCTAGGGAGAAAAATCAGGCAGTTACATTAAATATTCTAAGTTGATATATTAATATAATTCTCAAAATTAGGCCAGAAAGATTACCTAGTTAGCTTGTAATTGTCATTTTTAGACATTTGGAATGAAATACTCTTTTCATAATAGTCAATTGAGTGCTTAAAATGGAACATTATGGAGAAGTATCGCATTGTTGGACATTTTACAAGATTCTATTCAGATTCAAAAGCATTCTTCACAGAGTCTTAACCTATATTTAATAATAATTAATCTTGACTTTCCATCTTTGTAAAACGTTTCTTCACCACCCTTCCCTTTTTTCCTTTGTATCAGTGCAAAAACAAACATGTACACGAATACACAAGTATTCATAGCCTCCCTCTTGCCACTGTGTATATTGCATTCAGTGGAATTTTCAGTACTTTTCAAAATTAAGATCACTGAGATTATATATTTACTGCCCAAAATAGACCTCTAATTATTTAACAGAAAGGCTTACATTTAGTTCATCTCTGTATTCTCAGGGCTCGAATGAAAATCTGTTTAGCAAGGTTGTCTGTGCTGGAATTATCATTGATTTACAATGGAGTCTCTGGTTCCTTTAGTGCATAAGGGAATAAATTCAAATTATGGTGAGTTACCAAGATTGTCCAGGTGAAGCTAGTTAAGACTTTGAGGGAAACTTATCATTGACACTAGTGATACTATACTATTATTCTTTGAGTCATCAAACTGAATCATTGCATTGAAACTTGTTATTACTTATATACTTATTCACAGGAAATGTGCAGATAGTAACTCCAACACTTGAAGCATTTGAATGGATTTCCATTTATAAATATGCTCTGGCATAAATACCATTGAATATATTTCATTATATGATAAATTTTTAGATTTGGAGAAGTGATAAATTATATTTAATTTTAAGATTAAGAATATTGGCAAAGACATAGTCAGTTAGCCTGTCTATTCAAATGTTCTAATACACATTAGTTCCAAGTTCTCTGTTACCGCTAAATCGAATACACATGATTAAAAGAGTATGCCACTTTATAAATGAGAAACATTTTTATAACTACATTATAAATTCAGTGATTTGAGTACTATCTGTATTTTTGTTGCCTTGTGTACAGTAGATTAAATAGACTTAAACATGACTAGATTTGATTGGGAATATGGGTATAGAGTCAAAAAAGGCAGAGATCAAGTACGTGACTAAAGATAGTATTAGTCCTAAACAGTGGTCTCTGAGCATTGGTGTAACTTACATTCCGTTGCCAAAACCAATCTCCAGCAGACTCAACCAACTATCCTTGATAAGTTTGTGGTCCATTTGTTAGCTCTCTAAATAAGTTTTTTTTTTTAATACTTCAACCAAAAGTTTTTTAATACTCCATCAAATATTTATTAAACTGCATTGTACCAGGCACAAATATGAAGATCAAGAAGACATGACCCTTCCCATAGAAATTAAATAAGAGGAATGCTCTGGATTCCAATTAGTAGGGGCACAGGTGGGACTTAAGCCAGTTAGGGCTTGAAAGTAGAAGTTCCTGGGAAAGTTTCCTAGAGGGGGCAATGATACCTAAATATGTCTCAAGTTATCAGATCTAAAAGAGAACAGTGAAAGTTGAAGAAAGGAAGTAGAGGAATAAGAGTGTTTTCTTTCATATGCTTTAGAATTTTATCTTTCACATGTAAGTTCATAATACTATTTGAAATCGATTTATTAGTTTGCAGTGATGTATGAATCCAGTGTCAATTTGTTAGTGTGGGTGATTATCCTGACCCTCTTTCTTCAAGAAACCATCCTTGTGTCAATGATACTTAAGTGTTCTACCTACTAGAAATTTGTTTTTATGTTTATTATGTGGATAGTTCAAATTTACGTTTTTTCCGGATAATCAGTTGTCCTAACTCCATTTTGAGAATAATTCATTTTTTCACACCTTTAATGGATAGATTAATTGATAGATTGAATTCTTACATTCTTGCCCCTTTTTCCTGGCTATTGTTGTAGTCCTTTGAAAGCTGTGTCCACACTTGCCAATGCATTCTAGTGTAATTTTTGAGATTTTATTGTACATTTAGTGTATGGCAATGTCTTAACATAGTAATAGTCCTCCTTTTCTTCTATTCTTCTCCTTCCCTACACACCAGTTTCAGGTTAGGAGTTGAGTTCTGACTTACAGTGCCACCACCACCAATCTCTTATCTCTCCTCTCTCTCTCTCCCTTTCCCTCACTTCTGCCTTCATTATCAGAAGATTCGATTATAGAGATTATGATTGTTTACATTAGAGTGTTTCTCTTCCTAGAATAATCCCTTTACATTTGCAAGCTGGCAAAAAGATATATACTTATAGCAATTATTTGGCTTTATAATATATCTATTTAACTATTTCATTCTCACTGCCAGTCTTTGTCATTTCCCAATGCATATGTGCCTAATTTTATTTCTTAGGCAGTTGAAATAGATGATAGATTTCATAAGTAGTTATAAAATGTCAATTTAGAAATAGTGTTCAGATAGCCTGTGGGTAGGATATAGTAATTTATTAGGTGAGGGTTAAAAAAGAAGAAGAAATAAAAGAAGTCTCCTAAGACCTGTCTATTCCTTTGAGTTGTAATGAGAATCAAGTAGTGAGGTACGTGAAGTCACTTTAAAGATTTATAACATGCGTAATACAGGGTGTGTTAGTGTTCATACCTTTGTGAGAACTGAAATTTCAGCCAATGAAATTACTACAATGTATAATGACCAGTGAGAAATAATAAGTCATTTTATATCTCTGGAGCTCAGTTTTTTTCCTCCGTAAAATGGATAGGTATTCCAGTAAGTAGGAAGCTGTTATTTCTAAACTTTTATGATTCTATGAAATAATAAAATAATTCTTACTTAGATAATCATTTTTCTCCTTCTTCTCCCATACTTAAAATGAGATTCTTTACTAAAAGCTTCTACTGGCTTCAATAAAAGGAAAGGAATACCAGGTTAAATTTTATTATTCAGTTGTATTCCATCTGCAGTGCTCTCTGAAATATAAAAATACTTAACTGAGGTCATCTCACAAAATGAATGAATTCTACTTTGTCTATAGTGATAATCTTTTAGTGCTACAGATCATGCTCTTACAGAAAAAAACTTCAAGGACTGAGAACCCCTAATATTTAACCACAAACACAATTAATATAAAATATATCAGTTTAACTTGAAAAATGTGTTGTTAACATTGGAGATTCAGATTTATTTAAATGGAAAATTTCTGATCACTCTGCACTTGCCTTCACAACAGAGGGAACACTTTATCCAGTTAATTGGTAAAGTTAATATATAGTTTTGGGGGAAAAAATGTTCATATTGACTCCAAATGTTAAATATATATGGGATTAATCTTGCCCATTTTGCGATATAGCACATTTGCAAATAATGATAATTAGACATTATTCCAGAAAGAACCTAAATTTTTTTAAATTTTTTCAATTTATTTATTTTTAGAAAAAGAGTATTCATTATTTTTTCATCACACCCAGTGCTCCATGCAATCCGTGCCCTCTATAATACCCACCACCTGGTACCCCAACCTCCCACCCCCCCCCCGCCACTTCAAACCCCTCAGATTATTTTTCAGAGTCCATAGTCTCTCGTGATTCACCTCCCCTTCCAATTTACCCCAACTCCCTTCTCCTCTCTAATACCCCTTGTCCTCCATGCTATTTGTTATGCTCCACAAATAAGTGAAACCATATGATAATTGACTCTCTCTACTTGACTTATTTCACTCAGCATAATCTCTTCCAGTCCCGTCCATGTTGCTACAAAAGTTGGTATTCATCCTTTCTGATGGAGGCATAATACTCCATAGTGTATATGGACCACATCTTCCTTATCCATTCGTCTGTTGAAGGGCATCTTGGTTCTCAGAAAGAACCTAAATTTTTTAATTTCTAGGTTATAATTGTCACTATAGTTGACATTCACTGTGATGGTGGGTCCCAGAAGGATAACAGCAGACAAAGGCAAACATGTAAGTTCCTTCAATGTAGATAAAAAAATATATATATAAACTTAACTGCTCACAAGCAATACTATAGGGAGCATTGGATTTGGTGACATGCTCTAAGCAGGAAGGGCTTCCCTGGCTTCCCCAAGTGTTCACAAGCCCTTTGATGCTAATAACTCCTGATCACAGTAAGGATTCTATCAGATATTTGAGACTCTCTGCTTCACACATTCCCACATACCTACCCACATCTTTCCCGAAATTCTTATCACTCCTCCCAACTACTGTGGAAGCTCGGTTGTAAGTCCTCTTGCTCTCCAGATATAAATCTCATTAACTACTGTGGCATTTTCCTCAGTATATTCTATGAACTGGAAAAACTGAAGGTCACTTTTCCAGGCATACCCACATTTCAGGCCCAAGGTTTATTTTTACAACTAGGGAGTGTTGATCATCCTTAGATTTAAGCATACACGCACACACATGTGCACACACATACACATACATATGTGTATGTGTATAACACATACACGTGTGTTGATAACTGATTTTATAAGGTTATGAAGATTTAAGCATAGCACACATGCATATGTATGTATGTATGTATGTATACATATGTAAAAAGTACTGTACTGTTAAGATTATGGGATCTGAAGTCAGAGAAACTCTACTAACTGTATTATGTTGGGCAATTAAAGTCTCAAGTACTCTTGCCTTATGTGTAAAAAGGAGATAATAGTAGCTACTGCGCAGGGTATCATGAAGATTAAATGAACTAGATCATATTGTGCATTTAATACAGTATCTATTTCAGAGGAAGCACTTGAAAAATGTTAGCTGTTGTTATCACTATTTTCATGGTTTTAGGATTTCTTGAAAATGTCATACCTTTTCATTTTCTTGTCCTTTTAGAGAAGTTTTCATCTAGTAGTTTTTTCATCTTCCCTGAAGTTCTTTTAAAATTTAATATAGCTAAAGAACATAGCAGATCTATAGCAATAGGAAAAAATCAAATACTAACATGTTTCACCTTTGAGACAAAAATTTGGTTACGTCACTCACTGTTCAAAATACTAAGTGAACTTTTACTGGATTTACCAAAGTATTACAGTCCTCAAATAAGAGAGGTTTTTTTCTGTTCTGTTAAAATATAGATGTATAAAGAATATTCAATAAGAATTACTAATAACTGATTTTATAAGGTTATGGAGATTTAAACACTGCATGTTTATCAAGTAAAAGACATACAGATCATATATAACATATATTCTTACTAAAATTTACCTTTTAAAATTATTTAATATTTCCTTATAGCATTCTATTTCTAGGTGTTCACCTTTAGTACAATATGACAATGATCTCATAATGTTATGTTTATGAACTTGATAGAAAATTTAATTCTTGTTACATTCTGTATTCTTATGTTAATTAAGAATAATTTTGTTTTAAATTTAATTTTCAAGTTACACTTTCCTTTGTTTCATAACCTCTGCTTTTCAAAGTATCTGTGGAAATTTTTTTCAGTTATCTGTTGGTGTCTTATCCTAAGACCCCCAAGGTTTGGCCCATGCTTCTTGAGTTAAGATGTGCTCCCAATCTTCCAGTTAGGTCAACCAAAAAAATTAAGATATGATAGAAGGTCAGTGAAAGAAATTCATATCAAAACAACTACTCACCATGTCATTATGACAGCCTGCTGTAACAAATGTGCCTCTGTTTTAACTTATGACAATTAATTGCTAAAAGTAATTTAATCTGACAGAGGCAGGGTATTGAAAGACTGCTGGAGATGTCATAAAAGCGACCTTTCTGCCCATGTGCTGCCAAAAGCCATTTTTAACAAGGAGCTAAGGAAACAGTGTAACTTCTTTTGTACTTTGTTAATTAGTTATTGATTTGAAACAATGTACTTCCAAATACTGTTAGAGGTGTTAGACGCCAGCAAGGTCACTATTTGACAGTCTAGTCCTGATAATCTTTATAGTGTATGAGAATTCTTTGAAGACTTTTGTTCTGTTAGCCTAATATGAGATTGTCTGATTTGCTAAAATGTCTGCAGTTTTATTTTATTATGAACTTTTCAGTTTAAAATATTTTATATATTATTAGTCTGATATTAGACTTCATTGCATGATGTGGTTTCAATTTTCAGAATCCTCACTTGTGGATTTAGTCTCAAATAAGTACATACTCTACAGAGAGAGTATATATGGTTTGATTGGTGATGCCAAAGAGAACAAGGAAATAATATGTTAGTCTAAAAAAGAGAGGCAAGGTAGGGGTTCTGGAATTCATTTATTAAATCACTTGTTGATCTTTTTTTTTAATTTGGATATTACATTTCCTTAATAAAGTATTTAAGTATATAAGTTAAAACTGCAGGGGATGCCTGGGTCGCTCAGTTGGTTAAGCATCTGCCTTTGG
Source organism: Neogale vison (assembly GCF_020171115.1). NCBI lineage: Eukaryota > Metazoa > Chordata > Mammalia > Carnivora > Mustelidae > Neogale > Neogale vison. The sequence goes on from NC_058091.1 coordinate 199,244,991, forward strand.
CTCAGGTCATGATCCCGGGTCCTGGGATCAAGTCCTGCATTGGGCTTCTTTTTCAGCAGGAAGTCTACTTCTTCCTTTACCTGCCGCTCCCCCTGCTTGTTCTCTCTCTCTGACAAATAAGCAAATAAAATCTTAAAAAACAAATAAACAACTGCAGAGTTTCGTACAAGTCAGCCTGCAAGGTAACACAGACAACAGAAAGATCAGAGGGAGATATGTTACAGCATAACACTTCTTGTCCTCTAATCTGGAATTGCACTAATTAGCTGTTTGTCCTTCAATAAATCTACTCCACCTCTGTGTCTCATTCTTGCAATGGGAACCATTATAGTACCTATATCATATTATGATAGTGAAGATTGAATGAATTAATCCATGTAAAGTCATTAATCATTAGCTGCTATGTAGTAACCATCTGATAAATGTTAGCTGCTATTATTGCTATTGTAATAGTAATAGTAATTTTAAAAATATATATATATAGTCCCTGCCCTTAATTTTGTAAGAACGTTGGGAAGAAAAGAACATATAAAAGTAAAAAAAAATAATAACAATAATAAAAGTAGGAAGTACAAAAAACAGCAAAATAAGTGTATCTGTAAAAATCTGTCAGGGAATCACAAAATAAAAGGATGTAAATATGACACCATGTATGAAAAGCATAGTAGGGAGAGGAGTAAAGAATGGTCTTAAACTTAAGTAACCATCAACTTAATATAAACTGCTATATGGAGAAAATGGTATATACAAACTTGTAACCACAAATCAAAAGCCAGTAATAGATATACAAAAATAAAATTTCCAAGTATATCCAAGTGAATCTAAGTATATCACTCAAGAAAGCCAGCAAACCATGAAAGAGAGCAAGAGAAGAAAGGATCAGAAAAGAACTATAAAAAAACACAAAATAAGTAACAAAATGGCTGTAAATACATAATTAGCAATAATTACTTTGGAAATAAGTGAACTAAATGCTCCAATCAGAAGACATAGGGTGAAGGAATGGATTAAAAAAAAAAAGAAGAACCATCTATATGCTGCCTACAAGAGACTCATTTTGGATTTAAAGATACATGCAACTGAACATGAGTGGATGGAGAAACATTTATCACGTAAATGGATGTCAAATGAGAGCCAAGGTCCCGAAATTTATATTGGATAAAATAGACTTTAAAACAAAGAGTGTAACAAAAATCAAAGGATACTATATAATAATAAAGGGACATCCCAAGAAGAAAATGAAACATTTGTAAATATTTATGCACCCAACATGGGAGAACCTGAATACTTAAAACCATTAATAACAAACATAAAAGAACTAATACATAGTAATACAATAATAGTAGGGGACCGACTTACACCAATAGACAGATCATCTAAACAAAATCAGTAAGGAAACAGTGATTATGAGTGACACACTGGACCAGATAGATTTAACAGATATATTCAGAACATTCCATCCTAAACAGCAGAATACACATTCTTTTCCAGTACACATGGAACATTCTCCAGAATAGGTCACATATTGGGCCACAAAATAAGTTTCAACAAATTAAGAAAGACTGAAGTTATACCATACATCTTTTCTGACCACAACACTATGGAACTAGAAATCAACCACAAGAAAAAAATGTGGAGAGACCACAATACATGGAGATTAAGTAAAATGCAACTGAATAATAAATGAATCAATCAAGAAATCAGATGGAGAAAAATGAAAATGAAAATACAATGGTATAAAATATATTTGGTGCAACAAAAGTGGTTCTGAGAGAGAAATATGTAGCAATATAGGCCTGCCTCAAGAAGCAAGAAAAATCTGAAAATCACCTAACCTTACACCTAAAAGAGCCAAAGAGAGGAACAAACAAAGCCCAAAAGCAGAAGAAGAAATAAAAAAATAACGATTTGGTCAGAAATAAATGATATAGAAGTGAAAAGTACAATAATAATAGTAATAGAACAGATCAGTGAAACCAGGAGCTGGTTCTTTGAAAAGATCAACAAAATTGATAACCTTTAGCCAGACTATCAAAACCAAAAAAGAGAAGGGACTCGAACAGAAGCACAAATGAAAGAATAGAAATAGCAATGAACACCACAGAAATAAAAAGGATTATAAGTGAATATTGGGAAAAATTATGTGCCAGCCAATTGGACAACCTAAAAGAAATGAGTAAGTTCCTTAAAATGTATAACCTACCAACTCTGAAGCATGAAGAAGCAGAAAATTACCAGCAATGAAATTGAATCAGTGATCAAAAACTCCCAATGAATGAAAGTCCAGCACCAAGTGGTTTCACAAGAGAATTCTACCAAACATTTAAAAAAAGAGTTAGTACCTATTCTTCTCAAACTTTTCCAAAAAAATGCAAGAGGAAGGGAAACTCTGAGGAAAATTCTGAGGCCAGAATTACCCTGATACAAAAACCAGATAAAGACACCACCAAAAAAAAAAAAAGAAGAAGAAGAAGAAGAAGAAGAAAAAGAAGAAAGAAAAAATACAGGCCAATATCTCTAATGAACATAGATGCAAAAATTCTCAACAAAATATTGGCAAACTGGATGCAACAGTAGATTAAAAAGGTCATTCACCACAATCAGGTGGGGTTTATTCCTGAAATGTAAGGGCAGTTCAGTATTTGCAAATCAGTCCATCACATCAATAAGAGAAAGGATTAAAATCTTATAATCATTTCAATAGATTGAGAAAAAGCATTTCATAAAGTACAACATCCATTTGTGATCAAGGAAATAATATAGTAGGTTTAGAGGGAACATACTTCAACATAATAAATATGAAAAACCCAACAGCTAACAACATACTCATTGGGGAAAACTGAGAGCTTTTCCCCTGAGATCACTAACAGGAAAAGGATGTCCACCACCACTTTTTTTCAACATAGTATTGGAAGTCCTAGCCATAGCAATCAGGCAAGAAAAAGAAATAAAAGGCATTCAAATTGATAAGGTAGAAATAAAACTTTCACTGTTTGCAGATGACATGATACTATGTATAAAAAACCTAAAGACTCCACAGAAAAACTACTAGAACTGATCATTGAATTCAGTAAAAACCACAGGATACAATATCAACATACATAAATCTATAGTATTTCTATACCCAAATAACAAAGCAACAGAAAGAGAAATTAAGAAAATCCAATTTACAGTTACACCAAAAATAATAGAATACCTAAAAATAAATTTAACCAAAGAGGTGAGAGACCTGTACTCTGAAAACTCTAAAACATTGATGAAAAAAATTGAAGACAACACGAACAAATGGAAAGACATTCCATGCTCATGGATTAGAAGAACAAATGTTGTTAAAATGTCTGTATTACCAGGAAATACTGAAAGGGGTCCTCTAAGCAAAGAGAGAGCCTACAAGTGGTAGATCAGAAAGGAACAGAGACAATATACAGTAACAGTCACCTTACAGGCAATACAATGGCACTAAAATCATATCTCTCAATAGTTACCCTGAATGTTAATGGGCTAAATGCCCCAATCAAAAGACACAGGGTATCAGAATGGATAAAAAAACAAAACCCATCTATATGTTGCCTCCAAGAAACTCTTTTTAAACCCGAAGACACCTCCAGACTTAAAGTGAGAGGGTGGAAAAGAATTTACCATGCTAATGGACATCAGAAAAAAGCAGGAGTGGCAATCCTTATATCAGATCAATTAGATTTTAAGCCAAAGACTATAATAAGAGATGAGGAAGGACACTATATCATACTCAAAGGGTCTGTCTAACAAGAAGATCTAACAATTTTAAATATCTATGCCCCCAACGTGGGCGCAGCAAACTATATAAACGAATTAATAACAAAATCAAAGAAACACATCAACAATAATACAATAATAGTAGGGGACTTTAACACTCCCCTCACTGAAATGGACAGATCATCCAAGCAAAAGATCAACAGGGAAATAAAGGCCTTAAATGATACACTGGATGAGATGGACATCACAGATATATTCAGAACATTTTATCCCAAAGCAACAGAATACACATTCTTCTCTAGTGCACATGGAACATTCTCCAGAATAGATCACATCCTCGGTCCTAAATCAGGACTCAACCAGTATCAAAAGATTGGGATCATTCCCTGCATATTTTCAGACCACAATGCTCTGAAGCTAGAACTCAACCACAAGAGGAAGTTTGGAAAGAACACAAATACATGGAGACTAAACAGCATCCTTCTAAAGAATGAATGGGTCAACCGGGAAATTAAAGAAGAATTGAAAAAAATCATGGAAATAAATGATAATGGAAATACAACGGTTCAAAATCTGTGGGACACAACAAAGGAAGTCCTGAGAGGAAAATATATAGCGGTACAAGCTTTTCTCAAGAAACAAGAAAGGTCTCAGGTACACAACCTAACCCTACACCTAAAGGAGCTGGAGAAAGAACAAGAAAGAAACCCTAAGCCCAGCAGGAGAAGAGAAATCATAAAGATCAGAGCAGAAATCAATGAAATAGAAACCAAAAAAACAATAGAACAAATCAACCAAACTAGGAGCTGGTTCTTTGAAAGAATTAATAAAATTGATAAACCCTTGGCCAGACTTATCAAAAAGAAAAGAGAAAGGACCCAAATAAATAAAATCATGAATGAAAGAGGAGAGATCACAACTAACACCAAAGAAATACAAACTATTATAAGAACATACTATGAGCAACTCTACGCCAACAAATTTGACAATCTGGAAGAAATGGATGCATTCCTAGAAACATATAAACTACCAAAATTGAACCAGGAAGAAATAGAAAGCCTGAACAGACCCATAACCAGTAAGGAGATTGAAACAGTCATTAAAAATCTCCAAAGAAACAAAAGCCCAGGGCCAGATGGCTTCCCGGGGAAATCTACCAAACATTTAAAGAAGAACTAATTCCTATTCTCCTGAAACTGTTCCAAAAAATAGAAATGGAAGGAAAACTCCCAAACTCATTTTATGAGGCCAGCATCACCTTGATCCCAAAACCAGACAAGGATCCCATCAAAAAAGAGAGCTATAGACCAATATCCTTGATGAACACAGATGCAAAAATTCTCACCAAAATACTAGCCAATAGGATTCAACAGTACATTAAAAGGATTATTCACCACGACCAAGTGGGATTTATCCCGGGGCTGCAAGGTTGGTTCAACATCCGCAAATCAGTCAATGTAATACAACACATCAATAAAAGAAAGAACAAGAACCATATGATACTTTCAATAGATGCTGAAGAAGCATTTGACAAAGTACAGCATCCCTTCCTGATCAAAACCCTTCAAAGTGTAGGGATAGAGGGCACATACCTCAATATCATCAAAGCCATCTATGAAAAACCAACTGCAAATATCATTCTCAATGGAGAAAAACTGAAAGCTTTTCCACTAAGGTCAGGAACACGGCAGGGATGTCCATTATCACCACTGCTATTCAACATAGTACTAGAAGTCCTAGCCTCAGCAATCAGACAACAAAAGGAAATTAAAGGCATCCAAATCGGCAAAGAAGAAGTCAAATTATCACTCTTCGCAGATGATATGATACTCTATGTGGAAAACCCAAAAGACTCCACTCCAAAACTGCTAGAACTTATACAGGAATGCAGTAAAGTGTCAGGATATAAGGTCAATGCACAGAAATCAGTTGCATTTCTCTACACCAACAACAAGACAGAAGAAAGAGAAATAAAGGAGTCAATCCCATTTACAATTGCACCCCAAACCATAAGATACCTAGGAATAAACCTAACCAAAGAGGCTAAGAATCTATACTCAAAACTATAAAGTACTCATGAAAGAAATTGAGGAAGACACAAAGAAATGGAAAAATGTTCCATGCTCCTGGATTGGAAGAATAAATATTGTGAAAATGTCTATGCTACCTAAAGCAATCTACACATTTAATGCAATTCCTATCAAAGTACCATCCATCTTTTTCAAAGAAATGGAACAAATAATTTTAAAATTTATATGGAACCAGAAAAGACCTCGAATAGCCAAAGGGATATTGAAAAACAAAGCCAAAGTTGGTGGCATCACAATTCCAGACTTCAAGCTTTATTACAAAGCTGTCATCATCAAGACAGCATGGTACTGGCACAAAAACAGACACATAGACCAATGGAACAGAATAGAGAGCCCAGAAATAGACCCTCAACTCTATGGTCAACTAATCTTCGACAAAGCAGGAAAGAATGTCCAATGGAAAAAAGACAGCCTCTTCAATAAATGGTGTTGGGAAAATTGGACAGCCACGTGCAGAAAAATGAAATTGGACCATTTCCTTACACCACACACAAAAATAGATTCAAAATGGATTAAGGACCTCAATGTGAGAAAGGAATCCATCAAAATCCTTGAGGAGAACACAGGCAGCAACCTCTTCGACCTCAGCCGCAGCAACATCTTCCTAGGAACATCGCCAAAGGCAAGGGAAGCAAGGGCAAAAATGAACTTTTGGGATTTCATCAAAATCAAAAGCTTTTGCACAGCAAAGGAAACAGTTAACAAAACCAAAAGACAACTGACAGAATGGGAGAAGATATTTGCAAACGACATATCAGATAAAGGACTAGTGTCCAAAATCTATAAAGAACTTAGCAAACTCAACACCCAAAGAACAAATAATCCAATCAAGAAATGGGCAGAGGACATGAACAGACGTTTCTGCAAAGAAGACATCCAGATGGCCAACAGACACATGAAAAAGTGCTCCATATCACTCGGCATCAGGGAAATACAAATCAAAACCACAATGAGATATCACCTCACACCAATCAGAATGGCTAAAATCAACAAGTCAGGAAATGACAGATGCTGGCGAGGATGCGGAGAAAGGGGAACCCTCCTACACTGTTGGTGGGAATGCAAGCTGGTGCAACCACTCTGGAAAACAGCATGGAGGTTCCTCAAAATGTTGAAAATAGAACTGCCCTACGACCCAGCAATTGCACTACTGGGAATTTACCCTAAAGATACAAACGTAGTGATCCAAAGGGGCACGTGCACCCGAATGTTTATAGCAGCAATGTCCACAATAGCCAAACTATGGAAAGAACCTAGATGTCCATCAACAGATGAATGGATCAAGAAGAGGTGGTATATATACACAATGGAATACTATGCAGCCATCAAAAGAAACGAAATCTTGCCATTTGCGACAACATGGATGGAACTAGAGCGTATCATGCTTAGCGAAATAAGTCACGAGGAGAAAGACAACTATCATATGATCTCCCTGATATGAGGGAGTGGTGATGCAACATGGGGGCTTAAGTGGGTAGGAGAAGAATCCATGAAACAAGTTGGGATAGGGAGGGAGACAAACCATTAGTGACTCTTAATCTCTCGAAACAAACTGTGAGTTGCTGGGGGGAGGGGGTTGCGAGAAGGGGGGTAGGGTTATGGACATTGGGGAGGGTATGTGCTTTTGGGTAAATTGGAAGGGGAGATGAACCATGAGAGACTATGGACTCTGAAAAACAATCTGAGGGGTTTGAAGTGGTGGGGGGGGTGGGAGGTTGGGGTACCAGGTGGTGGGTATTATAGAGGGCACAGCTTGCATGGAGCACTGGGTGTGGTGAAAAAATAATGAATACTGTTTTTCTGAAAATAAATAAATTGGAAAAAAAAATGTCTGCATTACCCAAAGCAATCTATAGATTTAAGGCAATTCCTTACAAAATGCCAACAGTATTTTTCACAGAACTAGAAGAAACAACTGAAAATTTCTGTGGAACCACAAAGACCAAAGCAATCTTGAGAAAGAAAAATAAAACTGGAGGTATTACAATTCCAGAAAAACAAACCGGAGATACCACAATTCCTTTGCAAAGCTGTAGTAATCAAAACAGTATGGTACTGGCACATAAATAGATAAATAAACCCAAAATTATATGGCCAATTAATTTTTGACAGAAGAGGCAATAATATGTAATGGGAAATACTGTCTCTTCAACAAATGTTACTGGGAATACTGGACACCTACGTGCAAAAGAATGAAACTGGACCACTTTCTTTCACCCCACACAAAAATAAACTCAAAATGATTAAAGACCTTAATATGAGACCTGAAACTATGAAAATCCTAGAAGAGAGCACAGGAAGTAATTTCTCTGACATGGGCTATAGCAGCATTTTTCTAGATATGTCTCCTGAGGCAAGGGAAACAAAAGCAAAAATAAACTGTTGAGATGATATAAAAATTAAAAACTTCTGTAGGGCACCTGGATCACTCAGTTGTTAAGCATCTGGCTTCAGCTCAGGTCATGATCCCGGGGTCCTGGGATGGAGCCTCACTTCGTACTTTTGCTCAGCAGGAAGCCTACTTCTCCCTCTCCCATTCCCCTACTTGTGTTTCCTCTCTGGCTGTGTCTCTCTGTCAAATAAATAAAATACAATCTTTAAAAAATAAAAATAAAAGCTTCTGCACAGCAAGGGAACCAACAAACTAAAATACAACCTACTGAATGGGAGAAGATACTGTAAATTACATATCCTATAAAGGGTTCATATCTAAAACATATAAAGAATTTATAAAACTCAACACCCCAAAAATAAATAATCCAATTTAAAAATTGGCAAAAGACATGAACAGACATTTCTGCAAAGAAGACATACAGAAGGTGAACAGATACATGAAAAAGTGCTCATCTTCAGGAAAATGCAAATGAAAAGTGCAATGAGGTATTACCTCACACCTGTAGGAAAAAACTAAAATCAAAAAGCACAAGAAACAACAAGTGTTGATGAGGTTGTGGAGAAAAAGCAATCCTTGTGCAGTCTTGGTGGGAATGCAGACTGGTACAGCCACTGTGAAGGACATTATGGAGGTTTCTCAAAAAATTAAAAAGAGAACCACCTACAATCCAGTAATCTCGCCACTGGGTATTTACTTAAAGAACATGAAAATAATAATTCAAAGGGATGTGTGCACCTCTGTGTTTTTTGCAGCATCATTTACAGCAGCCAAATTATGGAAGTAGCCCATGTTCATCGATAGATGAATGGATAGTGAAATAAGCCAGTCAGAGCAAGACAAATACCATTTGATTTCACTCCTGTGGAAATTAAGAAACAACACAAAAGGGAAAGAGAGAGACCAACCAAAAAACAAACTCTTCTGTGCAGAACAAATATGGTTTCCAGGAGGGAGGTAGGTGGGGAGTTGGGTGAAATAAGTGTTGGAAATTAAGAGTACACTTATCTTGGTGAGCACTAAATAATGTATGGAATTATTGAATCACTGTGTTGTACATCTGAAACTAATACAACATTGTATGTTTACGAGAATTAAAGTTAAATTAAAAAACTAAAATACTACTTCAGTTCACATTTTTCACAAATTTAGAATATCCAATTTTGTTTGAATGAATTAGCTTTTATATCACACAGAAATTATTATAATATGTTTGAACTAATATGGTTTTTATTAGTATATTTTCAAGGTGTTTTAAGAAATTCAATTATAACAATGTAAATCATTATTTCAGGTATACAAATAACTTAGTCACATTCTTATAGTATATCTGGAAGCCTATAATATTTATTATATGCTGCTTGCCAGCATGCATCTGTTCAACCTCCCTATCCTATAACCCAATGAGATAGGAACCCAGATTCTCTTTGTACCCAAAGTTTTTGCTCTATTTTATTAGAAAGAGGTATAATTTTCAAGGTCTCCCAGGTTTATCTCTCATGTACAGCTGAGATTTTGAGCATCCAAGAAGGTAAGTAACCACTCAAAGACGTAAAGCTGGTTAAACAACACTGTCTGGGTAAGAACTGATGTCCTGTGGTGTGAGGGGAAAGCACACACGTGTGTTTAGGTATATAAATATATTATCTCCGGCAATTGCAAATAGTAATCTTTGCATAATTCTTAAATTATTAATTCTTTGAAAACAGTTTACTCGTTTCATTTTTCGTAGTATAATCACGGACAGGTCATTCAGTTACCATGTCTTATAAAGCAGGGATATCAGATATTAAGCATTTACATTTGACTCACTGATGCTTTACAGTAATTGTCCTGGCTACACAAAAGCTCTTCAGGACCTCCAGAAAATCGCTGCTTCCCTAATTACCTCCCCTCTGTCATCTCCTAAATTTCTATAAAAGGTGCTATGTATGTAATGCCTTACTTTCCTAAATAGAGCATACTGAAAATAATTTAACCTTTTCTTGATGACACAGGTTGACATGAGTTTTTGCTATATCATAATTATAGCTTTAGATTCAGATATAGATCCTATGAATCATACTTAGGTTCTGACTATTCCATTTTGTTTAGAGAACATTCTAGACTAAACTTTCTGGAATTCTTGACATGTCGTCAGTGTGCTGCCATAAGGCTCATTGACTTTAGGGTTATCAAATAGTCTTCTAACCTTACCCTCTTCCCCAACACACTCTCTCTCTCACACACACACACACACACACTTACTGACTCCAAAGGTATTTCTTTTGCCTCTCACTCTGCTGAATTATTCATTAGATGGTAGTAGCTAAATCAGCCTTGGTGAGTGAAATGCATGCATGCTTGTGAGCCTATGCATCACATCTACCCTTGCCACTCCGGCTTCTCCATTCAAGCACTGATTGTGCCAGCTCTGAGTTAGCCAGTGTCATTGTCGGACAGATGTAAACCGGCTGAGCGTTTTTGTCTTCTTGATTGTTTATTGCTTCTTTGGTGATGGACACTCAGTGGTGAGTAATAATGTAACACAAGGTCTTCACTTAGTATAGGTCATTCCTTTCTGCAAGCTTCTAAGAGTGAGCCTACCAAGGAATTATCCCCGTCTCTAAGGATTCATGCTAAGATGTTGTGGTAGGCAATAATGGTCTCCAGAAATAGCCACATTCTAATCCTTGGAATCTGAGACTGTGTTACTTTACATGGCAAAAAAATTTTTTGTGGGTGTGATTAACATTAAGGACCTTAAAATGGGGAGATTGTCCTGGATTAATCATAATCCAGTGTTACCATAACAGTTCTTAAAAGTAGAAGAGGGGGACGCCTGGGTGGCTAAGTTGGTTGGACGACTGCCTTCGGCTCAGGGCGTGATCCTGGAGTCCCGGGATCGAGTCCCACATCGGGCTCCCAGCTCCATGGGGAGTCTGCTTCGCTCTCTGACCTTCTCCTCGCTCATGCTCTCTCTCACTGTCTCTCTCTCTCAAATAAATAAATAAAATCTTAAAAAAAAAAGGAGAAGAGGGAAGCAAAAATAAGAGTCAGAGAAGGAGATAGGACTCTGGAAGCATGGTCAGAAAGATGCAAGGCTGCTGGCTTTAAGATGGAGGACAGGAACTGTAAGCCAAGAGGGTAGCCTCTAGAAACTGGAAAAGGCAAGCAAATGGATTTTTAAAATCTTCAGAAAGGAGGGGCATCTGGGTGGCACAGAAGATTAAGTACCCAACTCTTGGTTTCAGTTCAGGTCATAGTTTCAGGGTTTTGAGCTCAAGCCCCATATCCAGCTCCATGCTCAGCATGATGTCTGTTTGAGTTTCTCCCTCCCCCTCTGCACCACCGCCACTAAAATAAATAAATAAATATTTTTTTTTTTTAATTAAAAAACAAAACAAAACAAAAACCTTTAGGAAAGACACTTTGTTTGTAGCCCCTGTCAGACTTCTGACATACAATACAGGAGTATAAGATAATAAACTTGTGTTGTTTTAAGCCATTAAGTTTGTGGTAATATGTTAGTGCAGCAATAGAAAATTTAGACATGTGTTATGTCACAGCCGGTGCGACGAATCGACCAGGAACATGAGGGTAAGAGGATGGTGAAAAGAAATTAAGACACAAAGAGATGGGGGCAGGAGGAGCACTGAGGAGGATGTCCAACAGTGCTAAGTTTATTCAAAGCACTAAGGCCATATATATAGTGATAATAGAAGCAATACACCTGCATCTAGTTAAACAACCACGAGTTCCCATAATAAGTTTCACACTTAACTATAAGCAGACCTCGTGATGCCAAATGGCTGATGCCAGTACAGTTGTTCTGTATTGATACAGCAAACCTGAAGTAATTAATGGGCTGTACTAGGGCAACAAGGACCAGCAATGAACTTTTGACCCCAACCAAATTGTTCTCATTTGTTTAGCAAGCGTGTGGGAAGTCCCGTAGGCAAGCGCAAAACACATAGCACAGACCCTTTCTCAGTACTACTCAACTTTTCCCATCCTAAACCTTTTGTTAGGTTGTTCGGACTTTAAAGGAGGCACAAGTCAGGGCCTGGTTTGGTGCTCGTCTCAAGCCTTATTGCGGCCTCCCACAGTGTTAAATCCTCTATTCTGAGAAAGTATGTATTGATAAACTCTCCTTATCCAAGTGAATGCCCTGTCCTCCTTGATCCAGCATCTGCACTTCCCTTCCTCCTGCCTGTAAGTACTGATTAAGCCCTGCAACTCCTTCATGGTTTTGTCCCTTTCCTCTCTTAGGAGGAAACACTTCCCTGGCTAAGGTATACTGTAACTTTTTTCTGGTTATTGGGCTAGGGTCAGAAGCAGAAGTGAGAGTGGAGAGGTCAAAGAAGCACATGTTGTCTAGCAAAGGCAGTGGCTTCTGCATCATCTTCAAGCATGTACTAGCTTTTAACTCCAAAGCCTGGTCTACTTCTGCAGGCCCCGTGAAGGTTTAGGGGAATCAGGATTTAAGAGATTCAGATGCTTCCACTCAAATGTCTCAAGGTCCCAGTCCTTGTGAATTAGGGCTCTAACCCCATATTGCACATGTAAGAGTCCAGCTTTCTCTGGAGCTCTACTTCCATTACAAAAGTACTGGGTCTACACCTTAGATTCTTTGGCCTTCCTACTGTAGAAGGTGAGAGTCTCTTCATATGCTGCTAAGGATGTTCTCTGGCTTTCACTGTTTTGTGCTCATTAATCACTCTCAGCCTTTGACTTACCCCCACCCCAAAGCGTCTATTGCCCTTGGAAATGGCCATCCAATTCTATAGTCCTTATTAATGATATACTTTTCAATGCCAATACATATACCTGCTGGTGTATTCCTTTCTACCACTATATACTTCCAGCTCATTATTGATGAAAGTTTTGAGTGGTTGCACTGCTACTGTATGTCAGGGCTATCAATGTTCCACTTACTACAGGCATTGAGGTCTTGTTACAGCTAACCAGTGGGCAGCAAATTCAGCTCCACAATTTCTACCTTAGAGTCAGCCTTTTTCAAATTGTTCAATGGAACCAACTATCATAGATCATATTCCCTTAGAAGCAGACTAATAGAGAGATGAGCATAATTATCTAATGAGCCAGTAGGAAATTTACTGGAGATTATTCTCAGCGTGAACACCCGTAGGGAATTGAAGGAATCATAGTTGGCCCTCACAGGGATCAAAGATCGTTCTGCCAAATTGGGACAAGGGAACCAGCACTAATCAGCCATTGGAAGAATTTGCCCTCCTAGAAGGAGACATAACCATGGCATGTTGGTTCTCTTCCCCTGAAACCAGTGGCAAGAGTGAGTGGTTTGGCTGCAAGAGTTGTCAGCCATCAACACTCAAAGCAGATGGGATAATGAATTCTTCGACTTTGTGGGGGGTAGGGTTTGGGGTACTAGGTAGTACATCGCAATAAAACTCCCACCATTACTATATGTATTCATAAGTAATGTGTTGTTCAACTTGAAATATTGAGCAATAAGCACAGGTGTAGGTGTTTAAGGAAAGGAAATACTGTTCATACTAGATGAAAGCCCTTAGTACAAGATAAGCTGAACATATAGTTTACCTGTGCTATGACCTCAGCTTCCCTCAACATTTACCATAGCCCTTTTATAGGAAAGCCAAGGAAGAATGTAGTCTTGAAAAACTTGGCTTTCCATTGTTGGAGCATTTAGCATCTAGAAAAGTAGCAGAAGAATGTCTAGAAGGAGGCTGCTACTGTAGTATTTCCTATTTCTCAGCTCCCCATGGTCTACTGCTAGCTCCTAATTTAGTGAAAATAGAATGCTTTTTGTGCGCTATATTTGGTGTCCTCAGCTGAAACAGCAAAAGAGCATGAACGTGAGACAGTCTCATCAGTGTTATGTATACAAACAGAGATCTAAGTCAGACTCATTAGGTCATTATATCTTAGGATGATGACGTGGTAGTAGTGGAGGTCATGGTTATGACAGTCCTCAGCGTATCTGTCTCTTAAGTTGCACTACTATCCCCTAGTCTGGTTGCCCACTATCACCCTGGAATCTTCCTTCAGCATTTTGTTGAAGATTCCTTTTGTCACTTTCTTATTTCTTCTATTTCCTATAGTTCATGTCTTCATTTTTTTTCTAGTTTATTTCTTACTTTGAAAGAGCATATCTTCCAGTTGTTTCTTCAGAAGAGAGTAATGAGATACAATTTTTTTCATTTTTGTGTGTCTGAAAATGTTTTTACCTTATTCTTCTATTTGATGATATTTTGGCTGGCTGTAGAATTGTAAGTTGGATATTATTTTCCTTTTGAATTTTGAAGACTTCTTTTTTTTATCATGTTCTTGATTCTTTTGTTACTGAAAATTCTAGAATTGTTCTGAATCCTAATCATTTTTCTTTTTTAACACTTACAGAATCTTCTCTTTATTCTTGGATTCTAAATTTCACAGTGACATACCTTTATATAGATCTCCATTCATCCAAAGTACTGAGTACTTTGTCAGCCTTTTCATTCTAGCAGCTAGTGTTCTGGGAAATGTTCTTAAATATTTTGTTGTTGATTTCTTCCCTTGTGTTTTATCTTTTTCTTTTTAGAACTGTTTTGGACAATTAATCTCTTACACTTTATCATTGGACTTACTACTTTTCTTTTTTATATCTTTTGCTTCTAGGAGATTTCCTTAATTAATCACCTAATTCCTCTATCAGGTTTTTCCTGTGTTTTGCTTCTAATTTGTAAAAACTCTTTATTTTTTGAATATTTCTCTTTAATAATACACTTGTTTTATGCATGTACTATCTTCTCTGATCTCTCTAAAGATAATGGTAGTGTTTCTGAAATTTTCTTCTTTCATCAAAGTTTCAGTTTCTTCCAAATTGGTTTTTTCTATTTATTCTGGTCTGAATATTTTGTATTGTAGACTCTTCATATGTCTAATGCTGTTTGGCAGGCTGTTTTTGTTTATTAGTGGGCATTAAAAAGCTGATTGAAACCTGTAAGCATAAGGATGGGGCTTATGACATTCAAGCTTCACTGTAGGCAGTCTGAATAGTCTGGTTGCTAAGAATTTTTCCAACATGCCCACCCCTCCCCCCACCAATTTCTCTCTCTCTCTCTCTCTCTCTTTCTCTCTCTCTCTCTCTGGGTGTGCTGGAATGTTTTTTAGCTTTATTGAGATGTAATTAAAATATAACAATTGTGTAAGTTTAAGGTATGCAACATAGTGATTTTATGTATGTATACATTGCAAAGTGATAACCACAATAAAGTTAGCACATTCATCAGCTCACTTAGTTACACCTTTTGTTTATTTGTTTGTTTGTTTGTTTTTGATGGGGAAAACTTTTAAACCTACCCTTTTAGCAATTTTCAAACATACTATATAGTATTGTTAACTGTCGTGATCATACTGTTTATTACATGCCCAGAACTTACTCATTTTATAACTGGAAGTCTGTACCCTCTGACCACCTTCACACATTTCCCCCAACCCCAACCCCTGGCAACCATCAGTTAATTCTCTTTTTTCTATGAGTTGAATTTTGGGAGGGTTTGTTGTTATTTTAGATTTCACATTTAAGTGAGATCACTTATTTTAGATTTCACATGTAAGTGAGATCATGTATTTGCCTTTCTCTTCATTTTTGTCTTTAGAACTTTTAGTGTAGTCAGCCTGGTTTGATTTCTCAAAGAGTCCCTTGGTCTTCTGCCTGAAGACTGAGAATCTGACTGCATAATACAGTCTGGAGGTCTAGAAGGGATGAAGGTTGGGGGAAGAGAAAGAAAGCACATCACCGCATTCTACATTCAGTTTGCATATGTTAATGATAAACCCATTTCAAAATCTCTCTTGTTCAGGATGTATAAAGAGATTTACTAAAGTGTGTGGAAGGGAAGATGGGAAAACAACTACTTTCAGGAAGCCTCATTTCAGCACATATATCCTACTTTCCTTCAGTCCTGAGGTTCCTAGAATCCTATCCCTGTGCTTTGGAGAATTTTGCAGCATAAATGGAATTGATACTCAGCTTCCCTTATGGCCAGTTTGGGATTTGACTTTCATAGATCTGCTGAATTGGTTACCATTCTTCTGTCTGCTCTCTATCTTCCAAAATGTCATAGTGTTTTCTCCCCTGCCTTTTCCTCCTAGGCCTTATGGAATTATGTCTTTGTAAGAAAAAAAAAAAAAAAAAAACTTTTACTATAGTTTTTGTGGGTTTAGAGAGAGAGTGCTGACAGTTATCGATGTTTAATTTGCTGTTCTAAGCTGGAACTGAGATCATAAGAATTTAGAGCAAGGGTTGACAGACTTTCTTTAAAAGCTGGTGAGTTTAACTAATTTAAACTTTCAGGCTATGTGGACTTTGTCACAACTCCTGAACTCCACTGTTGTAAGGCAAAAGCAGCCATAGATCATACATAAACAAGTGGGCATGGCTGTGTTATAATAAAACTTTATTTACAGTAGGTTTCATGAACTGTGTTTAGGAAAAAAGATTTACCCCTTTTTTTTTGGCCAACTTTACTAGATATGATTTAGATACTGTAAATTGTGCCAGTTTTAAATATACAGTTAGATGTGGTTGATAAGTGTATGTCATTGGGTAACTATCACTACCGTCATGGTAGAAAATAATTTCCATAATCCCAAAAACCTTTCTTTTGTGTCTTTTGGCAGTCAGTTTCCTCTTTTCCAGCTTTTGACACTGCCAACTGCTAAGGTACATTTTAACACTATAGTTTTGGCTTTTCTAGAATTTCCCATCAGTCGATTCATATAATATGTAGTCTTTTTTGTCTAGCTTCTTTCACTTAGCGTTTTTCTTTGTTGTAGATGAATAGATGGCAGAAAATTAAGAATAGTTCTTAAGCTCAGTTTCTCTCTCATAAGATGGCAGAAGCTATTCAAAAAAGAAGAATATGTTTAACTTTCAGAAAACAAGCTTTTTCATTTCTTTTTTCATATGAACCTGTATGTGTTATATATATAAGCAACACTCTTGTCCCTTTTTCTTAAAAGCCCTTGGCCATTTGGTTCATTGCTGCAAAGCAGTGACTTTGGTTATGCTTACATAGAGGGAAGGATATTAAATGTACTTCAGCAATACAGTACACAGTGACTAATATTACATATATGGGCATCAGACTACGTAGGTTTGCACTCTGGCTCTGCCATATACTAGCAGTTTTCTTGAGTTAGTTTCTTAATTGTTCTTTGCCTGTTCATCTAATTATGGGGATAATAACAGTACCTATTTCATAGGATTGTTGTCTGGATTAAATGAGTTACCATTTATAAAGTATTTAGATCTGCGCCTGCCTTAATAGAGGTTGTGAAAGCATTACTATGATTGCACTATAGATTGCACTAAAAGAAGAAAGCCTAAATTTATTAGAGTGAGTAGAATCATTAATAGCATAGTTTTGGAATCTAAGTATCCTACCAGCTCTGGCTGCCTCCCATTTCAGGTTACCCCTATTTTATGGCAATTATGGCCCAGTCATAAAGCATTTGGCACCATCTCCATAAATAATGGGCCGTAATTGTTTGCTTATCTATTTTTTACTAACTTCTTGTTAGGTAATTATTGTTTAAGCTTCATATTGAACCAGATTTTCAAAAACAACAAAATAAGGTTAATGTCAGCCCAGTATGATTTAAAAGGATAGGTGGTAAGATAATATAGCATAAGAGTTCAGATGCTAGAACCAGACAGGTTAACTGGCAATCTGGCAAGTTGTATGACATTGGGCAAATTAATTACTCTCTGGAAACTTGGATATTTGGAGTATCTATTCATAATATCATTATAAACATTAAATGAGGGAGAGCATATAGCCAGTTTAAGTGGTTTTGTCCTGTGCAAAATATGGTGATAACTTGGTGCTGAGATAGTAAGAATGGAAATTAGGAGAAGTTTATGAATTCTAGAAACATTTTGGAGGATAGATTGAATTTGATAAATATGAGAGATAGGAGAATGGAAAAACATCAAGAATGACTTCCAGAGTTTTGGCTTGAACAACTGGGTGGGTGGAGGTACCACTTAGCAAGATGAGAAAGACTGAAAGAAAACAGGTATGAGGAGTCAAGAAACCAATTCAGATTTTAATTTTGGACATGTTAAGCTTGAGATATGTGAAATTCAAATATGTTTTATACAGTTCTGAATACTGATCTTTTGTCAGTTATCTTCATTCTGTTCATAGCCATTTATAATTTATTAATGTAGCCATATTGACAAGTAACATAGTCTTGAATCTGCCTTTTAAGATTGATAGCTGTCTATCAGCTGTCTATCAAAAATTGCCACTTTTTAAGGTTAAGAATGCCTCTAATAGCGGTGCTTCATATGGATCAATTTAGTATTTAGAAACAAAATAATGGTGTTTTATTTTTGAAGATGTTTTTATCATATGTATGCTATAGCATTTGTTTTTATGCATTCCTGTATACCCCTAGTCCTTTAATCACTGTTAAACATAAATGCATACACTATTTTTTAAAGATCACACATTTAAAATATGCCAAATGAAGATAAATTTTTAGTCCTAATTACTTAAATGGATTGAAATTAAAGTATAACTCATGTAACATAAAATATATTTTATACATAGCTATTCTTATAAATGTTCTCTACTAATGTACAATTTATAGTTTGTTTATGTACAGAGGAGTTAGCAGAATCATCTAAAAGCTAAAGCTAAAGCATATAATTTCCTTGTGTGTATCTTTCTAGTCTCAGATGGTGTTTGTGTTTCATTTCTTCTAGAAGGTACCATATTGGCCAGTTTTTAAAAATACAAATTTTCTTTCATCTTGTACCTATGGGTTAGTTGGGTAAAAGATGGTAATGTACATTTTTGCATCCTCAGAAATCCATTTGATATGAGTTTTCTGCCTCCATTTAGATTTTGTGAGATTACATTTTACCTAATGAAAGTCTTAGCTTTGTAAAAGAACACCCTTTGATTTGTAAATTTTGCTGTAAAAAAAAGTTTAGATTTTCTGTAAGTGTTCTTTTTCTGGTTGATGTTTTCAGTGTAAGTAGCAAATCAGTGAAAGAGCTGAGGATTGTGTGTGGTGGTGGGAGTGTATGTATGTGTGACGTCCATGACTCAACTAAAAGTAGTGACATAGGTTATGTGCTAGTTTAACACCCAGAATGCTAGATTTTAGTATTCATAATTTTCTTCATAGATATGCTTACCAACATAATCACAGAAGGGTTTATATGAAATTAAGAAAAAAATCTTGACATTTTGGCTTTAACATTGGACACTTTAAAAACTTTCAAATTTGGGGCACATGGGTGGCTCACTTGTTAAGCATCTGCCTTTGGCTCAGGTCATGATCCCAGGGTCCTAGGATCAAGCCCATGTCAGGCTCCTTGCTC
Organism: Neogale vison; assembly: GCF_020171115.1. Lineage (NCBI taxonomy): Eukaryota > Metazoa > Chordata > Mammalia > Carnivora > Mustelidae > Neogale > Neogale vison. The sequence continues at coordinate 199,264,573 of NC_058091.1, forward strand.
AGTGGGAAGCCTGCTTCACCCTCTCCCATTTCCCCTGCTTGTGTTCCCTCTCTCACTGTGTCTTTCTCTGTCAAATAAATAAAATCTTCAAAAAATAAACAAATCAATGAACAAACTTTCAAATTCATTAAGCTTTCATTTTACTTTTTCTAATATCTGTTATGAGTTTAAAGTATGTATTTTAGGAGCATTCATTTTATAACTTTGTAGCAACAGGTTAGCTGAAGAAAAAAATCTGTCAAATTTGGCAATGGTTCAGAAAATATGTGAACCTGTCACTGTAAGCAGTCTCAAAGGGCGAAATGCTTTACAGGAGCTAATTAACCTTAGAAAATAATTACACAAATATGCAAATGTTGTTTAGATAATTCCATGTGTTATCAGCTCAGGTAGTCCATCATAAATGCAGACCTTGCAATGCCTAGGTAGTAGAATCTGGCATACGTGATAAGGCTTTGGTTAGTGCATCACTTCTGTTTGGCATTTTACAATTAATGATGACAAGAGTACATGAGGAAATCCAACCTGTACTCTGAGTACAGCCCAGTTCCACAGTGTAAATATCCTATGCATTCTGCCACCAGCAAACTCTAATTAACAGATTAGCTGCTTTTCTTTTCATGTGCTTTGTGTCTTTATATATTCTAAATTCATCCAACTTGAAGCTAATCAATACAAAATGACCTCTGGTGTGAAATTCATGGAAAAACCTATGGAGAAGATTTAGTATGCTTGCATTTCTGTAATTGAAGCGTATCAGGTAGTCTTTCTTATTGAAATGTGTTTGGTTTCCAAAAACAGTGCTAGTAATACACAGTGTCTGGATTATGGTTTGTACATGTGTAATGGCTGTGGACATAGTGTGGGCTGCAGTTTGGAAATGACACAAATTTACCTAAGAACACTGTCATCTCATTCATAAAAGTTGGATTTTAGTAATACAGTATGTAAGAACTATATGGTAAAAACCACTCTAAATTTATTACTTCCTGTGCTACCACTATTGTGCTTAACTATTGTAGGGGGCAGCAAATATTTGGCAGAATTTCTTTTATCTTAAAATGGTGGGATCTGGCTCTCTTAATAAGTGAATTGTAGAAAACTATAATTTTGTGAAAGCTTTGGGAAGTAGTCACATTTGAAAGGCAACTCTTTTATAGCCAAGATTTATCTCCTTTATCACGTGTTTTTTTTAAATAATATCTTTCTTAAAGTTTTTATTTAAATTCAAGTTGGTTAATATACAGTGTAATATTATACTTTTTATCCAAAAGAGAATCTACCTTCTAATTGCTTATATTCTAGAAGGAAGGAAGAAGTGACATGGCAGATTAAAGAAATAGCAAGATAGAGAAGAACCAGGGAAATTGTATGGGATTCAGTTTAAGCTAACCGGCTAATAGTAGAAGTGACAGGTAAACTTGAGCCAACAATATTTTTCAGTAGTTTTAAACATAAGCAGGTTAATAATATATATAAATAGATGTATATTTTCTCTATATTTCTTATAAGATATTGTGGGTCAAAAGTTAGCAAAATCTTCTCCCCTTCTACATGAGAATTTGATCTTTAGTTAACTTTCTAGCTCTGTATCCCTGGAAGCCTGGTAAGGTGGTATCTTAAATTGGTTTTCCCAGGAAATAAATTCTGAAGGTGCATGTAGGAAGTTTGTTGGGGAGTTCTCTTGGAATCAGCACCTGTAGGAGAGTTTAAAAAATAGAGTTTGGCAGAAGAGGTTGAATTGCAGTACAGTAGCAACAAAGGCCTCATCTAACTCCATGTGAATCTCTGGATCTGAGATGGCTTTTCAGAGATGTCTTGCCTTGAGGCAAGAGCTAGAGCCTTTACATAAGATCCATGTCATTTTGACCCATCATGGGGTGTAAGTTGCCCCAGAAATGGGATTGTAACTTCAAGCTAGATAACTTTCTTTGGCTGAGAACAGTTCCTAGAGTATGCCTCATCTAAAGCTATCAGCTGCTAACACTTGCAACAACTCCAGAAATGAGTACTGTATAACTAAGGGGATTCTTGGAAGCATACTGTAGCATCTACAGTAAGTGCACAGTTGCTAGGGAACATTGCCTATGGTAGAAAACGACCCCTGATTGATAAAGTGCTTCTGAATTAGAGGAAATTATAACGGATTATAAATGCCAAAGCTTTGATCTTCCCTGAGGCTAATAACTCTTGTAATTGGGCATGTCCCTTACAGGCAGGGATCCTGGAAGCCTATGCTTGGAAGAGGTTATTAGTTTCTGTGTGATATAAGACTTCTAAGGCAGGATAACTCTTGGATCTGCCTAAGGTGAGTCTGACTCCCTACCAAATTAATATTCTATGGTCCAAAGACAGTAACTCTTGGAAGGCTGTCTGGTCTGCTACAGGAGCTGCTACAAGGCTCCCACTAAAAAGGAATGGTGCTTCCCTATATATTTTAGGGGTCGATAGATGGCAGGTGTGGTTCAGAATAGTCTTGTGTAATTGTTTAGTCGTGACCATAGATGGTCCCTCTTAACTGGGTATTGTAGGCATTTTTTTTGTTGCATCTCAGTTCTTAGAACAGTTGGTTTTAAAATCTAAAGCTAGAGAGTAATATGATAACCTTAAAACCAGGCTGAAAATTTTTAAGCACTTGGGGCACATGGATACTTGAGCTTTCTTTTTCTTACTGCTGACAGGCCACTCTTAACAGGTATTCACTCCATAGATGTTGAGGGAAAGACTCAGCTATGATACTAATCTCTGAAAACAGTAGTCTTATTTGTGAATGGTGGAAAGAACTGTTGGTTCTTAGCTCTCCATTACTCACAGATGGGTCCTTTGGCCTCATTGGCAATTTCCCTCATATCCTATGAGTCACAAAGTTTTGCTGATTCTTCCTTTATAATGACTCATTCTGTCCCTTCTTTTGCATTCACTCTGCTGTCACCCTGAGTAGTATTTATAGTCTTTATCACTTCATATATGAATTACTGAACTGCTTACTACCTTGGATGTGTTCTCTGTTTTTAAGTTTTGCCTAATCTGAGCTGTACCATGAGATCCCAGACTGAATTTCATGGTAGAGCTTTGTCTAGGGTTTTCAGACTAAGCTCTTCTGTGACATACAGTTGAGTTATATCTCAGTAAACCCTACTGTAAGTTGAAAATGTCGTAAATCAAAAATGCATTTAATGCACCTAACCTACGGAACATCATAGCTTAGTCTTGCCCACTTTAAACATGATCAGGATATGTTAACTTAGACTTGGGCAAAATCATGTAATACAAAGCTTTTTTATAATTTTATAAACGTATGTATATGTTTTATATTTTATAGTAAAGTATAATTTTTCAAATACTGTACTGAAAGTGAAAAACAGGAAGGTTGTATAGATACAGAATGGTTGTTGAGTGTATTGGTTATTTACCCTAGTGATTGTGTGGCCAACAGAGCTGTGGCTCACTGCCGCTGCCCAGCATCATGACAGAGTCTTGTACTACAGATTGCTAGCTGAGAAAAAGATAGAAGTTCAAAATTTGGAGTATAGGGCGCCTGGGTGGCTCCGTTGGTTGGACGACTGCCTTCGGCTCAGGTCATGATCCTGACGTCCCAGGATCGAGTCCCACATCAGGCTCCCAGCTCCATGGGGAGTCTGCTTCTCCCTCTGACCTTCTCCTCGCTCATGTTCTCTCTCACTGTCTCTCTCTCAAATAAATAAATAAAATAAAAATCTTTTAAAAAAATTTGGAGTATAGTTTTTACTGAATACATATTTTTTTGTACCATTGTAAAGTCAAAAAAAATCATTAAGTCAAACCATTGTTAAGTTGGTAACCATCTATATTAATGTGTAACCCAGATCTTTCTGGAGTATGAATAAGCTTCCTGGAAATAGTGAGAAGGAAGGCTTGAAAGGTAGATTTAGAGGAGATGTTGGCTAAGAGTTCCAGTTATTTTGTACACATTGGGGACCAGTTCAGTAAATGGCTTTTAGGGCTGGAGCGTGGTTGATCGGGGCCAGGCTTCCAAAAGATAGATCTGGCAACACAGTAAAGGGAAAAATCTACTAGAAATGAGAGTAGTTAGACATCTTGTAGGAGGACCCAAAGTGATCTGGGAATAGAAAGGATGGGACAGATTGGGTCTCAACGGTGTCAAGGAAGAATTGTTTCTTCCTTGAAAGGAAAGCAGGGAGGACCTCACTGAGGGCAGATAGTATAGATTTATTATAGGTCCATTGGACTGGATGACGAGACAGTCTGCCTTATAACTTTAAGTGTTAACATTCTTATAAAATTACAAACACATTAAAGGCCAGAATCATGGCTTACTTTTCATCATCCTTACATCTTTATTACTAGCACAAAGCCTAATGGGAACAGAGTAATCTCCTTCATGTTTTTATTCTCTCCATATAAAGAAAGATGTTTAGATACATTAAGTTATGTAAGCTAGTTAGTTCTACCTACTCTCAGCAGGTGGAACTTTTGTTATCTGCTTCCTGTTTTGTTTTTACATTTCTTTCTTTGTAAAATACAGTTAGGGTGACCAGATGTGTGCATTTTCTCTGGGTAATCCCAGTTTAGACTTGTTCTTCTCATACAATAACTAATAGTATCTTTCTTCACTCTTAAAAGTTTGTGTAGTAAATTCTGTGGTCTCTCTACATACATGTACAGAAAAGTGCTAAGTTTGTATTAGTCGGTTTGACTGTAACTTTAAAGAATACATCTGTGTAACTGCTACTCCAGTCAAGAAATGCAACACTGCCAGCCAGTAGAAGTCTTTTTCCTGTTCACAACTCTGTCTCTCGTCCCTAAAGTTAACCACTATGCTGATTTTTATGATAACCATTTCCTACTTTTTAAACTAATGGAAGCTAAATTATTAAAGCCAAAAATACCCTACATGGATTTCTTTCCAATTATCCTTCTTTTATTTATTTTATATACTTTAACTGTGGGTAATTTCATATGTATGTTATTAATAGGTTTCTTTAAAATATTTGTATTTTAGTATATGACTACAAGGTTGTAAGCAATCATCCTGAAGATAAATGTTGTATTTTCATCATTTATTTATTACACTAATTTAATGATTTAATGAACAAGGCAGAGCTCTTGGCCTCAAGACTTTGATAATCTAACAAGCAATTACAATACAAATTATTCATTATAATGGGAGCATGCACAAGACGTTGTAGGACATTACCCAGCCTTGGGGGTGATAGGGAAGACTTTTGACAAAAGTTGATGTCTTGTTTGAGTTTGAAAAAGAAGTAGAAATTATGCAGGGTGAAGTGAGGGCAGAGCACAGGACTCACTTTCTAAACAAAGGAAATAGCACAGAGAAAAGAAAGTTTGGCACAATTAGCTTACTGGAAGTTGTTCCCTGCAGTTAGAACACAGAGAGTGTTCTCTGTGATCTCCTCCTGGGGGAAAAGGGTGCCTTTTGGATCACCTTATATTGCAGAGCAGTGGTAAGAGATGCAGTCAAAGGTAGAAGCCAGATTATGAAAGGTCTTAAATGCCATATTAAGTTTGAACTCGATCTTGAGGGCAATGATTCCGCTTTGAAGCATCTAAGAAGAAGTGAGTAACTTGGCAGCATGTTCATATTTGCATTTTAGAAGTTCATTCCTGCTACAGAATTAGAACATTTACATAGGCAATCCTAAAGGCAGTAAAAATGGGCTGGGAACCATTGTAGTCATTCACTTGTGAAATGATAATGGCTTGAGCTAAGCCAGAGGGAATGAGAACAGAGAGAAGTGGTCGAATTTAGGATACAGCTGGGGACAAAATCAGTGAGATTTTAATGATTGATTATATGTAGAATTTGAGCAAGAGAACAATAAAAAATGCCCAGATATTGCCTGAAAGTGGGGAGCAAAGGTGGTGACTTAGGTTTGTAGAGGAAATTTCTAGTGCAGTGTTGAACTGGTTGAGGTTGAAATATCTGTGGGACATCAACAAGTAAATGACTATCAAGCACTTGGATATATGGGTTTGGAGCATTGAAGAAAAATTTGGGATAGAACTAGACATGAGGGAACAATAGCTTCTAGGTGGCAAGGGAAGTCATGTTTTGGATCTTAATAGGATATTATACAATTTCAAAGATGGAAAATGTGAATAAATTGTCTTCATTGTCTAATACCATAACATTTTTAGGGAGTTAGTCTTTGGTGTTAAAGCTTCAAAGATATACTCATACAAAATGTTTTCATGATCTTTAGTTCTTATCAGTTTGTTCTTTGGGGCTCCCCCCACACACATTATCCAGGTTTTAGCTTTAACCACAACATGTGTCAACTAATGAAATAAATATAACAAAAAGAAATTATTATAGAATTGTTAGAATTAAAGCAAGAGGCATACATTTATTAGGGTTTTACAAGCTAGGGGAAATATGGAAGCCCCCGGGTTTATATGTTTAGATTTTTCCCAGTTCTACAAATAAAATGTGTATGGAAAATACTTTTGCAAAAATGTCTTTTTTTAAATAATTTAAATAGAGAATATTTGTTAGTCATTTTCTGCTTATATTCAGCTTACCGAGATACTTAAAATATTTGTTAGTAATTTTCTGCTTACTTTTAGCTTATAGAGATACTTAAAATTTTATAAATCAAATAATTTAGATGTATATTTCTTGTAATAGAAGTATTTTCAGATACACATGTAGAAATGTAGCTGAATTTTTTAGTGTTAAACCTTCTATCATAAGACCACTGTAACTTACTGCTTTGCAATTCCCAAGTATATACATATATATTTTAATATCTTAGATATACCAGAATGCAATTTCCCCTCAAAATATGTTTATTTTGAATATTTTGTTTCAAAGATCATGGTAGCAATTAAGCTTAGCAGTAATTTACTAATACTTGAATATTTTAATTTATTCTCTTATTTGAATTTTCAGTAGTAGTTCTTTTGTATTGATATTATTTTCAATGATCTATAACCATCTTATTTTTAGGCTATGTAAGCAAGCATATAATTTAATTTTTGATTACTATGATAATAATTAGACACAGTGCATAATACATGATAGCTGTTTTCTCTCTAGGAAAATGGTTCTCCTGAAGAACATGCAGTCTATGTGTGGGACCATTTCATAGCTCAGTCTGCAGCTGAGAATGTGTTTTTTGTTGCTCACAGCTATGGAGGACTTGCTTTCGTTGAACTGGTGAGTGCACATGTAACTGTTTTAATTCCCAAACTCTTTACAAGCTTGTCCTCCCCACTCACTTTTAATTGATATCATTACTTAAATTACTTTAAGAAGGGTAAAAACAAAATATTGTGAGTAAACAGTAATATTTGGAAGAGTGTATTTATTTCTTTTATTGTGACAGAGCTTTTCAGTGCTAACCAGAAAGCTTTTTGCCTATTCCTTATTCGCATATTACTTCTTAATTTCTATAGTGTAGAGCATTTTCATAGATTTGATGATACTTATGTTTCCTGTGTTATATGTACAACTATTGAAGCATGTGTTATTTGTAAACTGTTTAAAATTTCAAGAGACCTTTTGAATATTGGAGACTCTTTTGTTTAACTTTTATCTCCACAAGTCAGTACTTGATACTTGATCAGAGTTCATATAATTTGTATTTAAACCATTAGAAGGTTTCCATTAATCTGCTAAGTGGAGTTCATTGTTTGGCCGTAAAAAATCTTTGCATTTCAAAGTAACCTGATTCTTGGAGTGAAGGTTGTGTACATTATAGAAAAAATTATCAAGATTTAAAAATTTTGTCTGTATCATATGCAATGTTACAGGTGCCACACCTTTTGCCAGGATGAGTGGCTAATGGGATATAATCAATACAAAAAACGCACTGATGAAAAATTTATGCCTCCATGTCCATAAACCTTCTGTTACAGGGAAGTAACAGTGCTATAATAAAGTGACAAATTTGATAAGAGTGCATTTGGTAATTTTAAATCCAAATAGCCTAACATGGACATTAAAAACAGGACCAGCATTGTTGTCTAACTTCTGTTTGAAAACTTTGGTGTGCATTTCTCTTTGCTGTGGAAATTAAATATATTTTCATGGCCTTTTCAACCTCCCCATACCTTCTTGCTCACCCACATGATTTAGATATAAAACTGGTAGTGACACCTGAGAATATCTTAGCTGACCTAACTTCACAAATGCTTATGTACTCTTAAGATCGATAAATAAGTAAACCTTTTATTAAATGGATTTCACTTTTTTAGAAATTATTCTCAAGTACTTTTAATTCTGCTGCATTTATTTATTTTAATATATAATAGATATTTTAAGATAGCTCTTTAACATACTAGTTGTGAATGTTGTCTTTCAGTTCTTTTAACCCCTACAAATATAGATCTATACACACACACATAACATATATATGTACCTTATTATTTTCTTTGTAAGCCATAAATTACTTAAAACTTGAAATTTCATTGGCTTTGTAGAGTAACTTAAAATGTGTCTGAAAGCCTGCAGGACTACCCATATTCCAGATTACTATAAAACATAAATTCCCCCACCCCCCCCCTTTTTTTTTTACTCTAAGACAGTTCATAAATGCCTTTTGTGCCTCAAATTTGGAATTTAAGTGAATATTGGATAGTTTTTTAAATGAACTTAAGATGACAGAGTAACAGATGACCAGTGTGTCAGTCCTATTTTGCCTGTCCTTCTTGTCACACACTGGTGGATATTTCTCTACTTTTGTTCCACTTTAATATAAAGCACACAGATGTTTCAGAACAAGACTTGACTTCTGACCTTGAGGCTATTAGGGTCAGGGTCCTCAGGGCCTGTGAAATTATCACAAGCTGAGCTAAAGTTTTTCTCCATCACAGGAAGTAACCAGTAAGTAAGAAGTTAAAAAGGAGCTTTGTCAGAGAGACAAGATGGTCTCAGTAAGGGTCAGCTTCTGTAGTCTGCTGTCTCTGCAGGAGGTGCATGCATGGGAGGAGGAATATAATATAACCACTGGCACATCACATATCTGTCAGGCAACACCAGGACTGAGAAGTCTATTTTATGTAATGTACCTTGTTTAGGTTTGAAAATATTAATGGCGATTATCTCAACTTCATAATACTTGCTACTTTTTGTGAAGTAACTTTAATGGGGGTATGTTATTAGGGGCGCACACATGGTGGCAAATGAAGAAAAAGTGGTTCCTGACCTAATACAGATTCCGCTAAGCAAATAACAATAACTAAAACCACTAAGGAGTTTTACATAAATTTTTGACAAAGCTTGATTAATAATATGTTTAAGGCCATTATGTTTCTACTTAATTTCAAAAGGATTTTTAAAAGATAGCACAGTTAAAGAAACAACAAAATCATTGAAATGGTTTTAAACCTTTGCTTTCTCCTGAAAGTTGAATACTGTTCTTTCCTATTCTCCCTGATATTCTTTGGGGAAAAGTCACAGTGTTTAAAATGTTGGCAAATATTTATTCTCTCAGGATTTTTTAACATGAGTATAATGCTTAAAATTGTTTTACATGGATTCAAAATTTTAATGTTAACTTTACAAGAAAGTGAATTGTGGACATCTTAAATTATCTTTTAGAATTTTGTCACAATAGTACATTGTACCATCGGGCATTAAATCCTTTCAGTCAAGTTTGACTGTTTTTGAATTATCATAAAATTTTACTCCTGCTTAAAAGCTCTCTACGTACTCCCTCCCTCTCTCTTGAAATCTCGCGATCTCTCTTTGTCTCTATCTCTTTCCATCCCCCTTCTTTTTGGGGCAGTCTTAGTTTGTAGTATCATGTTTGAATGCATGGAGTTTGTTTTTCTACCACTCTCATATTCTCATATTATAAAATGTATCTTGCCATTTAATTAAATTAAAATTCTGTATAATTGCTTAATATTAAATGTGCTGCTAATAGATATCTAAAAATAAATTACTTTTACGTTTAGAGCACAAAATATTTGTGGGACTTTCATATTTTTCTAATTGTTGTCTTTGAAAACTGAGAACATTTATGATTATATCCTATTTTAAATTGTTGAGTTTCTCCTGAAAAATGTATTTATAATAAGAGGTTTATTTTCAAAACCAATGCTTGTTTTATGGCAGTAAATCTTGGACTTAAGCTCATAAAAACAGTATACAGTTTACTAAAATAATGAGAAAAGTGATATTAAAAATATCCTTTTCACTGCATTTATAATCACCATATGGTAACAACCCAAATTTTTAATGCTCTAAACTTTCTGTGATCCTTGTAAAAATAGCTGTTAAGACAGCTCTGGTAGCAGTTTCAGCATTCAGTCATTAAAGACAAAAGGGAAGATGGAAAGAACTATTTATTTTTATGAATTGGTAATGAATTTTAAAAAGTAATGTATCTGTCCAGTGTTATCCTTTCTGCATATTGAAATAGATTCAATATAAAAACTTACAGTTATTAAAATTTCATTTACAAAGTCTTAAATTTCTGTTTTTAGAAATTCTCTTATATATGAAAGAATAAATAGTCATAACTAAAACACATTTACCACATTCATTCAGAAAATCGTCTACAAATAATGAAGCTTAGTTTTGCATTATATTAGTTGTCAAATTTAAGCTCATTTTTTAAAATTAACTGTCATTAAAAACAATACATTTTTAAGGTTTTCATCATGTCTTTCACTAGCCACTTTAATGAAGTGATTCCATTGCTTACATTGTTGGTCATTTCAAAGTGCCTTGCTCTTGTCTTTCTAGCTGGTAGTTTGACAAAATCAAGCAACCTTAAAATTTTCTTATATTCGGAAAGAAGTTAGCTTTCACTTGTCAATGCCCAGTTCCAATCTCAGCTCACCTTACCTTCCATGTTTGCAGTGTTCAGTAAATCAATTTGCATTCAGATTTCTTTCTTTAGCCAAAGTGAGAGTGTTGATGCTTTTTTTATAAAACACATTAAACAATTTCAGTAAATTTATTTCATTACTTTATTGAATCATTTTAGCTGATATAAAATTATCATTTTTCTTCTGGCTTTTATTTCCTTTTCCATATTATTAGTGATATGTTCACAACCACCACTAAAAAATCACTTAAAATGTGTGAAAACTGCTCCTTTTGAAAGTGTATCTCTACCCACTTTTGATTTTGGTTTTTCCATGCTTGTCAGCACTTGATTGGCACCTCACTTGCATGTGAATTAAGGAATGAAGGGAACGCTATTTCCCTGCCATTGTTCCATGCTGGGCTCCCTAGCCTTCAGGCAACCTAAGCTGACCTTCAGCAGCTGATAGAGGACTAGTTTTTGGACATAACTGTGTGAGGACACTTAAGCTCAGTCTACTCTGGGTCAGTCTTTTAAAAAAAAAAAAAAAAAGAAAGAAAGAAAGAAAAAAACGCCTGAAGCATGATTTGGATTTACGCTGAAGAGAAAATAGAATGTGACTAAAAGTATTTGGGTTTACCTTCAGAGACATCAGTTAACTATGACCTTAAAGAAGCGTCAGTTACATTTTGTCTACAAAGACCGAAGTAAATTAGATATTGGTACTAATGTGATCAGTGAGAAAAGCTACTGGGAATCAAGAATTGTGGAGAGGTAAAATAAGCAAGGGATAAAGCAAAGAAAATTTGAGCCATTATAGTACCAGAATAATTCAGGCCAAAAAGACTTCTTACAGACCTACTTTAAAATGTTGGTAGTAGAGCAAAAAAAAGTTGCCATTTAAAATGTAACTTGAATTTCTGATTTGGTTGCCTACATGAAGCAAACAGCATGTTAATGTATGGGATGGTTACAAATTGTTGTGTGGGATGCTCTCTTAATTTTTGAGTTATTTTATAGGAAGATGGTTTAGTTTATGTAACTATTTTGTATGCTCCTAAAGAGAAGAATTGGAGGTTATTTTTATCACCCGTATTCACTTTTATTTCATGCCTTGCAAGTAGTATAGATAACTATCTTTTGATTGATTGTTGGTAATACTAGTTTTAGCAGTTAGTTGCAAGAATCCAAGTGAGATCCAGTGAAGGGCTTTACCAACATAGAAGTAGTGAGAGTAAGCACACATTCCAGATGTTAAGGAGGAGATTCTACATGGCTTAGTGACATTGAATCCAGAAAGCTGAATGAGAAGAAAAAGGGTATGGTATATTCTTCCCCATACAATATCAAAGAATATATAAAAGGAATCCAAGCACAGCAGATAAATAATAATAAACAATGATTATGCTGATACATAGGTATTTGGGGGAAGTGTTTGCACATACTGTGTGATTAATAATAAATGAATAAATGAGATATCAAGTCAGGGTTTTAAAAAGAAGAGGAGAGAGTTATACATACAGATGTGATTTGTTAGTAAACTTCATAGGAGTTACCTGTGTATTGGAGTTTGATTTTTTTTAACTTTTACTCAAATGATTTTTTTTTTTAGATTTTTATTTATTTATTTATTTATTTGATAGACAGAGAGAGATCACAAGTAGGCAGAAGGCAGGCGAGAGGGAGGGGAAGCAGGCTCCCCGCTGAGCAGAGAGCCCGATGTGGGGCTCGATCCCAGGACCCTGAGATCACGACCAGAGCCGAAGGCAGAGGCTTAAACCACTGAGCCACCCAGGCGCCCCTCAAATGATTTTTAATAAGCATTAAGAGGATCACTGTTTGAAGGAATGACTCCGTTTCTTCATTTTTATGTTAACTGCATTCCTTTTGTCCCATATCTAACCACCCAACACATTTTGTCATTTTCCTCTGAAATATTGATCATGTCCTCTCTTCTCTCTGCCCACTGTTAATTTCATAATTTTACAACTATATCATTGTACTCTTCTACCCGTTTCCTACCAACTCTCTTTACTCTTTATTTCACACTATATAGCACACCGTAGATAAAATCATTTAAAAACCCCTTTTACCAGGCTATTCCTGAATCACATTGGCTCTAGTTGTCTGCTGAATTTTGTCTCCTCTCTGTAACTGTAAGACCCTCTGTATAATGTGATTATTTCTTTCCAACTATATTTTTCCAAGTGAATTCTAGTCTGATTTCCTTACTTCTGTTGCCCCATCTCAACTATCATCCATTCCTGGCCTCTAAGCCCAGTGTAGTAGAAGAACACAAAACTCAGAAGATGACCTGGGTTTGAATCCTAGTTCTGATAACTAAAAATTATGATGATTTGTGTCCTCCTCTAAAAGTACCCACCTCACAACAAAGTTTGAAGATTTAAATTAGAAAATTCCTGGTTTTGAGGAATTTAATCAGTTAAATATGAGTCCAGATGTCCGCAGGAGGTGCTCATTTTCATTTTTGCCATTGCCATTTCCCCCTTCCAAGTGAAAGAATTTCCCTCCTTACTAGATTTTTCACAAAGTATTCTCACTTAACTCCCCATTTTTCTGTAGTATTTTTATGTTTCACAAAGGAAAACTTAAGTTTTGTTTTACTAATTAGTTTTGTTTTTGTCTTTTTATCTCTGAATCTTTTCTTGCCCAAGTTATCTGGACTCTTGTTCTACCACCCCTCCCCAAGTCTGGAAGAAATATAAACTCCAATAACATGAGGCGGCTTAAATATCTGCAAGGTCAATTGATCTGTATAGAGAGTTTGAGCACTAGCAGTAACCTTTTTACTAATTAAACTTAATAATTCTTTGTGCCCTCCATGGAATATTGACTAATTTGGGAATTCTGCCTAATCTATTCTTTCACATCAGACAGTAATACCTACCCTTTCTGTTCCTGGTGTTAGTCTCTCATAGTCGTCTTTCTACCAGTGTCATCATCCCTTCTGCTGACTGAAGATTGCTTCTCTCTGACTCCCTCTTCAAAGTATAGTCTTCTCAGTCAAAGAAGAAAATTATTATTATTTTTTTTAAAGATTTTATTTATTTATTTGACAGAGAGAGGCCACAAGTAGGCAGAGAGGCAGGCAGAGAGAGAGGAGGAAGCAGGCTCCCTGCTGAGCAGAGAGCCCGATGTGGGACTCGATCCCAGGACCCTGAGATCATGACCTGAGCGGAAGGCAGTGGCCCAACCCACTGAGCCACCCAGGCGCCCCTCAAAGAAGAAAATTATTAAAGTAAGTTATAACTATATCCTCATAATGTTATATAGCAATGTATGCAAATAGTCTAGGAAACTTTACATTTCATCCCCAATTATGAGTTTAATATACTCTTTCTTTAATAATTAGCTTACCTTTGCTTATTTCCTTTTTTTACTTCAAAAAAAATTTTTGAGGTTAATTATTGAGATATAATTGAGACATAAATAATATTTTTTAGATTTTTTAATCTCTTATTGAGATATAAATAAGATTTTTTAAGCTTTCTTGAGATCTAATTCGCATGCCATAGAATTCATCTTCTAAAGTGTCCAATTCAGTGGTTTTTAGTAAGTTCACAGAGTTATACAACCATCACCACCATCTAATTTTAGAATATTTTCATCATCACAAAAGAAACTCGATACCCATTAGCCATCACTCCCCATATTTACAATCCTACCACCAATGTAGAAGAGTTCCAGTTTCTCTACAACCTCATCAACACTTGTTGTTGTTTGTCTTTTTTACTTCTGCTATTCCAGTGGGGGTGAACTGGTATCTCATTATGGTTTTTATTTGCATTTCTCCAGTGACTAATGATTTTGAACACCTTTTCATGTGCTTATTGGCCATTTATGTATTTTCTTTGGAAAAATTTCTTCTAAAATTTTTGTCTGTTTTTTTTGTGTTGTCATTATATTGTTGAGTTCTAAGAAATCTCTGTATATTTTGATACAAATCCCTTATCAGGTACATGATTTGCAAATATTTTCTCCCATTCTGTGGGGTAGCTTTGCACTTTCTTGATGATATCTTTTGAAGTACAGAACTTTTTTATTTTGATGAAGTTAAATTCATCTAGTTTTTATTTTTGTCACTTGAGTTAATTTTTGTACCTTGTGTGAGTGTGGCTCAACATAATTATTTAAGTCGAGATACTCAGTTGTCTCAGCACTATTTGCTGAAAAGACTATTCTTTTTCCCTTTGGCTTTTCTTCGCATCTTTGACCATAAATACATAAGGGGTTGCTTCCGGATTCTCAGTTTTATTTCAATGACATATGTGTTCTCTCCTTATACGAGTACCACACCATCTTGATTATTGTAGCTTTGTGTAGTAAGTATTGAACTTGGGAAGTGTGCAGTCTCCAACTTTGTTCTTCTTTTTGAAGATTGTTTTGGCTATTCTAGGTCTCTTGCATTTCCATATGAATTTTAAGATCAATTTGGAGAGTATGGCCATATTAATAATGTCTTCCATTCCATGGACATAGACTTTCTTTCCATTTATTTAGATCTTTTTTCAGAAATGTTTTATTGTTTTCCATGTACAAGGCTTACACTTCTTTTGTTAAATTTATTGCTCAGTATTTTACTCTTTTTATGCTATTGTAAGTGAAATTATTTCTTAATTTCATTTTCAGATTGTTCACTGTTAACGTAAAAATACTATTTTTATGTGTTGGTCATATATTCTATAACTTTGCTGTACTCGTTCATGTTCTGGAGTGTGTTCTTTTCTGATCAAGATGCTTTGCTTTTTTTCTCTCTCCTTTCCCTCCTTCCCCAACTGATCTGTCCAGTATAATGATGAATAGCCACAGTAGCTACAGTAAACATCCTTTTGTTCCTGGTCTTAAGGGGAAAGCATTCATTGTTTCACCACTAAGTTTCACCATTAAGTATGATGTTACTTGTGATTATTTCCATTCTTGGTAGATCATTTCCACTAAGGACCTTGTGTACTTCTCAATGCTTATATCCCTCATTCACACCAAGATCAGGTTGCTCAAAAGTCTGACATGGAGAAAAATTTCACTAATCTTTAATAAGAATCTTCTTATAGAAAAAAGATCCATATTACTCCATTAGAATTACCTTTGGAAAAGGCTTTTTCAGTATGCACATAAATGGGCTGTATCCAGGTCTTATTGCCCTACGACTGTGCAGCTGCAAAATTGGGCACTCTATCTGTTGACTCAACAGACTTCGTGGAAACCAGTGGTAAATTAGCACAATAATATGTTAAGGAGAACCCAGAGAAATTGAAATATTAATTTGTTAGATACCAATCTTTCTAAAGAAATACTTCCTTTTCATTGGTTTTATAAAATATCTTAATGAGAGATTTTGCATTTTACTGCAAGTATGAGAGCATGATTGACTATTTTAGACCTTTTTATAATGGGAATTGTAGAAAAACACATTTCAATTAATAAAGAGGCTATTTTTACTATACTTAAAACATTATGATAATCACTCAATATAAGCATTTCCCCAAATAGGATTCCCAACTACAGTGACACCTCTGATTTGACACCACAAGTTGAAAAGGGCTCTTAGAGGACAAAAATTTTATAAGCAAAATCATTTAACTTCTGTTTTAGAAGTTAGACTTCAATCCTTATTAAATAACTTACTCAAATTTACTCCAGCAAAGCCAGGTAGACTCAGACTCAAAGCATACTAGGTCCATGCTGGGATACAGCTTGAGAGAACAAAGGTAGAAGCCAGATCTGGGCAGAGGTCTCATTACTTAGAGTTTAGAATGGGTTCAGGAAGAGCTAATTTAGCTGGAGAGATTGATTTTGGAGGGAATAGCAGGTGATCCATTACTAGGAAAGCCTCAGTAGAGCATGGTGAATTTAGGCTTAAATTAAGAGGTATAATCTGGTTTCAGAGAACAGAAAATCAAGGCATTGGGTGATAAATGAGTAAATAAAATGTAGTCACTGGTTCTAAGAGTACCTCTTCTCCCCCAACCATACCCTACATGACTGCATTATAGGGAAGGGGAAAAAAAGAACAGGATCCAACATTGGGAAAGGGATAAACAAAACAAGATTTAAGGCTTCAAGCACTGGCTAGGAGTTTAGAAATGGAATCCTTTCCTGAGAAAGAAAGAGGTTATAGCAGTAGGCAAAAACATCAAAAGGATTATGAAATGATGAATCAAGGCTGAATTCCAATTTATGTGGCTTAGGTCAGAATGGGATATAGTAGAATACTGCACTTAAGGTTATTTAGTTACTCAAGGCTTATCCTTGGTGTACTGGTTGCCAGGTTTCTATGGCAATAAAGGGGATGAGGTCGGAAGAGCTATCATTTTTTCCTGTTCTCATGGCTCTGAAATGATCACACTATGGGTGTAAAACCTTTTGTGCCCAGAGAAACAAAGTGATATTCTTCTAAGCTGCTGTGTTCTTAACTTTTAGAGTTGGAGACTTTTAACCCCTATACTTATGTCAGTTTTCTCTCTTCTCATATTTTTTGTTATTGGTTTTCAGCACCTTTTCAGTGAATAAATTTAGATCACAGTAAAGCCACCTGGATCTCATAAGTTTGACTTTATAGAAATTATTTCTTGGGTTTGAATATTTTGCCCTCCAAACAATAAATGGTTTAGAAAACTTTTAAAGATACTAATTCATCTTTTTTTTTTTTCATTTGAACATCCCACTCAGGGGGAAATACTGGGAAAACAGATTAAAGTACATGATACCTGGCTGCAAGAAGGTGATGACATACTAAATAGGAAGCACAATTAAACAGAGTGATAGATAGCAAGATGCTTGTGAAGTGGGGTTGTAGCCAAGATGGTAACTGCCCCAAAATGAAAATCTACAACATAAATTTGGCTTGGTTAAGTATTGGGAAGGATTGTTTCTATTAATAAATTGATAGGATCTTTTTATCAGAAAATAAAAACTCAGTAATGCTGTTTTACCCTCATCTCCTATAAACCCAGAGATATGGTTAGTTTTTTATTTCATTAATTATTCTCATCCTTGGTCATGTATTGAGTGTCTTAATTCATAAGTATATTTTGCTTTAAGTCATCTCAGAGTCCTTTCCTTAATTGGCAGAGAATAAATAACAAATTCATTATTTTCTGAGATTCCTATTTCTGTGGTTCCTATTGTGCTGCTAGCCTGACTGGACCTATAATAAGTATATACTCAATAAATAGGTTTTGATCCTATATTTATACAGAGATAAGCTATCAAAAGTAGATCTCAGATGGTGCTTCCTTGAGTCAGATGAAGAAAAGTAAGGTGTGGGCATTCATATTGAGCCACAAGATAGTGCAAAGCAGGGTGGATGAGAGAGCAAAGTTCATTATTTAAGATGTAAAACAGGGACATTTAGAATCAGTATGCTTGAGTTTGTAGGAGGTATTGTCTGAGACACCAAAATTTTGGACACTTAGAAGGGCCTTAATGGAAATTGGTCAGTGAATGAAGAAAAACAGCTAAGAAGATATTGAAATCTCTACTCAAGGGAAGTAGCCAGACCTAACCCTAACCCCAAAACTAGTTATGTTTTCTCTGATTAAATTGAGCAAGTTAAATCTTATATACTCTAGGAAAAAAAAAAAATTGCCTATTTAAATATGTATTAGTGTATTCAGATTTCTTTAGTTTTCAAAACCTTATTTGAATTTTTCCCATAAAGAAGTTTATTAAAGAGTATGAGAATACAATAAAAATTTCTATTTAATATTTCAGTGACAATTTTATAATTGAGTCAAATGATTAAAAAGTTCTAATTTCTAATGTATCTAGTTTATGCCTAATATTCTTAACATCTAATATCTGACATCTACCTTCTAACATCTTATCTCCAAATTTCTCTACTACAGTAATCAGACATCTGTATTAAAAGAAAAACTCAGGGGCACCTGGGTGGCTCAGTGGGTTAAAGCCTCTGCCTTCAGCTCAGGTCATGGTCCCAGGGTTCTGGGATCCAGCCCCACATCAGGCTCTCTGCTCGACGGGGAGCCTGCTTCCTCCTCTGTCTCTCTGCCTATCTCCTCTGCCTACTTGTAATCTGTCTGTCAAATAAATAAATAAAAATCTTTAAAAATAAAATAAAAAAAAAAGAAAAACTCAGCATTTATCTTTCTGAAAGAGGGGCACTGGTCAGAAAGATAAAGCACCTCAGCTTCCTCTTACAGTAAAAATTCCCTATCTTGACTTCTTTCCAGTTATAAGACATCAAGGGATGCTGTATAATTATAAATGTTGATTTTCAAAAAATTCTAGTATCCTGTCTGCTAACAACAAAGAAATCTTGACTTTCTCAATAAAGTGGTGCCCTATGAACAATTGTCATAAAATGATATAAGATAGCTAGCCCCTATACATTGCCTTTGTTGTATTACTGCTCAGTTTACCTCAGAAAACATTCCTATTTCCCATGTCATTAATAATGTAATAATATTTTTATCATATCATTGTTACACACTGAGCCTTAAATTTTCAGTTTTACATTTTTAGAATATCTATCTGAATATTAGACATATTTTTGTTTATAGTATATCCATATATTAAATGTGTAGTCATATATTAACTATCTTTAGTATATTATAAACCTTCACATCTGGTAACACTTGCATTTCCTCCAAGATCTTACAAGAGATTTTCAAGTAAAACAGATGCCTTCAAATCTGATGGCTGTATTAGAGCCCTTTCTCACTCTCCTAGAGCCCTGTCATTGCTATTATAATGGAATCTATATAATGTGTCAGCCAGCCATGGGAACCCAAGACATGATTGGGTCAAGAACAGTTCTAAGCAATTCATAGCAGTGTCTTTTTAAATGGACATTTTAAATAGAACTGGCATTTGTGAGTGTCTTACACATCAGAAAGTAACAACAGCATCTTAATGTTCATCATGAGCTTCACTAATACTTGTAATGATACTTAGTGTGCACCACTGTCCTTACCATATACTTTATATAAATAAATTTTATCTCATTTAATCCTTATAAATCTCTGTGAGCTTCGTACTGTTATCCCCATTTTACAGATGAGAACCATTTAAGTGTATCTTTTCTCCCTTTGAAGGCAGACCTCTCATTTTGTTACCCTGGGTTTTGGTGTGTTTCTTCTCTCATCAAGTACCTATGCCATATAAATGGTGTAATATACTGACAATGGTGACTCTTATCTCTAAAACAACCTCCTGGTTTTTCCATGTATTTTAGGATTCCAGTCTACATTTCTCTGTTGAAGTATATGATGATTTAGTTTTTATTCTCTGTCCTATCTACTGCTTATTCTTTCTGTGCGTTCCATGCAGACTTTCAATTTTAATCAATCCTTAATTACCCAAACTAATGAAGTAGAAAGAAGGTGTGGAAAATTTAAAATAACAGGCAGTCCCCAAATCATTTATGTTTAAATTTTGAGTATGTTTTGATGTGGCGCTCTGGAAATTCAGTGTAAGCTGAAAAATTGAAAACAGTTTA
Organism: Neogale vison; assembly: GCF_020171115.1. Taxonomy (NCBI): domain Eukaryota; kingdom Metazoa; phylum Chordata; class Mammalia; order Carnivora; family Mustelidae; genus Neogale; species Neogale vison. The sequence goes on from NC_058091.1 coordinate 199,284,835, forward strand.
TGAAGATCTGAAAAGCAGATGAATTTCCTTGGCCAAGCCCCTGGTTGGCTCTTCTTTGCAGCTCATTCCATGCTTGGAAATAGACAGCTGTCTTCTAATACCAGCAAAATAGACTTGACCTTTCAATTCTTACTGGAAAAATTTCTGCTATCAGTGTTTGCTCCTTCGCCGTATCCATATCTGTAAGTGACACCTGGAAGTAATAGCTTTATAACATAGCAGCTACCAAGTACCAGACATTGTTTTAAGACATGCTTTGTATATATTAACACATGCAATCCTTAAAACAACCCTATGATATAGGTATTAATATTATTCTCAGTTACATATGAGGACACTGAGGTACCAAAATTTTAAGTACTAAGATCACACAACCAGTAAGTGATGGAGCCAGATTTAAACTTAAGTTTTCTGGCTTCAAAGCTCATTCTTATAACCATTATGCAAACTGCCCCTCAGAAGAGAGCACTAGTTTAGGATGCTACTGAATGTGGTTATTAAACATTGTTTTAGCAAGGTATTTTATAACTTAAGTTTAACTCTTTTAGGTGGGTATATTAACCCTGTTGTACAGATGAAAGACAGGTTGAGGAACTTGTCCAAGTTTGCACAATAAGAGTTAGATCCAGAATTGAAATCCAATTTAAAATCAAAAGCCAATGTGAGAATTAATGAATTATCCAAAGAAACAGTCTTCCCTCTGACGGATTTTTTTAAAAACTGCGTGAGATAAATTTATTTTAAAATTGGGCATTTTTTAGGGGTACCTGGGTGGCAAATTCAGTTAAATGTTGGGCTCTGAGGTCATGATCTCAGGGTCATAAGATCAAGTCCTGTGTCTTGCTCTATGGTCAGCACAGAATCTGCTTCAGTTTCTTTCTCTCCCTGTTCCCCTACCCCACCCCCAGCACTCGCTTATGCACCTGCACTCTTGTCCTGTCCCTAAAATGAATAAATCTTTAAAATAGGATATTTTTAATTAATGAGGGAACCTTCCATTCAAAAAAATTCTATGCTTACATTTGTAAAGTACAAAATTATTTAGTAGACTGAATATCATACTTTTTAAGCTGAGAATATGCTTTTAAAAGCAAAAAATCATGTATTGTGCAGATTTAGATCAGGAAGGATAGAATTTCATTATTCGTTGCCTATCATAATGTCAACACCATCAAATATTAGTTGATAGTATTCCAAAATTGTTTTTCTTTTTTTCCTGCATAGTGGAGAAAATGTAGCAATTTAAATATTGTAACAAAAAGTTAAATCATAGTTGCTTCATCCTTTGAATTTTACTTACTGTAAATTGGAGTTTACATTTCACTATGAATACCAGACGACTCAAAATTCTTACATTCAAAATTAAAATTGGAACAAGGAAACATTTGAGTCCCTATAATTAACCTGCTACTTCATGCCTTTCTGATTTATTATAAAGCACTGCACCTGATATCTAATACTTGAAAAGCTAAAAAGGGGTGTTATGGTGCTTTCATTTATATCTCCTTGCTTGCTCCATGTAAATACTAAAGTTTTCATAAAGCTTTAAGTCTAAGTAAAGAGGATAAAACAAATGAATGACATATTTACATATGCCTTAGGAAAAAATCTTATTAACACTAAATGGAAACGTAAAATCTTACCAATATAGAAAGCACTGGAACTGTGAAAACTAAAAAGTAAGCTGTGTTTATCCTGCATAGTCTCATATTTCTCTTCATTGGCTAAATAAATGAGTGTTTTAAGATATCTGTGTCCTTTAAAAAGCTAAATAAACAGTTTTACATAGTGAACTTTATATTAGATGTCAGAAATTCATATTTTACATAGGACTTTGCTAAGGAGAGTTCATACTTCAGCAACTAAAGGAAAATCACGTATTTTATTTTTAACATTGGAAGTATTTGCTACATACCTTTTAGAAAATGCATCTGCAGCTCTTTTCATATTTAAAATTCAAAGATAATGTAGTAACAGATATTTACTGGTTTTTATTCTTTTGGTAGTGTCTTTATTATTGTTGCTGACACTATAATTCTTTTTTAAAATATGATTTTGACTTCTTTAAGGTTATGAAGGGCTTTTTTTAAATGTGAATTCCTAAGGGGAAATAGGGGGTTTAAAAGCAAATGAAAAATGAAGATATTTAGGAAATAATTTTGCACAAGAACTTCCTTGAACACCCGATAATTGAGTATTTTTGATGTAGCCTTATACAGCATCTGACTTGCCTTCAACACCCTTTAACAGGGATAGAGCTTTGTGTACTAACTTTGTGTACTAAGTAGCTCTTGAGCTCATTATGTATTCTAATCAGGTTTTAGAGTGGTTTTTGGAGATACAGATTTTAACTTTTAAAGAAAAACTGCTCCTCTATCAGTAGGTTAACCCTGATAGAGAATAATCTTTGGTGACTGGGAATGATGATTATAATTTTATATCTTGAATTATTTTCTCTACAACATTTTCATTTATTCCCTGTTCAAGAACTACCTGCGATATTGTCGGCTTTTTTTTAAGGTTTTCATTTCCAGTTCATGAATACAAACATACTGAAAATTTAACCTTCTGAATCATCAGCAAAATTCAGCTATGCCCAGAAATTTTAAGAAATCAGAATTTTGTTTGCACACTCTCGAAGGTAATGCTGAGTGTTTCTCCCATGATGTTTTCTTCCTCTTTGCTGCACTCTAGATCCCAGAAAGAGTTTTTAACCAGCTATTAAAAATAACCCACTTAATCTGCAGGAAGTGTGAGGTATTCATCAGTATATATTTACTGTCTGAAGCTGATATAGCTGTAAGGTTTTTTAGATCCAATTGATCTATTGCGCATGTTCCCTCCCTAGGTTGCAGGACGTGCTTCTATTTGCATAAGGCCCTGGGCAAGGTTCTTTCTTGCATTGATTGGCCTGTCCAAGGCAGCCTGATGTGTTCTTGCATTGATCACTTTGTCTTTTCTTGGAAGACAGTGTTACACTGAGTTCATCTCAAACATTCTAGGGAGAAGGTAAAACTTTACTGCAGATGTCTCAATTTTATTCAGATGTTCCTTTGAGTATAGGCCCTTTTTGCAAGGATAAGTAACTCTTTTTTTCTTAACTAATTTGGATGTTTCTGCAGTTTGAGTGCAGTGTAGACTAGATTATATTGAAAAAGCTATGTTAAAGAAAATTGCCAGAGTATATGCCATTTATCTCGTGCTATTTTTGTTTTTAAAACAGTGTATCTCGCTTCTAGCTTAAAACCATTTTCTTTCAAGATGATCTCTTAAACCTAGGCATAAACTAAAACTTACTGGTGTTGTGATAAGTTACCACTTATCTTTACTAGCTGTATAGATTCCTTAGTTTCAGTGAGACATGCATTGCTTTGTGTGTTTAAGAAAATAAGGGGTTTTATTAGTTTCACAGTGAAACAGTAGTCCAGAATGACTTGCCTGTTACTATTCATCATTATTAGTAAGTAATGTAAATGTGAATGGTATGTCAAGTATGGAAATTATTAAGCAGCTACATATCAGTATTAACTATGTAAACTTTATTTCATTATATCATAACTTTTGTGGTAGTGTGTTATTTGGTGATAATGGAAACCTGAGTTTAAGAATTAAGTCTTCAACCAAATCTATGAGAAGTTGAGCAATGAATGTTTTGCAGTTTAGCCTTCTTTATTGGCTAGTCCTTAAATCAACATTTATATTGTCTGCCAAAGAACATATTTGCCTGCACATCTAATTATCAAGAAAATGCCCATTACCCCCAACCTATTTACTACATCTTTAGTGAGGAACTGGTGAGACGAACGTAGGCTTCTGTCAAGATGCAGAGCAATATCCTCCTCCCGGCCAGCGTGCTGTTTCATCAAAGCCTATGTGAATTTATGAGAAGGTTTACTTTTGGCAAAGATTTAGAAATGTGTCATGGCTGAATTTGATTATTGTGCTGTTGGTAATTAAACTCTGCTACGACAATTCCTTAATGGTTTCAGAAAGCATATTTAGTAACACTTTCTACAAATCAGGACATTTTCATATATGCTCTTTTATCTTCATTAAACAGGTCACTATTTCTGACTATTGTTAATGTATAGAAAATTAATGTCACAGAAAACCATCACGCCAATTATTTCACTCCGTGGTGTCACTGTGGCCTCACTTGGTATATCACAGGACACAGAAACCTTCTATTTTAATAATTGTTTTGTAAAATTCGATAGGAAAATATAGAGATCATGTTTCTTTTATTTGCATCAAAAATGCTAGAATTCATACTTTAAAATTAAACCTGGAATGAATTCAGTGTTTATTATACAAGGGCAATAACCATGTCAGGTTGTTAGATAATGTCATTTGCTGTTTTAAAGGTGTCTCTAAAAGCTACAGCATTAATGAGATATATACATGAGTTAGATGAAATTTTTTCATCAAGTGGAAATGTCAGTAAACAGTTATTATTAATTTAAATAACATATGTTAGAAAACAGGGCCATATATTGGAAAAGTTAATTTTGGGGGTGATTGAAGCTTAAATTAAATTAAAATGTGTTAAGTTGTTGATCATTTATATATATATTCATATAAAGAAGAAAAAAGCATTCATAGAGTAATGATGTAATTTTTTCTAAAGTTTATTTTTTTTCCAAAGTTTAAATATAACTTTGGTAGTTTGGGGAAAATAACTTGTGAAAATACCAATGAAAAAGGCATAAGAAAGTATTGAAATGAAAAACCTCTCTCTAGTTACTTAAAAGCAGCTCTTCAAAACTGAATCCAATCTATGGAAACATGGATATTACCTTGCAACTTTTGTTCAGTGCATCTCAACTTTGTGCAAGTATAGCTCTCTGAAATGGAATTGTATAGTGTTTGCACATTTTTTTCCAGCTAAAATGAAACGTACATCATCTTGCATAATTTACTTGTCTCTGGTGGTTAAATTTGCATATCTGAATGAGTAAGTATATATCTTAAGCTCTTGCTAGATGTAAAATAATCTCATGAGTGGAGGAGAGCTCTTTTACCTCAGAAGTCAGAGGAGTCTATATTTCACAGCAACCCATGATCAAACAAGCTAATTCGGATGCTGGAAAGTGCTTTTGCTTAGCTGTGTGGAAGAACCATTGACTGCATACAACCAACAAGTGTATGGTGTGACAGGAGATGCATTGAAAACCCCTTATAGGACTGAATGACAACCCCAAGCACAAGTGACCATGTGCAACTGTGAATAGGTATAAATACACACTTCAGCTGGCCAGATTTTTTGCTCTATAATTCAGTCACAATTGCTGTATTTCTCCTCCAAATTTACAGCACATAATCAGCTGTTTGAATGGACCCACACTAGAGAAATAATAATTCAGTATTTGGTGGGGGAGAAAAAGAGCTTGGCCTCTGTGCTATTCTGTCAAGATGTTGTATCATGCCCACTCTTTTTATTACTGCTCAGGTACTACTCAGGACCTGAGACTTAGAAGAGTCCTCCAGACTTTCCCGTGCAGGGATATCAAGGTCTGAATATGAAATATGTTCTCTGTGCTCAGTCTCTTTGTAAGACATATCTGAGGAAACTTGGTGGGGGAGGGAATGGGGTGGGCTTTGTTTTCAGGTGCTGGGAAACATAAAGATGGTGAAATAGCTGGTAAAAAGTTGTCCACTGAAATCCATTACTTTCCCCCTTATCTAATGAAGAAGCAAGAAATTGCTAAAAAGCTTTCAAGCTTAATGGGTTTTCAAATACAGGAATAATTATTTTTAAATCATAGAAGCAAGGATATACTGATTGCAGCCCTCTTCTCATTTTTTCCCTGTGACAAAGCATCATATATTTATTGATGATTTCTAGGAGTTACCATATTTCCAGTGTATCTTATTGTAAATCTGAGAATTTCTAGTAACACCATGGTAACTTAGTAGTAAAAATTATTAATCATTAACTATATATTAAAGTGTATCTCTTCATAAAATCTCAAAAAAGAGTTTTTTGTTTGTTTAATGATACACAGTTTGATCTTTCATCTTTAAGGATATGCTTGTAAATTTCCTGTCGCTGTCTATGATAGTATTATATATAGCACTCTGGTTGCTTAAAAACTTAAGTTTTAATTGTAACTACGATTTTTAATTCACATTAGTATACATAAAAGTTCTAAATTTTTCAAGATGCAATTAAATATAAAAATCAGTAAGATATACTCTGTTCGATGCAAAAGTGTTACTTTTCTGAAAATAAAGCAAATAAATAAGAGGTTATATAATTTCTGAGTAAAATAATAGCCTACTACCTTTCTCTTACTTTTCCTTACTCCTGTCCCAAGATAGTATTTTAAGAAATGGTATGTATTGGTTAAGAAGCAAGTACTGACCACTGTTGGTAAATATAACAAGCTGTAAATATTTAAAATCTCTCTGTGACTAAAGAAATAATGTCAAAGACTAATATTCGCTTTCTGCTGTATTTGTTCTTTCCAACTTCTAACAATATTAAATCATTCCTGAAAGTGTAGTACAGTTTTGCTTTATCATCCTGAAGAAAATATTTTCAGTGTAATGATAGTTGTTGATTAAAAATATGTTATGGTCAATTATTTGATACATATTTATGATTGTTTAAGTGTATGGAAGCATTTAATAATCTTTGTGGTATCATATTCCTGAAGAGATAGTTACTTGAAGGAATACACATATGTTAAGAAAATACCTTCCTTTGAAATTATTTAATCTCTTATACTCTTTTTCTGCCTCTAAGCACTTTACAAAAGTCTTCTTGTTTATAGCTGTTTAGAACACAGATGCAAAAGAAAATCTGTATTTGAACATTCTTAATGTAGGCTTTAGGAAGTTAAAGCTAAAAGCTCACATTGTGAAAATTTATCTTTTTGGTGTCTGTGTACATATACTTTCAAATTCTTTTATCTGAGACGTTCTAGAGAAGAATCAAATGTAATCATGGTCATGTTAATGCTGATGATAGAATACATGGATTCCAAACCTTTTCCATTTCTTTTAACCTTATAGGAATAATAATAGCTCCTACTCACCATTTCTATCCAGCTGTGTGTGAACCTAGCTTCAGTCTTCATATTTCTAACCCAGCATCTTTCTCATTCAACAGGCATGGACCTGTTTATCTTACCCTTTTCTACAACACAGAAAAGCTGGCCCAGACATTTATTCATATATCCCCCAAATCTACACTTACAGAAAAGTTTTTTGTTAAGTCTAAAAAATTCTGAATTTTTACCTCTGAGGATGGAAGCTTTTCTTAACAGTGTTCCATTATCTCTTAGCTTTTAGAAGTCATCCCTCTCTTTTTCTTGGGTCCTTTGGGAAGTGATGTGGTCAGTGGCAGGGTGGGTTTGGAAATCTCATATCACTTTGTGCCTACATTAATAACAAATAATCGCCAAGTATGTTATAACGAAATTAAAGATGAAACCACAAATATCCATAAAAACAAAGATTTGTAAAAGAGATAAAAGAACACAACTACTTCCTTAGAAGTAATGTTTTTGCCTATTGAAGACTTACAGGAAAGTACTTGATGTTTAGTGCTAATTGCAATAGCATTTTGTTCAACCGTTCAGCAAAGTAAAAAATCGGCCCTCTCCCCTCACAATTATACAGCTTTGGTTTTTCATTATCACCTATCTAAGCAGGTACCTATTTTTACTGATTTAGGATAAAATTCCCTTTCCTGCAGAAGTTTTAATGATGTAATGAAATAGGTATTAATACAATTAAATTGAACATAAATATGTCCATCTGCTTAACCCGAGGTTTTAACAGCCCTGCCAAAGTTAAGCTTCTAAAAAAACTCAACTGTAGGCATTTTACAGCTTTTTACTAAATTTAAATAGTTGGAAGTGTCAAGTTTCTGCTTTAGCCAGAAGTTATAGTAAAAGTCCTAAATATCAACTTTTAACTATCATTTGGACCTTGTGTTTATACATACTAAACTATTGCGTTTACACCTTCCTCATTTTAAAGATGTAGCAATTTAAACACACACTGGAATCCTTTCATAAAAGACTAATTATGTTCCTTGCTTTTAAAACTGCAAACTGGTAGTATGTGCATTACTGGTTTATGTGGGAAAGTAGTTGACAAATGATTTCCTATATAAATGCATGTTTTAAATAGCCTTGGAATCCTTTTTTTTTTTTTTGCCTTGTATTTTTATGCAAATAAAATCTGGCAATTGTTTTTTATTAATTTGTTTTTCATTAGTAATTTTGTCATCATATATACCTAGTCCTTTGGCTTTTTATGTCCTTTTTATTTATCATTTTTATTTGTATGGGTGGTTTCTTTTACATTGTTTTTGTTTGTTTGCTTTCATTTATGGGTTCTATATAAAAAATTGCTATTAATAAACTAGTAACCTAGAAAGTATTTTATTGAAGGAGAAGCTAAGCTTACCTTTCTTGTCATCTATATCACTCTGTAGATATCTCATTGCTCTTTAAAAATAACTTCTGAGTTTTCTCATAGATTGTATTGAGAAAGATTATTACTCAGTTCAGTTCCATACAGTATGTGTAATTTTTTTTATATTTTAATTTTGTGTGTTACAATTTCTTCTAAAGACAAATGTAGATTTTATCTATTTGTATTTCAAATTTTAGGATCCAGTATTCAGAACATGCACCGTAAAAATTAGACCGTTTTTAAAATCAGTCTTTAATATAGGCTAAATATGCTAATCTTCGCATACCAGCAAAAAAGAGAAAAAAATGTTTAAACACTCATTACAGGTTTAATTATAGTTTCGGATGGGTTTTCGGACTCCATTCTGGCCATTCCGCTTTAGCCATTCAGGCCATGCTGCCTGTATTGTGTATTCAGCAGTTCCTATTAGACGTCTTCACAGTGACTGATTCTGCTGGGCTTGCTGACACCCGCTTCATGCATGGCCTGCTGTGCTGGGTGGAATATTTTTTCTGAGCTGCCTGGAACATTAAGGACATCTTGGCCATGTCAGTCTGTGTACAGTGTGTGTATGTGTGTGTATGTGTGTGTGTGTTCATGTGATTATGTATTCCTGAGCAAATCAGTATTAAATAAATGATTAGGTGGCGTAATTTTATATACATATAAAATTTAAAATTTGAATAACAATGGATTTATAATTTATTACTGCATATATTTTTAATAATTTAGTTCAGTCAATATTAGCAAGTTTCCTTTAGCTTTTAGTGTCTGTAATTATTGACACTAGGGGGCACTGCTTATCCTCAGTTGCATCTTTCTTCAGGAAATGAGTAAAAATACTCAACTGATTTCTGTGCTCCTACTTTAATTAACAATTGAATTTAGAGAACTCTAGGCTATTTAATTCTTTGTTATTTTGGTTTTATTTCTAATGCCTATATGTAGCGCTAACAAAGGGGGTGGAGCTATTGATTCTCACAAACAAATACAGTATCCAGTGCCCCATACAGTAACTTTTTTTTCCCCATTGGAAATGTCATTCTTGGCAAAACCAGAAGGGCAAGTTTGCCCAGTGATGAGGTTTAGATCCCTTGCCAGCTGTGCTTCTAGCCAGCAAGTGTGATGAACAGCTTTAGAAATCAAGTGAGAGAAAGCATTCAAGAGTTAGTGTGATTCATTTGGATAAAGGTCAAGAGAAAGATAAGCAAAGCATAAGAATGAAGAGCACAAATAGCAATAATTTGTACCTTTTTTGCTTATAGAATTTCACTGGTCTTATTTGTAATTTTTAAGCACGCACTTAGTTCAAAATTGACCTGCAGTTCTTCTAAAGTATTTTAAAGACTGTATTTAATCTTGTAATTTAGCTGATCACTTAAAAATGAGTAGAGAAAAGTGGATTCATGACTTTTCGTAACTATATTTATAGATTAGAACCATGGCTACTAGTTGATAATCAGATGACAACACAACACAAATGACAACACAAAACTAAACTTTTTCAGTTAGCAATGATCATTTTATATCTTAAAAATTTAAAGGTTTATTCTGTTCATCCTTTACAATCTTAATGTCTATTCTAAGCCTAAATACTCATGTTCACACTAAGGAACTACCTGTTACCTCTAAGGACATTAGTGAGTTTGTTCTATTTTTTTTTTTTGTGAGTTTGTTCTATTTTTAAAATAAAACTCTCCCCCATCCTTCCTCCTGCTGCCCCCCTATCCAAAAGTGGAAAGTAATCGGTGGTCTATAAAATAAAGACAGCTATTTTTTTCTATTCTCCTAATTAATCAGATCTATGGGAGAACTGATAAAATTTTTATATTCTTCTTCTTTATAGTTGTAGCCAGCCATACATTATATACTAGAAAACATTCAGTTAGATCATGCCCTGGTTTTATTTGCTAAAGATACTGATTTTTAACTAAGTAATTAGAAATTAAGTATTTTTACAGATTTTAAACTTTTGATGGCATACATTTTACATCCAGACCAAAAAGGGACAAAAATATTGCTAGTATAGAGAAGCTTGATCGAAACACCAGTAAAGTACCAGAGCATAAACTGATGGGCAGTTTTAAACAAAATTTATAAAATACCTTTGTTTTGTGGGACTCCATATTGGGTTCTACTACATGGGTATTATAACGAGAAATTACTTAAAATTTTTCTCAGAGAAATTGATATGTGCATTATCATGGTTGATTTTTTTTTCCTTTTCTAATTTTCCAAGGTGATTTCTTGATGTTTACTCAACAAGGTATGCTTTTAAATACAGTGAGTGACTAGTTTGGTGAGATTTCTGGGGGAAGTAAACTTTCAAGGTTAATATACAGTTCATAGAGAAATATTATCTGTTAGTTTTCTTACAAGTATTTTTCTTATTATTCCTGTGTAACATAACATAAAAGCATTAGCTAATTTAGCCTCATCTCTCATCTTCAGTAATAGATTTGTCACTTACTAAAAATAGACACCCCCTATTTAGACCTTACCAGTTCGTAAACAAAACACTGATTAGTTAGTATGGGGCAGCTTTTGTTACATTCACCATTTTATAATTTGAAATGTTATTTTCCTAGTACTCACCATCTACAAGCAATCAGATGCCAGCCCATTTATAATAGGTTTTTCTCCTCCTAGCAGGACGTTGCTTTTGGCTATAAAAAGTTAATTTCAGATCCTGATATACTTGCATTAATTTTTGAGACAGTAGCTGAGTGTAGTACAGCAAAGAATAACATGAACATCACACCACTGTGCTGTAGCTAATCGTTTATTACCTCAAGCCAGAGAAGCAGTGTTAATGTGAAGGCCGCAGTATGTCTATGGAAAAGATGGAAACCGACAAAAAGGTCTTAGAGGTGGCTTCCTAAAGGTCTTGAAAGAGGGGAACAAGAAGAAAGAGAAACAATAGCAACACTATCAGAAGGAGTACATTTCAATACTTACAGTGCTGGACATATTTGGAATTTTTTTATGATTAAAACAAATTACTATCTTGAATAACAGACCCCTCTTCTCTCCAAACATCTTTGCTTCAGAATGGGAAAGCTCATGGTAATGTTATCTTTTCAGAACCATAAGTGTTCTCTAAAAAACATATGACTGAGATGTTCATCAGCTGGGATGTTTGCTGTGATTCACCAATAAATTTGAATAATTTGACATAATTTCTGACAAAGATGAATGTTTCCACATTCATTTCCATAGTAAGGCAGTATCTGCATGAAGGAACCAGTTTGACTGACTTTACCTACCATATTGACCAGAAAAAGAACAAAACAACAGCCATTTAGTCCACAGAATTAAAGCAGTTTATGTGTACAAACTACCATGATGGCCTATCACCCCCAAAACTTGCATAAGAGTATGTCACCGTGGAGCCTATAGTATTACAAGGAGATATAGCACTAGGACAAATAACCAAGGACCTCATGGCAATCATGCCTTTAGGCAGTGTGGAGTGGCATAGAATAAAGGAGAAGCATTATCATTTGTGGAATTTGGGGTTACAGCTAAGGCAATCCCATGTCTTTTGGAACTAGGGGCTGCATGTGAGTTTTTTCATTTTTTTCTCATCTATACAGAAAGGAACTGGACTAGGTAATTTCTGATGTCCCTAACAACTTTCCATTCTTCACTTCAATATTATAGGTAGAGCCATATCAGCATTAATTAATATTTACTGGTTTCTGTAAACTGTGATAAAGTCATTCTTTTCTGTAAAACACCATAAGAGCTATAACTGCAATGTATTCATGACTATTCGAATGTATGTCTTAAGGCATTAGGGTCTAACTCATCCACTCCCACAGGCCATTAAAAAGTGGTATCAATATCAAATTAACAACTAGAAACATTTGATTCAAGTACTGGAAAATTCAGCATTGAGTTCTTGTCTTTTTCTGTGTGAGGAGGAAAATGACTAATAAATCATAGTACGTTCTGGTGGTTACGTAGGAAGAGACAGACTTAGGGAAGCTGACAACTTAGTGACAGAAAGTAGTATGGTAGATTTCATCATGACACCCACAATGAGGAATGGCAGGTTGGGTTCTTGTGAAAGGGGCTTAGGATCAGAACTATGGAAATTCAACATTTGTTCCTCATGCCTATGCATTGTCTTCTTTTGTGCTGTATCTGTGGCAGTATCTTTTTCCCCCTGTCTTGTTACACTCCTGATTATGATAACCTTCGCTACAAGGAGTCACTGTTTCTTTTTCACTGAAGATTTCTTCTTTTAACTTCTCTTGAATGTCATTCATAGGCCTCCCTTCAGACACATTGTTGTTTTGTTGATATTTGACCTCCATTCTCTCATACATATATGTCTAGGAGGACCACATAGAAAGTACCGACTGACCCCTTCCCTTTCGCCTTATCTCTTCAATAAAGTTTTTCTGAAAGCACTTTTCTTGTTCGTCCATTTCCGCACCATGTCTGTTTCATTTATAATCTCATTACATGAAACCTATGTGTAATTCTGTTTTGTACATTTTCTTTTATATTATTCACACTCAGGAAAGTAGTGTAAGAATTTCAGTCTGTAGTGCTGTCAGTCTGTCACCTTTCATGCACTACTCTAAAAATTCAAAAATTCAAATGAAGTAATTTACCCTGATATGAAACAGTGACATATAATTGAATTTCTAAATTAGTGAACTCCTGACTCCTTTTTACATCTTTGCCATTTTATAGGATTTCATACTGGCTAAACTGGCTACTTAACAAAAGGTGTGATGCAACAAAAATTCTGCCTCCTACTATAATAAATACTGATGCTTATTAAACATCATGCACTGCGCCTAGTATATTTACTTTAGATTTCTTGCAGTTTGGGTTATTTCATACTCATGAAACAGAGGCAGTATTTAATGATAGTGAAATATAGAGCCTAAATCACTGCCTCAAAGAATGGAATCTCCCCCAAAGAAGTGCTGGTGAACAGACACATGAAGGAAAATGGAATTTTTTAAAAAATAGCCCAGAGAATAATTCTCCTTCATTCACACATCAGGCCTTCCTCGGTATAAATTTTTCACTGCCATCTTGCATCAGAGCTGTCATCAGATGTCTAAATGATAGGTTTCAGGGTTCTCCTCTTCCTGTTAGTGATCTGAAGTGCTACTCCAGCGTTTTCCATTACAGTGGATATTGATAGAGGACACTTGGTATATAGCAACTGTTGTTTACAGTTCACTAGTATATGAACTCAGAAGTGCTCTTTTACTGCATATGGTATATGTGTATGTGCTCTATCTGTGAAATGAAGATATAGCCATATACATAGAGGTAAATAGCTACTTTCGTTCCAAACCCATCTTTTCTTCCACTTAATGTTTATATGGTTTTGTGCAGTAAATACAATCCTAGAAAGTCCTATCTCAGATGCATTTATTTCAAATTATTTGAACAGACTGACTTACTTTATCACTTCAGAAATGTGAGATGGGCTTTCATAAGAAAAATGACTCCAACATATAATCAGAATCATATTTTAAAATCCCAACTTAAAGGATTGTCCTCTGTTTGTTGGTCAGTAGAGTGCATTTAAACAGCCCTCATAAGTAGTTAGTTGAATAGAAATTTCTTCCAGCAACAGTATTCACTTGAATGTTTAAGCAGGCACACAAGTTCCAAGTACTTAGCATAAGCTCCCAGGTAGAAGAGCCATCTGGAGATTCTTGTTCAAATATTTTCAAACAATGGAGGAAGTCTGTGACTTATTCTTAGTATAATGATGCCACTTTTCCCTTAAAAATGGGTATTAGCCTCTTCCCAATGTTTGGTAACTCTAATAACCCACAGTTGATTAACACATCCTGTTTTAAGAATATTTAGGTGGTCTTGCTTTCCTGTATCACCAGGTCAATGCCTACGTTGGAATCTAAAAGTAAGAGCCCCCCCCCTCCAATTTATGCCACACATCTTTGCATAAACCTGAGCCCTGCATTTGGAGAAATATGATCAAATGAAGATTACCCTCCATTTCCAGAAGCAAAAGACTCAGAACCATCTCAGGACTCAGAGTAACTAAGATCTGGAAAGAATCAAAATCTTAATTGTTTTTATTCAGTCCCCAAATTCATACAGCTCAGTCTTTATCTTCTTTATATCATAAAGGCTGAGATTTGAAAAGCCAACCTAACTGCTTTTACAGTGAAACCTCTCTGTTGATGCTCACCCTTCCTTTTCCCCTACCAATACCATCAGGTTTAAGTTTATCGTGGCAGACATTAAATGACTACTGCATACTTTATTTAAAGCTTGGAATTATTCTGCATTCAGATTTGAAACCACAAGGATACCTTGCTTTATCTGACATATATATTTCATTTGAAATCCAGGAAATCAAATCATTCCCAACGGAGTTGTAAGATAATTTTGAAATTTTGTGATTTTTATGTCTTTATGCTTTTTAATAGTCAGTGTGTCTTCATATTTTGACTTTGTGTTTTTCCCTTATAATCTTTAAGGGGGATAATGCAAAATTTGACAAGATAGATAATATGGTATTAAATTATGAGAGATCAAAAATCCAAGAGGGGCGCCTGGGTGGCTCAGTGGGTTAAGCCACTGCCTTCGGCTCAGGTCATGATCTCAGAGTCCTGGGATCGAGCCCCGCATCAGGCTCTCTGCTCAGCAGGGAGCCTGCTTCCCTCCTCTCTCTCTGCCTGCCTCTCTGCCTGCCTGTGATCTCTGTCAAATAAATAAACAAATAAAATCTTAAAAAAAAAATCCAAGAGAAATGTACTTGATCTCAGAGATATTAGTGAGTTAAATCATAGTGCAATTTTGAGTACAGTAAAGTGTCAGGCAGATTGGAAGGACGATTTAGATTTTTTTTTTAAAGATTTTATTTATTTGAGAAAAAGAACACCGAGGGAGAGAGAGAAGTGGGACTCCCCACTGAGCAGGGAACCAAACGTGGGGCTCCATCCCAGGACCATGAAATCATGACCTGAGCCAAAGGCAGATAGATGTTTAACTGACTGAGCCCACCCAGGTGCCCCTAGGACAATTTAGATTTAAACGGACAATTTCAGTTATGGCCTGTGGTGGATACACTGCCCAGTTGCTCCTTCAGAAAAGGATGTGTTGCCCCAACTCTTGGGAGTGCTTTCAGCAGACAGCTTTCAGCTGTCAACCCCTTCAAGGATTGCCTTGGCTTTTGTGGGGCCCATATTCAAAGACAGAACAGTATGGGAGATTAAAGGCCAATCCATCTGGGCCCAGCTTGGAAAGACTCTGAAAGGTCATTCTAGGTCCAGAGCTTCCCTGGAGTTGTACAAGATTGTCATTAGACCTCCATCTTAACCTGACTTCTCTCTCTCTGCCCATTCCTGCTCTGTTTCCCACCCACCCTCACCCGATGTCCCTGCCACCTTCCTCAGATGTTGATTGTAAGAACACTCCTTTGTGAACATCCTGTGTGCTAAATTCCATGTCAGAGTCTGTTTCCTTGGGAACCCAACCTATGATATGGTCGATTTCTAAATACACCAAACCAGACATCACTCTAACTCATTAGCCATCACTTTACCCGATCTAGTCCATTTCTGTGGATAGCATCTCTGTTCATTCCACATATAGTTTCTGAGCACCTGTGATACGTCAGTCATTGGAGTGGTGATGTGTTACTGACCTGGCAAATATGATCTTGCCCTCATGGAGCCTACATCTCAGTGGGAAAGAAAGACTGTGAACAAAGCATTACCAGTGTAACAAGTATTTCCAAAGTGAATACGTAAAGTGTTATATACAGATAGCTATGATGTAAGAACATGGGATTTGGAGTTAAAAGATCTAGCAGTGCCACTTAATAACTCTGTGAATATGGGCAAGTCACTGACTTTCTCTAAACAGCAATTTCCTCATCTAAAAAACAGGTACATAATCCCTCAACTACTTAAAAAGAAATTGTTCCGTCTAATGAAATCATCTTTCTGTAAGTACTCGGAATATTAAAGGGCTCTAAGAACTGATCGGAACGTGCCTTCCATCCTAAATTGTGAATTCTTCCCAAAGGTCAGAAATTTTGTTTTCCTCAACCTTGTAGTAATAGTGCTTTACCTAAAACAGTTGGTAAATTAGAATATCGCTTTCCCTGCTAGTGCTAGGTAACAGGGTATACAGTTTTCAAAATATATTGAAAACGGGATAGGCAATTGAAACCTTTTTTTTTACAAAAACCTGAATTTTAACGAAAATATTATGAAAGGTATAACATAACTGAAAACTTTAGTAAAATGTCAAATACAGCAGACATCTATGTGGAAGTTCAGAGCAAAGATTTCTTTTTTTCCAGGTCTCAGGAGGTATAATTGATGACTGAAAATTGTATATATTTAAGGTATACAACCTGATAACCTTGATATCTGCATACATTGTGTAATATTCACCACAGCCAGGTCAGGCAACATATCCATCACCTCACACCTAACTAATGTAAAGCCTTTTAAGAAAAATTTGTTAATTAACACAATCTCCAATACTCTGTTTATCTACTATATATCTTTGGGGCAGGAAACCTTATCTCTTTACCTTTCTTTTTCCCCAAACCAAAATAAAATCGTATGCTTTAAAATTTAAGGGTATTAACACTTTCCCAAGTGGATGCCTATTCCTTGCCTCTGCCTGACCTGATGAAATCTTTTGCCGCAAGTTTTTAAACTGTTCAGTGATTGACAAATTCTGTATATATGGTAGTATTTCTAGCACTTACCAATTGATCAGGGCTCTTAAGTGATTTTTAAACTAAGTGCTGTGAACATGCTTATGACTTACTTGCATCAGAAACATCTCTGGGTATATAATATACATGGGCTTTACTAAGTTTTCTCATTTTTCCATCTAAGACTCTGTATAGTCCCCCGTTAAACATCTCCTTTGTAAGCCTGGCAGTGTTTCTTTTTTTGGACTGGCAGTGTTTAGTTCTTATCTACATGTTTACAATATATCCCCTTCCTATATGTTCATTGTAATTTTTATAGAATATCTTGCCTGCTTGTGATCAGCCTTATAACATTACATAATAAAACATTTTAATCAAATAAGTCACCTTGATGAATCCTTACACTGCTTTATTAATATATGACCTCTTTTATTTTTCCCTTGTAATTAACGTGCTATTTTCTTGATTGATGACGTTTTTCCGACTGTTGCCTTTATTCTCTCATTGTATGTTTTTGTAAAGCACTGGTCTTCTCTTCCAGTTCCTGGATTGTCAGTCGCTTAATATTTGTTTTTTTCTTTCTTTTTTTCTTTTAAATCTTCCTTGCCTATGCTTTTTTTGTCACTGAAGGAGCCAGCACGTGCCAGCATAGTCCAGGCAGGAAAGGAAAAGGAAGTTATTACTGCTCTCTCCTGGCCGCCTGCAATACTAAATCATAACTTGCCATTCCCTAACTGGTGGCTGGAGACTTATCTTCATAAATACATGTGACCCAAGAAGTTTCAGTTTACATACCCTATCCCTTGGGGTTCTTGCCTGTGGAGAGCCTTTTCCTTCCTGAAATTAGACAAAGGTTGTAAGAATTGAAGCTGGGGCTTCAAAGCACAGGAAAAGAGAATGTTGTCTTATCCTGTTGCTACAGTGGGGCTCCAGCTGGCCATGTTTATCTACCCAGGGTGTGAAGCTGCGTGTCCATCTGTGAGGGGCTCAGCGCAGTGCTCAGGCTTGCCCTTAAATTTTGAACTTAGGAACTTCTGGAAGGATTTCTTGTGTGTTTTCCTACATGGTTATTTTTATAGTGACAGCTCTAGAGCTTTGGGGTATATGCTTAAATTGTTAAGCATTGAAACTTTGTAAGATTTACCCGTTCACTAGAGTAACATTTAACTTCTGTTATACTTACATAAACAATGACCATATAATTTACCATCCAAACCAGAACACATTTAACAGTGGAAAGGGACACTATTAATAATATGCCAGATCCATGGTTATAAACCAGGAGTGTCCTGGGCTAACTAGAATGTATAATCATCCTATGTGTACCTAATTATTTTCTTTACAAACATTTAAGCGAGCCCAAATCACTTTGCGTAATTTAAGAGGCGGAGGAGGGGATGCAGTAATTGTCTGACACGTAACTGCTTTGTGAACTGTGCAAATGTGGATGTCACTGAAGAGTACATAGATGCCATATTTGAAAGAAGAACAGATTTTGGAAATTAAAAATGAGTGTCAAGGTAATAATGATAGTAGCTGACAATATTGATTGCTCACATGCTTTATGTCTGTTATCCTTCAGCAATCTTACGAGGCGAGTACTACTATTATTCCCATTTTTGTTTTCTTATAATGATAACCAAAAATTAAAGCTTAAGGACATGGAACTCCAAAGCTTACACATGCTTTAAACTACAACACTATAGTTCTTAATTCTGGACATATTTTATATCTCTGTGATTATCTTTTTTAAAATGAAGTCAGCTATACTCCTTCTACATAGGAAACAAAGTGGTGAGGGGACTCTGTGCCAGCTTGGCACTGCTAAGCCATGGTTCCATGCTTTGTTGCTGGCCCATAGAATTCTGAAAGGGTTCACTAATGGCAGGAAACTAGAGCTGACACAGTATGGCTTCAACAATTCTGCTTTAATTTTTAAGCACAGAGTGCTATTGCAGGTCTAGTATTCTGATTACAAGATTTTAAACAAACACAATAATTACCTCTTTCTTTTTCCCCTTTATGGACCTGTGTCTTTTTTAAAAACAGTATTTGTCATTAAATGTATTCTTTTTTTTTTTAATATATATTCTAAGGTAAGCTTCTGTTACCTTCTACACTGAGAAAGGGGAATGCACAAGTTTACAAATATGGAGTAGTTTGCATTGTGTGCTTTTATGGTATCTATTATAATTGTGTACTGTGCGCCAAGTCCTCCACTAGTCACTTTATATTCAGTTCAGCTCACAATAAGTCTGTGATTTAAGTGTATTTATCATCTCCCTCTTAACCTGTGATGAAATTGAGACCCAGAAAAGTTGAAGTAATCCACTCAAAGTATCATTATTGGAAGTGGCAGAACAGGGATTTGAACCCAGAGAATCTGATTCCAAAGTCCTTGAACCTAACTACTGCATTCCTTATGAAGACTGCTTACTTGAAAGTTTCTACTTCCAAAGAATAATAATAATAATAATAATGATGATGATGATGGAGAGAAAGAGAAGTGAATGCAGATTAGAAATGTGAATTGTGAGTAGCATGTGAGAGCTGAATGTCATACTTGTCTGGATTTCCTGCTGGGCAGTTTAGTCCTCATATTTCATCTACTGAAGTGTGTGTATTTCATAGTAATCACTGGAGGTGCTTCAAGAGCCTTGGGTGACAGGACCAAGGTTTTAATATTGTGGCAAAAGAGGTATGTTCTGTGAATAGCGCACTATTGGGATTGACAGGTACAAAAGAAGCTTCAAGAAGACATTAACAGGAAAGACTCTGCCAAACCCAGTGTCGGCTGATTAGTCATCTTGGCCCAGTGTACACTTTCAACCCAGTGGGCCTGATAGCACACAGGGCAGTGTGCCATGAGCCAGGAGATGTACAGGCACAGATGTAAAGTGATGGGAGAGGTTTGTGGTAAAGGGGCATCGTTTGTCTAACTACATAAATAGTACACCCCAGTAGAAGCACTGAGTGTCGGTATAATCTGCATGACAAAAATTTGAAAAAGTACCACCTTTTCATACTTTTCAAACCTTTGAAATGACTTAATCTGAAATCTTAACTCTAGGAACTCTAGAGGGAGCTAATCTATTTATAGACACACACACATACACACACACACATTTTTAAAGACATCTCAAACCTCAACTGTGCTATTAACCAGACTGATGATTCATTCATGCTCATGCAGTAGTAATGATCCTCAGATTTATATATGTACAGTAGTGTCAGATCCTAATCTGATGGAAACATGCATTATTTGATTTTCTTTCAGAATATTCTTTCCTGTACAAGTGATTCACATGCTCTAACCCTCAGAGTGCATATGTGTAACACATGTCAGAATTTTGAAGGAAGGTAATGACTTTTGCTGATGAAAGACATTAAAACATTTCCCTCGAAAACATGCTTAAAGCATGCATGCTAATATAGATATGGGCCTGTATGCACATATATATACACCTTGCCCCAACCCACACTGCCTTCTTTCAGGAGGGCCCCTTGGACTTTAAAATGTAAGACAATTTATTCTGAATCCTATAACTGCTCAGCCAAAAATACAGGAAAATGAAATTATTCGCTTCTTTTAGGTTAGTGTCAAGGCAAACTCAATGCAGGGTTCACTTCTTTAGGTTGAGAGTATTGAACCTAGGATTGGGTTGGATTCATAATTTCCAAAACCCAAGACCCTCCACTAGAGACATGAAACTACCTCCAAAGGCTCATGGAAGAGCATCCTCTTAACATCACTATCTCCCTGCCTTCGGAAGCTTATCTAATAAGCTAAGACAAGTGGACAGCAAATTTTTAACTTAATTTCGTGAAAGTAAAAGAGTCTTTGTTATTTCCTTTCCTAAAAGTAGTTCACTATAGATTTGTAGAGGAAGTGAAATAGGGGCACCTGGGTGGCCTAGTAGGTTAAACTTCCTGCTCTTGATTTCGGCTCAGGTCATGATCTCAGGGTCCTGGGATCAAGTCTTGCATTGGGCTCTGCTGCACTCAGCGTGGATTCTGCTTCTCCCTCTCCCTCTCCTCCTCCTCTCTTTCTCTCTCACTGTCATTCTCTCAAATAAATAAATAAATAAGATCTTCCAAAAATAGAAAGGACTGAAGTAGTTACAGAAAGGGAATTAAGAAACTTCTAGGGGGACATGAAGCATTTAGATTTGGCCAGATATTTCTGTGAAGATAGTAGGCGGGTGCTCCATTTGAAGGCCTTGAAGAGAGCGTGGCGAGGCAAGTTAGGTGGATGGAAACGGTCTGTGGAATTTCAGGAGAGAGAAAGTAGCAGGAAGGGCTGGCCAGTAGTGCACCTGGAGGGAAGCACATTTGGATGCTGCTGACTCTGGCCTTCCCATACCATCTCTCTGGTGCCCTGCCCTTCATCTCACCAAATACTCTTGGGCCCTGAGGAGCTCTCTTATTTTGTTACAGTTACTTAATGTTTAAAATGTTACTCTGGAAGAAAACAAATAATACTAGGAGATTTTTTTTCCTCTCAACTTCAACTCCCATCAAAAAGTTTAATAGTTGGGGTGCCTGGGTGGCTCAGTGGGTTAAAGCCTCTGCCTTTGGCTCAGGTCATGATCCCAAGGTCCTGGGATCGAGCCCCGCATCGGGCTCTCTGCTTGGCAGGGAGCCTGCTTCCCTTCCTCTCTCTTTGCCTGCCTCTCTGCCTACTTGTGATCTCTGACTGTCAAATAAGTAATAAATAAAATCTTTTAAAAAAGTTTAATAGTAAGATGAGCCTGCATACAGATGGTATATGTTTTTAATCTGTTCAAAGTACTTCATATTTATTGGGTTAGTGGAACTTTTGTCAGACTAGTAACATGCAGTGCACAGAAGGAATGAGCAGATTAATTGTGTAGATGCTAAGGTGAGAGGACTGTGAAGAGATAGATCGCACTAAGAAGGGGAAACAATAATATCGGTGACAGCAGCACATACTTTGTATTAATTCTCAAATCATCAATATGATTTATGGAAATATGTAGCTTGCCCTCTTATCCTAGACATCATTTTATTTTAGAACTGTAATTATATTTAAATGCTGTTGATAGTCTGGTTTTGCACATGACTGATTTCTATCTTGGTATGATTTTTATAATTCCAACACACCTTACCGATATGGATTTGGATTTTTTTAAATAGTTTTTTAAATGTCCAAATCAGGGGCACCTGGGTGGCTCAGCCATTTAAGCATCTGCCTCCCAGTAAGGTTATGATCCCAGAGTCCTGGGATGGAGCTCCCCACTTGGCAGGGGGTCTGCTTCTCCCTCTGCCTCTCCCCCTACTCATGCCCTCTCTCTCACACTCTCTCTCAAATAAATAAATAAAATCTGTGGTGCCTGGGTGGCTCAGTTATTAATCGACTGCCTTCAGCTTGGATCATGATCCCAGAGTCCTGGGATCTAGGCCTGCATCGGGCTCTCTGCTTAGCAAGATGCCTGCTTCTCCCACTCCCACTCCCTCTGCTTGTGTTCCCTATCTGGGTATGTCTCTCTCTGTCTGAAATACTATAAAGAAAAGGGAATTAATCAAATGAGTTCATTTATGTAAGAGTAGTATGATATATTACTGAAAAATGGACCCCATGTGACACATATGAAAGAACACAGGACTGCAGAGACCAGGACAATTCAGAGTTGTGTGGCCCTTAACCAGTTTCTCAGCCTCCACAGATGGGAAAAATAACACAAGTTTTACATACATTTTAATATTATTTCAGAATAAAATAAGAATGATGATGTATTCATTTTGAAATTTGTGAGGCGCTACTCAGATGTCAATGTTATACACACAATATATAACATTATTTTGTTTGTGAAAACAAAAAATATTTTAATTATAATTTTATCAGGTATAACTTACCAAGCCATGAAACTTTCAGAAGTTGATGTCTGGGATATCAGTTTTTTTGTCACTTTTATTCAAATACTGATACCATACTGAAGACATTATAACAAAAAATGGGAGGTCATCCTTTATTTTTGAAAGATTGGTATAGGTGTAAAACTGATCTTCATTGTTTGAAGACTTTACTTGGTAGTACTCCATAGTTCACTCAAGAATACATGGAGACATGGAAATCACGGGTCTTACTATTTTTAGTCACTAAAATTCCTTTAAGAATCTAATGAAAGCTAAGGGTCCTCTTCCAGAAAAATATTCCTATCATCTGCAGATAGATTTTGCAAGGAATTTCAAAGGGGTTCATATCCATGGATCCTAGTAAAAACCACATCTTCACCTTCGATTGAAGTATAGTAGACTTAGGAGATTTCAGTAGACTTTAGTGTAATGGTCTCCTCCCTTCCAGATTTCTGTTTTCCAGATTATCATAGCCTTCTCTTAAAGACTATTATAGAACAATATATAGAAGTTTTCCTGCCCAGCTGCACCTCCACCCATTCTGTATTCTATCTAGCATCTGTCTCTTAAACAGTCTTCGTTCCTGCATTCAGTCTACCCCCCATTGCGTTCCCCAACATTCTCTTTAAGATGTGATTTATTTATTTGAGAGAGAGAGAGTGCATATAAGCAGGGGAAGGGGCAAAGGGAGAGGAGAAGCAGACTCCCCACTGAGCAGGGAGACTGATGTGGGGCTCCATCCCAGGACTCTGGGATTCTGACCTGAGGCGAAGGCAGGCGCTTAATCGACTGAGCCACCCAGGTATCCCTTTTCCCCAGCATTCTTCATCAGTGCTCACTCCCAGGGGAGGCAGTAAGAGAGGGAAGCGCTCTAAACCAAGCTAACAAATACAAAAAGCAGAGGCTCTGGGCAGAAATGGAAGCTGCAAGTAGGTAGCAGCAAGGCTGGAATAGTCTGAAAAACCAAACTATTGAGATGTTTACCAATTTACAGTTCTACCAATCCTAAACATCAAACATATGAAATTATGTTTGTAAAGATTTATTTATTTATATATTTAGTTAATTTAGAGAGAGGGAGAGCACAAGAGCAGGAGAGGCAGAAGGAGTGGAAGAGAAAATCTCAAGCAGACTCCATGCTGAGTGTGGAGCTGGACACAGGGCCTGATCCCAGGACCCTGAGATCATGACCTGAGCTAAAACCATAAGTCAGACACTTAGTGGACTACACTACCCAGGCACCCCAAATATTTGAAATTCTTTGTACAGGGTTCATTTGTAGACAGCTTTTTATTGAGATTCTCCAAAATTTGACCATTCTCCACCTCTAATAATATAATATGAAAGTGATTTTTAAACTGTAAAGGATTAAAAATCCTGTAGGGAATATCCTGTTGGATTATGACATGATTGGATGTGATGTGAAGAAAAGTTGCACAGCATCACATCCACTGCATGAAATGTCAGCCAGATGGAAGAACAGACCAAAGGTTTTTTTCCTCTTATAGTCCATCTAACAACTGTGTATTTTTCCAACTTTGTAGAATTTTAATTCTCAGATTTTTCTGCTTTTGCAGTACATCCTTAGCCTATTTGAGTCTTAATTTGATGTCATTTCACAAATGGCTCTCGATACTCTGTCTTCAGATACAACCAGCTTACATAAGTCAGCATATGTTCACAACAACCACAACAAAATCCAGGGCAAATATTTAAAAATGCAGACATATTCATAGAATACCAGAAGAGCATGCTCTTATTTTGTAACTTTAGCAACAATCGCTCTAGATCTCTAAAAGTGTTACTTTTAGAAAATGAGAGTAAGGACGTGTAAGTTCTTCATGAGCCAGGTGTAGTCACTATTTTGGAATTTCGAGTTTTATTATCAAATGTTGGTTTAAGTTTTTATATTCTAGTGCCAACATGATCCATGACTATCTTTTCTTCGAGGTAGCTTTAGTTTTTTTATTATTTTAATTTGAGTACTTTTGACACAGTGTTACGCCAGTTTCAGGTGTACAATGTAGTGATTTGACAAGTTTATACATTATGCTATGCTCACCACAAGTGTGGCTGCCATCTGTCCCATTGCATCGCTATTACAATATCATTGACTGTATTCCTTATGCTGTGCTTTTTATTCCCATAACTTACTCATTCCATAACTGGAGGCCTATAGCTCTCTCTCCCCTTTACCCATTTTGCCCAACCCCCCACTCCCCTCTCCTCAGTTTTTATATCCCTCCCCTCTGTTCTGATTCTGCTTTTTGTTTGTTTATTCATTTTTTTTTAGATTCCATTTATGAGTGGATTCATTTGGTATTTGGCTCTCTCAGTCTGACTTATTTACTTATTTCACTTATCATAATACCTTCTAGGTCCACCCGTGTCATCTCAAATGGCACAGTGTCCTCCTTTTTTATGGATGACAATCTATTTTTAAAATAAAATCTAGGAGAAGGTAGCAAACTACTTAATAATGAATGTGAGGTATTGAATTAGAGTATTATTTTGTGCTTTTAAAAGTATTATTGATATTGCAAGGTGAATTTTTGCAGTAATATTATGATGCTGATAAGCAACATTGATTTTAAGATTTCTACATTTTATAAGCGTAAAACAAAAGGCCCAAATATTTAAGGTGTGGAAATTCTGCTGAAGCAGCATTAACAGTGAATTAGATTCCCATTAAGTGGTGTTCAGTGAGAGGGGATGTGCATATGCAGGGTTTGAAGAAATGTACAAGAAAGAGAAACATTTTTCATTCAGAATGCCAACAGGCTTCATTTGGTATCAGAAGCCTGGCTTTCAGTGTTCACTGTGTGAGCTATCATCACCACTCAGGTTTCTCACTTTCTTAAAATGCAGTAATATACTTTTGATAGACAATTCAGAGAAATTAATAGCAAATGATAGAGAAATTGCTCTTTTCTAGGGGGAGAAAAGACATTTGATGCAGAGAAACAATGAGGACATGGCTAGGAAATTTAAGGCTACTACGTACTATATTTTCAGTGTATTTTTTATTAAGCTTTCATCTGCTTGTGTCAAATTAGAGTCCCTCGTCTTAGCAGATTAAAACCTTTTTTGATCCTTTTGATATGGAACTGTTATTTTTCACTTTTCTTTATCTTGCAGACCCACTGATAAATTCTTCAGTTTCTTCAGGCCACGTGTCCTCTTTTAAATTTTAGAACCATTGAATTTTAGAGAAACAGCATTCTAAAGAAAGAAGTTAGAGTGTAATACTGTAGTTTGTCGACATAAAGAAATACATTAGAAAGCAAAATGATCTTGATAGGCTTTGAAGAGAAAGATCTTTGTGGGCATTTAAAACACCAAGGAATTACAAGGCCACGTTGAAGAGCACATTAGTTAAATTGAAGGAGTCGAAGCAAGATACCTTTCATTACTGACATGCCATCTACTGAAAAGAAGTAGAAGTTAGTCCGAAGTAGCTAACAGTGAGCCCTGGGTACTAACTTCCCTGAAGCACTGAAATAGGAAGGGGTGGAAGAAAGTTGTGAAAGAAACCCTCAGGGATTCCTCCTTTTTTCCCCTGTGATCCCTTTAATCCTTGAATTGTCAAACCACATGGAAAATAATAGAGCTGTGCAGTTCTGAGACTTAAGTGATATTATCTTTTTAAAAGAAAATATTAGGTCTTTTCACATCTCTGGACAGGAACAGGGCATGCATTTGGTGTAGAAAAGAGTAACCTGAAGCAAGAGATGCATGTTGTTTTTTCGGTTTTAATGTATTATTATCTATGGCTAAGCAGGCTGCACCCAGTAAAAAAAAAAAAAATTACAACCCATATTTTACTATTCTGTTATTTTTTATTTATTTTATTATTTTTTATATATTTTTTTCCTTTTTGAAAACAGATGATTCAACGAGAAGCAGATGTAAAAAGTAAGGTAACCGCCGTGGCGCTTACAGACTCTGTTCACAACGTGTGGCATCAAGAAGCGGGCAAAACGATTCGAGAATGGATGAGAGAGGTGAGATGAGATTTTTTCAGTGACCAGATGAATGAGTGTGAGCCTTTATCTCTTGCACCCCCACCAATTTATATCATCTCCCGCCCCCAGACTCCCTTTCTAGAGGCAGAACATTTAGTGAGAAGAGAAAAAGTAGACATGGTTGAAATACTAAAAGAAAACCCTTCTGAAGAACAAACGTGTTCGGAAAGCCCTTCTCCCTCTTTGGGCATTCTGTAGAATGTTATCTATGCATGCAGTATACGGTAGCGACTTCATTGGAAGAAGGTCATGATCTGTTAGGAGATATTATTCCCTGAGTTTTAATTTTTCCACCAGCCATTTAGCATTGGTGCTGCCCACTGACAAGAAAGAAGCATAAGGTACCATTGGTTCTCATCCTTTCCTTGAAAGGTGATCAGTATGTGCCACTCTTAAACGGGTTGGCTCAATACTGCCAGGAGCGGGAGAAGTAAAAAGCTGAAACAGTGTTTCGTCAGACTGAACATGGGGCTCTGAGAAACCCAAGGGCTGGTCATAGTCCAGCCTCAGGCTAAGCTTCTTTTCACCCTTCCTAGGGCTGGTGAGCCTGAAAATGATCATGACTTACTGAACATGCTCCCATTTTTTTTTTTTAAACTTTCAGCCCATTATTGCTTTTACTTTGGTTGTAGATGTACAGCTGAAACTTCTTTTTTATTTCTGTTTACCTTTCCGATATTGTAAGTAATTGACATCATCCACACCATGCTTTATCAGTTGTTTGGTCAGATCATATATTTCTATAAATGAGAACTAGTTGACCTTCCTGATTTTCTCCCACTCTCTCTTGATAGAATACCCAGATATTTATCCAGCTGGCCTCTCACCATAGGTATGGTGGGTAACTTCTAACCAGCCCTTACAATGCACTGTAAGGACCAAAGAGTTAATGTTTGGAAAGAGTTTTGAATAAATAGGACTAAGCTGTATAATCCCATAATGGAATAATCATAATATTACCAGTCTGTTTTCACTGTCATTATTATCCATTAGAAAAGGTACATTCAGGGGCACCTGGGTGGCTCAGTGGGTTAAGCCACTGCCTTCGGCTCGGGTCATGATCTCAGGGTCCTGGGATCGAGTCCTGCATTGGGCTCTCTGCTCAGCAGGGAGCCTGCTTCCTCCTCTCTCTCTCTCTCTCTGCCTGCCTCTATGCTTACTTGTGATCTCTGTCAAATGAATAAATAAAATCTTTAAAAAAAAAAAAGAAAAGATACATTCATCATGCAAAAGTATAGAATGTATTTACTCCAGTCCTCATAATATTATAAATACATAATAAAGGTCAGCTTTTAATCTGTTCTAACATCCTGGTGTTTTCTGACCACGTTGCTTTGCATAGTTTTCCTTTCACAGTTTATCTACATCCTCAATGGTCTTTTCCAAGGGCCTATTTTTTTTTTTTCCAAGAGAAATTTTGCATATTTCCTACCTATACATCTTTCTTGGTTTTTATCTGTCCAAGTGGATATGTAAACAGCTCCCAGCATTATACAAAGTAGTAAGGTTGAATAAATGCACCTTTTCCCCACATATAACCAATATGGAATTTACTGTTTGCCCAAACTAGAAATACCCTGGTTCATCATGTTTGAATTGGGAATTCTTCATGTCTCATTCCAGGTGGCACATATAGCAAAATTTATTTAGGTTTATTTCTTTTATAAAAATTTGTATTCAAATTCCAGTTAGTTAACATACAGTGTTATATTAGTTTCAGGTGTACCATAGAGTGATTCAGTGTTTCCATACATCATCTGCTGCTCATCATGACAAGTGCCCTCCTTAATCCCCATCACCTGTTTACCCCATTCCCCCCACCGACCTCCCTCTGGTAACCATCAGTTTGTTCTCTGTAGTAGATTTGGTTCTTTACCCTTTGTAACTAAGACTGGACTAATGCCACCTTCAAAAATGAGAATATATTTGTGCATTTTTTTACATTAACTGAAATAGACAATAATTGAATTCCTCTTAATTCAATGAAAGCTCTCATTAATTTCTTTGCAAGTATAGCTTTTATAAATATTTTTAATATTATATAATTTTATAAACGACCTACTTCTTGAATAGTTCTTTTATTCCCTCAGTTATGCCTGAGGCATGAAACAGCATGAAGAGTTTTTTATTATGACATACCAAAATTCAGATCCCCAACTCTATCACTTACCTAACTCTGTAATCTTGGGTACATTGTTTAATCTCTTTGAGATTCATTTTTTTCATCTATGAAATCTAATACTTGCCTTGCAGATATGGTTGGGAAATAACATATGAAAAGAAACAGCATGGGGGTATCCGGGTGGCTCAGTCATTAAGCATCTGGCTTCAGCTCAGGTCATGATCCCAGGGTCCTGGGATTGAGCCCTGCATCAGGCTCCCTGCTCATCGAGAAGCCTACTTCTCCCTCTCCCAATCCCCCTGCTTGTGTTCCCTCTCTCACTGTCTCTCTCTCTATCAAATAAATAAGTAAAATCTTCACAAAAAAAGAGGAAACAGCATGGACATGGGCATTGTAAGGAAATTCAATAAATCATAGCTCTCACTGTTGTTACCTTCTTGGCCCCCAAGTAACATAAAATATATTGATTGTATTCTTTTATCTTATGGATGATTTCCATTATTTCTATTTTCAAAATATCTTACCAAAGGGTAGTAATTCAGACCAAGGAGTAGGAAGAACTGGGTTTTGATAACGATTCTAGCTTAGTCATTCACTGGGTAAAGGAGTAACTGACAGCTAACATATCCCAGGTACTCTACACTAAGGCTTATTGTCTTGGGAAAGCCATTCCATCATTCTGAGCCTGCTTCTTAATTGTGAGTTAGAGATAATCATTCCTATTCCATCTACTTTGTGAACTATTATGAGAATCAGAGGTGACAACCAAGAAGAAAATCCCTTGAAAAGCAAATGGCACTTCATAAAAAAATAAAATGCATTGTTATAAAAAACAGAACAAAACAAAACAAAACACTGTGGTATCCCAGAGATAAAAATTAGTAGATCGGGGCACCTGGGTGGCTCAGTGGGTTAAAGCCTCTGCCTTTGGCTCAGGTCATGGTCTCAGGGTCCTGGGATCAAGCCCCGCATCGGGCTCTCTGCTTGGCAGGGAGCCTGCTTCCTCCCTCTCTCTGTCTGCCTCTCTGCCTACTTGTGATCTCTGTCTGTCAAATAAATAAATAAATCTTTTTAAAAAAAATTAGTAGATCACCAAAGATAGAGCTTTAAAATTATCCCCGCTCAGGGAGCCTCTCTAAAACAAGAAGAGAAAGGGAGACTATGGGAGCCTATGCCAGATATCCTTGTAGGAACGCCCCAAAATGTGTGACCCCCCCCATAGAGAATTTAGTGTAGTTTGGCAAGATTAAAATCTAGTGTTTGTTTCCAGCACTTAGGATAAAACTCTGACCCCTTTTCTTTCCCCATTTTTAGTCTCTGTCCACTCTCTAAGACCCCTTGAAATAAAGAAGAACAAACAGTCCTGGGTTCAATAAATAGAAAGATCTGTTGTCTTGAGCAGGAGTGTTGGGAGGGGGTTGTGGAAGGGTAACTTGTGTCCCTCAGCATCCCATTTCCTACCACTACCTACTCCGGCTTTCATTGGAGTCAGCTCAAAATCTGAGATATTTTGCAAATTTGTCAAGAAAAACAGTTTAGCTAAACTATAATGTTGTCCATAAAAATAGTAAGTCTGGCTGCAGATGAAGCCTCAGTGTTTTGGGCCTCTTAATGATTAGCTCCAATATTTGACCAAATACCACTTCAAACTTGGAAGTCAGACAGGGTTCAGATTGCCCAGTCATTCTTATTATACTGCAAATTTGTAAAACTCCTTTTTGTTCTGTAAGCATATTTAAGTTAATTTGATCAAGGTATCGATGTTAACTATTCATCTACTATAAAAAGCTGATATACTTTTTTAAATGTCAGCAATTAGCAAACAGAAGGTTAAGTACTATATTCTTATATTACTTATATAGTATTAAAAGAAAAATCTCTTTAAAAAAAAAAAAAGAAAGGAAGGAAGGAAGGAAGAAAGAAAGCAAGTCAGAGAGGGCTACTTTTGGCAATTACTCTGAGTGAAAACTACTCCCAAGCAAAAGACCAAGCATACATACTTCACCATGACTCATGAGGAAAGGTACAAAATAGCCTAAGGCAGATCCTAAGAGACCCGTCCTTCCTCCAGCTCCAGGACTGTAAAATGGATAAGGGTGGACATGCAGGACTTTATGCTAGGTGAAATAAAAAACCAGACACAGAATGAAAAATACCACAGATCACATGATTACATATGGAATCCAAAAAGTTTGAATACATAGAGAAGAGAATAGTGGTTACCAGTGGGGTAAATAGGGAGATGTTGATCAAAGGGTACAAAGTTGCATTTATGAAGAATGCATAAGTGTAGATGTATGGCATTATGACTATATTCAGTACTGAATTGAATATTGTAAATTGGCCGAGAGAATAGATTGCATGTTCTATCACAGCACACACACACACACATACACACACACACACACAGAGTAACTATGTGAGGAAATAATTAGCTCGACAGCATTAATCATTTCATGATGTATATGTGTATCAAATCATCATGTTGTACACCTTAAATACATAGTTTAAAAAAAAAAAAAAGGCTGATTGGGTAAATGTCATTTCCTGACATATCCCTGGCCTCTGAAAGTCTCCAAGCAAGCCAGATTTATGGTTCTACATAACTGTTGTGAACCCTTACCCAGCATCATGAGTTCGGAGTGGCAGTCCCCAAAATACAACCCAGTAAATCGTAGTTGTTCTTGTCTGAGGACACGATGCCTTCCATTTTGAAGCTCTATCTCTGAGGCATTGGTGGATCTCAGACAAATGAAATAAAAATGAGTAAGAGCCTAAATTCAACCAGGACAGCAAATATATCTCAAAATACCTTATATAGGATACCTACTATGTATTTTTCTCTCTAAACATAGTACACTAAGTTTTCATCTTCTTATTAAAAATTTTAATCCGTCTCATATCTGCACTAAAACACTGTTCACCCTTGGTTCAAAGGTCAAAGAGGGCCACTCAGCACTATGGCCTACAGGCCCTTCTAGTCTATGTTAATAGTTCCCAACATTTTGGGTTTCACAAAGAAGACAATTTACAACCACAAAATAACTGTTTAAGTTTGTAATTTCAGAATTAAAAGACCTTTAATTGAGAACACATAACTCTAAGAAACACTATGTAGCACATGTTTTGCCCCTCATACCCAGAGAAACTTTAATTCCATTATCCATCTCAAATTCTTGGCTCTGGCCAAGGGCTTCTTTCTGCTTGTGGCTGGGATGAGACGGGGCTACATCTGAGGCTCAGACATACTCTCTTGATATCTAGGACTGCATGCCTTGCTGTTCACTCAGGGCATCTGAGAATAAGATCTCCAGGGGTTTGGGACACATTCCAGCATGATTTGACTTTAGGTAGGGCTTTCCTCATCAGCTGCCTCTGTTGCCTTCCTGGACACTATGCCAGTGTTCATCTCAACTGAAGAACTGGGATCGGGACAGATGGAGTCACTGAGAAGAGGGATAGAATAAACATTAGAAAAACAGAAAGAGATGTGGTTTTTAAACTAGAGAAATGCATCAGAATAGGAAGTTGGATTTGATGCAGTGGAATTTCAGATTAGTTTCAGATTAAATTCATGGGTAAGGGCTGTACATCTTTATCATATTTCTTTCTTTTCTTGTATTTCTCAGCACATTTATGTTATTTTATTTTGTTATACTCTGTCATGAGGCAAGCATTTTTATCTTGCTCCGCCCCTTTCTCTATATATTTTTCCCAGGGGGATGAAAATGTTACATACACATGTACACACATGTACATGACACTCATCAAACTTATGATATCAAGCCTTTACAATCCTACACAGGCACTTTGTCATTCCAGAGAACTTTTGGCCATATTCACCTTAAAGGGTGTTTATTTCTATCCTATTTTTATGGGAAATCAAAGCCTAAACATCTGCCTAGATAAAAATTGAAATTTCAGACTCGTAAATGTTAACCTTTCTTTTGCTTTAAATGTTTGAGTTAAAGGTGACCTGGATAAAATCCATTTTATTCAGCTTTTTAAAGTCAGTGATAACGAGCTAGAAAATGATTAATTGCCAACATATTGTAATGTACCATCATTTTTATTAATACTAGAAATATTGTATAAGATGCAGTTTTACATAAGTGAGGTGTAGGTGAGCAGTATTAAGACTGACATATCACCTGGGTAATAGCCGACTTTCATCAGATTTGGAGGTACTACTAGAATGAATAATAATTAAAATATATACCTAATCGCTGCCTGTCTGTCGGTAGTGCTAATTGCTGTCATTGAAAAGACTGAATTGTTTAAGAGAAAGAGAGAAAAAGAGAAAGTCATTCTTCATTGACGCTATCTCCCTGTATCATTGGGAGCCTATTTTTAGTACCTATAGAAGTCATGATTTTTGAATTTATTAGGGTCTGTGATGAATGATAAAACAAATCATCCATTTACATATCTTGACACTGCTTTGGAGAATACTTATTTCTTACAAGCAAGTGTCACATTGTATATAAAAGCTGGCTAATTGTGTGCTAATCTTCTGCATTATCTAGAACTCTGTGATGTGGTATTCTATCAATAGTAATATTAATTTTACTTACTTCAGATATATAAAATATCTCTCTGAAATCGTATTTCTTTTATAATTTCTGCTCTCTCACATTGTATAATTTTTGCATTCAACTGCTAATTAAGATTAGGAGTGCAGATTATAGAATACATATTCACTTTAAACCATCAACCTTTTGTAATACATAAAAATACTAATATTTTATCCATTTTAAATGTAAAAAGAAAGAAAGCATTTAAGAACATTACTAGATGTTGTGTTTGTTTTCATGGTTTTTTTTTTTTTTCCACACAGTTCAATAGTTTCATTGATCTACTGTTTCTTACAAAAATCTGCCATGCTTTGTGAACTTCACTTTCTAATCTCATACAGCAACCCTTCCTTTATGTTATTCCTGCTCTCCGTGGTCCCAGAACAGTAGGGTTGCCTTGACAAATCTATTCAAAAGCCATTCCTCGGCCTTTATTGGTGGGGACTGGGGCCTTTGAAATTCTCTCCTCACTGCAACACAGCTGACATCTTCTTCCAGACAGAATGAATTAAGGAAATACAATAAGACACTTGATCTACCAGTCAAGGATCTTTCCACAGTGAGGACGGATTCCATGGTGCACAACCAGGGCAGCAAGCATCTAAAAATACACAATACATGCTTGTTTACCAGAATAGCAATCAGCGATTTTTCCAACATGATTGATAGGATGATTTCTTTTAAAATAAAATCTGTCTAGAAATGCAGAGTGTGTGTGTGTGTGTGTGTGTGTGTGTTAGAACTTTTTAAAAAGCCATATGATGTTAATCACATTTTTTAAGCCAGCCTTTAAATACAGATTTTTAAATGCATGGAAAGGATATACATTATTTTTATTTCATTTGTCTGAGTGGTAAGTCATCATTATCCTAAAGATTGATTTTAATATTGAAGGCTTTGTGTCCTCAAACACACAGCTACAATTCACTATGTTGTGTTTCTTTTGAACTACTTGATATAGCCTTCTTTGAACAAGGCTGAAGTAAAAAAGGAAAGAAAGCATGTTTAAGGAGTAACTACAAAATTTATTTCTTCTAGTATTACTGAGACAAAGACTGTAGTTTAAAAATAAAACTATTCTTTCACATGATCAAATTAATATTTATTTCCATCTTAAAGTTAAAAATGGATGTCCTTTTCTGTTTCCCTTAATTATAATCTTAGCCTTTTCTTATAAACACATCATTGTTCATAGGTTACGTGTCTTCCTAATATCAGCACAGATAATTTGCTGAATTGTCAAAGATAAACTTTTTTCCACAGCCACAGTGGTCATGAATAATACTGTTTATATAAGAAAATCTTTTACAGTGCATGGAAAATAAATTGGATATACTTCTAGTGTCGATTATATAGGATAAATTAATCTCTACAGCCTAAAAAGTTTATCTTGGTTTAAAAATGTTTCAACAGAAAATTGTCTCTCTTGCATTGCAGAATTGTTGTAATTGGGTCTCTAGCTCAGAACCATTAGACACATCAGTGGAATCCATGCTGCCCGATTGTCCCCGAGTCTCAGCAGGTATGTGTTTGATGAGAGATGTATGGGGTTTTTTTAGGGTGAAAAAATATGGTAATGAAATGTGGAATTCTATTTTGTGAATTAAGCATGTTGTTCTGCCTTGAATCTTTGAATGAATTATTGGTAACATACGGCATGGGTCTGATCTCCTACCAGAAATTTGTTGAGTGACTGAAAATAGTAACTAACACATTCAGTGAAGATGAATAGGTGAAGCAATTTGAGAGTAATGTAGACAGTTGCTGCTAAAGCTTTGGGAGACAAGATGTACATAAATAAAAGGTCGATTAAGACAAGGACTAGGTAGCAAAGCAGGATCTCTGAAAATTTGTCTTGCATTGAATACCAACTCAAGGATACAACGGGCAGTCAAGGCTATGAGTTCAGAGAGGTGAGATTGGTGTGGCCTAGAGTCTTTAAAAATATTTTTCACGCAGAAGATTTTGTCTGGACCTTGTGCATATGGTAGGATATGGATTCTAGAAAGATGTGCAGGATTGACATTTTAGGCAAAAGAAACAGAGCAACGTAAGGAATAAGGGCTGGAATGGATCTGAAAGTGTTCATGGGAAACAAAGGCAAGATGGGCCTGCCTCTTGAAAGAGGGGGAGTGGGGAGTACCTCAGGAAGCAAGTGGGCTTAGGAAGACAGTTGAAGGATAGAATGGCTTTCCAGCCTACAGACTTTGTACTTCAGTCTCTGATCTCTAGAGAAGAGGAGTGACATTTTTGGCTGCTTTTGGATTTTGGCTTTCACAATTCCCAGCCAGTTTGGATGGTAAACACAGAATGAGCAGTGGTATCTGGTTATGGCTGCAGAACAGAAATGGGCTTGCTTTACCCAGAGATGTCAGAGACTGAGCAGAAGTTTTGAGCATGAACTACTCCATACAAAAATCATAGGAGGGGGGGGCACCTGGGTGGCTCAGTGGGTTAAGCCTCTGTATTCGGTTCAGGTCACGATCTCAGGGTCCTGGGATCAAGCCCCACATTGGGTTCCCTGCTCAGCAGAGAGCCTGCTTCCCCCGCTTCTCTCTGCCTGCCTGTCTACTTGTGATCTATCTCTCTGTCAAATAAACAAATAAAACCTTTGGAAAAAAAAAAAGAAAAGTCATAGGAGGTAGTTGATTACTAAGCCTTTAGAGTTGCAGACATGTCTACATATTTGAAGGAAATAATTTGGAGAATAGTTCAAATTTTAGGTAAAGAACAATTACTGTTAACTATGTTTCATTATCACTAATACCTAAACTTGAATTCAGCTTCACTATCATTATAGCTAAACTTTTCAGGTCTTTTGGTTAAGAAACATATATGCTACTCTAAAAATATGTATAAATATATTTAAATATATAAATATATACACACATGTGTGTATGTATATGTATTACATATGTTTTATAACATATAATACATTACATATACATATATAATATATGTGTATTAAATAATTAATTATTTTTATTAGCAGTAGTTATGCTTTATAAAATCACTGAGAATGCTGAATTAGTGAGTACAGGGTTAGGTTCCTACAAGCTTCTGACCACAATGTTTTCATCAACCAACCAATATATAACCTTGCTTTATAGATTGAATGTCTCTATTTAAAGACACCTTATTTAATAGATATTGTTGATTCACTAACATTGAACTCACAGCCAGCAGCACTAACTCACGCCTGAATGAAGCTTGTCTAATACATTTATTTTCTCCGTAAGACACATCAGTCTTCTTAGGAACACTAGTGCTTTGTGCTTAGGTACACTAGACAAAACTTCAGCACTCTACTTGGGGGCCACTTCAAATTGTGATATCGTCAAAAAAAAAAAAAACATAAAAATGTGAAAAACATGGCACTAAATAGTCTGCAAAAAGGACATTTGTTTGCAGTGTGAGAACTAAAACTAGAAGGTGAAGCTTGGCCTTATTTGTCCTTAGAAATGCATGCTAGGCAACTCCGAATTTTCACCACTCTGCATATGTGCATGTCTGTAAATGACCACAAAAAGTACTCTGAGTATTGATTTTAGGGTTTACAAATAAATTTTAGTCACTAGGTGAATTCACAAATATGGACTCTCTAAGTAAGAGGATCGGCTATATATAGTAAAGGATTTGTTAAAAGGATTTGACCTGGGATTTGACTGGAGCTGGTAGAGCAGGCTCTGTAAGAATGTCGACTTTGCCTCCTGTGCTGGAGCTTGGAACTACAAAGCAGATATTTGTTAGGGGGAGACAGATGAATGAATTAGACCCCATGACCATGAACTAGAGCCCGTGGGGATGGACTTAAACTCATGTCCATTCTTTTTGCCTCTGTCCTTGGTGGTTGTCCTTGGTTGTCCTATAGAAGCCAATGTCCTTTGTCGCAGAGCTAACCACATACACCTGGCCCTGGAGTCAGCGATGCTGAAGGGGAATTCAGGGGAAGGCGGGACAGGTGCAGTCCTGGCTACTGCCTCGTGCCCCCAGGTGAGCTAGCAGATAAACAACAACATGCGTGAGCTAGAAATAGCTACTGCTTTAATTTAACCCTCCAAGTGTCCCACAGAAATTCCCTTTATGTAACATCCTAATCAGAAACACATGGTTTGAAAAAGAATTCTGGGAAATGTAGTTCAGCCTAGCCAACCTGACACATTACAGAGCCTCTACAGTTCCCCCCTTGTCAACCTGGCTTAGTTACATACATCTCCTTAAACCAGCCTCAGTCTACAAAGACATTTATGAAGTCAGGCCATGAAGTCAGTGATACAACTATCCCATATACAGATGAAAACACACTAACCCTTTCCTAAGAAAAGGATACAAAGTGGGCCTCGGTGTCTCAGTCAGTTAAGCATCTGCCTTCAGCTCAGCTCATGATCCCCAGAGCTTGGGGTCGAGTCCCGCTTTGGGCTCCCTGCTCCAGGGTGAGCCTGCTTCTCCCTCTGCCTCTGCCTCCTTCCCTCTCTCTGTCTCTCATACATAAATAAGGAAAATCTGTAAAAAAATTTTAAAAAGTTACAAAACCCCTGTAATGTTCTTGGCTGGTGTCCATTCTTCTCACCTTTTGTATCCTATAATTTAAATACTGAGAGATAAGGCTAGTTACTGTTGATACATCTTACATGAGATGATAAAGAAATAAAAGAGGAGAGGAAAACTAAAATAATTTAATATATTAAATAATATATAATATTATTTATATTATTATATTATATTATATTATATAATTTAATATATATTCAAATCAAAATAAGAAAGAAACACCCATAGCTATTACATTGCTCATTTTTATAAGTGGCCATGTGGTTATAATTGGTATTTACAACTACCCTAATTCTTTATTGCCTTTGTTCTTAACTAGTACTTCAACTGATCATAGTTTTTGCATGGTGGGCTGACCCATACCTTCATTCCTGAAGCAGCTGGAGGAATGAAGCTATCCTTGCTGAGTTAGATGGTTGTAGTTTTCTACTGACATTAATCACAGGAAGTACTAACAGGTGTCCTTGATGAGTTCCTGCATTGCAGACACACTCCTCTTTATCCCCATGGTCTAGTAGCAACTCAGTTATCCCTTAGTTATCAAGATCAGTCACTCCCCTAATATAGTAACACTCTTCCACTCCTTGTTAATTCAGTGGTATAAGGAGCCCAAAGTGGCAAGATGACAGTCTGAGCTTTTAATTCAATAGAATCATTGTTGTGTCACCTGATAGAAGCATTCTTCCCTATGGAATGAAGACCTTTAGATCAACAGAGCCTAAAATCATAGGAATGGGAGAAAACAGTTTTGCTAGTAGGTCACTGAGGGTAGGAAAAAGAGAAGAAGCCAGTCCCATTTCCATCCCTTCATTCCCAGACCTGGGAGAAATATCACATGTATTAAACGCTGATCTACGGTACATACCATACCCTAGAGTACATTGTCTCGGACCCACAGGGTGTTGTCACCTAAGATAGCACCATAACTGAGTCTTCAGAAAGTTACTTGACCGCTTTATGAAGCCTGCTACTTAAGTAAGGATAATGGGGAACATGTAGGACCAGTGAATGTTGGCAGACTTCAGGCTCTTTCTTACCCTCTTACTTGCTCTCTCTGATGGAAGCCATCTCTGTGTGAGGTACTCTGTGCAGAGGCCCAGGGGTAAGGAACTGGTGTCACTGGCCAAGAGTCAGTGAATACCTGAGGCCTGTCTACAGCCCTGTGCATGACCTTGGAAGAGTATCTTCTCCCCCCTATCCACCTTGAGATAAGTGCAGCCCCAGCCAACACCTTGATGATGGTGAGACCCTAAGCCAGTCACTCAGTTAAACCACACTCAGAATCCTAACCCAGAGGACCTGTGAGTGCTAAATGTGTATTTTTTAAAGCTGCCCAGCTTGCTGGTTATTTATTCCACAGCAGTAAATCATTAATACAGCAAGTTTAAATGTGAACTCAGGTAGTCACTGAAGCCTAAGTAGAAACAACCTTAACTTTTTTGAGGCTAAAGTCTTATAAGGTTCGTGTTTGCCCTGATACCTGAGGATTTTGAAGCAACTTTCTAAAAAGACACTAAAAAGTTCATCGAAGACAATTCATTCCTAGCCTGCTTCCTTTATTGCCTCATTAGACTTGCTGTACATTATATCAGAGATGAGATATTAAGTTTCTTCTTTATCACATTTTGTTCACTGTATCATTTGATCACTAAGTTTTCTCACTCTGCAGCTTTTCACTGACCAATTTTCTTAGGACAGAATTTGCTACTCCCTGCACCCTTCTATTTCCTATGTGTTTATATTCCAACAAATTTGGCCTAAATTGGAAGGAGATTTTCACATACACTCTCCATCATATATTCATTTATTTCTCTTATATGTATTGGTCATTTATATTATGTCCCAGGTACTATTCTGGAAGTTCACTACTATTCTAGCAGTGAAGAGTAGCTTATCATGACTATCTTTTTTTACCAGAAAAAAAAAAAAAACCTGTTTCTTGTACCTCTACCTACCACTAGTATGTTCTTCCCTTTGAACCTGTCATTGTTAGGTTGCATCAAATGAGAAAAGAGTTGGGGGCAGCACCTCCAGCATTTTCCATACCTACTTATAAAAACTCAACAGTTTTTCAATCAAAATCAGTGATCTCTCACAAAGAGTTCTTCAAAAATGTTGAATAAGGGGTATGGCATGATCAGAATGGGATTTTGAAGATTAATTTAATTAATGGATAAAAGAGAGGAGCAAGAAACTGGAGACAGCAGACTCAGCAGGCTGTGATGATGAAGCAAGTGTATGGGGTGGATGGCTTGAGCTGGACTCCTGGCGGTGAGAATGAAGAGGAAAGGGGAGTGAAGAGAAATAGGGCTGGGGAAGAATTCGCACTGCCTGACAGCCAGTAGATTGGACGTGGAAGCCAAGGCAAAGGGAGAAAACAACAAACTGGAGTGAAAAGTAACTGGGGTTATGAAAACATTACCAGAAATATGAGGGAGGCTAGAGAGGGAAATCAGTTAAGGGCAAGAGAGGAGGAAACTGTTTTATGACGTATCTAATTGAGGTGATGGCCGTGAAAGTGATGGCAGGAAGTTCAAATGGAAATAACCAAAGTGTGGTGAAGTGCCTTTGAAACACTTGTAATTTTCTGAGCAGAAGTTAGTAATAGATAACCGGACTCTATGTTCAATTTAATGAAGATATTTTTTGACAGCTTTCTAATTTACTGTTTTTCTTAAGTTATAATATGCTTTTATTGTTTGACTAAAGTCTCATGGTTGTAGCAGTGAAATTGCCTATAAAAATACATACTCATTTAATACCATATTTTCCCTTTATTACAAATATGTTTTACTTTATTAAAAAAGATCTGCTGCTGCTCCTAATAGCTTTACTTTATCAATGTTATATATATATATATATATATATGTATGTATGTGTGTATATATTTATTTATTTATTTATTTATTTTAAAAGCAGGTATAGTAAAATTTTTAAATTATATTTAAAATACCACTGATAATTATTATCAGAGCAGTCGTGTCGTTTTTATTTTTAAAAGCAGATGTAATACTTGACAACTCCACACTTAGGAATTGGCAGTGTTGTACCCTGTACTTAAAATCTGACTTTTTAGTCATCTTAACATACAGTGAATGATGCGTATTACCATGTCAAGTGACTATTTGCCCTGCATCAGTCTATTATTGATGGTGTTTTCTACCAGTAAAATCAGCCCATTAAAAACATTGTTATTCAAAGAATTATATAATAGGTTAGTAGGACCTATGTTTATTGTATAACCCACATTCTGTGTTGTTTGTGTGTTGATTATAAAATGGTAACAGCAAATGTCTGCCTC
This sequence comes from Neogale vison, assembly GCF_020171115.1. Classification (NCBI taxonomy): domain Eukaryota; kingdom Metazoa; phylum Chordata; class Mammalia; order Carnivora; family Mustelidae; genus Neogale; species Neogale vison. The sequence goes on from NC_058091.1 coordinate 199,326,398, forward strand.
AGTTATCTTCTAGAAATGTTATGAGAACCATTTTTGTAGTATCTGGAGGGCTATTTTGAGTTCATCAGAAAAAAGGCACTGTAAAAACCTCATGTGGTACTGTATATTCTTACTAATCATTTCAGAATTTAAGGCTGTCGTTTATTTTTAAACTGTTATTTTAATCGTATGGGAATTAAAAAGTATTTGCCGACACACTGCCCCTTCTGTTTCCCTGTCTCTATTTTTAAGCAACAAATAACTTAGTTTTTCATGTTTTCCTGTGTTCTGTGACTCTGATAAGGGTCACAAAATATTACATAGAAACCAGAGACACAGAAAGAGAGAAAATACAGTGAAGAAAGCAGAAGGAAAACTAATAGTAGGAAGAAAAATATAAAGTCAGACATAGAAGTATAGATGCAATAAGGCCAAAAGAGACATGGGGTAGCAGTAAGGATGAAATTAGAAATGATCTTCTGTGGCATGCTCCTCCTCAAAAATAGCTAATATAATTTTTGGCTATGAATGAGGAAACATTCCTCCATGGTGAAAGGAAAGCAAAACATAAGTGTTTGACAACAGAGAACGTTACAGAGCACTCTTGTCTTCTGACTTCTTAAAAGTCTGGACACAGCTTGCTTTGGCCGGCTCGTGACTAACAGGCTGCTCTTTGCCAGGTTTTGGTAACAGGGGCTAGGTCTGGGTAAGTGCTACTGCTAAGACTCGTATCCTTTCAAGCCCCTCGGAATGTGCTCCTTACTTGCCTCTCTGGGTATGTATGTCCAGTCTGCGTGCATTCATTCAACAGGTGTTTACCGTGGACCAGACATTGTGCCAGGTCCTGGGGATGTAGCAATGAATTACAACAGATAAATGTCCTTTGTGGACTTACGTTCTAGAAAGGGAGACAAATAAAAAATATGGTAAACAAAGAGAGAGTTTATGATTGTGGGAACTGGTAGGAGAAATAGAAAAGCAGGAAGAAAAGACCTGAAATATGTGGAGGGCCCTACAACTTTAGAAGGGTGGCCATGGAGAGGTTCACTGAGAAGATGACATTTGTGGAACATTCTTTCTAGTTCACCTCCCACTATTTTCACCTCCCACTAATAAAGACAGTACTTGCCCATCTGACTTTAGAGATCTTTCCTCAACTCCAGGCTACCTACTGAGCTCTGAAAGCTGCGCCCTTATTCCCTTCCAGCAGTCTCTTGTTCTGGGTCCTTGAAAGCCTCACCTTATGGTCAGATCCATTTTACAAGTACTCCAAGATTTATGGTAACCATAAAGCATGCATACAAGCAAATCATTAAGGTATTCCACTCTTCCTTGAGCTACACAGAAAGAAAAATAAAACTTACATATACTGCCCTGGGGTTCATCACAGGCAAGGTTGCTTATGTCCAGAGGTGAAGGGTCAGAGCCACTCCTGGCTGACCTGAAGGGTGAAGGGGTCAGTATTTTGACATACCTATGACCACTTTGCACCAGGCACACAGGATGGAAGGCCCTGCCTCCTCATAGCTTCATTTTGCCACCTACCGTGAAGGAACTCTCTGAACCTAGATTCACTAAATCTATGTAGTTTAGAGGTGTGGTACCTGTCAATTTATTTCCTGCTAGAGTTTGTATCCATCTACCACACCTTGAGACAGGCTTTTCTCTAATATTTCACTTGACCTAGAGCACTTGATATAAATCTGGGCACCTCAAAATTGGAAAGATAACAGCCTAAATGTTAAAAAGAAGAAGGAAAAAAAAAAAAAGGAGAACCATAGAACGAACCTGTCTTAGGGGTAAAGAATTAAACTTGAAAACTTATAATATTTAGATTATCTCCTCTTGGTTTGGATGTAGAAGAGGGCTATTGATAACATGTACCTTTCGAGTCCCACTTCCTTACCAGAACAGAAAGTGGAAAATTAGTAGCTTCTATGTGAATTTGAGTTGTAGACAACCTGCTAACATAACCCAAATTCTACTTTGCTAAACCAGTGTAGATTAACTGTTTACACTGACTGAACTTAGTGAATATTTGCTAAATATTTACTTCACTTTATTGCTGAAAATATGTCTTGAGGAAATGACACTGAGTAGTTATATCTCTTCTTTGTTAGTGAATAATCATTTGCTTCTAAAGATAGCAATGAGAAATCAACAGTAATTGCTTCTAGATGTGGTGTCATTCAGAGTGTGTAGACAAGCTGAGTTGTCTAATATGTTTTTAGACACAGCTCAAATTAATTAGGTAATTGAAAATCTATACTTTGCCTTTGTAAACAGATCTTTAAGGCATATTAGCATATATGATACTGTACCACTTTTTCACTGCCTAGACTGCTCAAGAACTACAGCATTCCTCTTTTCCATTCAAAGGTTATGTATTCTAATTCTTTAAGTGATGCTTTCATTAACTAAATAATACTTTTCAGGCAGTTTTTGTTCATTACTGTGAAATTGGCCTTGTAGCCATTATTCACCAATTAGTTTCCCTATCACTGTTCTATGCTGCCTTATAATTATTAGTTAATGTAAGGGATGTGTATTCTAAAAGTTGATGACCACCAGAAATTCTTGTGTTTTGAGTGAATCATTCATTGTAATTAGCTAGGATCAGGAACTCCAGGGAAATAACTGATTAAAGAGTCATTTAAAATAGTCTATTTAGGGACGCCTGGGTGGCTCAGTTGGTTGGACGACTGCCTTCAGCTCAGGGCGTGATCCTGGAGTCCCGGGATCGAGTCCCGCATCAGGCTCCCAGCTCCATGGGGAGTCTGCTTCGCTCTCTGACTTTCTCCTCACTCGTGCTCTCTCTCACTGTCTCTCTCTCTCAAATAAATAAATAAATAAATCTTTAAAAAAAATAAAATAAAATAGTCTATTTAACTATATATTTATGTACATCACCAATATTTGCCCTGTTTATATATACTTAATCAGATCCAGTATTTTCCTCTGATTTTGATTCTTTCAGTTTTCCAGTAATCACAGTGAATATAACTCATTTCACTTCAGAAATCTCACTTTAAAAAAAAAAATTAAAAATAGCCACCATGTTTTTTACAGCTTTCTGAACCAATTTGTGAAAAATCCTTTGAAGAATTGGCAGTATAGGTGGCAACTCTCCTTTTACTGAGCTAACTCTTCCCTTTAAACATTAAAAAATATATAATTATTTTTGGAGTACTTTGGGGCAAATAACCAAATAATATGAATTTGTATTTTTACTTGAAAATTATACATTATGAATCAATTTGCAAGAGTTATTACTTTTACTATCCCTATAGCAGTGTTTCATGGCTTTTAATGTTAGTTCCTAATTGTTGGGAAAGTAATTCGGGGACCAGCAGTCCCTAAGACAGAAATGTTCATCCTTCTTACTATATATTAAGTATTGTTCTCCCTTCCCACGGCTTTCTGTGCTTCACTTGTCCTCCATTTCTCCTTCCCTCTGTCAGTTTGGTCTGGGTCACTGCGCTTGATGGTTCTCTCTGTGTCTGTATATTGACCTCTGCTTCTCTGCCTCTCATCTGGTTTTGTCTCTATGTATGATTCTTTTCTTACAGTTTTTGTCTCCTCTGTCTCCCTGCTTCAGTTTCCCCCACCTGGAGACTCGTCTGGCAGCCCGTGGCATCACATCTGCCCCAGCCCACATTCTCTGCCTGCCCCTGCCTGACCTGAGTGGTTTGCCTGAGTTCACTGTCCTTCATTCCTCTTTCACTGTGTGATATGTGCCTCCCCCAAGCCACACAGTCTCTGCTCTTACCCGTGCTTTCCCTGTCTGCTTCCATCTGCACCCTCCCTGCCTGCTATGTCTGTCTTGTCAGAGACGGACATCAAGTCACCAGTAACAAGTCTGTCTGCTGGCAAAATTACCCTGAAAACATTACCCTTCGGAAAAACTCTCTTGCTTTCTAGAAGTGATTCAGAACCTACAGAATAAATATTCTTTGGTACCAAGATGAAAATTCAAAGTGAACAATAGGTACCATAAACAGGCCAAATATTTTCGGTTTATAAAATCCCAAGTTGTAAATTAATTAATTAATTAATTAATTAAATTGAAAATGAAACCTCAGGTTGCTCTCAGTTGGTTATCACTGCTTGGAAAGCAGGGATAATATTTTTTTAAGTTTTTGTTTCCTCATATTTTTAAAAATATAGCCCCTTTTAGTTCTACTTAATGATAAATATGGTTTTATTAAATGATAAATTTTGAGAGATAATTTGTTTGATCGGTGAGTTCAGTTTTTAGGTATTAGAGTTGATTTAACTTATATGTGATGTCTAAATATTCCTTGAGAATTGGTATGGTATTTTTGTCCATATTGTTTGTTAGTATCCCCTTCAGTCGTGTGTATCTAACCCCAAGTATTCAATATGTTATACCACTGAATAAAGAAGTCTTATACCACCTAGTTTACAGATATTTTGGATAATCTTATGGCACAACCCTGGACAGAATTCAGTTGTATTACACAATTTCTTAATTTCTAAGATACTATAGAAGTTACTTTTTGAAAATTTGGGCAAAGTAACAGAAACATGATTTTAAGCTTTGCATAGCAATGATCTCTATAAATGACACTTTTTTAAGAGACCCTAAATTAAAAATTTCTAATAACCATCTAAAATCAATATTGGCTTAGAGATTTTTTTATTTTTAGCGAATGTTTCAGGTATTTTTAAAAAGCAATATGAGTGATTTCAGATTTTCATTTTTATTTCCTTTTACTAAATTTCCTTCAAAGAAATTTAGGGTCTTCTTTCCATTTCAATTTTGCAGCAAAGTAGCCATACCTTTCCTGCTTAGTTTCCAGAGGGAAAGTGATTAAGCTTTTAAAAAGAAATTATTGATTTAAGGCCACACATACAAGTGATTGAATATAACCAATATTTGGGTAAAATTAGTTGGAAATAGTGGGAAAGCTACTTGTGAAACTAGATGATATGTGGTTTGAATTTTATAGTGAAAAGTATAGTCTTCCATAACCTTTGTAGTATAGACTTCCGCAGCTCTCGTGTTATAAAAGAACAGTCTCTCAGAGTTACTTGGTTTTGCTTTTCTTCAGAAACAATGTCAAGCATGTAAAATCAGCCTAGGTGGTAAAGCTTACATCTCAGAAAACCAATACTTAGTTATTTGTACCAATTAGTTAATTAATAATTTTAATTAATTAATTTCCCCTAAAATTAAAGCCTAATTTCATGTCTTTCCGCAAACTTGAGTTATTCTTGGTTCTTTTGAGTCCAGAAACTAACTGTAAATATTTGTTCCTTAATTCCACGAAGATTTATTGAGCACTTAATAGGTACTAGGCACTAGTCTACACTCTTAACAGTATAAAGATTGCTAGAGGAGCTCGTGATCTCCTAGCAAAAAGTCTTCTGTTTGCTGCAAAGATTCTCTTCGTTCGTAAACAGGATGATCATTGAAATAGGTAGTGTGGGGAGAAGAGTTAAGGACATATGGTGAACTCCTTCAGAACCCAAGAGTATCTCTTAGCTACTGGCATCCTCCTTTATTGACTGGTACCCCCACTGCTATCAAGAGTTAGTGCATCTTCTGAAACTAGCCACCTTCCTTCCATGCTGGTATGAGACCCTGACTTTTCACTTCAGATACATGTTTCAAATGAACAAGTTATCATTTCAAACTCTTTTAAGTAAGTCACCATTTACAAGGAAAAACTGTGGTTTTATCATGACTATAGGTAGTTTATATTCTCCTGAATATGTAGGAAAATTAATTCTATAATATGATCAGATGAATACGTGTAATCACGCTGCCTATAAAATGGGGATAATACTAGTACCATCTCATTGGGGTATGGTCAGAATTAAGTGAAATAATCCGTATTAGACTGTTAAAATTGTCCTGGCATATAGTTAGGACTCAGTAAATATAGGCAGTCTTCATTTTGTATGGTCCCAAATACCTAAATTTCAGTTGCCATACTTTATTTAAATAACAGCCAATACCCCGATAAACAAGGTTCAGATTTCAGTTACCACAGCATACTAACTGTGAATAATTGCATTAAGTACAAATCTCTATGTAAACAACAGATGCACATGATCAGTGGCCAATCACATCACTTCTTTCAAAATCTTTCACTGACTGATCACTGCATATCTGTTCTCCAGTTCATGCACAGACAGTACTATCTTTGATTTTATAAAAATGAATGATCAAAAAAGACTTGGCCAGCAAAGATGAAAGTGCAGCAAAGAAATGGAGCGCTGGAAGTAAAATTCTAAAGTGCTTGTGACGAAAAAGATGAAGATGTCCCAGAAGTGACGGTAGCAAAAAAACACTTCACATGAAATGAACTCTAACAGATATTTCACGGCATTGCAAGTGCAAAGGATAAAATGTTGGAAGCTCATCCAAACAGGAACATGAAAATTAGCCAAAGGAGAAAAAGATTTGCTTGAACTCTATCATAAGTTATATGAAGGGAAGGCAAACACTATTCAAACTATTTTCGTAGGCTTTTTACAAAGAAATAAAGCATTTTAATTCATATGTTTCTAATGCTTTAAATTACAGTGTACTAAATATAACTGGTTTTACCATTTCTTCATTCCCCTACTCATTTTTCATAGGGAGTAGAAGGATTTTTTATGTTTTGACAAAAAAACATCTTTAAAGGTCATCAAACAGCCACAGCTTTTCCCACTGATTATCTTGATTACTTTGCATGGTCTCAACTTGCGTGGTCATTTTTATAATCATTTATATTGTGCAAAGCAAGGACTTCCTATAATTGTTATTATTATTAGAAATTGTTTTATCCAGCAAATCAAGTACTATAGTTTTAGAGAAATTGCTCATTGCTTTTCAGTATTTGAGAATTAAAAACTTTCATTTCTCTCCTGCTTCTTTGTATTTTGTAGACTGTCCTGATTCTAGTCATGTGTCATGACTCTTAGAGCCTCCAAATGCATCTTCTGTAGAAATGCAGTATTTATCCTCAGTTTGCTTGTTTTTCAGTATTCAACCTCATTTCTTCATTCTTCTAAATCTTCTAAAATTCCACACTGACCCTTTCCCTTTCATTCTTCTCCTAATGTCCTGTTCTTTCATACTGTCTCTGAGAGACTATCGGTTCTTTAATACATTGTCTTCTTTTCAAAATGGCACCTGCCCTTGAACATATCTTTATGAGAAATGTCTTTAAATTCATTGGTTTCTCCCTTATGTTTCATCTACATTTCTGTCAATCATAAAAAAAAAACAAATGTCTTTCTTGAATTTAAATTATTACAGGAAATTTGATGTAAGCAAAATGTAAAATTCTAGCTGGAAGTTAACCAAGTCAACACTTGGAAATGATGCCATGATTGGCAACAAAATAAAAATTAAAAATAAATGCTGTGCATTTTCACTATATACCTTTTTACACTTCTTATTCAAAAAGATAGTTAAAATTTCATTAAACACATAATGATAATTGAAATCTTGCTTTCAGTTCTCCATTCATAGCTGCTTTGACATAATTGCTTCCTAGAGTTCTAAGGCTCTCAGAAGGTGAAACCATCATCTGCCTGATATTATCTGCACACACATAGGATGGAGAACAGACTACTGAGAGCTGCAGTCAACTCTAAACAAATAAATGTGGATTTGGGCATGAGTCTTTTGCTGAGAAGAGGCTGATAGCCTGGTTGTTGTCTTTAAGACCTTTGAAATCATAGTGAGGTGACTTTGAAGAGGATTCACTTTAATAACCTGATTTATTAACCTCACTATTTAAAACTAAGGACTTTGTCAGGTTTAAAATGCTAAAAGGAGGGGCGCCTGGGTGGCTCAGTCCGTTAAGCACCCGACTCTTGATTTCGGCTCAGGTCATGGTCTTGGGGTCCTGAGATTGAGCGCAGCATCTGACTCCTTACTCAAAAGGGAGTCTGCTTAAGAGTCTCTCTCGGGCCACCTGGGTGACTCAGTCGTTGGGCATCTGCCTTTGGCTCAGGTCCTGATCCCAGGATCCTGGGATCAAGTCCCACATCCGGCTTCCTGCTCAACGGGAAGCCTGCTTCTCTCTCTTCCTCTGCCCCTGCTTGTGTTCCCTCTCTTGCTGTGTCTCTCTCTGTCAAATAAATAAATAAAATCTTAAAGGAAAAAAAAGAGAATCTCTCTCTCTCCCCCTCTCCTTCTGCCTCTCCCCTGGTGCGCGCTCTCTCAAATAAATCTTTAAAAAATAAAATAATAAAATGCTAACAGGAGTTTTTAAATTATATACTGAGATAAAGTTACTGTATTGGAACTTAAAATCTTAAGTCTGGTACTACCTTTACAATTTTCTGTGGTCATTATTGCATTTCATGTTACTGAATATAAGTGTTCATTTTCCCAAAAAATGTATGAGTTCCTGTATTGGCTTACTTTAGCTCATAGTTTCTTTTTTTTTTTTTCTTTTTTTTTTTCCAATTTATTTATTTTCAGAAAAACAGTATTCATTATTTTTTCACCACACCCAGTGCTCCATGCAAGCCGTGCCCTCTATAATACCCACCACCTGGTACCCCAACCTCCCACCCCCCCACCACTTCAAACCCCTCAGATTGTTTTTCAGAGTCCATAGTCTCTCATGGTTCACCTCCCCTTCCAATTTACCCAAAAGCACATACCCTCCCCAATGTCCATAACCCTACCTCCCTTCTCCCAACCCCCCTCCCCCCAGCAACCCACAGTTTGTTTCGTGAGATTAAGAGTCACTTATGGTTTGTCTCCCTCCCTATCCCATCTTGTTTCATGGATTCTTCTCCTACCCACTTAAGCCCCCATGTTGCGTCACCACTTCCTCATATCAGGGAGATCATATGATAGTTGTCTTTCTCCGCTTGACTTATTTCGCTAAGCATGATACGCTCTAGTTCCATCCATGTTGTCACAAATGGCAAGATTTCGTTTCTTTTGATGGCTGCATAGTATTCCATTGTGTATATATACCACATCTTCTTTATCCATTCATCTGTTGATGGACATCTAGGTTCTTTCCATAGTTTGGCTATTGTGGACATTGCTGCTATAAACATTCGGGTGCATGTGCCCCTTTGGATCACTACGTTTGTATCTTTAGGGTAAATACCCAGTAGTGCAATTGCTGGGTCATAGGGCAATTCTATTTTCTAGCTCATAGTTTCTTAAGGAGAGTCCGAGGAAATGCACAGAGGCCCCACATTTGTGATGGTATTGGCACCAATTTCAATTAATTTGGAATCTCTTTAACAAAATAGTAATTGTCACAGCACCTAAAAGACTTATCTCCTATAAACAGAAATTCTGTTCTATTTCTCATTTACTTCTCTGAGGCCATGTCACCTCCTGAATTAGCAGTTTCATTGGTCATAAGCTGTCATTTCTGTTAGGTGTATTTTACTGTGCAGTATAATGGAAAATTTTTCATTAAACAAATTATGTATCTCCTGCTCTAAAGTGTAAGCGGAGTACAAATTTGAATGTAGAAGACAGTGACTAGAATAATCAATGCAAGAACATCCTTAAAGCTTTTCTTGTGTAACAAGGGCAAACTCAGCTAAAAAGTTTGTTTAAATCCTGCTTGACATAACAAAAACCTTTACACTTTGTCTATCTGGGACTCTCCGTGAATATCCCTGACTCATCACCAGAGCGCCTTTTCAGCTCAGCCCTGTTCAGCTCAATTGCTCTTCCTGCCTTAATACAGACATTCAAAATTCTTTGAGGCTTCTGGTGAAGGCTGTTGAGTTTTTATGTTTAATATGATTTTATAGCACAGGAAGTTCGTAGTTCATGAATATCACAGCTCCACGAAAGATAATGGAAGGACTTTCCCCTACATACACAAAATCTCTTTGTAGTCTGGCTATGTGGTTGTGTTACATTTGTGTCGTGAGCTTTTATTTCCAAGCAGCAGTTCCGTCACCGCAGTGTCATTTTTTTTTAAATAACAAAAAGAAGTAACAAGGAAAAGTCCTTCATAATCTTAATCTGAAAAGAAATTCTGTGTTGCCAGCACTACTGCATTCTGGTTTTTTCTCTACATGTTTGAGAAGAGTAAAAGCATGTCGCATTACTGTTGGTCACCAATAGCTGTCCTTTCGTCCTGTTCTTGGCCTCTCTTGCAGAACAGTGCTATTAGCTATTTTGTGAATCTATTTCATTGAGCAATTAAGTAATTTTTATTTATTTAAAATTTATTTATTTAATTTATTTTTTTTGCGGTGACTACATTGATGTGGTTAACTTTTTCCAGGTTATTACAACTTCAGTGTTCTTCATCCATCTCCTTTACCTTCAGGTACCCTTTTAATTGCTTAACTAATCTTTGATGTCTCACTTTGTCTTACACAGTTTTCTACTTATAGAAGGATTAACTGTTACATCATTTTAGTGCATTTTGAGGTAGTTCTCTGTGAACTAAATTGTTGTAAAGTGTGGTGCTGATTCTCTCCCTGGAAGGTGGGAAGCATCTTCCCTTGCTATACTCAGCTGCCATAGTTTTCCTGGATGCTTGACTTGACTTTCTAGACCTAGAGAGAAACCTCCAGTGCCTGGTGTATGGATCTTGTCTCCTGCCTTTGCCTTTTGTCTTGCTCCTTGACTGTTGTGGTTCTTGGGGACCTGCGCCTGCCCTCCAGGTGACAGTGCCTTTACACCCTGATGCCTAGTACGTGCTAAGTTATTAGGATACTTGCAGGGTGGGGAAAAACATGAAATTAGCACCATCTAACCAGCCTTGCCCTCTGCCTAATTTAGCCATCATTCTTAGAACTTCTGGTCTGCTCTGTTGATTTAATTACATGCAAAAAGTTTGTTTTGTTTTGTTTTTGGACCCTCTGCTGGTGAAATGAACTTTCTCATATATTCTTGAACAAAGCCCGCTCTTCTCTCTGGAGCATAAGCAGCTTTGGGAGAGATGCATTTGGAGAGATGAGGAAACAAAGATCACCTTCCTAGCCAGTAAGATAACTGGTCAACGGGATGGTAGGAGTCAAAGCCCACCTCCTTCACATCCAGGTGGCTTTGTGCACATACCATACTGAGAATACTATGCATAGCTCGTGCTTTAGCACATTCTTTGGCCCATGAGTGCAAAACAAATGGTGTCTGTAATGTTCATAAGTTTCATCTCTCCTAGGCGGTGGAGCCAAGACATGAATGCATCATGGTATTGGCACCAAGATCAATTAATTTGGAATCTTTTTAACAAAGTAGTAATTTACTGTAAAGACAACTGATTTATCTAAGTGGAAACACAGCAAGTTCAGGGCTGAGGGAGAGCACTGTGGTCCCTAGTGTATGGGCTAAAGTTTACAAAGAGATGAAACTTGAAGCAAATCCTACAAGAATGTTTATTATTAACTTCACCACCACTATTTCCTGCTTCTTACCATTAGTGGATCTTGGCAGCTGGTTTTGCTGTCTTAGAATAGAGAATACTTATGGAGAGCCTAATAATATAAATCCTGATGCTTTGGGAGTTTCTGCTTAAAAGTTCACTTCTCTGAATTCCAAAGATCCTAATAATAGAAAACTGTTAACTTCTCTTTGAGCAAGTGTAGCTGTCCTGTTCTCCTGACAGTTTTTCTTCTTCCCCATTTAGATTATAAATACATGGGGGCCTGGGACCATGTGTTTCTTATCCTTACTTTGTAATTCCCTATGGATAAGACTGGCCCGCTTCGGAGGTTGTAATCTAATCACTTACTAAGAGGTCTCTGTATTTGCTGAAGGTGATGGATTAGCCTTTCAAGCGCCCCAGCCCCAGCAATGCTGGTTGTCTGGGGCATTCCCATCACCTGCCTTCTTCTGATCTCTATTTTTCTTCCAACCCAACTGTGCTGCTGCTTTTTTTGCTGATCACCCCATTTCCATAGCATATTAAATATACTTTTAAGGAGATGTCAAGACTTCCCTTAAGAATACGGGCTTTTATTTGTGACAGCACATATGCATTAACAGAAGATAGGCATGTTGGCAAATGAAATCTGACCAAATACCAAGAAAGCCTTAATTGCGAGTACCCAAGTTAATTTTAAAACCCACCAAGTTAATATAGCTTTACTTTTTAATTTAGCAAATGGGTTTAGCTACTGTTTTAACTCAGTTAATACAGTCTTTCCTCAAGTTCAGTTGAATTCACTTTTTTTTCCAATTCACAAAAATATTTTTATTCAGCTATTGTTTTTAGACAACTAATGAAACTCTTCTCTGCAGTTCTCTTTTGCAAATGGACTAGTTTCAATAAGTGGTGCTTAATTTATGTAATTGCTCTCTTTTATTCTTCTTTGTGATCCACTTTCATTCTATTTGGCAGACACTGGTTGCTTTGTAATTTTGAAAAAAAAAAAAAAGAAGTAACACGTAAGTATACCTGGCAAGAATAGATATCGGCAAAATGATTCTTAAGTGAAATTTTGTATATTGTAAACTATTTTTTCATAGACTATCATCTTGAAACCTACTTCAAAGCAAATACAGAAGTCTTCTCAGCATTAATGCTGCACCCATTCATTTATTTAACATGAAACAGATATTGATTAAGTTCCTGCTCTGTGCCAGATACAGTTCCAGGTGGTGAGGTTGTGGCATTGAACCAGACAGACAAGATCCTTGCTCTTTGCCAGCACACGTTCTAGCTGGGGCCGAAGTAGAGATGCAGACAGCAGTCACATACTCAGCCTGTCCAGATGGCAGTTCTTCTTCCCAGTTCTTTCCCCCTTTACCATTGCTTCAAATCCACATCTACATCCTTGTTACCTGTAGTATTGTGCTGAATTTAGTTTCACACTACTACTACCTCCACCTAGTAAGAGCCGTATAAGGGCCTCGTTCCAGTACAGGAGAGAAAGAATGGAGAGGCTTCTGGCAGCGTCATGTTTCTTGTTAAGCTGAAACTAAACATGCTGTACTTTCAGAATTGTACAGGTGAGAATTCATTCACTCATTCAGCAAACGTCTATCGAACAGTATGTCAGTCAGGGTTCTATTATGTCCCAGGCTGTATAGCACCTATATGCCCATCTACAGTACCTCACACTGTAGGTGGAGGGAGAGAGATGTGAAATAAATAATTACTGATAAATATTACAATGAAAACATATACTAGTACAAGGGGAGCACCACAGAAGCAGGCACTAACTGTGGCTGGGAATAGGTTTCATCCTAAGGTCACTTCTAAACCTCATCTTACAGGTGGCTGGAAGTAGAACATGCTTCATTTATTCAGGGAATGTTTACTGAACACCTTCTCTGAGCCAAGCACAACTGTAGGTGCCATAGACACAGCAGTGACCTGGACAAAGTCCCTGCTCTGTTAGCAGCAGAGAAACATACAATAAGCATATAGACTAATAATTATATATTAGGTGGTGATACCTATTTATAACCACAAAACAAAGCTTAATAAAGGGAACAGAGAATGGTAAGGGATACTGTTTTAGATCAGATAGTTAGAGAAGGCCTCACTAATGAGATGACTTTTGCTCAGAATCCTGAATGAATGAAACCAAAAAGCAAAAGGAAGCCATTCCACATAGAGGGACTAGCATTACTAAAGACGTAATAATCTTGAAAAGCATAGCCTCTTTAGTGCAAAGTGGTGAGATATTCTCACTGAGCATGGAGTAAGATGGGGTACAGGGACTTGGGCAGAGTGTGGTAGATGAGGCTGGGAAAGATGGAAGGAAGGGAAGAAGGGAAGGAGGAAGGAAGAAATGGGAAAAGTCAAGAACAGTTTATAGGTCTAAACTTGGGTGACTGGATGAGGGATGATGCCATTAACCAGCTGAGGGAGCCCTGGAGGAGAGGCAGGTTTAGGGATGCAAATAATGAATTTGATTTGGGGCAATGGGAAATACAGAACTGGATATTAGAAGTCAGGCTAAAATACACCTCAGGGAGGTTCAAATTAAAACCACATTGAGATATCACCTTACACCAGTTAGAATGGCCAAAATTAACAAAACAGGAAACAACATGTGTTGGAGAGGATGTGGAGAAAGGGGAACCCTCTTACACTGTTGGTGGGAATGCAGGTTGGTGCAGCCTCTTTGGAGAACAGTGTGAAGATTCCTCAAGAAATTAAAAATAGAGCTTCCCTATGACCCTGCAATTGCACTCCTGGGTATTTACCCCAAAGACACAGATGTCGTGAAAAGAAGGGCCATCTGTACCCCAATGTTTATAGCAGCAATGGCCACGGTCGCTAAACTATGGAAAGAACCAAGATGCCCTTCAACGGATGAATGGATAAGGAAGATGTGGTCCATATACACTATGGAGTATTATGCCTCCATCAGAAAGGATGAATACCCAACTTTTGTAGCAACATGGACGGGACTGGAAGAGATTATGCTGAGTGAAATAAGTCAAGCAGAGAGAGTCAGTTATCATATGGTTTCACTTATTTGTGGAGCATAACAAATAGCATGGAGGACAAGGGGTGTTAGAGAGGAGAAGGGAATTTGGGTAAATTGGAAGGGGAGGTGAACCATGAGAGACTATGGACTCTGAAAAACAATCTGAGGGGTTTGAAGTGGCGGGGGGGGGGGGTGGGAGGTTGGGGGTACCAGGTGGTGGGTATTATAGAGGGCACGGCTTGCATGGAGCACTGGGTGTGGTGAAAAAATAATGAATACTGTTTTTCTGAAAATAAATAAATTGGGGAAAAAAAAAGTCAGGCTAAAATACAGATTTGGCTATTACCAGCATTTCCTGGAAATTTAAGGAGGAAGAACAAGAAGAGTTAGTCAACATTGTCAGATACCACAGAGAAGTTTAATAGGATGAGAATTTTTAAAAGGCCATCACATTTGACATTTGGAAGGTTGACAATGACTTCCAGAAGACCGATTTCAGCAGACTTGGGTAGGGCAAAGCCACATCATGGTTTAGTTGGAAAGTGGAAGGGTAAGAGGCTAGGATTGTCCAGCCAAGATCATTGTCTTCCCCCACTTCGCAGAGCCCTCCCTGGAAGCTTTGAACCTAAAGTCACATCTTCTCCCACTCCCTCCTTAACTTTCTCCACTTAAGGCCTAGGTTTGGATGCTTGAGCTGGGGATATGATCTCAGATCCTCGGGTTTCTGATGGGAGAAGGGTCAGGGGTAAGGGAGCCTAATACTGGTCAATCAGGTACTGAAAGAAGCATCTTCAGTGGGGAACAGCAGATCAGGCCCATTCTGAGATCTATCGCCAGAGGGGAAGAAGGATGAAATACACAGGTCTCTGTTGTATGTGGAGACTAGACCAGGAAGCTGAGGTGTGATGCAGAGCAAACAACTGGAAAGGTTGGGAGTCCGGGAGGGATCGGGACATGAATTAGTCAAGAAAACCGCAATGAGAGAATACAGTCTGGCAAAGTATGGGGGTTCAGGGTTGAGGCTGATAGTAAACTGATGGGCACTAGAAGAAATTTAGACAGAGATGCTTAGGTTTCTTAAGGCACAGGAACTGAAGATGTGCAAAAGAGAGGCTGTTGGCAGTACTTGTGAGCACAGTGATAGCAGTGAGGTGACAGTTAATGACCCATGGGGTGGTCCCAGCAATAACTGGCATAATAGATATTCAGTAAATATTTATAAAGCCAGAAGGGACTGTTCCTCCACAGATAATATGGAGGAAAGGGATGGGATACTAGAGTTCTGAAGAGCTGTTAGTAATGGCTAGGTTCCCTTCTGGGAGAGGATGGGGCTGGTGCCTAAGAGATCCCGGATCCCTTAGAAGTACAAAGCCCGAGAGAGGTTGTACCACGGAGGGACGTGGTAGCATAGACCAGGGTAGGAAATCTACTCCTTTAATCCTAGAGATCCAAGGGATTCCCCAGAAGTCTACCAGATTTCCCCACCACTGCACACTCCTGGACTGTTTCTCTCACCTGCACCTCCATCTCTGCCCACTGGGGGGCGGGGCTCGAGGACAAGGCTGGTGGCTGCTCCGATGCCTCGAGAGCCATCAGTTCCTACCAGACTCGCTGCTCTGGTGTGGCCTTAGCTTATGGCCGGACACAGGCCCTCAGACTTCTCCCCACTGCCAGGAAGTGGTAGGGGTGGGCCCAGAGGGCCAATGCCAGTGCGGGTTGGTGCTCCGGTCTGGTTGAGTGCCCAGGCGGTTCCCAGCATGCTGATGATCCGGCCAGGGATCAGCCCAGGCCCTGAGGGGTGGGAGGTGCCCCTGGGTCCACAACCCTACGGATTCTACTGTGGGATGGCACCCCACAGGCCCAGGATCGGAGCTGGTGAGGCTGGGCCCCGATTCCGGAGCCCCTCGGGGGGCGCCTTCCGGAGACCCTACATGGTCCTGCAATGCACCCCGAGTTTGGTGCTGCCAGAGGATGTCTCAAAGGTAGAGAAAGAGATGGAGCAGCTGGCCAAAGAGCTGAGGCAAAAGAGGATGGCCCTGGGGTATTCACAGGCCGACGTGGGGTTCGCCATGGGGGCTCTTTTTGGAAGAGTGCTTAGCCAGACAACCATCTGCCGCTTCGAGTCCCAGCAGCTCAGCCTCGCCAACATGTGGAAGCTGCGGCCACTGCTGAAAATGTGGCTGGAGGAGGTGGACACCAAGAACTTTCTGGGCATACGCAAAATGGAGATGATCCTGCGGCAGGCTCGGAAGCAGAGACGGGCAAGCAGGGAGAATCGCATCCGAAACAACCTGGAGCAACTCTTCTTGGAGTGCCCGAAGCCCACACCCCAGCAAATCAGCTGCATCGCTGAGCAGCTCCGGCTGCAGAAGGAGCTGGTCCAAGTTTGGTTCCATAACCGGATCAAGATGGATCGTCAGCCAACCATTGATTTCTCCCCACCGGCGGATGTGGGGGCAGCCGGGCCTCCTTTCCCAGGGGGACCAGTATGCTTTCCCCTGGCATCAGGGATCCATTTTGGTTCCCCGCTCTACGAAGAGCCCTACTTTATACCCATGTATTCCCCTACCCCTTTCCCTGTGTCAGGGACCTTCCTCTCTGCCCGAGTCAACGCTCAGGGCCACCCCAGGCACAGCCCCTCAGTTTGAAAGCCTGGGGTGGCCCTGAGCGTTGACTCGGGCAGAGAGGAAGGGGCTGTGCCCTTCTGGGGAGGGTTGAACTGGGAAAATGGGTCCCTGTGATTCATTTCAGGGCTGTTAACATTAAGAGTTCCATTCACTGTCTAAATAAGTTAAGAATACCTAAGGGATGAGTTGGGAGTTGTTTAGGAAATTCGGGGGAGGGAAGTTGAAGTTTATTAATTCCATTGTTTTTACCTACCATTGGTTTTAAGTCACATTACAATACATATATGGTTTCAGATATTTTGTTTCTCTTTTTTAAAATTAATTAGAAATTTTGTCTATTATTCCTTGTGGTTATCAGTAAACATAGGGATTTTTTTTTCTTATAAACACAATATTGAGTGAAAACCTCAAGTCACAGAAGATTATTTCAGTACACCATTTTTTATCAAAAACCAGTAGAACTTTATATAAATACAAACATGGGTTCCAAGATAATAGTAACCTCTGTGGGAAAGTGTGCAGTTGGGATAGGGCAGGAGTACACAAAACCTACCCAGAGCCCTTGATAAAATGCAAGAGTTTTCTTGTTCTCCTCCCTTTCGTGAAAGAGGCGTTTGTTTGTTACTGATTCACCTTCTCATTTAGAGTGCTCAGTTTTGTGTGGAGATCTCAGTCCAGCTCTCCACCTTAAGGAATCTCACTGGTGTATCTCCCGACCAGCCACAGTCACTGTATTTGGAATCCCTTTGTTACCGAGGTTGGCATGCTAGACAGCGCTAGCTCAGCCCCCAGCTCCAGCTTGTTTCTCTGGTTTTCAGCTGTTTGTTTTATTTCCCTTATTACTTTTGAACTCAGATATGCTTCTTAGAGAATATCTGCAGTGGTTAAGTCAACATTCCCTGGTGGCTGGTCTGGCGGTTCATCCTCTGTCACTTTTCCAGTCTTTTCTATGAAATCGATCTTTTCTAGTTTTCTACTTCTGCAGTGGTGAACTTTGGTTATCATATACTAAATAGAAATAATTAATTTTTCTGTGTTTGTACCTCTGCTGCTGTAAACCTGCATGTAATATTGGTTGCTTTATAATTCCATCACTAAATATTATGTCTGAGTTTATGTCTTCTATGTAATTACTATTCGTGTCAGTTTTTGCTTTCTCTACTTTTTTTTCTTAATCAGCTTTTACAAAGAATGTATCTATAGGTATTTACAAAGAACAAGTCTTTTTAAAAAAAATTTTATCTTATTTACTGCTTTTTGTTTTCTAATTGATGAACTTTTAGCTTTTATTTTTATTAATTGCTTTTTTCTAGTTTCCTCTGGTTTCTTCCAATGTGTATTTTTCCTTCTTTTTTTTTTAAGATTTTATTTATTTATTTGACAGAGAGAGAGATCACAAGTAGGCAGAGAGGCAGGCAGAGAGAGAGAGGGAAGCAGGCTCCCCGCTGAGCAGAGAGCCCAGTGTGGTGCTCAATCCCAGGACCCTGAAATCATGACCTGAGCTGAAGGCAGAGACTTAATTCACTGAGCTACCCAGACACCCTATATTTTTCCTTCTTGTCAGTGTTCAAAGATAAAATACTGACAGTGTACACAGGTTAATGAAAATGGAGATAAACTTCACTTACTTAGCTTGAGATTCAGTAGATGACTAATCACTCACTCTTGGACTATCCCACTAAAAGTCCCATAGCACCAGTCCCATTTCTTCCTTTTCCCAGACAATCCTTCTGGACAGCCTTGAAAGGGAGAAGTTTCCGTGGAGAGCAAGGTAGTATTTAACGACAGGATGGATCGTTGTCGTTGTGTCAACATTCAGCTCCTAAAAGCTGTGAGGAGGCTCTGACCCAGGCTGCAGCCCCTGCATATATGGAGCAATGGTAATGGGCTGTTTATCTCAGGGAACAGCTCTGAGGGTCTGGCTCAGCACCTGCATAGCTGCATTGTTCGCACAGCTGCCGCCCCTCTACTCAGGCAAGCACCACGACATGTCACTGATCAGCCCTCACATAATCTAAAATGAGATTTTTCCATCACTGCTCCTTTGGACTATGAAGAGAAAAAAAGGCTAGAACTTGGGGCAACTTTGGCATTTAAAGAATTTCATATTTTTCAAAGATTTAAGATTATGAGCAGAAATCTTAATAATAAAATCCTTCAAAACTGAGAAGGAGCTACCCTTCGGGTTGGGAGAAAACCAACAGTGTGGTGTCAGTGCTGAACAGGGTCAAATATACAGAGATCAAGTAACATAAAATCAAACAATATATACCACATCACTAACAAACGTATCCTTGGTACCATTAGTGGGCAGTTGGTAGAGGCAGATGTCAAACAATAGTCCAGAGTCTTCCTACTTGCCAGATTTCCTACTAACCTCAATTAAAAACACAAATTCCAACCACTTAAGATCTTCACCATCATTCTGAAATAGTCTTTATCGCGTTTCCTTTATCTTGTGTTTTCTTCAGACAAGGCAAGTATTCTTAGCCTGATGATGCTGAACCCCTTTAGAGTACAGACGCAATAGTGTATTTGTACATAGGTGCATCTTTACAGATGGGGATGATAGTTTTTATCACATTCTCAAAGGAGACATGACTCTTTGTAGATGTACAGTTTCAGAATTCTAGAAATACATTCCCTTTGGCCACTTCACTTTCAGGAGTTTTCCCTTGACACAGTACTGGTCTAACAAGTAATTTGTAGTTTTCTTTGAATCTGTATTTTCTGGATATCTCTAGCTCAGTATAGAATAGAGGACCTGAATCACTTCTTATATAAGTCTTTCAAATTCGGAACAAATGTTGTATTAATTACTGCCTTTATTGTTCTTATACTTTTATCAATCCTTGACACTTTAATTAATTCCTATCATAAAGAACAATTTCTCTTGTTCCCAGAATCTTTCCTATCTATTGTCTGAGAAGACTTGAAGTCTTAGCATAAGCTCCCTTATTCTAAAACATTATCTTGCTCTTGAAATAGCATCTAAATATTTTCTCTAATTTCACATTTTTTAAATATACATACTATATATCTTTGTTTATGATACTAAAGCTATGTCATGGGATTTATTTTTCAGTATAGCCTCTTTTGTTTAGAGCTTTCTTCCAGAAATCGTCTTGCTTTCTAAACAGTATTAGTTTCATGGCAGAACCTATTCACAATGAATTTTTTTAGAGTACAAAATTGTATTATCAGTGTGAGACAGTGTTTTGAAAGTGAAAACTACAGTGCCATTCCAATAAAATCCTAGTGGAATATGAGAGTATTACTTGACAAAGTGATTGTAAACTGAAAGACCAAAACTTAGGAAGATAAGAAAATTTTGAAGAAAAGAGTTAGGGTGGCCTTGTCCTACCAACTGTTATGAAACTACAATAATTTAAACAGTATGGTGGTGCTTAGGGACAAAAATAACGGAAACGAGAATTTGGCTATTCATGAATTGGTACAATCTTCATGAAAGGCTATTGGGTAATTCATATGGGAAGTTTTTATTTTTTTTAATACTTTATTTATTTATTTGACAGATCACAAGTAGGCAGAGATGCAGGCAGAGAGAGGAGGAGGAAGCAGGCTCCCTGCTGAGCAGAGAGACTGACGTGGGGCTCGATCCCAGGACCCCAAGATCATGACCTGAGCCAAAAGCAGAGGCTTAACCCACTGAGCCACCCAGGCGCCCCAATATGGGAAGTTTTTAAAATGTGATTTTTCTTTGGCCAATCACTTCAGCTTCAGTGAATTTCTACAAGAAAATAATTGTGTACACAGAAATTTAGCAATAAGGATCATCATTACAGCATTTTTTCGACAACAAGAAATTGTTAAAACCAAATGTTCAACAAAGGGGAAGTAAATGACAAGAAACACCATAATAGTAAAAATTGTGTTATAGAGCTACAGTTTTGACAAAGGTCAGAATAGATTATTGAATGAGGCAAAAGAGTTTATTAAGCTTTATGATTTTTTTTTAGGGAAAAAGCTATGTTACATACCTTTTGTATGTTACACAAATCTATACATAAACAAGTATCATTGGTGATTTAATTTATAAAATTTTTTTGCTATATATATTACACAGTAAAAATATTTAAGAAGAGCTTCTGAAAGAAGGTGCTAGGAAGGGGCACCTGGGTGGCTCAGTGTGTTAAGCCTCTGCCTTCGGCTCAGGTCATGATCTCAGGGTCCTGGGATCGAGCCCTGCGTCGGGCTCTCTGCTCAAAGGGAGCCTGCTTCCTCCTCTCTCTCTCTGCTCTGCCTCTCTGCCTACTTGTGATCTCTCTCTCTGTCAAACAAATAAATAAAATCTTTAAAAAAAAACCAAAAAAGAAGGTGCTAGGAAATCTAGGGTTCCTAAAAATATTCATTCTTCTAGTCTTTTTATCTCTAAAATGGTACTTTTTCATTATAGAGCAATATTTTGGAATAATAAATTTGACCTTTTCATTTTTAGTCATAATTTGTAGTTTCTTTAAAAAGAAAAGCAGTTCTCTAAACAGAGGAGTATTGGACTATATCAGTTAGAGAGACATTGCTAAAAATTAGGTGTTTTCTGCTTTTTGTTTTTTGTTTTAAATCAGATGCCCATTAATGTTAAAGAGCTGTGGTGTAGCTCAGTGAGTGAAGACACCTGCCATATGTCTGTTTTCCTGCACAACATGGTAATTTACAATTACAATTAGTGTGTTTATATACCTCAGTGGTGTTAACCCATATTTAGAATATAATATAAGCCCAAATCATTTTCATGTTTCTGAATGTTTACTTTTTAATTTTAAAAGCCATTTGAAAATATCAAAATTCTGGTTTTTATCACAGTAGAATCCTCCTTACTTAACATATTTGGAGAAACAGAATGGACATAAATAAGACCTATAGGTTTCTAGGTTTCAAGGCAGGGGCAGTTCCTGTGATTACAGCACCAGCCAGTTGAAAGATGAACTGTCATGAAATGAATCTACCCCAGTTACCCAGTAAAATCCTTAAAACAAAGCATTAGCATTATCATGATTACAGCAGTGAAGAGAAGCTTGACAAGAAGCTGTTGAAGAGCCCTTGTGATTTACCTACAGAGCTGTCTTCAGAAAACAGTGCAACATGTTGGTCTGTTGGGCTGCTGCCCTGCCATCTTACTTTAGCTAGGAATCCTGCTGTGAATTCTGCTAAAGGCAAAATGAGCTATATGGGCATTGAACTTGGGCTTCTTGGGCTTTCATCCCCCAGTTTCCAACAAAATGATGAAGTACAAACCAACTCCACTTAATACTGTTGACTCTTCTACTGACTGCCTGCCAAATACCTCGGGTTGGAAAAGGAAAAATTGAGGGCTTCCCAAGAATTCACTACATCTCGGATTCAATATTCACTTCTAACACTGTACAACCTGTTCTGTCACATCTTCTCCAAAAGAGTGCCTGTTTAATATTTTAAATAATTTAAAATTTATCTTAGATTATTAAATAATTAATAATTAATCAATTATGATTAATTATTAATATACTATTAATAATACTCTTTCTCTCAGGATGCATAATGTAGACCTTCTTTTAGATTTTGATGCAATGACCAGGGTGGTGTATAAGATGCTTTAAGTTGATTTATTATCTTAGAATGGATGATAATGTTCCTAGAACAGCTGTAAAACTTTGAATACTATTGACTGAGTAGTGGGCAAATCTTCATATATACCTTTTTATTGAAAGACAGTTTGTTTCAATATACCATTTATTAGTTTGCTAAGGTTGCCGTAACAAGTACTCAACAGTTGGGGAGCTTAAAGAACAGATTTTTTTTTTTCATCATTCTGGAGCCTAGAAGGCTGTGATCAAGATGTGGGCAAAGTTGATTCCTTCTCAGGGCTGTGAGGGAGGGATCTGTATTAGGCTTATAGATGGTGGCCTTCTCCCTTTGTCTTCCCATTATCTTCCTTTGTACATATCTGTGTCCAGATATGTTCTTCTCTTAAGAACACCAATCATTGGATTATTGGCCTACCCTGATGATCTCATTTTAACTTAATTATCACTGTAAATATCTCCAAATAAGGTCACATTCGAGGGTACTGCAGGTTAGGACTTCAGTGTATGAATTTTTGTGGGGAAACAGTTCGGCTCTTAGCACCAGCCCAATTAAAATTTCAGCTGGATTTAATTATCATTAACATACTCTGTCAGCAAATATTAATGAATGCCTTTTATAACATGTAGTGTCCTGGGTGCTAAGATGCAGTAGTGACCAAAAACAGGCCCATCCTGACCTTCATGGAGCTTAGAGTATGGTTAGACATCTACATTAAGGAAATAAACATATAATTATAACTCATAATAAATACCATGGGATATCAGGTCAGGGGGTATCTTAATTTAGATTGATGTTTATAATCCTTTTATAATATGCAAGTATTTCCTCTGATAACATCAGTGTTGACAAATACTCTAAACCAGAGGGACCTACCTGCAGAGAAGTGTGGTCCTATAACCAAGGCAGAGTTTGGGACACAGGCATTCCCATATTAAAATCCCAGCTCAGTAACCTATGGTCTGTTTTACTTTGAATGAGTTACTTCTTTCAACCCAGTTTCTCATCTGTAGAATCTGTCTAGAATGTGGCTACCCACAAAATATGAGAGAGTTGATAAAAGCATAAAATTAGGTAATATAAAAAGAAACCCCTAGGACTTCCCTTTTATGCAGTAGACACTCAATAATTTGTCTCACCAGGGGCACCTGGGTGGCTCAGTGGATTAAGCATCTGATTCTTGATTTCGGCTCAGGTCATGGTCTCAGGGTTGTGAGAAAGAGCCCCACGTCAGGCTCCAACTCCATTTGGGCATGGAGTCTGCTTAAGATTCTCTCTCTCCCTCTGCCCCTCCCCTTCTCTCTCCTTCTCTAGAAAGTAATAATTTTTTTCTCCATTGTGTTGCCACTGTACATTGTCTGTGCTTTATTTTTATCTCATAAATCGTTCCTTTGTATCTTAAAAACTTTCCCATAGTAGGTGCTTAATGATTTATAGCCAAAACTGAATAAATAGAAAAAAGAAAAAGTAGAGACAGTAGTCTCAGTTGCCAGAAACCTTACTCTCTGATATTGGGAAATGATTCTCAAAATTTGTTATAATTGGAAAACAGTTATATAGTCCATTTCCTCAGCTGTCAAGTGACAACTAGGTAATGGAACAGTTGATAGGGTTTTGACTCAAAAGATACAGATGAAGACTTTGAAACCCCTACAGTGTTAAATAATCAAAGGGAATGGTCTCCGAAGTTGTTTCCAGTCCATAATAATTGTATGAATCTCCATGAACTAGAACAAAGCAGTGCACCACAGATTGAATATGGGGGCTATGAGGAGACAAAGTATAGGGAAGGAGAAAGTAGGGTGACACTGGTCTTCCTACTGTGATTCCCATTTAACCTTTCCTTTCTGATGTGCTGTCTCTCCCAAATGTAGCCCTGTTCTGCCTGTATACCTACTATAAGATGTCCACACCCTTTACCTTTTCGGTCCAAAACCTACTGTATTCGTTTGCTGGGGCTGCTGTGGCAAAGTACTACAGATTGGGTGGCTTAAGGAACAGAAATTTATTGTCTCACAGTTCTGGAGACTCAAAGTCTGAGTCTGATCCAGGGGTGGGCAGGTTTGGTTCTTTCTGAGGGCTGGAGAATCTGTTTCAGACCTCTCTCCTTGGCTTGTATGTGGCCATCTTCTCTTTGTTCTCTTTTTATAACATCTTCTGTCTGTGCGAGTCTCTGTCCATATTTCCCATTTTTATAAGGAGAGCAGTCATATTGGAATGGGGCCCACCCTAATAATGTCATTTATTTAATTACCTCTGTAGAGGCCCCTATCTCCAAATAAGATCACATTCTGGGATACTGGGGGTCAAACCTTCAAAATATAAATTTCAGCAGGACATATTTCAACCCATAGCACCACCACTTCTGGTAGAGAGAAAAATGTCAGTGTGAATTGTCGGGGAGGTATAGGAAGGCAAAGAGACTGGTTTATTTTTTTTCCTACAAAGGAGTTAAATAAGAGATGATGTGATAGAAAGGAAAGAGCAGCAGCCATAGAGTCAAGTAGTCCCAGATCTGTATCCTGTCTCCAGGCCATTCACTGAAGTAGTATCACCATTCCAAAGCCCCCGTCTCAGGGACGCTTCAGGAAAAATAATATTTCTTCCATCCCAACCAGCAACTTTTTTATCTATTTGAGGAGAACAACTGTACTCTTACCAGTGAGTTTGAGAGGTCTTATCTTGGGATGAAAATTGTGGATATTTTTTGCTTCCAGTGCTGGTTGGTTTTAAAGGAAGGGAAGGGAACAGAAGGGGAAGGAGAAGGGAGGGGAAAGGAAGGGAGGAAAGAAGGAAAAAAGGAAGGGAGGAAAAGAGGGAGGGAGGGAGGGAAGAAGGAAGGAGAAAATTTTGGATATTTTGATAAAGATATGATTCTTACTCTCCAAACAAAAAAAAATTGATATGTGAACCTATTGAGAAAGCCTGTCACTTTCCACTAAGCATTGTCAGCCACTAATTTCATGAAGCTAATTTAACAGGACAGTCAAGTGACTTGCCTTTAATTTGTTATGATTGTGTTATATTTATGAAAAGCAGAGCAGAAACAGCTGATAGCAAGTATTTAGACACTGATTGTTTTCGTAAATAGTTTTAAGACTACTGCTAAATCTAAGTAGACACCGAGTAAGTTTTCTCAGTACATGAAATGTAAATCATTCTTTCTGTAATAATAAGTCATTAAGTACATGCAAGTACTATAGATTATTACCTCATTTCACACATATTTTTATGGTACTTGTCTGATTGTAAATATGTATTACCTTTGAGATTTTAACTAAAGAGAAGAAGTGGGAAGAGACTTACCATGCAGGAATTTATTGTGTTCTCCTGAAGAGGCAATCACACCAACACCATAGGTAGGAAAGAATATTTTGCTGTTTCTCTGTCACATCATTAGAGTAGTTAATCTAAAGCCATAAATTTTTGTCTTCTGGGCCAAGAAATTTTAAGTTAAATTCTAACAAAAATGTTACACTTTTAAATGAGAAGTGAAAGAATCTTTATCCTTTTTATTTGAGTTTCCAGAAATGGCACACTCCATAAAAAATTGTATCGTTTTTATTTTTAAACTGAGTTTCTTGCATTAGTCAGTAAACAATTTATTTGGTGAACATTCTCTGTGCACACAGATACACCATGTGAACATTTAGGAAACAGAAGGTACTTGAATTTGTGAGATTTAAATATTTTCTCACAGTTGATCCAGTGATACTGCAGTTGAAATAAAATCACATATAAATGGAATACCACTTTCTACTAAAAAGCAAGTATAGATTTTCTATCATTGTTTTAATGAGGACAATAACGATTCCATGTATTCAGTAGAACATCTTTTAGATCTTTAGCATGCTTCTGTCCATGTACATTCAAAGACTCACCCGTAAAACTCCACCTGTCCTAATCACAAATATGCATATGCATTTAATTACATTATCTGACCACATATTTTCATAGTCTTGCAAATACTATTAAATTTTGAAAGTATAGATAGAGCAATGATTTCATGTCTCACTGTTCTAAAAACATGTGCATGTATGTGCTAATATTCATACAAATACATTACATAAAATACGAGCTCTGTAGATAAAAGGTGACAAGTAAAAGACTACAACCAGGGTAGCAGCTTTCGGTCATCTAACCAGCTTCCTTGCTGTGGCCCACAAACTCACTCCTGCCCTTCCTCCAGGGTGAACGTTCTCACATTCTCCTAAGCAGTAGCATTATACCTCTGTACTCCCTCAGTGACAGAGTATCTACTAAGCACCTGTTCAGGGGCAAGCACTGAAGATTCAGAATTAGAACAAGGAGCACATAGTCTAAATAGAGGAGAGAAGTGAGGAAGCCAATGATCATCTCACCAGGTGGCCAGTGATAGAGGAATGGGTGAAAGAACAGCACAGAGAAAAGAGCACAGAACTCACTGAGGGATATCTGGGAACTTTATGAAGAGCCAGGACTACTTGAGCAGTTGTTACGTGGAGATGACCAAAAGTCAGGAATGACAGAAAAAGTGAAAAGAGTTTGTTTTGACTAAAAATCTAGGCTGTGATTAGTTACTACAATTGCGAGTTAAATGCAGTGGTTAAAATCCTGGCAGCCGTAGCAAATAAGTTACATAGTTCTCAGTACATGAAGATGATTACATGAATCTTCCAGAATGTATTAGGAGAAACACTTTATTTTATTTTTATTTTTATTCCAGTATAGTTCACATACAGTATTATATCAGTTTCAGGTGTACCGTGTAGTGATTCACCAGTTCTGTACATCACTCAGGCTTGTCGTAAGTGTACTCTTAATCCCCTCCACCTACTTCACCTATCTCCCCCACTCACCTCCCCTCTGGTAACCACCAGTTTGTTCTCAGTATTTAAGAATCTATTTCTTGGGGGGCACCTGGGTGGCTCAGTCGGTTAAGCATCTATCTTTGGCTCACATCATGATCCCAGGGTCCTGGAACAGAACCCCCCATTGGGCTCCCTGCTCAGCAGAGAGTCTGTTTCTCCTCCTCCCTCTGCCTGCCACTCCCCTTGCTTGTTCTCACTCTCTCTCTCTCTCTCTGTCAAATGAATAAACAAAATCTTTAAAAAACAGTGTTTTTTGGTTTGTCTCTTTCTTCCTTTGTTCATTTTTTGTTTGTGTGTTTGTTAAATTACACATATGAGTGAAATCATACTGTATTTTTTTTTTCTCTGTTTGGCTTATTTAGCTTAATGTTACACTCCCTAGCTCCATCCATGTTTTTGCAAATGGCAAGATTTCATCCTTTTTTATAGCTGAATAATATTCCATTGGATGTACATACCACTTCTCTCTTTCTGGTTTCAGGTTCTTATTTAAATTCTAGTTAATTAACATACAGTGCAATATTAGTTTCAGATGTAAAACTTACTGATTGATTACTTGCATATACTTGCTCATTGCAAGTGCCCTCCTTAATCCCCATCACCCATTTAGCCCATCCCCCCTCCCACCTTCCCTCCAGCAACCCTCAGTTTGTTCTCTATAGTTAAGAGTCTGTTTTATGCTTTGCCTCTATCTTTTCTATCCCCTATGTTCATCTGTTTTGTTTCTTAAATTCCACATACAAGTGAAATTGTCCAGTATTTGTCTTTCTCTGACTTATTTTGCTTAACATATTACACTCTAGTTCCATCGACATGGTTGCAAATAGGAAGATTTCATTCCTTTTTGGTGGCTGAGTAATATTCCATTGTATATATGTACTACCTCTTCTTTATCCGTTCATCAGTTGATGGACATTTGGACTTTTCCATAATTTGGCTATTGTTGATAATGCTTCTATAAACAGTGGGGTGGGGCGCCTGGGTGGCTCAGTGGGCTCAGGTCATGATCCCAGGGTCCTGGGATCAAGCCCCACATCGGGCTCTCTGCTCCGCAAGGAGCCTGCTTTCTCCTCTCTCTCTGCCTGCTTGTGATCTCCGTCTGTCAAATAAATAAATAAAATCTTTTAAAACAAAACAAAACAAAACAAAAAAACCAGTGGTACCCCTTCAAATCTGTATTTTTGTATCCTTTGGGTAAATACATAATACTTCAAATTGCTGGATTATAGGGTGGTTCTATTTTCAACTTTTTGAGGAAACTTCCTGCTGTTTTCCAGAGTGGCTGTACCAGTTTGCATTCCCACCAGCAGTGCAAGAGGGTTCCCCTTTCTCCACATCCTCACCAACATCTTTTGTTTCCTATATTCTGTTTTTTGTTTCCTGTATTCTTTAGTCTGACAAATGTGAGGTGTTATCTCATTGTTGTTTTGGTTTGCATTTCCCTGATGCTAAATGATGTTGAGCATCTTTTCATGTGTCTGTTGGCCATCTGGATGTCTTCTTTGGAGAAATGTCTGTTCATGTCAGTTATAAATAGTGAAAGTTTGACTTCTTTCTTGCTGATTTGGATGCCTTTTATTTCTTTCTGTTGTCTGATTGCTGAGGTGTCAGTACAGACTTCCAGTACTGTGTTATATAACAGTGATGAGGGTAGACATCCCTGTCTTGTTACTGACCATAGAGGAAAAGCTGTCAGTTTTTCCCCACCGAGGATATAAGCTGTGGGTCTTTCGTATATGGTCTTAATAATGTTAAGGTGTGTTCTCTATCCCTATATCCCTTTCTCTATCCCTCTATCCCTTTATGATGTTGAGGTGTATCCTCTATCCCTACTCTGTTGAGGGTTTCTGAAGATACAAATGTAGTGATCCAAAGGGGCACGTGCACCCGAATGTTTATAGAAGCAACGTCCACAATAGGCAAACTTTGGAAAGAGCCCAGATGTCAATCAGCAGATGAATAATATGGTAGTAATAAGATGTGGCATATATATACAATGGAATACTATGCAGCCATCAAAAGAAATGAAGTCTTGCCATTTACAATAATGTGGATGAAACTACAGAGTATCATGCTAAGTGAAATAAGTCAATCAGAGAAAGACAACTATTATATGATCTCTCTAATACGAGGAATTTCAGAGGCAGGGCAGGGGGTTATGAGGGGTAGGGAGGGAAAAAATGAAACAAGATGGGATCAGGAGGGAGACAAACCATAAGAGACTCTTAATCTCATGAAACAAACTGAGGATTGCTGGGGGGTTGGGAGAGTAGAGATAGGGTTGTTGGGTTATAAACATTGGTGAGGGTATGTGCTATGGTGAGTGCTTTGCAGTTTCTAAGCCTGATGATTCACAGATCTGTACCCCTGGGTCAAATAATACATTATATGTTAATTTAAAAAAAAAAAAGGCAGGGAGAAAAAACACACTAAAGCTAAAAAAAAATGAGAGAGAGAAAGAAAGACTGGATATTGTACTTTCTCAGATGTTTTAACTGCATCTGTTGAGAGGATTATATGTCCTTATCCTTTCTTTTTATTAATGTGGTTCATGACTACTGATTTGCATATATTGAACCACCCTTGCAGCCCAGGAATAAATCCTACTTGATCATGGTCAATGATTCTTTTAATGTACTGTTGAATTCAGTTTGCTGGTATTTTGTTGAGAATTTTTACATCCATGTGCATCAGAGATAGTGGCCTGTAATTCTCTTTTTTAGTGGGGTCTGTCCAGTTTTGGAATCAAGGTAATGCTGGCCCCACAGAATGAGTTTGGAAGTTTTCCTTCCATTTCTTTCTTTTGGAACAGTTTATGAAAAATAGGGATTAACTCTTCTTTAAATGTTTGGTAAAATTCCCCTTGGAAGCCATCTGGCCCTGGGATTTTTTTGGTGGGAGATTTTTGATTCCTGATTCAGTTTCTTTGCTAGTTATGGGTCTGTTCAAATTTTCTATTTCTTCCTGTTTCAGTTTTGGTAGTTTATATGTTTTTAGCAATTTATGCATTTCTTCCAGATTGCCCAACTTGTTGGAATATAACTTTTCATAATATTCCCTTATAGTTGTTTGCATTTCTGTGGTGTTGTTTGTGATCTCTCCTCTCATAAATGATTTTATTTATTTGGGTCCTTTCTCTTTTCTTTTTGGTAAGTCTGACTAGGGGTTATCAGTTTTGCTAATTATTTTGAAGAATCAGCTCCTAGTTTCATTTATCTGTTCTATTTTGTTGTTGTTGTTTTTACTTCATTATTGCTGCTCTAATCTTTATTATTTCCCTTCTTCTGCTGCCTTTAGGCTTCATTTGTTGTTCTTTTTCTGGCTCCTTTAGGTGTTAGGTTAGGTTTTGTGTTGGAGATTTTTCTTGCTGTTTGTAGGAGGCCTCTCTTGCTATATACTTCCCTCCTAGAACCATTTTTTGTTTCATCCCAAAGGTTTTGGATCATCACATTTTCATTTTCATTTCTTTTCCTGTATTTTTTTTTCCCTTTAATTTCCTGGTTGACCCCCTCATTACTTAGTAGAGTATTCTTTAACCTCCATGTATTTGTGGTCTTTCCAAATTTTTTTCTCATGGTCGATTTCAAGTTTCATAGTGTGTGGTTAGAAAATATGCATGTATACCATTTCTGTCAGTGGGAACTTGGGCTGCTTCCTTAATTTGGCTCTTGTAAATAATACTGCAGTAAACATAATAGTGCATATATCCTTTTGAATTAGTGTTTTCATATTCTTTGGGTAAAAACCCAGGAGTGGAATTACTGGTTCATATGGTAATTCTGCTTTTAATTTTTTGAGGAACTTCCGTATTGTCTTCCTCATTGACTACACCAGTTTGCATTCCCACCAACAGTCCATGAGGGTTCTTTTTTCTCCATATCCTCACCAACAATTGTTTCTTGTGTTTTTGAGTTTAGTCATTCTGACAGATATAAAGTGATATATCATTATGGTTTTGATTTGTGATATTGAGTGATACTGAGCATCTTTTTATGTGTCTGCTCACCATTCAAATGACATTTTTGGAGGAATGTCTGCTCATTTCTTCTGCCCATTTTTAAATTGGATTATTTTGGGGGCTGTTGTGTTTTATAAGTTTTTTATAGATTTTGGATACTAGCCTTTTATCGAACATGTCATTTGCAAATATCTTCTCCCATTCAGTAGGTTGTCTTTTAGTTTTGCTAAAAGTTTTGTTTGCTGTGCAGAAGCTTTTTATTTTGATGATGTCCCAATAGTTTATTTTCGCTTTTGTTTCCCTTCCCTCAGACATACCTGGAAAGATATTGCTAGAGCTGGTATCAGAGAAATTACTGCCTGTGTTCTCTTCTAGGATTTTTATAGTTTCAGGGCTCACGTTTAGGTCTTTAATCCATTTTGAGTTAATTTTTGTGTATGGTGAAAGAAAGTGGTCCAGTTTCATTCTTTTGCATGTATTTGTCCAGTTTTCCCCACACTATTTATTGAAGAGACTTTTTCCCATTGCATGTCCTTGCCTTCTCTGTCAAAGATTAATTTACCATAGAGTCATGGGTTTGTTTCTGGGCTTTCTATACTGTTCTTTTGATCTGTGTGTCTCTTTTTGCACTAGTACCATACCGTTCTGAGTTCTGCAGTTTTGTAGTATAACCCAGATTCTGGAATTGTGATTTTCTTTCTCAGGATTTCTTTGGCTGTTTGGGTCTTTGTGGTTCCATATAAATTTTGAGATTGTTTGTTCTAGTTCTGTGAGAAATGCTGTTGGTGTTTTGATAGGGATTGCATTAAATTTGTAGATCATTTTGGGTATTATGGACATTTTAACAATATTTGTTCTTCAAATCCATGAGCATGGAGTATCTTTCCCAGGATATTTTCTTAACATTTAAATTTAAAGATTTATATATCATTCTTGAGGAGACAACAAACAACACAATAGATAATTTCTTTAATTACAGTGTTATTGTTGATGTTGTTAGTTAAGACAAAAAAATGTTCTTTGTATGGCTGATTTTTATAATGACTGATGACAAATAGCCCAAGTCTTAATGCTGAGATCTGAGCTTCTGAAGGCCTTTTTCTGGGAACTAGAATAATTTAGTACTAACAAAAAGCTTACTGATGGTTTGCGTTGGCACTCCGGATCAGCAAATCTACAGAACTTAATAATCAGCAAATCCACTGATCTATTATTCAGTTGGAGTCAATTGCCTCCACCAGACTTTTGATAAAAAGCAGTTTCCTTTAAGTTTATTGCAATATCATAAACACTGGAAAGGCACCAAAGACAGTGTGTAAAGTAGTAGCATAGTTTCCTTTGTTTGCCGAAATACATTTGATTAGGAACCCCAGTTGGCTATCTTGGAACACTGTTATACTCTCTCTGCCATGGTACTGATGATCAAATAGGTACCTAAGTTTGCATACCAAACAATTTACTTAAGATAAATAATTAATCCATCTGTGCTTTATTCTCATATGAAATAAAAACAATTGCTGTACTCCCATATAGAGTCATTCTTAGAACTTCCCCAAAAAAATCCTCATAAAAATCATGGAAAAGTACTTAGCAAGGCATAAAGAACAATGCAGTGCTTCATAAAAGTCTTTATTGTAAAAAAAAAAAAAATTCACTTATAGATCTTTAGTTATTATTTAAATCCAGTATTGCTTCCATCCATGAATATTGAAATGTTTTCATTCATATGGTAATACTTACAAAACTCCCTAAAACGAATCTTCCGTATCAGTGTAGAATTTGAATACTAAGGTTTTTTGCCCAAATCATGCAGACTCACCAGTTTCAGAGCCATCAATAAACGCATGTGTCTTGACACCCATGCTTTGTCTTTAAAGACCAAGTGACACTTTTTAGCATAAGTTATTTCAGCAGACAAATTTTGTTTTGAAGACAGGCCAGAAATCTATTAGGATGCAACATTGATAGATCTTTTTCTTATGAATATATATTACCTCTGAAAATCCTGAGTGTGTATGATGAAATAGTTGTTTTGAGAGGTCTGCTTAAGGTAGCAGACTCATGTTTGGTACATTCCATTGAGCCGTTGCCTTTTCAGACCCTTACCACCAACAGAGAATAGCCAGAGGTAGCTAGCCTAGTAACTTAAGGTTTCTAAAAGTGAGTTATGTGGGAGTTTAATAAGGATATTTAGAAAGTGGAAGATAAGTAGTCATTCTGAGAATACAGATATTTTTATTGGAGTTGTTTATAACTCAACTCGAGGTGGAATGTAGCTCACACAAATCATAATGCCAGATGACAGTTATTTTCTAGTCTGTTTTTAAAATGGTTTACTTGTTGAAGTATAAGCAGTATGAAAAGCATTTATTGCCCAATCCTACGGCCTTCTAACCCAAGAAAAATAGCTGCACCTAGCTCCCAATTGTTTATGAGGGGATTGTTTATTCA
Source organism: Neogale vison (assembly GCF_020171115.1). NCBI lineage: Eukaryota > Metazoa > Chordata > Mammalia > Carnivora > Mustelidae > Neogale > Neogale vison. The sequence continues at coordinate 199,360,198 of NC_058091.1, forward strand.
GGGAATTATCTACAGTAAAACCATCTTTGGCTAGCTTTCCTTTGCTTCCCAGAACATTGCTGTGCCACTTTTCCCCAATACAAAACTCATATGTTTTCACCAAATGCAAGCTACTTTTATTTGTGCCTAGAAAAATATAATCAGAAGAATAAACTTCCTCTCCTCTTCTACTACCCTCCTCTCTTCATTATTTTGAAATATTAAAAAACTAAATGTGAATTATTTTGGATTACTTACCCTTTTTAGAAACTGTTCTTACCCTTAAACACATTAGTAACATTTTTTAAATGCCACTATTAAAATTTACCATATATTTATTTCACAGATTCAGGTATGTACACACAAATTCAAATATGCACACATGAATATCAGTGTTATATTTTTTAGAAGTTGAAAAGAAGAGACTACAATCTACTCTCTTAAATTACTGTGTTAATATAGACTTTATTCATTATAAGTTGCATCACTCCAATTCAAATTGTTTACAAACAAAAGTGATTTATTGATTCATGTAAATGGAAAAACCCAGGGATAGCTTTACTTCTGGTACTACTAGATATTGGGGCTCAAACTCTGCCATTAAGAATGTCTCTCCAGGGGCGCCTGGGTGGCTCAGTGGGTTAAAGCCTCTGCTTTCGGCTCAGGTCATGATCTCAGGCTCCTGGGATTGAGCCCCATATCGAGTCCCATATCGGGCTCTCTGCTCAGCAGGAAGCCTGCTTCCCCTTCTCTCTTTCTGCCTGCTTGTGATCTCTGCCTGTCAAATAAATAAAATCTTTAAAAAAAAAAAAAATCTCTCTCCATCTTCTTCTCTACTTTCCTTTGCCTGTTGGCCTCATTCTTTCCTTCCTGAAACAGGGCTTTCTTCACCCAGTACAGGGAGCACAGATAAAAACACATCCATCATCTTTTGTTCAGCGTTATCCCAGAGAAAAGTCTCTAGCATCCAGGTAAGAATGTTAGTGAAAACTTATTGGCCCTGCTTGGGTACTATAATGATCCATGAAGTAGTCACTGAAGCCAGAGAGACTAAATATTAAGACTGACTGTGACTGGTGAGCCCAGGCTAGCCATGTCTTGGCTAGCCATGTCTTGTTTGGAGCTGAGCATGACATTGTAATTTTTGGTCCAGCAAGGACTGTGAATTAAAGAGGAGAGCTTCCCCAAAGAAGGGTTTGGGATATGTCCATCATAGTTGTCCTTGTATCAGTTTCTCTAGTTTCTTGGAAAATGTACATGCCACAGTCAGATGCTTATGCCATCTGATGCAGAGAAAAAAGAAAATGTAGGATAACTAAGTATGGGAGGATCCTACATTTTAAACACTTGAACTGATCCATCAGCAGATTGTTTTCCCATTTGTGATTTTGAAATATAGACCTAATTATTCAATGTCCTGGGTCCTTTTGCCGCATTTATCAATTACTTCATGAAACCTGTGGCCCACTATGTGGAGGGCCTATGCAGAAGTATTCATTCCAGCTAGTACTTTGAAGTCCTGGGTGGTCCCCACTCGTTTACCCACTTATAGCCTAAGATAGCATAACAGTATCTATACCACAGAACAGTTTGTTTTTTGTTTTTTTGTTTTTAAGAGTTTATTTGTTTATTTATTTGAAAGAAAGTGTGTGTGTGCCAGTTGCGGGAGGGGCAGAGAGGGAAGGTGAGGAAGAGGGAAAGAATCCCAAGCAAACTCTCAATGAGCACAGAGCCCTACGAAGGACTCAGTCTCACAACCCTGAAATCATGACCTGAGCCAAAAGCAAGAGTCACACTTAACCAGCTGAGCCACCTAGGCACCCCACCATAAAACAGTTTTAACACTGCGCATACAGAGACTTAGTCTACTAGTTCTTCATATTAATCCTATGTTAGCCATTGTTACAATCAAATTAATCTTTTCAAGGGAGAGCTTATGGTATTGGGGGGTTATTTTCTTCAGTATTTAATTGCTCTCTTGGTTGTACTTTATATGGTGGCTATCTTTTAGCACAAAATTAAAGACTATAATACTCTGTTTTATAGCAATTGTTTGAGATTAGCAGAGTCTTACATACTTATGACAAAATTGTTTCTTAACTCTCACAGATAAATATATTATTTATATTTATATTTATTTATATTGTTATTTAAATTAAAGTAAAATGTAAAAATTGAGGACCTATCTTGTTGCTCATAAATTATTTTTATATCCAGCCAAATTAATACGAGTTCTTAGAATCTCTTTGCTTTTGTCCTTTTCCCCAGTTCTGCTTTTCTGTTTCTTATTTCACTATTTTATTGTATGCCAGCTTCTTGTCATCTCCCTTAAATCCTTGGTGGAAAAAAGTAAGAATATTAGTTAATCAGTAAGTTACCCAAGCAAACAGAAATCACCGATATATCAGTTGCTCTTTCTCCACTTCTATCCTCAGAGAAGATAGAAAATATATGGCAATGTCCTTCTAATGCTTTATATACAGTAAAATTTATTTAGTATTACATAGTGACTAGATTTCAAAGTTAGATTGCTCTCACACACACATACAAACATATTCATTAAGTATATTGACAGACAGGTCAGTTTATTATAAGATATTGTATTTCACTTATTATAAGATGCAGTTTTAACTACCTAAACTACAACTGTATCTTGCAGTCAGTATTGTAAGAAAGCATTGGGTTATGGCTTAATTGGCATTGTTTTTTCTTTCAGAGTGGTAGATAGAATAATGGCAAATCTTAAAATCAATGGCATTTTGAATCTGATGACACATAGTACTCCAATTATCATTGTTCATCCCCCCCACCAAGAGTTTCATTTACGTGAAAATTCTGTTAATCAACATCTTTTAAGAAGTCTAGGTTTGTCTTCAAGATTCCCTTTTGTAAAACAAAGTTTATTTTTGCAATGTTAATAGTCAATTCCTGATGTGTCTATTTTATAAAATCAAAATTTTGTTACCATATTTCATAACTCAGAGCACACTTTGATTAATACCACCATTCAGCCATCATGTTCACAGTTCTTTTTGTATGTACAAAAACCACTGGTGTCACTTAAATATTAGCAATTTATTTTTAGGGTTGAGGTGTAATTTTATATATTTCATTCAAAGTCAAAACAGTGTAATATTGAGAACCTGCAACTCTTAAATGTGAAACTATTTACATTAATCTTGATAATTCAGTTATGACTCTCTTGCCTTAAGTCTCTTTGGTATGTTTCTGTTCTGATTTAGTGCCTGGTTTAAAGATTAATGTTACAGGGTAATTTACTGCAGCTTCACAGATGGTATTTGAATCTTTGTAAATGGGCTTTGGAATCTGTGCACAATTCCTATAATGTTAGGTTAACATCAGTGTAAATGTTGAACTTAAAACGGTTCTAAAAGATCATGATAGAAATTTCATTATTCGTTTCTTAAAAACCATAAATTTTGAGGGGATTTCAAGGGCTAAGTATTTTTACTTTACTAGCATGGTTAAGATACAACCAGCTCCTTCTATTTGAAATCACCAGCCCCTATATGTTGAAAATAAACATAAAAAATAAATTACCTTGTTTTAAACTGTTCTAAAGTTCTAGTCACAGGAGAAGTTACTGTTCTTATTTTTACAGCTTCCTATATGAAATGCTTTATAGAATCCACAAACACACATTGCTTTTAGTGTCTTTCCTTTGATGTCTATAAAAGACCCATTCAAAACTGGAGGTAAGTGCTCCTAATGTGCACAACAGAATTTGGCTGAAGTTATTTCAAGCTCTTAGAGATAACCTTTCTCTACATGTCTTCTGAGGGAAAAACTGGTACCAACAATACCAGTTAAGCTGTAATTAGTGTAACTAACAACTAGTATGAAAGAGCAGATAGAGGTCATTGTGAAGAATGTAAAGGTATTAGCAGGTTAAGGTTGTAGGGCATCCTATCCTCCGGCTTAATCTGTTGCCCTAGCCGGTGAGATTGGTTGCAGTCATCAGTGCTCTCTGACCCTGAGGTGTTGCTCTCTCATAATTTATTGGTCACATGCCAAGTTCCTCTTTCCTGTCTAGTGAGATGACTTTGGGAATGGCAGATTCATTTTAAAGTTCTTGTTACAAATGTCTGCAGATCTTCAACCTTTTAACATAGATAGAGGTTTACAGATTAATTTGCCTTAATGTGCTTGTCGTCCCAGCCTTAGCCTGGATGAAATTGTCATTTTGCTGCTGTACAGAATATGATTTGTTGAGATCATTTAACATGTATTATGAGAGGAACGCTTAAAATCTAACTATTAAATCAGATGTTCTGTAACTGACTCTAATACATACTGAATATTCTGCTTTTTATGGGCCACTTCTTCAAATTTAATTGCCCACCAGTGGCTTTTGTTTATGTTTACAGTCAACTCAAATGCACTTAAAGGATAAGAATTTAACAGAGGAATGACCTTTTGTTTTCATGAGGTGTAGTTAACCCCTCTTTTGTAGTGTCTGGCTTTGGATTCTTTCTCATCTCATTACGTGATATCAACACATAAACAGGAGGAATGCCATATAACTTTAATCGTTCTTTTCCTTTTCCTATTAAAGTCATGCCTGTAAGATTTCTGTATTTCTATACTTTTTTTCTACTTAGAAAAACTAGAATTTTTTGTGGGGGTTTTCAGGGTTTTTTTGGTGGCTTTTTTGTTTTGTTTTGTTTTAGGCAGTAGGCAGCTCAAGACAGCAAGCACTATGAAGAGTGAAAAGGAATCATTTTTCCTTTCAATTTTTTGTCACTATCTTGGTCTCAGGTTATCATTGCTATCATATGTAATTACAGATTTTATTAAACTATAGATTATTTATCATCCATGAAGTAAGCTAGGGAAGTTTCCAGTAACTAAAGTTTTATGGTGGGAGGCATTAAACCACATGACCCCAAAGAAAAGAAAAAAGAACATTTAAAATTCAAGTTATCCCAGATCACGTGAATGTCTAAATACTTAAAGAATGTACTATATGTTGGCTAATTGAACATAATACAGTTTTTAAAAAAGGAATGTGTAGACTTAATCATAGTTCTCATTTAAGTACTACAAGAAATAATTAGGATATATTATTCCCTTGAGTCCTCTGTCTTAGTGTTTTATATGCATACTTCTAGTGGTTCACAGATAAACCGTTTTTTTTTTTAATTTAGTAATTACGTGTTTGTTCTAACATATATTGGAAAAGGTATGAATAACACATGAAACCCATTGAATGACAGCTTAGGACTAGGCAAAGATAAAAAGTGAATTGATTTAAAGAAATTTAAAGATATTTTCATAGTTAACAGTGCTTTTTATATATGGCAAAATACATAAAAGTATTATACAAATGAATGAAATGAAGTAAACAATGTTCTGTCTCAATGTGAAATTCTCATATCTTTCCTTCTAGTCAAGAAATCACAGGATACCCGTATCCCTCTATTTCTATATCTATTGGTTGTCTTTGTTTAATTTATGTATATGTATGTGTGTATGTGGTAGTTTCATCTTTTGTTTCTAAAACCAACCAGCTTCTCTGGACTTTAGTCTCAGGACTAGACGACATCTGAGGTTCCTGCCAGGCAGGGTTATCAGTAGTGAGACGGTGAAGTTCCTCGTGGTTGGGAATCACTTATGTGTAACTCCATCTAAGCAGTAGTTAGCATAGTGACAATGCCAAATCATCATTAATATGTTTGTTCTTATGAACTGAGTCACATGTTCTAATCACAAATTTAAGAATGTTTTTGCTGGGGATGCCTGGGTGGCTCAGTGGGTTAAGCGTCTGCCTTCGGCTCAGGTCATGGTCCCAGGATGCTGGGATCAAGTCCAGTGCATCAGGCTCCCTGCTCAGCGGGAAGCAGCTTGATTCTTCCTGTGCCTGCTGCTCCCACTGCTTATGCACTCTCTTACTCTCTGTCTCCCCGACAAATAAATAAATAAAATCTTCAAAGAATAAAAAAGAATATTTTCGCTCTCCCTTATCCCTGTGTTTGCCCCAAACTAACAACTTTTTCCCTTGACTAACAAGTTTAAGTATTGTATCAATAATTTAACACTGTTTAAAATTAAAGAACAGGCTGATGCTACTTAAAGTTCACACAGACGCCAGTCTTTTCATACTAGGATTTCTTGAGCAATGACACCAAGGACAGTATTGGAAAGTCTTATTTTTTCCCTCTTCCGTACTATCTTACGATTAACTATGAGAGGAGGACATCAAAGCTGAACTGACTTCAAAGCCTGTAGCACTTACAGGTCCCAGCTGGTACCATACCCAGCCGCTTCTCCCAAGTAGCAGTTCATCTTAGAGCTGCCACACGAGGTTCCACCCCCTTCTTCCCGCCTTCCCCTTTTTCAAACCTATCAAACTATAAACTGCTCCTTAAACCAATCTCAGAAACCAGTCTGGGGGCGGGAGTGGGGAAGGCGCATATTAGCTTAACTTCAAGATTTCCCCACTGCAAAATAGGCCATGTTTATTATTCATTCACTCACTCACTAATTCATTCAACTTTTCCCCAAATTGTGCCTTTTACCACAGGGTCCTGGGCACTGTTCACACTATGTTCTTCACTAGATGTGTTTCAAAAGTCTAATACCCACATGTAGGTAAGATTGTGTATACACCTTCCGCTTTAATTAGGCATCACAAAATGAAAAGTTAAAAGATGAGTCTAGTAGTTGGCCCTGTAAATCACTGAAGTTAAAAGAAATGAAATAAAATATTGGTTGTCCATCAGAATGCCTGAAGTATAATTTTTGGAAACACATGCTTTCTCTAGTGAGAGAAATAGAGTTTTACAGATATACTGTTTCCTGACTATGTGAAAATTAATATTTTAATTAATTTTTAATATTAACTTTAATGTTTGAGCTTGTCCCATACTCATAACCAAGTAGTTACAAAAATATTACACAGGCAGTTTCTTGAGAACTGTAGAACTAGCATAATCTGAAGATTGGGTTTGTTTGTTTGTTTGTTTGAAGATTTTATTTATTTATTTATTTAGAGAGGTCATGCAGAGGGTGGGGCAGAGGGAGAGAGAGAATCTCTAGTAGACTTCCCATTTCTGAGCTCAGAGAGATTTCCCATCACAGAGCTGGATCTCGTGACCCTGAGATCATGACCTGAGCCGAGATCAAGAGTCAGACGCTCAGCCGACTCAGCCATCCAGGCACCCTGTCAGTTTTTCTTTTAATAGTCACAGCTCTTGATATCTCGTAGGTAGTGTCCAGATCTTCAAGTTGTGGCACCAAGTAAGTTTTAATGATTCAGCTGTTCTCAAACCCAAACCATAAATGGTGTTCTGAATACTTTATGACAAAGGCTTTGATTGTGGATTATGGACATTAAATAGGCTCAATATAATGATTATATTGTGTCAGACATGGAATGGGCTGCCTTATGAACTAGTGAGCTTTCTGTCTTTTGAAGCATTTGGGTAAAGGCTTGATAGCCACTTTTCACAAATTTGATAGAAAGAATTCTTACCTTTGGTAGAAATTAGATGAAATAATCTTTGATGTCTATTGCAATCCTTACGTTCTGTGTTTTAAAATTAAAGCATGTGAGGAAAGGAAGTTGAAAAGTAAGTGATAGCAATAGTATGTGGCTACTGACTGCAGTCCAGTAATTAGATGGATTTTACAAAGAAAGATTCATAAATGGGTATCTTAAAAAGACTTGGAAGGGGAAAGGCACGATGGCCTAGGTAGATAAGGCTAAACAACAAAATAATCACTTCTCTTCTAGTGTTGAAGGTTGGGGGAGAAAGAAATCTACTCTAAAATGTTCAGAAAAGTGAGCATAAGAAAAATGAGAAAGGGAGCTTTTATAAAGAGTGTGAGCCCAAATGGATGTTTAGGGTGCTAAAAATAGAAGCCAAGGATTTTATATCTGCATTACTTAAAGGGAAAGAACAAAACAGGTAGAAAAATTAGAAGTTCAGATTTTACTGAATTTGAGATGGATAGTAGATGGACTTCTTGACAGGTTCCATTTGCCTTAGAAAGGATATTAATTAATAAGCACCTTCTGCAAGGTTATAACGTGGCCACAGTGACTTGCGACCAAGATCGCATTTACACACGTTAGAACAAGATCCTGGAGTCACACTAAGATATGGTGAAAAAAGTGCTTTGAAGGTTTAACAGTAGAACCAGAAGGAATATGTTGATTGAAAGTGGTAGAAGTCTTACCTGTAGGAAATGTATCAGTTGATGGTTCCCCCCAGTTGTGCTTTGAAAAGTATAATAATTGGGGACTACAAAAAGCATAGCATGAGTAGAGAATGATGAGAATCACAAACCAGTATGTGGCTTTGGGGCAGATGTTGAACTTCTCGGGATCTCTCATAGTTTTAACATCAGTTAGGAGATAATTTTCATGATCCTTTCTGGCTCTGAGATTCTCTTCTAGAGGCCTAATTCAGATCAAATTAAATACATGCTTCGTGGCCTGAGAGTTCAAACACACTTAATGTTTCAGCTTACAACACCTGGTTTACTCTGCCTTGTAGATAATAGTCATGATAGAAAAGTCAGGGTAATTTTGTGAAGTTTCCAACATTTTGAGGTGTATAAAAATTATGGTGAAATCTCCTGTGTGGACAGATAAGATGTGAAGATACCAGCAACGCTGGAGAAATTAAGTAATGCTGAGAAAAATGAAGGCGGACCCCTCCATTTGAGTTTAAAGAAATGATTAGATGTATAAAAAAGGCCTCCAAGAGAGAATCGGCAATGTTGCCTCAAGAGCAGAGAACAGGCATCTATATCAGAAATGAATCTGGAGGTTTCATTTATTGGCAATAAAACGATAGGGAAATCTCATTAACACATAGATGTTTTCTAGTGAAAGTAGAAAGGTACTACCAAAGAGCCTTTAGAGAGATGAGAAGAAGCTAGAAAGTATAAAATCTACAAAGATGAAAAATGTGGAAAAATAATTTGAATTGCCATTTAAACCTAAAATCAGTAACATGTTAAGGTGGTTTTACTCCCCAGAAGCAAAATGTTTACCTCTTACTTAATTTTTTGCTGTTGTTCAAACAATTAAGTGCTTTCCAAAAATGTTAATTCTGTCATTTCCTGGGAATAGATTATGTATATATTAGGGCCACACAACTAACTGGCCATTGTATTTGACTATTAATTGTGGTTGCAGATTTTAAAGAGTCTACTTTAATACACAAATTATGATTTGTATGCCTTGGTATAATGTTTTTCCCCCAAGCTCTGGTATTCTGGGTTTCCTGAATATCCATATAAAAACATTACTATTCTGAGCCACGTTACATCCTCTATTTTGAAATAAGAATATGAATTACAATTGAGTCTTGAACAATAGGTGTTTGAACTTCATAGGTGCACATATACATGTATTTTTTACATAAAAAGAGTACACTACTATAAATATATTTCTTTCCCTTATGATTTTTTAGTAACTTTTTCTCTTCTCTAGCTTATTATATTGTAAGAATACACTATGTAATATATTTAACATACAAAATATGTGTCGTTCACTGTTTCTGTTATCAGTAAGACTTCCGGTCAACAGTAGGCTATTCGTAAGTTTTGGGGAAATCAAAAGTTACATGCAGATTTCAACTGTGCAGAAGAATGGTACCCCTAACCCCCATGTTGTTTAAGAGTCAACTATATATGGAAATGATCATTTATAACAACATTAGTATTATTTAACACTTAAGATCATTATATTGTTATTTTCTGGTTGGGAACTTTATGCCTATCCTCTTTCAAATGGTATATTTATCTACAAATGAAGATTATTTTCTAAACAACACATTAATTTGCAAGTTAGAAATAAGTGTAATTGTCTGAATGTGTTTTCTGTAACAGTTTATACTTTCAGTACTGATCACTGACATGCTCTCCCCGGCTCAGTGCCATTAATTCATTCACTACTGCTTTTGGAATGAAAAGAAATTACCAAAGAATTTTTCATATGTGAATTTCTCTGTGGATTGTTGAGCCTTCTTATTTTTCTATGTGTTTGGCATTTTTTATGATTCCTAAAGCTAATTCTCTCCTTAACAACAACAACAACAACAACAAAAAAAAAAAAAAAAACACTGTGGCAACAGTTCTGAATCCTTTGGCTGAAGTCCAAGTTCCTGGTTGTTTTGCCACACTTAGTTCCACATCACTGAGTTAAGAAGGCAGGAGAGGCACTGCTCTGTGCTGACCCGTTGGTCATGACCACTCCTACTTCATTCTCAACATTTTCCTACTAATCTCCTTCTACTTCTACAGTAGTAAAAGAAGATGTAAAAATCTATAATCAATTAACCAATGCAGTATCTAGGGATCCATTTGGGATTTTTTTTTTCCTTAAAATGTTATAATTTAAAGCAGTTGCTCAATAGATAAGATCTCATCCTGTGTTTCACATGTGAAAAGAGACATTAAAAAAAAGTCTCCAAAACCTAAATTAAATACATATATCAAGCTATTACCATAAATAGTATATATTTCTTTGGTCTACAGAATTTACTTTAGCCTTTATTAAAAAAAAAAAAACTGCCTCATGAATGGCTGATTGTACTGTGCACATTGAAGCAGAAATGCCAGAATCCTCTAAATAAATTGTTATTATGGAATAAGGCGGAACTTCGGCTCTGAATTTATATAATTCATTCCATTGTAGATTTTTTTTCATTGAAGAATACATTTCTCTGCCATAAATTGCACTGAGTATGAACAGCAGAGTCATTTGAGGTTCATTGAAAATATAGGAGAACATCATGTTTCCTGTCCTTTTGTTAAACTTGGCATATTGATTTTTTTTTGCACAGCTTGCAGCACAGAAATGTGATATACAGCTATGGCAAGACAAGCTAACCACATGTGAATTTGTTAAGTACTGCTGGATTAGCAGAAATTGTCTGACTGTGCAAATAGCAAGATTTGACTTCTCCAGGAACTCTTTATGACTTAATCAATTAAAATAACAAGTTTTTATTTTATTGCCCAGAATAAATCATTAGCAAAATTCATTTTATCCTGATCACTCATTTGTAGGATGTTTACATTCATTTTGTTTATGTGTTTCAAGCAAAGTAATAAATATGTAGGATTTGAACTGAAAGTTCATAGTCAAATGTAAAGAAGACAAAGATGTAACAAGTGTTACTTATTGTTTTAATAATGATTCACAAATTTTCTTAAGAATGAGATTCTAGATTTTTATTTACATTTGCCATTCCTCTCTTTTTTAATATCTCTTTAGTCTTCATGCTTTTGTTCTCTTTAGGCTCAAAGGCAGCAAGGATTTGGATTTGTCTAATTCGTCTTACTGCATTTAAATATAGAACCATGTGGAAAAGGAGTCTGTGAACTAGGGCTCATTGCTCTTCTGCTTATCTTATGAAACCCCCTCCTTAAGTTCGTCCATTATACAGTTCACCTTGCCTGACTTCAAAGAGTAGAGATGGAGGGAGGAGGAGCGACAACTCAGCAGAGTGGGTTAGCCATGGTTTCTCAGAAATGCCAGTGCTTTATCTATCAGGTTTATAAGGTTCTCTGAGTTCTCTTGGAAGCAGATAAACCATTGTGTGGTTTTCTGTAGAACAAAGCTGACAGTCTGTCTAAAGCTGGGAGACATCTTTAATATCATGTATAAGTGATCATGTTGTCACCTGCCTTTTAGGAAGACACTTTTTGTATAACATCTCAATCTCCCCAAATTTGGATTTCTTTTATCAACATTTTTTATCAGCCTTTTTTTTTTTTCAAAATTTGCTGTACTTCTCTCATTACTTTTAAACAGGTAGATATCTTACGAGATTGCATGCCAAATTTATTAGAAACAAGTCTTTTTAAATTATCTGGTAAAAGCACAAAGCATGAGTTGTTCGCTTAATAAAAGGGGGGGTCAAAGCAAAGAAGAAAGTGCCACTGGTTTGTGTTAGGTGACACTGTGCCCTGCTTGTCTAATTTGATTACACAGAGCCCCTGAAGCCTCAGGCAAAGCTGATTTTAGCTATAATCAGCTTCTTAACCTTTTGAGAACTAACGTAAACACTACCTAGCAGTGGTTAATTATGTTGCTCTGCTACATACTACAAAGTGCAAAGGTAAAAGTGTAGAACTACAGTAACACATGTTGTGACAAAATTTAACAAGATGACTTAAGGGGATTGCAGCAGAATGCAGTTATGTATTTGTGATAAAGTTTAAATTAATAAAGAGACGTAAGGGTACTTTAAAAAAATGTTAAGCTCTAGTTTCTGCTGACGTTTTATCATAAGTGCTGAACATTCATGTACTGCCTTTTCCGTTTTCCTGTCCTCACATTTGTACTTTTCTCTGAAATCCTCTTTTGATTATACATATATGTATTAGAAATACAAGTATATTCTTACAGTTTCATTCTTTCATTTTCAGAGTAAACAGAAGTGGTTGCAATATTCATATATGTAAAATAAAATCCTCTTGGTTCGTTTTTATAGATAGTAAAAATTCATTAGGGGAAGAATGGAATTTCTTTATAGTTAAACGGGATATTGTGGTTACATGGGCAAGAACTAAGTTTTTGATTTAAAGCAGGAGCTCTTGATGCAAGAATCTGATGTGTCATATGGGAAATTAATATGTAAGATGATTTTACTGTCTGTGCTTGGTGTAACTCTAGGGTAGTGATGTGACTAATGGGGTAGAGAACCATAAAGATTGACTAATGTACTTATCAAGGCTATCTCTTCAGTCTTATTTGCGGGGAAAACTCTGCTAGGAATATTCTCCTGAGCAAGGGTTGCAGGTGACCAGGAGAATATACGGAGCCATAAGCCATACCCCATATTCCAAACCTCTGTACCAGCAATTTCACTTGAAATTTCATGCCTTGAATAAATTCTGAAGGATAGAATCTTAATGCTCCCCAGGGACACACATTATAATCAGTTACTCTTTGTGGAATTAACTTAAAATGGAGTGGGAGGGGAACGTTTGGACTAAAGATGAACTATTTTCTTTTTAAATTCAAGGTCAGTTTCTCATAAATAATATGAATATGCTACATGCTTACAGTACACCATATAGTTTATGTTGTGCTTATAGTAAGCTTAAAAACCATATGTAAAGAAATAGACCTGAGATGTGAAGGCTGTGGCCTTTCACAGTTTTGGGGTGTGTGTGTGTTTAAGATTTTACGCATCTATTTGGCAGAGAGAGAGATCACAAGTAGGCAGAGAGGCAGGGGCGGGGGTTGGGGGGGTTGGGGGAGGGTGACAGGCTTCCCGCTGAGTAGAGAGCCGAAGCAGGCTCAATCCCAGGATCCTGAGATCATGACCTCAGCCAAAGGCAGAGGCTTAACCCACTGAGCCACCCAGGCTCTGAGGCACTGAGTAGCATTTGGTGGGCAGCCCAGCCAGCTCCTTTGGGTAAACGGCCTCATGGTGAATAAAAGTGGCCTCATTCATAAGTAACTTAAATTCGTTAACCTAAGAGCCACCCAGAAGGAGTTCAGTAAGTTTTGCAGCCACATATGATACTGTGGGATAAGTAAAGCCAGAGAGCAGATAACTGGACACTTTGGGTCCCTCAGTTTTAACTGATCCATTTTCTCTGGTTTGTAATCAGCTTATTGAAGGAAACTATTACATAAACATCCCCAGGGCCACCAGGGTGGCTCGGTCAGTTAAGCGTCTAACTTCATTCAGGTCATCATCTCAGGGTCCTGGGATTGAGCCGCATTTTGGGCTCCCTCAGCAAAGAGTCTGCCTCTCTTTTGCCCTCTGCCCCTCTCCCTGCTTGTGCCCTCTCTCCTCTCCCTCTCTCAAATAAATTAATAAATAAAATCCTAAAAAAAAAAAATCAACGTCCCCATTGCTGCTACTATAGGTGTTTTTCAGATGATACACTTTTTATGATACGGCACATCCTACACAAGTATGATGCTTGTTGAGTCTTCTGCTGTGGATGGAGGAGACTGCTCAAGGCTAGAGGGTTCAGGCACAACTGCTGCAGCTGCCCCTGGTCCCCTTGGCTGCCCCGCAGACTGAAGCATCACTGTCTCTGCACGCCTATAACCCACTGAGGACCCACCATGGGCGGGGGGGGGGGTGGCTGATTTAGAGGCACAAACTCATTACATCTTATGAGGTCCTCTCTTAGGAGGACGTATAGGAGAAATCCTTTCCAATACTGTGTTTTTCCCCCAAATAATTATTTCTCTTTACCTTAACGGTCAATGAAAATCTTATAGTATGTTATTCCAGTGGTTCCCAGACTTTGCTCCATAGAGCATTACTTAAGCAACCAGGGCCTCTCTCCTATTACAATACAATCACAGTGTCTAGAGTGGGAGCCACGCATCAGCCTTTTTGAAAGATCCCCAGGTAATTCCCAGTGGTTTCCCAAGTTTGGGAACCACTGACATACCCATTTATTCCCCTCCTAGCCTTCACCATCGGGAGGCGTAAGCCTAAATTTGCATCACATCAGTAGCAACTCAGTAGGACTAAACACATCCATTCATTATTTTCTCACCCATTTTTGCTTTTGCCTTGACTTCTTCAAGGGCCTTCATATAATTTTATAGTGTATTTATTTTTTAATATCATTAGTGAAGTACCGTTAACATACTATAAAATAACTTCATCGTAAATACACAGTTGAATCATTTTTAGCTAATTTGTGATTGTGCAGTCATCACCACAATCCAATTTTAGAATATTTCCGTCACCCCAGAAAGTTTATTTGTGTCTATTTGTTGCTTCCACTTACAGCCCCAGACAACTAGTGGTCTACTGTCTCCATATATTTGCCTTCAATGTAAATATCGTATAAAAGGAATCAAACAATATGTGGTCTTTTGTAATGATATTGTGAGTAGAATTCTTAATGTCATTTTCAAATTATTTATTGCTAGTATAAGAATTAAAACTGACTTTTACAAATTGATTTTGTGTTCTTCAACCTAGATAAAACTTATTAGTTCTAGAATTTTTCTTAGAACCCAACGCAGGGCTTGAACTCAGGATCCTGAGATCATGACCTGAGCTGAGATCAAGAGTTGGATGCTTAACTGACTGAGCCACCTAGGCACCCCTAGAATTTTCTAATACAGGAGGATATCATCCATGAATAAAGGCAGTTTACATCTTTCCAAAATTCATGCCATTAATTTCTTTTCTTGCTTTACTACACTCGCTGTAACCTCCTGTACTATATTTAATAGGAGTGGTAAGAAAAGCTATAGGTTTTTTTGTTTGTTTTAAGGACCGTTGTTGCTGCTGTTTTTTGTTTGCTCATTTGTATTTGTTTCATTTTATTTTGTTTGTAATAGAAACTTGTCTGAACTTAATCTGCAGAATCTGTCTCCCCTTCAGTATATACATGCTGATACCTGGATTTTTTTTATTCTTATTTTTGTTTTATATTAGACTTGTTCTTAGAGACGGACCCTTTGCTGCATAGTTTAATGGTCATGGCTTTGTGCTCAGTCATCCCAAGCCAGTAAGACTCTGTGGATAGTTGGGTGTGTGAGTTGCAAAGTGTATTCAAAGTTCATGCAGTTTTCAAGTCTTCTCCCAACTTTTATTTTCAACAAGGCTTTCCTGGGACTTCTGTGCCAGCACTCAGCTTTCCAGAAAGAAGGGATGTGCCAGAGATTAAATCTGGTCTCTTGATGGCTTTCTCACTTCTAGGATCTCCCTCTCAGATCTCTAGCTAGTCCACTGGTCTGTTGCTGACCCCAAGTGAGATCACAACTTCAATTTGGCAGGGCCATAGGTTCTTGAGGTTAATTCCCCACCAAGTTTTCTTTATTTGCTGATAATACCACTGCACAGGAGCTTTTTTCCTACTCCAAATCGAAGTCAGGCCCTGTAGCAGCAAAGCTGTGGGTTTTCATAGCCAGTCCCACCCTGGAAGCATTACTCTCCATTTCGAGCTGCCCGCCACAGATTGTCACTGTTCTGACCTGTAGTTCAGCAGTTTTTCAGGAGGAAACACTTCGGTTGATTGAAATGCCTTTGGTTGATATCTGGAGTGCTGAGATGGTTGTGCTTGACAATTCTGTTGACTTTTATAGCTGTATTTGAGATTTGCCAGCCTTTTCACCTGCCATCACTGGAAATCCCGCCTGGGTTCTTTTTTGTAAACCAAAACCCTTTTTGGATCAAGGTGAAACAGTCAATACATAATTGCAGAATAAGGTAAAATATAAAAGTAAAGCAAGGATAAAGGAAATTTAAAAATAGGAATCTAAATTCCTGTGGAGCAACAATAATTTTTAACTCCTCTGACAGATTTTCCAGTGTGCCTAGGAATGGAAGTTGTCTTGATCCTTCAGTAGAGTTTTACTCTGTCAGAGGTACAAAAATCCAAGTCACCCTTGTCACTGAGGTGCAAAATAAATGAGCAAAAAATAAAAGAGGTATGTATCAGACCAAAAAAAAAAAAAAATAGAGCAAGTTGGATCAGTGTGACCCTGGGATCCTTTTTGTTTCATTTTATTTTGCTTTCTCCTAAAGGTCAGATCCCAACACTTGTACAACTTTAGACTGTAGGAATGCTTTGGAAAATGTGCAGTGATAAAACTGCCAGATTGAAGGTTTCTTAAGTGCTACTGTCCAAAATCACTAGGCATGCTTGAAACTAGTAATTCTTGTCAGAATATACACTCTCAGTGTGTGACTTTTATCTGCAGGTGGCAGAGCATATGTTTTAGCACCAAAAAGTGTAAGGTGGCAGAGAGAGGATATTTAATGTGTTGTAATCTATTTTTATTTTTAATTTTTTTTTTCTTACAGCTGATTAGTTCCGGTCAAAAGCAGGCTAACTAAATAGTTCCAGATCTTCAGGGCTATGTTTTACATTAGGGGAAAAATGTTTCTAAATATAATTGTGTCATTTGTTTTTATTTAACACGTGAATCAAGGTTATTGGACCAGCATTTCCCATAAAAGAAAAATACAGTGGCATTTTAGGTAACTGAAGTCCAGAGACTGAGCTCTTCTCTTCAAATGAATTTTCTGATTAAATTATAATTAACCCCTTAAAAATGGTCACCTTTGTTATTATCCTTATTATAACAATTCATTTTCCTGCTGTAGAGAATAGTTACTTAGGTAGAGCTAGCAATTATAGATAGCAAGCAAATATCAGTTAGCATTTCCTGACTGATGAAGTTCTTATTACATAATTCAAAGTTATTTTTCTATGCATTAATCATAATTAAGACCTTAGCTAAGGGCAAGAGTTACAAGTTCAAACCCCGGCTTATTGGTGGAATGAAGGAGGGCAAGCATAGTATTGTCAGATTTTCCATTTTTCTCAAAAAAGCCAGACGTCCGTATATTTATTTGAAATCTCTCAAGTTTTAAGCGTTACAACTAAGTTAAGTTTTAAAACAATGATATGGGTTGAATAACATAACTACCATCCAAATCACACCCCCACGGGCAGCTGGTTTGCGACCTCCTTTTAGGAAGAATAGTCATAGCCCGTTCTGACCACAGCCTCAGCCTGATTTCCTGTCATGTATCTCATGCTCACAAAAGAATGTGTATATAATGTGCTCCCCAAATGGTTATCTTCATTATTTTATTGTAGAATTCTGAGGTAGTATGTTTTAGTTGAAAATGTACTGAACTAGGCATCCAAAAACCTTGACCTGTAATTAATAATATTCCTTAAGCCCTTCCTATGCTGGCCAGGCCCTGGTCTAAGCGCTTTAGATGTGATCACTCATTTGATTCTATTTCTGGTTTTGCCTTTTTAAAGTTTTATAATGTTAGGTCAATCATTTAACTTCTGTAGATCTCTTTTCTTCAAAACTTGTGAGATTGGAGATACATGACTAAACTAGACAATCTGTAAGAACTCTTTCAACATGAAAATTCTTTCATTTGGAGAATATGAGGTTATTTCAATGACACAAAAATAAATTGTCAAACAGACTATAATGTTAATTTGTATGAGTTTATGGTACATTACCACATATAACTCAATAAAGTGCATGTGTATAATCTTCAGTTCACTTACATTCCTGCAACAAGTATCACACTGTGGAAATTTCAGTTAAGTTGAGAAAGAATTATAGTGCCCACTGATCATGGGATTGGGCTCCTTGCTCGGCGGGGAGCCTGCTTCTCCCTCTGCCTCTGCCTGCCCTTCTGTCTGCCTGTGCTCGCTCGCTCTCCCCCTCTCTCTCTGATAAATAGATAAAAATCTTTAAAAAAAAAAAAAGGCCTGAACCCCTATGCTAAAGGAGCTTAGGATCTCAGTGAGGCAGTATGTCATGCAACTAAAATTTAAATTAGAGCAGAAAGTAAGTACCCAGACGAGGGTGACACACAGAAGGGCTCTAAGTATTCCAGGGCTAGAAGAATGGATGTATGAATATGTGTGGCATGTCTGTTGGAGATGAGGCTTGAAAAAGGGGGATGATTTGAATGGGAAGATGTGGAGGATCATTTAAAGGAGAAAAATATCTCAAAGTTAAAAATTAGAATGTTACCACACCAAAGAAGTGGAAGGCCCATTGCCCTTATAATGCTTACACAATAGTGAGAAATTTTACATAAAAGCCAGGTAATTGTTATAATGCTTTTTCTAACTTTTACTCTTAGGAAGGTTGATGACTGTAAGGAAGAATGTATCCCAATACAACTCTTGCGACTTTGACAGAAAGCACAAATACTTGAAGTGCAGTTGTTAAATAAAGTATTTTGTTTGCAGCTAACTCTCAAATGGTTCAGGAAAATAATATATATAAAAGCAATGTAGCACATGCAGCAAATGTGGTAATTATTGAATCTGATGGAAGAATGTATGGATGGTTATTGTACTATCACAACTCTTCTAGGTTTAATTTTTTTTTTCAATAAAAGTTGGGGAGGGAATAAGAAAGTGGAGAAAAGATTGAAGAAAAAGTTATCCAAATAAGGATTAAAGAATAAATCTAGAGGCGCCTGGGTGGCTTAGTCGGTTAAGGGTCCAACTCTTGATTTCGTCTTAGGTAATGATCTCAGGGTCCTGGGATCGAGCCCCACGTCCAGCTCCTCACTCATCAGGGAGTCTACTTAAGGATTCTCCCTCTCCCTCTGTCCCCCTCCTGATTGCATGCCCTCTTTCTCTCTCAAATAAATAAATCTTTAAAAAAAAAAAAAAGAATAAATCTAGCAAACACTTAAAATTGAACCATCATGGAAATAAAGAATCTTTTTGGTATAGCTAGATTGCTAAACAAAAATAATTGTACCCTTAAATGCTTATATTAAAAAAGAATGAATGCTAAAAATTAATGCATTTTTAATCAGGAAGTTAAATATACTATAAAATATATTTAAAAATCAAGTTTGATATAGCAGTTACAGTTTAGACATATAATTAAATACTTTATGGATATTTGGTAAACTTACTTCACTTCACATTTCTCAAAACTGAACAAGTAGATCTTGCATTGTGTCTGTAGGCAGAAAAAAATACTTTTGCACATCAAGAAGAGTAAATTTTGGGGCACCTGACTGGCTCAGGTGGAAGAGCACGCAACTCTTGATCTTGGGGTTATGAGTTAAGCCCCATATTAGGTGGAGATATTACTTAAATAAATAAACTTTTTTTTTAAAAAAGAAGGGCAAATATAAAGCAGTAAACGCTTTATTTCTTGAAAATTAAATCTCTACATTTTGGTAAGATTTTGTTCACTTATCTAAAACAAAGCAGAGTTGCTTAGCTTCCATTGAATTTTGAGCAAAGTAAGTTTAGTCCCCATTTGTCCTTGTCTTGTTTTGCCAGAATTATAAATATATCTATAATAATATTCTTAACTAACCAGATGATTGAATAATTTCCCACTTCAGTGAGACATAGCCTAATCAAACAGATAGAAATTTCATGAGTTTAAAAAAAGCACCTATAGTAATATCCAACTTCTAGTTTCAGAAGGAATTTGTTTCACTAATGTCTTTGTTCACCAGAATTGAAATAAGTAAAATAAAAAAGAATTCTATCCACATTTTTAAATTGAAGTAAAATTCACATAACATAAAATTCACCACGGTAACCATTTTAAAGTCTACAATTCAGTGACCCTACAGTACATTCACAATTTTGTGTAACCATCACTACTATCTCATTCCAGAAAATATTCATCACTCCAAAAAGAAACACCATGTCCATTAGACAGGCACTGTCACTTTTACCTTCGCCCCAGCTCCTGGCAACCACTCATCTGCTTTTGTCTGTATAGATTTGCTATTCTGGACATTTCATATAAGTACAGTCATACAATGTGTATCTGCTTCTGTCTGGCTTCGTGCATTTAGCATAATGTTTTCAACGTTGACCCATGCTATGGCCATGTATCAGTTCGCCATTCCTTTTGATCGCCTGATAATATTCTCTTGTATAAATATACCACATTTTGCTTATCCGTTCCTTGATTAGTGGACATCTGAATTGTTTCTACTTTTTAGAAATTATGATTAATGCTGCTATGAATATTCATGTACGAGTTTTTGTTTGAACACCTCTTTTCAGTTCTCTCGGTTGTATATCTAGGAGAATTGCTGGGTCGTTTAGTAATTTTATATTTAATTTTATATTTAACTTTTTGAAGAATCACCAAACTGGTTTTTTTCTGGCCACGTTTTTAACGTAGACCTATAAGGCCAGTTGGTGGGGAAGAGAACCTTATAAAGTGAGAACTTCCAAAATCCCCTCCAGAATTTAGCAGTAATGTCAATTACAGAGCAGTCTGAGTCGAGCTCTCTATTTTGACGTTGGTAAGCATTCCTCTGCCACCTGAATTGAGTTTTCACTGGAGGGCTTTTAGCCTATGCTCTCGGACTGCTAGTTGTATAATTGAAGAAATTGAAGAATGGTTGGAGATGTGTAACTAGAGTCGGAGCTTTTGCAGTGTTTTTTCCCTAATCTTTGTCTTCAGTTAAAGAGAACAAATGCTTTACCTTTCAATTTAGAAGTATAATAATCTGGAAGTTTCAGACCTTCATCTGATATGCTTTAAAGTAGTTTTAAATGAGAGTGCTCAATAACTGTTTTAAATTTTCTAGCATGTCCCTGAAGAAAAAAATTAACAAATCTCCACGAGAATCCATGCCAGAATATTTCTCAACAATTTCTAGCCCTTTGTATTTAGAAGGTTTGCATTACTAACATTTCTGAGGAGTTTAAGAATTTCTTGAGAAACTACAATATTGGACTTTTTTAAAAACTCAGTGTTTTACATATATGCTTTGAGGTGCTGGCCTATGGTTAGCTTCCCCCTTGGAGCTGAAATATTTTATACTTGGAATTAAGCCAAATCTCTGACTTGCATGCTTTCAACTTATGTTGCCTGCATCCAAGTCCTGGCATTTGAATGGTCTTTTTCCTTCTTCTGACTACTTTCTAACTTGAAGAAAAATAACACTTTCCTTTTAAGACTTGACTCTCTCCCCTCTTCACCCATAAGCAGATGTCTTCATACTATATGTACCTGCAATGCTATGAGGAGAGAGAATATCTTATTTTCCAACTCAGGAGGATTACCCTTAAATACCCTCTAGCCTGGGAATCTCCAGAAGAACTGCAGGGAATTCCAGAAACCTTTTGAAATTCTGTGCTGAATAGTTCTCTAGTGGGGAATCATAGCTTGTATCATATTCTCAAACTGGTATATGATCCCCAAAAAGTGAATATCTGGTAGTTCTAACAATGCCTGGAAACAAAAGGGACACACTTGGATGGTGTGTGATCAAGCCATGAATATTTTTCAGACTTTCAACTGCAGAGTCAAAGCAATACCAGTGAGAAATGGCAAGAATCAGTGGTACGAGGTTTGTAAGGTCACACTGCAAGTCACATTGCTTACTTGAGCAGAAATAATCCCTTTTGCATACTGGCTTTCCCCATCATCTTATACTTACAGAACTTGTCATTTTTAGAAGTAGGAACAAACCTTTAAGAAAACTTACCATTCTCTTTAATATTTTGCCAATCCTCAATTATATGCATGTCCCTTAGCAGGTGTCCTGCACCTTCCTTAAAGCTATTTTGTGGCCCTCACTACAACAAGGTGCTACTGAAAGTGGCGGAAGAGCTTAGTTCATTGCTTCTGGACCTTGGATAGTCCTAGGAGATCTCATCCAAAGCCCACCAGCTTTATAACCTCTGAGCTACTGATGGACCATGGGGGCTTCAGTGGATGATCCAGTGGAGCTGCTGACAGGAAGCTGTTTTCAAGGGTCTATCAAGAGTAGATGCTTATGATGCTGAAACTGGTTTCTGGGAATGAATCAAGGTGGCTGGGACTGTTAGGGCACTGAAAGTACCAGACTCCTTGCAGAGACAGAAGAGCCAGAGGTAAGGGCAGACAGAAGAGTGTAATGCTATTATCCCTGCTCACACTGGAATGTCACCTTCTACCCTGAGGCCTCCAGTACTTGTACAGAGTATCTTCGCCCACTGCCAAAGTATTTCTTTTGACTATTTGATCATATCGTTCGGTTCTCTGAAATAGTTTTACCTTCCATCTGCCCTTTACTGATCTCCAAAAACCACTTGTGGTCCCACATAAATATCGAAACACCTTTTTTCAGTTTTAGTTTCTGCACTGTGGTCCTTATAAACAGATTCCAATTCTTTAAGGCAAGTTACCAAACAGAGCGTCTTCAGGGGGAAAAAATAGTAAGAAGCACAAAGGATTGTTAGCTAATTATTTTAACTGATGTGTGAGGGAAGAAGACAACTGACGTTGTTTGCACACCTGCTGTGTCCCGTTCACTTTCTGTGTATGGTCTCATCTACCCCTCATGATACATCTTTGTAGTGACTGTTAGATATTTTTTTACATATGAAGAAACCAAAGTTCACATAGTTTGTAAGTGAGAAAGGTGGAATTCTGTTCCAGATCTGATAGGTCTGAGCTGCCTTGCTTCCCCTCCATCCATCAGAGACAAGCAGCAGCAGAGGCATTTCCTGAAGGTTTGTGGTGGCAGTAGCTTCATGGGAGAGGGCCGGGGGTTTTGTTTTCAAGCTGCACTGTGTGTTTAGAAGTATATTGTCAGGGCACCTAGGTGGCTTGGCAGGCTAAGCATCTGACTTCGGCTCAGGTTGCTATCTCAGGATCTTGGGACCGAGCCGCACGTTGGGCTCCTTGCTCAGTGGGAGTCTTTTCCTCTCTCCCTCTGCTACTGCCCCTGCTTTTGCATGTGCTTGCATTCTCTCTCTCAAATAAATAAATAAAATCAATCTTTAAGAATATATATATATATAGAGAGAGAGAGAGCGCACGCGCGAATGTGTGTAGGGTAATTTGGGGGGTAACTAATCTAATTTATAAGGACACTAAAGTCCCTGGACATTTGCAAGTCTGTCCTTGGTGCTTCCCCCAAAGGACTATATGGGACTGATTAGAATGGAAATGAAATAAACAGCTAATAAATAGGTCATTTTTAATTTCTAGTCTTTGCTTAAATTATTTTTGGTTTTCTTTATTGCAGTGAAATGTCACAAATAAAAATCCAGAGAATTTATTACAATTTTAATATGGTGGAAGGTAGAGCAAACATGGTGAAAAAAATCCAAGAGGAATATTAATAATTAAATAATGAAAAGGTTAAATTAACTTGAAAATGTCCTTGAACTTAGACAAAAACATGTACTACAGATACAGGTCTGGATCCCCTTTGATACTTACTTCTGGGAATCCCAAGTAGTAAAAGGAGCATATTAAGAAGGAAACCTTAGAATAGCACTGGATTGAAAGTTAATAGAATCTAAGTCTTAACCCCACTCCACCCCTACCCAACCCAACCCCATTCCACTAGCAGTTCTGGCTCATTCCTTCCCTCATTCAAAAAATATGTACTGATTCCTATATGTCAAACACTATTCTAGATGCTAGAGATTTGGCAGGAAAAAGGATAAACAATATTCCTGTTGCATCAAGCTTAAATTTTAGAAGAGAAAATAGACAAGAGGTAGGCAAATTATATAGATAAATGTATATAACTCTCTTTATATATCTTGCTATATTCTATAGAATGTTATACATAATGTTTATATTTATAGAAAAGTTTTATAAAACAGGGCACCTGAGTGGTACAGTTGGTTAAGATTGGGATTCTTGGTGTTGGCTCCAGTTGTGATCTTGGGGTCATGACATTGAGCCCTAAGGGGCTCTCCACTTAGTGGGGAATTGCTTGAGACTTTCTCTCCCTCTCCTGCCCCTCCCCCAGTGCACTTACTCACTCTCACCTGCTCTCTCAAATAAATCTTTTTTTTACAAAAGTGCTACAATACAGGGCACCTGGGTGGCTCAGTGGGTTAAGCCTCTGCCTTCGACTCGGGTCATGGTCTCAGGGTCCTCAGATCAAGCCCCGTATAGGGCTCTCTGCTCAGCAGGGAACCTGCTTCCCCCTCCCTCTCCCTCTGCCTGCCTCTCTGCCTACTTGTGATCTCTCTCTCTCTCTCTCTGTCAAATAAATAAATAAAATCTTAAGAAAAAAAGTGCTACAATAGTATAAAATGTTTTATAGACAGTGGTGTTAAGATAAAAATTAAGTAGTAAAGGGTGAGACAGTGCAGGTAGTGTAGTAATACAGAGCTGTACTTTTTTTTTTAAAGACTTGTTTATTTATTTGTTTGAGAGAAAGAGTACATGTACACACATGTGCAAGAGGGAGGTGAAGGGGAAGGGAGAGACAAGCAGACTGTGCACTGAGTGCAGAGCTGTACTGGGGGCTCCACACTGGGCTTGACATGGGCCTCGGTCTCACCACTCTCAGATCCTGACCTGAGCCAAAACCAAGAGCTGGTCACTTAGCTGGCTGTGCCACCCAGGTGCCCCAAGTGTAATATAGGTAGGGTGGTCAGGAAAGCCCTCTGAGAAGCTCTTTGCCACTGAAGGGACTCAGTCTCTTTATACCTAAAATGAGAGCATTGCTAGGTTATCACTAAATGACTGCAAAATTCTTTGCTTTCTGTAAGGGACACATCTTTGGGTCAAATAATCTTTTATATGTATAAATTATGGTCTTTGTTGTCCATTGATCTCAAAATATAATAAGAATGTTCATTGATTCCCAAGGTTAATTCCATGTTACATTCGGGGAATTTACACGGAGAGTTAAATGCCTTCCCAAAGGTTGCATAGTAGTAAAAGAAGGATTAGAGCTCTCAATTCCTGCCATTCTCAGTGTGAGAATTCCATCGCACGATACAATATAATAAGTGGAATTGAAATGTCAAAGCAGTTCAAAGTACATTAAAGATGTGTAAGCTATGATGGACTAAAATATTTACAAATAAGGAATTGGATAAGTATATCCCACTGTACTCATTTATGGGAGGCAAGTAAGCCATGTGATATGCTTTGAACCAGTAAAATAGCAAATCCCCCCCCCAAGAAAATCTATAATTTTAATCAAAAGTTTGTTTCAGTCATTGAGATTCTGTTATTGCTGCTTACAAACATTAAAGTCAATCAAAACATCAGTAGCTTTGCAAGATCAATATTTTTAATATGTTTGCATTGCAGTACTGCAGATTTTTGGCTAATGGATCGCACCCATATTGATTTCCATGGGAAATGTTAGTCTGATACTGAAATAATTAAAAAAAAAAAAACACAGGGATTATTGGTTTGGAATTTTGAAGGAGATAGAAGTATAAAAATTGGTTATTGACTAAATTGCTTGGGGTGAGTGAACCTTGGGCACTTGCAATAAACTTGTAGCACTCAGTCATTACTGAATACTACCTTAGTCCCTTAAACTGAAAATTGATCAATAACTTATTATAACAATGCAAATTGTGGTGAAATAACAGACTAGCATGTAAGAATCACATTTTATCAAAACAGATATGCATAAGCATTTGTAAGGGCATATTGAAAACACCTACTAAAACTTAGTGACTGATTATAACTGAGATTTCTGCTGAAGATCGTTTGAGTAGCATTTTTAAAGAGACAAACTGCTACAAAATAACAGTAAAAAGAAGCATACAATTATCATCGTATGAACAATAATGAAAGTGGGAACACTACAACATGTTAACTGACAGTTACTGTTATTTTGATTCAGAGCAAAATTACAATTGTTACTCTGTTCTCAAAGCATTGGAATGATGTATGCAAGCATTAGAGTAGATACAAACTCATTCCCCACAATATGAATCTAACGCACATTACATATCTCTTGCTTTTTAGCCTTTAGTTAGGAAAAGTCGTATTTTCATCCAGAAAGTTTATTCTGTTCTTTCATTTGGTCATCATTATAAATTTATGAATCCTTTGTCTCTCAAAGGCAATCTCTGTTTTAAAGAGAACATTTTTTAATGTTTCAATATAGGTTCAGACTGGTGTAATAGTACTTAGAAGTAGCATTTATGTATTTTGTTGCATATTTTTATTTACTTAATTTTTAAAATTGTGTTATTTCTATATTATAGAAACATTTATGTGCTTTGAGATTAAAAGATAAAACTGAAAATTAGCTATCACCACTGTTAATTTTTGTTGTGATCTCTATGCGCATAGTCAATTTTTTTAATAATAAGTTGAGCTCTATAAAGAAGAGAGTGATCTTGAGTCCTCTCACTGCATGAGATGCTAAAATCACATAGTACATGGTCAGTCCTTTTCACTTTGGTGTTAATCTTTGCTCAATATTTTTGCCCAATGTCTTCCATCCTCTTCTGACTTCTACTTATCTTTTATCATTGTAACTAGCATTACCCCCAAATTATGTTGATAAAATCTTTTTTTTCCTTTTCAGTTTCCTTCTCAGATATAAATTTATATCTGAGACACATCTGTGTCTCCCCCATCATTTAACTGTTAGGACATTGTGTTTTGATGGATCCAGTCTTCAGAATGATTTATGAGACATGAAGTTTCACTGTTTCTAATGTTATGTACATCATACCTGAAAATAATCAGGTTATACAGTAAAGATATTTACATGTAAGCTGTATAAATATTCATTCAGTTTGCACTAAATCACTGAATGGCTTTCTGCCATAGATATTATTAGAAAAATTATCCTTTACATGGTCATTAAAATGATGGGATTCTAATTCCCTAGCCTGCCATTTCCACATTTTTCATATACAATTGCTCTTCCTATTGTTTATGTCTTTCTAAGAATTCCAGTCGGAATTTTTATCACTTATCATTGTCACAAAATGTAATTTCTTCAACAGATAGGATTTGTGTAGTCCCAAGTTACACTTTACAGTTGTCTAGCTAGTCAGGGAGCTGGGCATGATGAAAATGGGGAATCATCAGCTCTTAGGAATCAAGCCAAGCAAATACATAGTTCTGTAAGTTTCTATAGCCCACTTTCACACCCACATGTACATCTGCTCAGAGCCCTTATAGATTTTTCTTCTAGGTCACTAGGCGCAACTTCTACTCAGAATGGGTACCATCTAACAACTATCTGGAAGAAGTCACGTAATTTGTGATTTGGTCCAAAACATCTGACTCCTCACTGTGAAGATATTTAAATTTTATTTTCATGGATCCTTGTCATTTGACAACATCCATTGCATCCAATGGAGAGCACTCAAATTAAAAGAAGTTGTTCTCCATTTATTAAGAATGTCATAAGACAGAAGGAAAAAGGATTCCAAGAGCTGCTTCTAGTGCAAACTTTTTATATGAATGGGCTGGCGAATCTCAATGTCAGAAGTTCATACCACAGTATGAACAAGATGACTTGACTTTAATTTGTAGACAAAACAGACTTATTCATTCTAGATCATGCTGATAAAAACTCATTCTGTAGTCACACTATTTAGATAGTCCATACCAAGCATTACTTATAAGCAGCTGGAAAATACCCAGAGGTATTTATTCATTAATAAATTCTTTTACAGGCATGCTGCTCATAGAGTGGGCAAGATAGTGGTTATGAGCATAGACTCTGGAGCCATACCATCTGAGTTGATGTCCTTTCTCTGCCACTTTCTGTCTCAGTGACCTTGGACAAGTTGCTTAGCCCCTCTAGATTTTCATCCCTTCATAGGGTGTTGTGAGGATTAAATACATGTGAAGCATTTATTACTTGACTCTGTTCTTATATCTATGCTGTTGGAAGCAGAAATGAAAGATGTTCAATCTCCAGTAGCTTTCTCACTAAAGTCCCATTCCTATAGTCTGGGAGAGGGTCTTCTATCCTCTGTCCCCATGGCTCCCTGTACCACCCTTAGAAGTGTATATTACTTGTATAGTATCTATATACTTGTCCCGCCCACCACCATTAAAGTGTAAAGCTTCAAGAGGACAAAAACTGTATCTGTCTTTTCATCATTATCATTTCAATGCCTAGCATATGGTTTGTACTCTATAAATAATTATTAGGTCACTGTTGAATGGAATGTAATACAAGAAGTATCACAAATGTTAGAATATTCATCCCTAGTTTTGCTTTGACTATGCTACCATCCTGGTTTCTGCAGAGACTGACATACAATGAGTGATTGATTTCAACTTCTTTGCACTGGCCTCTGCCTAGAATGTTCTACCCTTAGATATGCACAGCGCCCACCCCATCATCTCCCTTAGGTCTTTATTTAGATGTCACTTCAGTTCCTTTCCTGATTACATCATCTAAAAATTGCATTATCTCTCCTTTCTCTGTTCTGTTATATATCAGGTAGGATTTATGTTAGGCCAGCCCCTCATGGATTGAGTGATTTGTTATGTTTTTTTTTTTTTTTTTTTAAGATTTTTACCTACTTGACAGAGAGAGAAAAATCACAAGTAGGCAGAGAGGCAGGCAGAGAGAGAGAGAGAGAGAGGGGAGGAAGCAGGCTTCCCGCAGAGCAGAGAGCCCTATGTGGGGCTCGATCCCAGGACCTTGGGATCATGACCTGAGCTGAAGGCAGAGGCCTTAACCCACTGAGCCACCCAGGCGCCCCTATGTTTATGTTTTGTTATTGGCCTCCCCTACATCTTACTGGAATGTAAGCTTTGTTGGTTTTGTTCACATGTATCTCCAAGCATCTGGAACGGTGCCTGGCACAAAGTAAGTAGGCACTTTTAAAATACCTGTTTAAAAAATAATAAATAAAATAAAAATAAAATACTTGCTTAATTAATAACTACAGTGCATTCGTGCTACCAGTTTAGAAATAAGTGGAAGCAAAATTACTGTTCAAGGATAATCAACAAAGAATTAGAAACAAGCTGGGGTGCCTGGGTGGCTCAGTGGGTTAAGCCTCTGCCTTTGACTCAGTCATGATCCCAGGGTCCTGGGATCAAGCCCCACATTGGGCTCTCTGCTCAGCAGGGAGCCTGTTTCCCCACCCTGTCTCTCTGCCTACTTGTGATCTCTGTCTGTCAAATAAATAATAATTTTTAAAATCTTTTTTAAAAAAAGAATTAGAAACAAGAAACCTTGAGTTCCAACTTGAGCTCACTCATTTGTGCTTTTGACTGTGCTAAATATATATACTTCACCTCCCTGGGTCCTTAAATCCATCCTCCAAATTCTAAAAATCATCCTTACCAAAATATTCCCCCCAACAGCACCCTGAGGAATGTATTGCAACTTATTTCATAAAATAATATACATCTGAGGTTATCTCTTTAAAGTAATAGGAGATTCCAGTATTGGAGGCATTGTTTTAAATGATTAAGCCTTAAAGCAAACTGGTTCTTTAAGTATATGAATATGAACTTTCCATAGAACATGAATGAGAATCTGTGAGATTTTAATTAAGAGTAATTAAAATACCTATATTAAAATATGTTTCATTCTACCAGCTTAGCTTTTTTAATAAAAAGTTTATTTTTTTACATGTTACAGCATAAAATGCTACCTTGCACCAGTATCAGCAGGGAAAATGTGGCATGCTGAAGTAATACAAAACAATGTGATTTATAAATTAATTCCCTGCATTATTTTTTAAGCATTTTTTCATTAAGATTAAACTTTCATTTGGGTGTTTAATTGAATTCATTATGAAGAAATCCCAAAAGCAAAAAACTTGAACAAAAAAATTATATAGAAAGTAGAAAGGAGTTCTATGTAAGGCACGTATTAAGGAATAGAGACTCTGACATGCACGAGGTGAGATTTTCATTCGGCTAGCTGTTTATAGGATTATTTACCTACATAAATGATATGTTAGGGGTACCTGGGTGGCTCAGTGGGTTAAAGCCTCTGCCTTCTGCTCAGGTCATGATCTCAGGGTCCTGGGATCAAGCCCCGCATCAGGCTCTCTGCTCAGCAGGGAGTCTGCTTCCCTTCCTCTTTCTCTGCCTGTCTCTCTGCCTACTTGTGATCTCTGTCTGTCAAATAAATAAATAAAATCTTTTAAAAATAATAATAATAAATGATATGTTATAAAATGACTTAAATAAGCTTACAGTAATAAGAAGGAAAGTCTTGGGGCACCTCGGTGGCACCATCAGTTGAGCAACCGAGTCTTGGTTTGGGTTCAGGTCGTGATCTCAGGGTCGTGGCACTAAGCTACACATCGGCCTCTACGCTCAGTACAAAGTCTGCTGCGATTCTCTCTCTCTCTCCCTCTGCCCCTCCTGCTCATGCGTGAGCTCTCTCTGTCTTTAAAATAAATAACTAAATCTAAAAAGAAATCAGAAGTAAAGTTTTTAAAAATTTTAAGAAGGCAAGTGATTGGTTGCTTGGATAAGCAAGAAGGCCAGGCATTGTATACCAAAACAAGGTAATTCCCAAGTCTTTGTAAAGGGGAAAGATATGCAGAAAATATTAAAACCCAAAGGAAGAGCAAACAAATGAGAGAATCAGTAGTTATTAGGATAAATGAAATGAAACTTTCTCATAGACTAAGATTTGAAAAGAGGGTTTACATAAATGAGTAAGAACTAAATAAATATGAAAAAAGAGAGGTGGGTGATCCTTTTACTCAACATGACAGGAGTATCTAACCAAACTTAATCTTTTTTTTTTTTAAACATGGGGATTGAACTCACAACACCAACATAAGACTGAATTGAGATTAAGAGTCAGATGCTTAACCAACTGAGCCACCCAGGTGCCCCACACTTGTCTTTTTTTTTTTTTAAGGTATTATTTATTTATTTGTCAGAGAGAGCAAGAAAGAGAGCATAAGCAGGAGGAGAGTGGCAGGCAGAGGGAAACGTTAGGTTCCTGGCTGAGCAAGGAGCCCAGTGGACTCCATCCCAGGACCCTGGGATCATGACTTGAGCCGAAGGCAGAGGCCTTAACCCACTGAGCCACACAGGCACCCCCCAGACTTGTCTTTTTAAATGAGAGTGACATGAAGAGAGAAGAGCCATGAGCATGGAAGGCATTATGGTATTTTTATTCAGATTTTCCCCACCAAAACCAAAAACCAAAAAAACAAAAAAACCACCTCTCCCTTTTCTTATCATTGCATTCCCTATATCAGTCTCTCTATGCCAGTGGTAAGATAGAAATAGTACCTAGAATGAGTAACATATTGAAATAATGACATCCCCATCCATGCAACAATATTTACTGATCATTTACTGCATATGCAGTATATTCTGCTGGTAGAAGCATAAAGGACAGTAGAAAGGAGATAAAAATCCATAAATTTAATAATTTAAGGAGAAAGGAATAAGGATCACAAGGGAAATATTGGTAGAAAGTAATAGAGAAATTTGGAAGAGGGTGTGATTCTTTTTTTTTTAAGATTTTATTTAAGATTTTATTTTATTTATTTAAGAGAGAGAAATAGAGAGAGAGAATGAGAGCAGAGAAGTCAGTGGGAGAAACAGACTCCCTGGTGAGCAGGGAGCCTGATGTGGGACTTGATCCTGGGACTCCAGGATCATGACCTGAGCTGAACAGTTGCCCAACCAACTGAGCCACCCAGGCACCCCAGAGGGTGTGATTCTAATTACAAGTTCCAACAGGTCATTCAGGGATTGAAGACAAGAAATCCATTAAGCTGAACTTTGAGAGATGGGTAGTTCATAATGAGTTCTAGAAGGAAGAAGAATTTTTCAACTAGGATTGTCAGCATGAGCAAGAAGTAGAAGTCTCAAATATGTTACATAATCATTGACAATAGCAAGAAGGGAGTTTCCTAGGCACATGGTGGGTGTAAATGAAGAATAAGAAAAAAAAAGTTGTAGGTAGAAAGGGCATCTGACAGAGAACATTAAATGGTAGGCTAAAGAGGGGTTTTGTGAGTGTGTGTGTGTGTGTGTTTCTTTAAGCACTGGGGATCAGAAGTTTGTGAGGGAAGAAATAAACTATCAGCACTATACTTCAGAAAGAGTAATCCAACAGCTATGAGTAAAAACATATTAAGGAAAGGCTGAAGATAGAGAATATGCAATCCAAAGTTCATTTTAGTCGCTGCAAAAGGTAATAGGCCTAACTGCTGGTGATGAGAGTGAAAAGGAAGAGAAGATAGAATCCAAAGATTTACCGACATAGAATCCATGGGACTTGGCCATGAGAGTCATCTTCAGTTTTTCTTAAAATAGGTCAGTTAGTTATGTAGTAGAATCACGGAAAGAATGGGACTCAAAACAGAGAGGTTTTAGGGGAGGTTCAGGAAAGACTTCATGTATGGGAGATGTTTGGAAGTCAAGTTACTATAGTGGGAGGCCAAGAGCAGCTTTAAGCCACTGGGCATTGGAAAGGTTGGTAAAGAATGAATAGAAATTGAGTGGGATGCCTGAGTGGCTCAGTTGGTTAAGAATGAATAGAAATTGAGACTTGGAATTAAACTACTTAAATTCAAACTTTATATATTTTTAAGTTATTTTCAGGATTCAGATGATCTTGCCCTCTTCCAAGATTACTAAACCTTTAGAAAATTTTCCTCTGGAAGCAAATGATTAGTTTTGCAAGTCAAAAGGAGGTGACATAGACTGAGGCAAGAAAAAGGTGGTAACATAAATTGGGAGATGGTTAATATGGGCATAATCTAATTTTGATGGGGAATATGTAGAGTAGATGTAAACCTAAGTCTTGACAATTTCTTCTGATGGGGTACCATGGTGACAACATTCCAACTGTGTCCATTTTGTAATAAATGCTGCCAGTTGTAATCTATGTATTACTACACAGTAATCAGTCTGATATGTTTGCACTAACTTTTTGACTCCATGTTCCCCTCCAACATATCCTTTCTTAGGAGGTTAAACACAACTTGGTCTGTTTGTTGTTTACACAGTAGTTTTGTATCTTCTTCCACCCAGGAAGTAAGTGCATTTGAAGGAGGGATAGGCTTTTGAAAAGCCCCCTTAAGCATTCAACTTTTTTTATGATTTTGAAACTGAAGAGAAAAAAAAGAAAATATTAAATCAAGAAAAAAGTCAGGCTGTTACATTGGCTCATGAGGGTCTTTGTTCTTCAGTCGCCCAAACCACTTCCAAGTAAATCTCAAAAAGTCTTCATGACTTTATGCACAGTCTCAGATTCCTATCACTTCTGGTGTTCTAGTGATCTATGTCTGCATAAAAAACCAGCCAAAAACCCAGTGGCCTAAAACAACAATTTAGTATCTTTCATGGTTCCATAGGTTGACTGAGCTTAGCTGGGAGGTTCTTGCCTAGGATCTCTCATAGAGTTACAGTCAGATTCCAAGTGGGACTGGACTCACCGGAAGGGTCAGTGAGCTGGACACCTCAAGTGACTCATTGACATGGCTGGCAGTCAGTGCTAGTTATTGGCTGGAAATTCAGATCAGGCTGAGCACTGCACATTACCTCTCCATATATTGGGCTTAAACCATTATGTGCTGAGCTCTAAGAGGGAGAGTCTAAAGAACATAAAAAAACTTGGAATCATAGAGAGTAACTACAAAACATATGACTTAACCTCAAAAGTCAGGCAGCATCATTTCCACCATATTCTGTGTTTAAAAACAAAGTCATGAAGTCAACTCACATTCAGATGGAGGAGGCTATTTAAAGACATTAATACCATGAAACATGGCTTATGGTGAGGATGGA
This sequence comes from Neogale vison, assembly GCF_020171115.1. Classification (NCBI taxonomy): domain Eukaryota; kingdom Metazoa; phylum Chordata; class Mammalia; order Carnivora; family Mustelidae; genus Neogale; species Neogale vison. Next base: position 199,394,105 of record NC_058091.1, read on the forward strand.
CAGGGGCTGGGGAGAGAAAGTCTCTTTGGGAACTAGCCACTACACACAGTAAAACAATAAAGGAGGATTATCAGGGGGAAAATAGACCAGTATCCAGTAGGTATGGGCATTACTCAATGATGTTTCTGGTGAAATTGATGGTACTTATTAACTCCCTTCCTTTTAGAGAAGTTACTAATGTTTCATTCAATTCTGATTTCAGATTCTAGAGCTCTTTTCCTGGTTTCGTTTCTTTAAAGATCCTCAGGTCCTTTATCAGTAGACCTAAATCCTAAATGTCTCTCCAGAGGTAGCCAGACATGATAACATGAAACACTTCTCATATTATATTGTTCTCCTTACCCCTTTGTCTCTGGTCCTTACAAGACATAGGCAAGGGCCCATTTTATCTTCAAGGTGTATCCAGCTATTATTAATGTAAGTACTGTATGCTTGTCACAGGCAGCACAAAGAAGCATATGCCTGCTTCTACTGTTAAGGTACAGACAAAACAAAAGAGGAGAAAAAGGCCTGTGTTGGTTAAGGTAAAGCTAAGCTGCTCTGACAAAAGGACCATAGCTATATAAAGGATAGAGAAGTTTATTTCTCTCACACATAGCACTCCAAGGTGGGCATTTCAGATGGGCACATGGCTCTACCCCACACAGCTATGTTCACAGACCAGATCCCTTCCATTCTGTTTCTCTGCCATCACATAGGTGGTATTGTTACCTGCATGGTCACAGCTGGGCTGCGTGTTCATCACTATTCAGGATCACAAGAAGAGGGCTATGAGAATATACCCACTTCCTTAAGGAACTGGCCAAAAATGACACCAATCAACCCCACATTCATTGCTTTGGGAAAGCCTCTGTCAAGTGACCACACGTAACTGCAAGGAAGGCTAGGAAACACAATATATTGAGCATTTATGTGCTTTGTTATAGTTTAAGCCATGGTTTTCATGAACAGTTAGCAGTCTCCACGATGACATGTAAATAAATTACTACAGAGCAACGTGCTCAGTATTACACTAGAAAAACATACAGAGTGCTAGGAATGCACAGTGGAGAATCACCTACTTGAGTGTTTAGAGATGGTTTTCACAGGAAGTAAAATTTGAACTGTTTCCAGAAGTAAAGGCTTAAGAAAAATAGGGCATTCTGTGCCTCCCCCCCAAAATAAGATCATATGCCCAGGTGTAGAATACAGAACAGTGTAACAGATTCAGGGAATGGGAGAAATTTTAGTATGGCTGAGCACAGGAGCCAATGAGATGAAGTGTTATAGGAAATGAGGTAACCCCACAAGATAGAGGGTAGGTGTTATAGGAAATGAGGTAGCCCCACAAGGTAGAGGGCTTTCTGCTAAGGCATAGCTTCGATTTTATCCTCTTGGGATAATGGGAGCCCTCAGAAGTTTGTAAGTTGGGACTAGCATGATCAGACTGATGGTTATGGTGTGAGGATAGACTGGAGGAGAAGAGATTAAACAAGAGGAGGCTTGTTAGGAGTAAATTCAGGGGTATGTAATGAGAATTAAATCAGAGTGGTTATGATGGAGGTGTAGGAAGAAGGAATGAATTGCTTGGCAGCAGAGACTACAACTTGCTGCTTGGATAGAAGGGTTGAGAAAGAGAGATGAGTGCTTCCTACTTTTGTAAGGTGGATATTTGGTGACACCATTAACCAATACAAGTCCAAGAGGAGAAAAAAGTTTCCTAGAAAAGGATTTTTCACTGGTGGTAATTTTGGGTATCTGCCAGATATCCACATTCCTGACCCATTTTTGCTGTGTTTGGCAGTAAGGGAAAGAGCACAGGGTGAGTCTGTGGACTAGCTTGACTCCAAATAAAGAGCTTTATTTTTTAATTATGTGAACAGACATCTAGGAAAATGCTGTGTCTTAGCACTATGGGGAACCTCTTTGGCCTTATCTAGTCTGTGACAGTAAGACTTTCAATCATCACCCCTTTTACAGTGCCAGCAGTGCCATGGCTTTTGACACAATACTCATCCACTAATGTTCAACCACTCTGCACCTGCCATGTGCCAGATTCTGTTCTTAGGGCCAAGGATACAACTCTTACACAACAAACAGAGTATCTGCTCTCAAAAAGCTAAGGCCTGAAAAATGTAGCAGTTAGTTGTTTCTGATCGGGTAGGGTAGAATTATAAGTAGGGGGAAAAGGTGGAGGCACGTAAAATAGTTTTCTAGGTTCAAGGCAAGACAAAAGGAAGAGAATACACAATACATTTGAAGACTGAAGTCTGATATTGCTGGAGAGTAGAATAGTAAGTAAAAAGACATCAGGCTGGAGAGAGAAGCAGGAACCAGATTATAGAGAGCCTTCCCAACCTTGTAAAAGAACTTGGAAAGAAGTGTTCTTAAAAAGAGAATATAATATGATTCAATTTGCATATTCAGTGAATATTCTCTTATAAGGAGAATACTTTAGAGATGACAAGACTAAAGCGAGACTAGTTAGGTTTTGATGACCCGAGTGAGGCAGTAGAGATGGAGAAAAGATTTTGATATGAAGAGTCAGCAGGACCTGAATTGTTGGGTGGTCAGATAGAAAACATCAAGGTTGATAGCCGAGTTTTTGGTGTGGCTAATTGTATGGATGTTCTATCATCAACAGAGAAAATGAAGACAGGAAGAGAAGCTGTCTGTTGGGGGAATGATGAGTTTACTTTTGACACGCTGAGTTTGTGGTGCCTATAAAACTTCCAAGCAGAAATGAACAGTAAGCTGTTAGATATACTGACTGAAGCTCAAAAGATTTGCAAGTGGTAGGACTGATGAAGCCACCTTAGGAGGACATGTTCAGTGAAAAGCAAACATTTGGTGGCTTTGCCCAAGACTCTACAAAGAAAGAGCCACCAGAGAACTAAGGAAAAAGGTCAGAGAAATGAAAGCCAGGAGAAGAGAATGCTCTGAGTCAGAGGGTTGGTCAACAGTGTCAAACACTCTTAAACGTCTAAGGGATACTGAAAAAGTTAAAGTGTGAATCATTATTTTGATCACTGCTCATCTAGGAGAAAAAAAAAACAAATCTGTGTTTATTTGATAAGCAGGAAGGTTGAACATATTTTTATATAAAATTGGCCATTTAATGTTGAGTGCTGTGAAGTGTGTAAACCTGGTGATTCACAGACCTGTACCCCTGGGGATAAAAATACATTATATGTTTATAAAAAAATTTTAAAAATTTAATTTAAAAAATTGGCCATTTATTTTTATCTTCTAAATTACTGGATATTTTTTCTATTGAATCTTTGTCATTTCCCTATTAATTTGTAGTTCTCTATAAATGATGGGTAACAATCCTTGTTATTATATGTAATGGATTTTTGCCCAATTTGCCTTTTATCTTTTCATTTTACTTATAGAGTGGATTGGGTTTTTTTTAACCCATACCGAAGTTTTTAATATTTCTGGAAGCAAAAATGTCAATCATTTTTTCTGTAGTTTCTGGTCATATTGTTGTGCCTCAAGTCCCACTCCATAATTATACACAAATTCTCTTTTATTTTCTTGTAGTGCCTTTATTTTTTTCAACCTCTAAGTCATCACATCTGGAGAGTTATCTAGGATTACAGATTGTGTGGCTGAACAGTGCTGAGGGCCCAGTCGTGGTTGATGATGATTCGTTTATAGGGTTAACAATCTGTTAGCCAGAGAGAAGCCAGTCATCTGGGTTCATCCAACACTGGAGTTTTCCAGGCAACTGCATTTAATGGACAGTGGGTCAAGGCAGTTTAGAAAAACATATTGAAATGTTGGACATAGACTCTAAGCCATTAAGGAGGGAAGTAAAAACAGAAAAAGGCTGATGAGGGAACGGGAGGATGAATGGACTGGAAACCCTAATAGGATACATTTTTAAGGTTGGAAAAGGGGATTATTTTAGTAAGATGTTTAAAAAGATAGGAGGTTGTGATCAAACTGGGGTAATATCTAAACTGTTATTTCTCCAGAAAAGTGATGTGATGACCAGTTAAAAATTAAGAATTGTTAGTTGAAGTGGCGTAGAGGAGAAGGTCACTGAAGATCAAAGATGGTGAGGTCAGAGTATTGGATAGATTATGCATGTCGGTGTTAAGAGTCTCCCAACTTGGGTGAAGTTAGGTGAGAGTACAATGAAGAAAATCATCCTTTGAACATCTGGGTCTTGTCTCACCAACACCTTTGGCAGTCAGTCTTTTTTTACCTTTAAGAGACTCATCGTCAGTTGCTAAAGAATAAGAAGTCAGAGTTTATATTAAAAGTCAGTGCCAAAGTCAAAAATCAGAACCATCTGCCTTTTTTGCTTCTGGGGATATATTCTTTTGTGGGGAGGTTTGTTTGTTTGTTTTGTTTTGTTTTTTGTTTTTGATTTTTTTTTTTGCATGGAGAACCAATAGATAATGTATGTAAAACCCTTAGTGCCAGACATATATTAGTAGTCAGTCCGTTATGGTAATTATTATTATTATATTAGAGGGAGATGATTTACATGTGTTTCAAAATTGGTGTTGGTTGGGGCACCTGGAAGCCTCAAACAATTAAGCATCTGACTTGTTCTCAGGTTGCAATCTCGGGGTCCTGGGATCAGGCCCCTCCCTGGGCTCCCCATTCACCAGGGAGTCTGTTTCTCTCTTGCCTTCTCCCTCTGCTCCTCCCCCACTCATGCCCACTCTTTCTCAAATAAGTAAGAAAAATCTTCAAAAAGTATTTTAAAATAATAAATAATAAAATAAAATTGGTGTTTTTTTAGTATTCCTTTCAAATTTAAGGTCTGGAATTTCAGCAACCCTGAGCCAGTATAAAAATGACCAAGTAGGGACGCCTGGGTGGCTCAGTTGGTTGGACGACTGCCTTCGGCTCAGGGCGTGATCCTGGAGTCCCAGGATCGAGTCCCACATCGGGCTCCCAGCTCCATGGGGAGTCTGCTTCGCTCTCTGACCTTCTCCTCGCTCATGCTCTCTCTCACTGTCTCTCTCTCTCAAATAAATAAATAAAATCTTTAAAAAAAAAAAATGACCAAGTAGTTTCAGCATGTGCTTGTTTCTGGAACCCCCAGGAAGGTTGGGAATGCATCTGAGAAGCAATTAGAACCCCATTTTCAAACCTGGGGAAAGTAAAAAGAGGCAAAGAAAGGAAGAAGCAACTAGAAGGAAGTTTTTATATTTTAGATGGAGAACAAATACTTGGTTTTCTTTCCTCTCACCTTGGCACCTTTGCTTATTGGGATTCCTGAGCTGCACCCAAGAGATCAGAAGTAAATACTGGGTGAGGTTCAAGTGTCTGCATTTTCAACAAGTACTCCTGGTTAGTCTGCATTTCTTTTTTCTGTCCATTTGTGGGAGATGGTATGAGGAAGAGGGTAAAGGTATATCGATATTTTATAAGTTTTTAAATTTTATTTTCAGTCTGGAAAATACAGTGGAAACAAAATAATTGCACAAAGAATGCACACAGAAGAATTTAAGATTAACCGTTGTGTAGGTCTCCTTTCCTTCTTTTTTTCTTCACCCAGTTAAAATATACTCTGTTGCTCTTGTCTTAATAATTTAAAAAAAAAACCTAAACTCTGTGCTGCTAAAGTTTATATTCATTTTTATAAATTAAAAAGGAGAATAAAAGCCCTAAGTATAATAAGGCTGCTCTATAATCTGATAGCACCCTTCCATAGCGAAGTTCAAAATAAATTAGAAAACTTTTCAGTACTATTCAATATAAGGCATTTCTGATGAGAAATATTCTGAGTACAAGATCTAGAATGATTTAAGCCAAGGACTAAATAAATACTTCAAAGCCACAGAATCTGAGATTTATTTTGTTGTCCACTCATGATGAGGTAGTACACAGAAGCATAACTTTTAGTTGCTATTTACCCGGTTTTCACATTAGTTTGAAGTTAGCAAGTAAAGAAGTAATGATTCTCACTGTGACACCTCAGTGTGTAGCAACACGGCAAGAAATATAAATGCTGCAAACTGGATTTGTTAAGATAACATAGTTAAATACTATGAGAATTCTAATATCTACCCATTCAATAACCTATGTTCACTTTTTTTCAAATTTTACCTTATGTGACTTGGTTGCTAAGTAGAGTTTGGGGGTTTCTCTTAGTATAAATGAAACAAACCTCTGTGCTAGGCATTACAAGAAGTTCCAAAGGGAATTAAAGGTACACCTATGCTATAAAGACTGGAGAATGGCTGAGACTTTGTGATTAGATCTCCAAACAGCTGGTTCAAGTAAGAGTGAGTAATTCAATCACCCGAACTTGTAGAGTCTTTTTTTTTCTTTTTTTTCACTGCTATCTGTCTGCATCTTGCCTAAAAGTGTACTAAGGGTAATCAGGCCTATTTGTGTATGCAAACTCAGCCGCACTTCGTTGATTCACTTCTTCATTTAACAAATATTTACTGAGCACATGCTACATGCTTGAAACAGGAGATAAGTGGCGAATGAGACAAATGAAGAAGGTAATGATGTTGATGATGATAATAGCAGCTAATGTGTATTGAATGCTCCCTGTGTGCAAGTATTTATGTGAATTAATCCTCACAATAACTGTAGGAGGCAGATTCTATTACTATTCCATTTTGCAGGTGAGGAAGCAGATTTACAGAGGTCTCAGAGCTAATAAATAGCGCAACCAAAATTCAGACACTACATGTTTGAATTCAAGCACCAGATTTTTAACTAGTAAACTATCAGGTATCTATTCCTTTTCCTCATGGAGCATATATTCTAGCAATTCATTTACTTAACAAATATGTGTCATCTGTTATGTGCCAGGTGTTGTCGTAGGCCTGGGGCACAGTGATGAAGAGACCAATGGGATCATTTGCTGTCATGACTTGTATCTTCCAAATCCTTTAATAAGTGTTAAAAAAGGAAGAAAGTAGACACATATTAACACAAGAAATAAGCATAATGACATTTATAAGAATTACAAAACTATTGAATAGAGTGCAATGTGTTAATAAATACTGTACATTCATATATTCAGGAAGGGCAAGATTATTTTTATACTTGAATAGTTCATTTTACTCCTGGCTGAAACTGTATATCTTACTTAAAAAAAAAACCTCTTTGCTTGATCAAAACTTAGTCAAGAGCTGCTTCTTTCAGCTACTAAAAGGGGAAAACTTATATATCTAAAAATGCAAACATGGGACACTGGGTGGCTCAGTTGGCTAAGCTGCTGCCTTTGGCTCAGGTCATGATCCCCAGGTCCTGGGATGGAGTCCCACATCGGACTCCTTGCTGAGTGGGGAGCCTGCTTCTCTCTCTCTGCCTCTGCCTGCTTGTGCTCTCGCTCTCTCTCTCTCTAACAAATAAATAAAATCTTTTTTTTTTAAGATTTTATTTATCAGAGAGAGAGAGGGAGAGAGCGAGCACAGGCAGACAGAATGGCAGGCAGAGGCAGAGGGAGAAGCAGGCTCCCTGCCGAGCAAGGAGCCCGATGTGGGACTCGATCCCAGGACGCTGGGATCATGACCTGAGCCAAAGGCAGCTGCTTAACCAACTGAGCCACCCAGGCGTCCCATAAATAAAATCTTTTTTAAAAAAAATAAATAAATGCAAACGTTTCATGAGGTGAGAAGTCATTAAGGCCATGTGTCGCTTGACGTTAAATTTTATCCAAATTTCAGAATAATTTATCATTGAAATGCTAAATACTACTGTACAACACTGATTTTTTCATTGGGCAAGACCAAATGAATTTTGAAGAATGAAAAAAAGTTTCACTATAGTCTAATTTCTTAATTTCAAACTACTGCTAAGTAGTTTGTGAATTTATCTAATTAATTTGTTAATTATAATTGATGACCTTTTAAAATGTTACTGGATCAGCCTTTTTATTTAAAATTTCTTCATTTGGGGGGGTACCTGGGTTAAAGCCTCTGCCTTTGGCTCAGGTCATGATCCCAGGGTCCTGGGATCAAGCCCCGCGTCCAGCTCTCTGCTCAGCAGGGAGACTGCTTCCCTTCCTCTCTCTCTCTCTCTCTCTGTCTGCCTGCCTCTCTGCCTAATTGTGATCTCTGTCAAATCAATAAAACCTTTAAAAAAATAAATAAAATAAAATTTCTTCATTGGGGTAGAAATCTTTTTTGGAAACAAAACTATTCTTTCATTGGTAATAAGCCGAAGCTATTTAAGAGTATTTAAATTAAGAAAGACTAGAGTTTTGGGGGTGCCTGGGTGGCTCAGGTCGTTAAACGTCTGCCTCGATCCCAGGGTACTGAGATCAGGCCCCACATTGGGCTCCTTGCTGTGGGGGGTGGGGGGGGTTGCTTCTCTGTGTCCTTCACCCTCCCCTTCACCCTGCCCTTCCCCCTACTTATGCGCATTCTCTCTCTCAAAGTAAACAAATAAAATCTTAAAAAAAAAGACTAGAGTTTTAATATTGGGTAGGGTTTTAATATTTAATAACTATTTCAATTATATTTTAGGATGTGTTTACATATAAAGGTTGTAAATGAGTATTCAGTCCCCTGGTGTAGGTCCTCTTCTTTTCTGTGGTTTTTGCTTTGTCACAAATGTCACTATTACCGTCATTTTAAATGAGATTACATAGAAGAGCGTGCGCCAAATTTGGCACACAAGGCTTATACCTGGCCTCACTGAGCTTTTGCAAATGTAGCCAAACGACATAAAAACTTATAAATAATAAATACAAATAAAAAGAGATTATAACAGTTTTATAAAAAACAATTCTGATAACAGGGTCAGAGGCTGGATACTGTGTTCATTTATGGAGATGGTAAAGCCTGAGCTGAATTTTGATAGAGAAGTTATTGATAATTTTGTGAAGAGAGGAAGGCATTCTAGGCAAAGAAAAGTAGTGGGATCCAATACAGAAAGTGCTTGGTAAATCTAGTGATATTTTGGCTGGAGTTTGTTCAAGGAAATTGTGAGATATAAAGTTAAAGTGGAACGTACAGACAGCATCCTGAAGACCTAGAGTTTGAACTTAAATTTATAGACCATGAAGAGTCATTGAAAGTTTTTGAACGGATAACATGATGAAGGCAACATTTTAGGAGGATTAACTAGCCAGTGCATGTATAAAATAGGTTGGTGGGATATCACAGGAGTCCGGGGGTAGTGTTACCCAAACATTGCCTCTTGGAATAGTAATTTTGAGATATAGAGATAGTGATGAAAGCTCCTTTTGGAGGTATTTCTTTTCTCAATGAAAGAAAGGAAACGTTGCATATTAAATTTTCCTCTTGGGATTACAATGCACATTAACACATTAAAGGCCTATACCAAAGAAGCCCATAATTTCACATACTTATTTGCACATAAAAGACCATTATCCGTTGTTCATTACCTATCTATTCATAAATATATCGTGTTCCACTGAAATCACTTTCAGTATTTAGAAATTTTGATCTTATCAAATACCTACTTATTAAGAAGTCCATCTAAGAAATAATAATAGTAGAGGGAAAAATGAAATTCAGATAATTTTTAGAAAGAAACTTTGACATCAGTTAGTCCAGACCTTAACTTTAATCCTGATAATCAGAAACTAAATGTCACCTTTGACTGTGATGCCTTTCTAGTCAAATTAAGTATTACCTTAATGATATCTCTGTGCCGGTCCTCTCCCTGACTAAATCATAAAACACCGAAGAATAAGATTAAGCCATGTATTATCATCTTTATAATCTCTACGTCTGGCTCATAGCAGGTGGCGGCAAAATACTTGTTGAAAATTGAAAGTGATGAGAAAACTGGAGAGTTTGCGACTTGCCCGTGGCCACACAAATGGTAGCAGCATACATTGAAAATAAATGAATTCCAAGAATTATGTATAAAATATTAGGTGTGGGAGTGATAAAGAAACTTGGAAATGAGAGACCTAGTACATTCCAGATAGAACTGTAATACTTACTAGCAGTATGATCTTGATCAAGTCACTTAACCTCTCTGGGCCTCTATTTCCTCATCCAAGATCCAGCTCAGGAATACAGGGAGATCCCCATTTTCTATTACTAAAAATAATCAAAAGTTAACTGGATGTTGTATTTTCTCTTACAATGGAAATATATTCTTATGAGGGACTGCATTTAAATACAGAAAACCTTTTAAGGATTTACTTCTTTATATTTGTACTTATATAATATTCCTGATTTCTCAACTTTTTCTATTTTCTTCTTTTACCCTTTTTTTCAAGGTTTATCAAAGATCATGGAATCTTTAAAAGTGTACCAGTGTGTATGCTTATGTAATATTAGGACTGAAAATTTTAAATCTTAAAATGTGAAAGCTCCAGTTGTCAGAAGATCATAAAGTCTTTACTTTTAAGGACTGTTAAAAATCACCTTCTGTGAGATCTCAGCTTTGGGATTTTTTCTGACATTTCAAGACTTAAATTTGAAAGTGTAGAATCTCTATAAATACAACATTACCACAAGCCCAAAAAAGTCAAGAAATTCAAAAGGTTAGATTCTTACTAACTCCTCTCCCACATTATGCTCTAAATTGAGTTATGCATCTTAGAGTTAAATACGTAATCAGGAATACTTGATGTGAAATACAATTTAAATTATGACATATTAAGCTTTTCTCTTTGAATTTTGGGAAATAAAATTGTATATGTAAATCATGCAATATCACATTTTTTGTATGTGCCCTTAAGGCTTTTTTATGTTTTCTTCACATAGTCCCCTCATTTACAACTTTATCTTGCTGTGGACTAACCATATGGGAAATCCACTATTTTAAACTTAAGCTATTTTTGTGGTGTTACTGCATAAGAAAATGCCTTTAGAGTGGAAAAATTATATATTTTTTACGAGATTATATAAATAAAAATTAATTTTTTTCTAGTGGTCATTTTTTGGTTCAGTTCAAAGTATATAATTTTTAATCCATAAATATCTCTAGTAAATCCCCATTGCCATGGCCAAGTGAAATGGAAGATAATAAAGGAGAAGTGCCATGAGACCTGGCCATTTTCAACGTGTTGAAGATTTAAAATTATGTGTAATTTACATGAGACATATAAATGAAAGGATAGACTTCACTATGATTTTTTTTTTTTTGCTTTAAAAATAGGGTATTTCTCTCTTGCAGCAGCATCTCACATCTCATACATATGTGCATATTTAGTTTTCTGTGTAGCATTCGGTCCCAAGAACACTAATTATAATTTTAAATTATCAATAAGATATCGGCTTAAAGTACAGTGGATGTTAAATTTCATGTATCTTTTAAGATTCCCTGTGTAAAAGCAACTACTTTTTGTCTTTATTTTCATTTTTAAAATATTCTTGTGAACTTTCAGGCACTTCTCTTTTGCCTTTTAAAAGTTAAGAACACTCTTGGGGCGCCTGGGTGGCTCAGTGGGTTAAAGCCTCTGTCTTCGGCTCAGGTCATGAGGATTGAGCTCTCTGCTCAGTGGGGAGCCTGCTTCCCCCTCTCTCTCTGCCTGCCTCTCTGCCTACTTGCGATCTCTGTCTGTCAAATCAATAAATAAAATCTTTTTTAAAAAAAACACTCTTTGAATTTGTAGTGTGCAAACAGTAGGTTGTTTTTATGGCTAAAAAGGTATTACTGATGATACTTCGGCTCGGCTACAAGGGTACAAGGGAAAAACCAACACATGGCCCTCAGTTCACATTCAACCACCTAAAAGTGTTTCTCTGAAGCCCATGTTGGAAATAGGTACAGAGTAGTTTGCCATTGATTTGCTGTTATGCCACTATACTTATTTATCAAAAAGCCTAGATTACACTGCATTTAAGTTTTTGCTTGTTTATTTTTCGTCTTTGAGATAGCTCTGCCTACCTTGATTGTGGTTGCCCCAGCCAAAGTTTGCCAAACAGTAGTTCCCCAGAAGTCCTGTTACTGTCCTCTGATTTCCTGATTTTTACATTTTCCTTCTTTTCAGAGGTTAAACGGGATGCTCTAATTTTGTTGTCTTTCATAAATATGAAAACACAGTGTGACAGAGGCAATCGTGTTGAAACTTCTGAGGAACTAACATGTTATTTCTGTAGCAGGTTCAGTTTGGGGAACTATATACAAAAGTTAACACTTCTCTGTAAAATATCATTGTCTGGGGTTTGGTGCCATAGCAGAGCATCTGTGTAACAGCCAGCTCCCCAAAGTATATTCTGCTTTTTGTATAATGGGGTTATTTTAGGAAATGGCTCTTTTGGCCCAAGATGTGCTACCCTCTCAAATCATCTTGTGGTCCCTTTAAGCGCTTTCAGTGTGCTTTGCAATCATTTTCATTCATTATCCACTCAGTTGTTTCATCATTGCTCTCTGCTACACATTGACATCCGGTTACACAGTAGGTAAGAGGTAGAGGTAGAACTGAAAACCCCAGGACAGGGAACAAGGCCCAGTTTGGTCTCTTCTTGGCTAAATTCCATTTTGGACAGCTCTTTGTTTTTCTTTGATGTGTGGCGTTTAATTGCTTATCTCTAAACACAAGGCTCAATTGGTGGGAGTTTGTGTGGGGAGAGCCATTTGCCCTTTCCTGAATTAAAAAAACTGAACGTCATTAACAGTTTATTTTCCACAGAGAACCATGCTGTAAGTGTGTACAAAAAAAAAAAAAAAAGTTATTTTCCACTGCCCAGTTTTGCCCATGCTAGTCCCAGATTTATGTCATGACCTCACAATAGCCTCTCGTGCCCGCCTGGCTGCAAAGCTTGATTATTTTGTAATTTGATCTTCGTGGGGATTCCAGCCGAGCTTTCCGTTTGCTCGTGGGCAGCAGAATGTGGCAGCATGCCTGCTCACTTGCCTGAACCGCTATGATCAGATTACGCCTTCTCAGCATTTCTCGCATTGGCTGCCTGTGAAGTTCAGAGAAGCCTGAAGTAGAGACGGAATAGGAACTATTAGAGAGCTCGTGGAATCTTGGTCTCCTATGTGTCTCCTGTTAACAGAATCAGAAAATCACTCCACACTGAAGCTCTCTAGCTGTACAATTTTGTCAAGTGAACTTTTTTGTGCTATGCAATTTCCAAAAAACCATTTTCTCAACGTTAATGTTATTTTTAGAGTTATCAGTTGGGTTTTAGCTTTCAGCTTTTAGACATTTCCATAACATGTTCAGGATCTTCATAAAAGATGAGAAGATTCTACTTTTCGTTATATGTTGTTAACAACAAATCATTACAAGACATCACCGTTAGCAAAGTACTCTTCTCTCTGTATTTTTCTTTCAGCCAAATATTTATAGAATGATGATACCTGTCAGCATCTTGATGAGAGAGCATGACTGCATCCTCTCTACGTGGTGGGAGAACACAGTGTCCAACCTGGCACTGTGACATGACGTGGAAAATTCAAAACTCATTCTGCTTCCCCTTTTAACTGAGCACCAAGGATGTGAGGCTCTCCCTGATGCACTGAGATACAGTGGTGATCTAGATACATAGTCCCTGCCCTCCTGAGATCACTAGTTTAGTCTTGGAAGTAAAAGCTCTTACATGGTAGACATAGGTGGATGCTTTTCAAAATTGTTTTAGAATGATTTCAGATTTTGTGAAATGTGAAGCAGAGAAACTGAGAGTTGGAAAGTTCATTTCTTAGAGTTTCTTTCTTGTGGAATCCTCTCCATGGTATTTGTTCATGGGAGTGAATAAAATACACAATTCATGTTTCATTGTTCAGAAATGAAGAAATCATGATTATGGGTTAAGAAATAATCTAAATTCCACTCAAAGCTCGATTAAAACAGTTTTGCTTTCTGACACCATCATTCATACGTTCAGTGGACCAGCAAGAAAGCTTGGAAAATGAAGCATAAACAATGTGATGCCAGTTTGCTTTAAAATCCCTAATATATGTTTTGTAAACAAAGCTTAGAAAACTTCATACTCTACTAATTAAATAACAAGAAAGATTTTATGAACACACGAAAAGCCAGAATTTAAAATGCCTTCAGGGGAACAGGTGCTGTAATGACATCACTGTGTGTCACACAGCTTTTTTTTTTTTTTTCTTGATACTTACATTTGGTCATAATGGAAAGAAATTGATTCCAAATGTGTTTTCTTGACCTCCTTCTCCATTCATGTTAGTGCCTAACCTTAAATGATGTTTCTACAATCTCGGTTGTATTTACAGTAATTATATGCATAATGTAGCATATTATTGTCCGGACTTCCTGTTTAATCAGTACAGAGCTTCTTACAAGTGCAGCTGAAAAGGGCAAACAAAATTAAAGCTTTATATACCAAAACAAGTTTGATTTGCTAAGCTCCCAGCATTCCAAAGTACACAAATTTGTTCCACTAAGTTTTCCGATGGCTTGCAGATGGGCAATGATTAATCAGAGAGCTAACTGTGAAGTAGTTTGCAATTAAACTGGAAAGCTCTGAAGCATGCTAATTGAATCAGAAAATTAGAGACACTGAACAGTAATTGGCTATTTCTCATGCAGCAGGTGCCAGGCCACTCATCTGTGGAACAAGGTATTTAAGGCACATTAGCACTAGTAAAAATACTTCTTGATATGGAACAGTTAGATTTTCTGCTCATTTTCACCATGGATGTCAAAACATACAGCTGTGCTATCTGGTACTTGCAATTCATGTTTGAAGAATTTAAGTTAGGTAAACATATGGGAGAGAAGTGCTGGGCAACCTCTAAGTGCACAGGAAACGTTTTTGAAGTGAAACCTAAAATGAGGGGCTGAGGTTTTGTTTTTTCAACCCAATCACTTTTGCTTTCTTATGGTACAAATTTAGAAGTTGGATTTTCTGTTTAGTGTTAGTTTAAGGCAACAACAGTATAAATCTAGTACTGCTGTGAGCTTACTAGATACATAAAGCCGATTCATATCATGTCTCAGCATGAGTTTATATCTTCTAATTAGTACCACCATTTTATAGAGCGAGCACATGCTATGAAAGTTTGTTCACCATGCCAATAGGGACCAGGACACATAGTTTTTCTTCAGTGGAATGATCTGCTGTAGGATCTTGAACAACTGTAACCCAACCAGTGGGTAACCAGGCAAGAATGGGATTTAATAAGTTCAGTTGTAGAGACTTTTTTTTAAAATAATTATCATTTTCATAATATCAAGGGTGGGGCATATGATTTCTGTTTCCCTTTGCTTTAATTAGAGTTGAGTATTGTTATTAAAAGGGAAAAACATAAAGGAAAATAAAAACATTCTAATTTATACTGTCGGGAAGCAGAATATTACAATATTCACATGCTAATCATATCACTTAGCAGATGACTACAGAAAATAGTGAGTTTGAACCAAGAGACATAAATTATAAATTGCAGTAGTACATAGGGGATATGTTATAACTGTTGTCTCATTTAAATTGAGACAGGGAGTTTTCTCTGCACAAATAATGTTCCTTCATTAAGTTTTAAAGTCTCTTTTATAATGTTTTGTTAAGAACCTTTGGCAACATGTTACCAAAACAGGTTTTAAGTAGAACACGCAGGTTTTTCAAAGCAAAACACACTACATGCAAACATATACTTCATGTCTTTAAGCTATAGAATTTTTTTTTCTAAGTTTAAGCAAAAGCTCCTCTTTGGTAGGCCTCCTTCCCCACCCCCAATAAGCCACGTACATTTTACATTCTTTAGTTTGAAAGCAGTTCTGAAACATTTACATGATCAATGTCTTTTGCTTGAGGGATAAAGTTTGCTCTTCCATGGACAAGTGAGAACATATTGATCATTTTATTCTATTTGCTATTTCTAAATTCAATATACCTCTTGAGTCGATAAGCGAGATCGAGAGCATATTCTTTTTTGTGTGTGCCTGGTTGTAGCTTGTTCTCAAGATCCAAGATACATTTTTGATTAATCACGAATGCTCTGAGGTCATGGAGAGCAAATGTGTTTGTGGAGTGTCAGCTGATGCTGTCAGATAAATGTCTTAAGCTTAGCCAGGGTTCATGCCCCAGCTTTAGGCTGTGCCAAATGTCTCCCCTTGTTGAGGAAGATAACAGCTACACTGGAGGCGACTGAGCTGTTTGTTCACTGAAAGGGCTGACCTTGCCATATGGGGCTACAGTCAGGTGGAGAAAGAGTGTAGATGTTTTAATTGAAACTTTACAAATTTAAACTTTTCATTTGATCAGAAGATCTTGGTGTCCACTAATTTACATTCTGGCCTTTATATCTTGTCTGCTTATAACTACGTTTCTCCAGTAATTCAGATTAGTCTACTCAGGATGAGTAATTTCTCCAGTATTGTTCTCAGTGTATTCTGAGACTATTTTGGCACTACCAGTGTGTTATTAAAATACTGCAAAAGCATGAAAATGCTTATTAGGATAAAAGGATATATTTTTCTTTGGATATATGTAGTAGAAATTATCCTTGCTCTGTGTTCTGGGTTTTGTTGTTGTTGTTGTTGTTTTGTTTTGTTTTGTTTTTCCCTTCAAATCCACAAAATAAAAATATGGTCTGGGCAAAGGGAGGTCACTTGTGTTAATGACCCTTGTCCATGTACCCTCTTATCTTCAGAGGACTCATTTAATCACATTTACCCCCACTTACAGTAATTTGTCTTCTTTTACTAGACAGAGTCTATAAATAGGAAATAATGACAAACCTAAACTAACACCTGGAGAATGCTTTGTACTGAGGCTTTCTCTATTTGAGACTAAAGGCAATCAGATTGATCATATGGTGATGCATAAATAAATGAACTCTCTGTGGGCTATTTGTGGGCATTTGCTGCAAAATACCTTTTTTAAAAAAAGTGCCTTTCTCCCATTTTACCCAGTCTGTTCTTTTCTCCAAAGAAGCTGGTCTACTTTTCTTTCCTCTCAATAAGTTCCTACTGCCATGGGTATATCATCAGTGCTAATTAGACAAAATAATGCTGTTTAAAAAAAAAGGAAGAAATAACACATCTGTCATGAACTCCCACCAGATCTCTTGGAAATGAGACATTTTAAATATTTTATGCTGAACACAAAATATCTTGAGGAAATGGTTTTATATTCTGTATCCCAAAACAAAACCATCAATGTCAGAGAATAGTATTGCTCCTTGAAAACATTCCATTTGAAATTATTTTCTTTAAAATTCCTTCACACTGGAAATGTAGTTCTCCTGTCTATGTATACCCAGATTGTAAAGTAGAAAAGCTTAATGGCATTGGAGGAAATGAAAGATATTCTTTTAATTTTGGAAACCTTGTCTTTATCAGATAATACTAGAGAAGTGTTACATATCAGTATCTAGAGACAAATATGTTTCATGTGTATTGATATTAGGGAACAAAATGAATTTTGTTTTGATTTGGTTTGGTTTTTGCAGTTACTAACATGACAGACAGACCTAGTAGAAATGAAAAAGACTAAGGATAACTTCCATAGTCAAACATTAAGCTTCTGATAATGTGACTAAAAGAGTCAAATCAGCTTGTGATTTTCTATAGTTTTCTTAATTCTATAAAGATTAATAATAGCTAATGCCCAGATGGCCCTTGCAAATCCTAGTTTAAGTATAAATAAGGAGATTTTTTAATTCTCTTATCTTCAAATTTAAGCACAGTTTAGTTCTGTACTAAATTTTGTGGTCATTGTTTTTTAAAGTATTCCTTATCCATTATCCATGTTTTTTCTTCTGTTCCTCATTATCTTAAGAAATGCTTTCTAATGTACTGAATATCAGTGATGCGTACAATGTTTTTGTCACTCCTTTTTCTATTTTTTTTTAAAGATCTTAATTTATTTATTTGACAGAGAGATTACAAGTAGGCAGAGAGGCAGGCAGAGGGAAAGGGGGAAGCAGGCTCCCCACTGAGCAGAGAGCCCGATGTAGGGCTCAATCCCAGGACCCTAAGATCATAACCTGAGCTGAAGGCAGAGGTTTAACCCACTGAGCCCCCCAAGCCCTCCTTTCACTCCTTTTTCTGAAACCACTGTCTAAAAATGCAGTTGACCCTTCTGTTCCTGTTGTTCCTTGTCCCATCATTTTGTTTGTTTGTTTGTTTGTTTGTTTGTTTTTAATTTAATTTCAGTTAGCCAACATATAGTACATCATTGGTTTCAGATGTAGTGTTCACTAATTTATTGTATAACACCCAGAGCTCATCACATTATTTAAAAAATAGTGAACATTGTCATGCCCAAGAACCAGGAAGAGACATGGAATGGTTTGATTTTTCATATGTAAACCTATTATACTATTTAGAAGACCAGTAATTGATAATGACATAATAAAATATTTATTTAAGATTTTAGAGGTATTCTCAACATGACTTAGATCCACCGGTGGAAGGGAACAGTAAAATAAGCTGATGCTGAGCAAGACTCACTTTGCCTTTTCTTCAAAATTACTGTCTCCTTAGCCATTGTTTGCTCCTGTGCCTGTGTACTTACCAGATCTTTCCACTAAAATCATGAGCTTCATTATATCTCTACCATTTCTATTTTTCTTCATACTGCCTTAGGTCTTGATTCTTTTCCAAGATAGTTCTTTTCTTTCCTCCCATTTAAAATTGAAGTTTAAATGATCATTGATTCGAGCTATCAAGCAGTAAGTCTAAAAATTTAGAGAGTCCATATGTTAAAGAGGTATTTTGGGGGATTATTGAGTGGCTCCATCAGTGGCTTCGACAGAGTGAGCCACTGAGTGGCTCAGGTCATGATCTTGGGGTTATGAGATCAAGCCCCACACTGAGCACAGAGTCTGCTTGAGATTCTCGCTCCCTCTTCTTCTGCCCCTCCTGCTCATGCTCTCTCTCTCATTCTAGAATAAATAACTATTAAAAATAATTAAATAAGTAAAGAGTATTTTCCTCAGCTTTAATCTCTTATTCAGTATAAGCTTGTTTGAAAAATTGCAGTGTCACCTGAAAACTTCTGGAAAGAAATGCCCACTACATTTCCAAAAATTGTTTCTATAAATGAAATTTTTGCTTTATTTTTTAATACTACACAAAGTCTGATTGTGTTTTAAGTTTCTGATTAGACTTGTAAATCCTACTTTTTATTAATCAGATATGGGGATGGCTTCAGTTATACATAAAGATTTTTGAGGAGATGAGTCCTTTTAAGGAGATGAGCTCCTATTATTTGCCATTCAAAACAGATTCTCAATTAACATTGTAATTCTACTTTAGTTTACTTTATCATCCAAAATTACTTTTTTACATTTGATTGTTTATTTTTATTCTTTACTTAATAAAAAAATTAATGCTGGGGTTTCTATTTCTCTATTACGATTCTTTATGTTCTATACTTTTTAGTTGACTACAAAACTAATAGTAAAATCATTAGTGACAATTATTACCGAGTAACAATTGACATAACGGTAATGATGACAGTCCATATTTATTTTCTTAGACTGATTTGGCTTCCTCAAGATTCTGGAGGGTTTGAAATTAGCAATGTCCTGTCAGATAAAATCTATGCAAAGTGTCTTTTTTTAAGGGTTTATAATGCTTCCCATACTAACGAGTAAAACAATTCATCATTTTCAAATATATAATCAGTGTCAGCATTTTGTGTATCACAATGAAAGTCTTCAAACAGTGGCATTCAGGATGCTCCTGTGAGGAACCAAAAGAAAATCACTTTCCTCTTGTAAAGCACTTCTATAAAACCGCAAGTAAGAAAAAACATTAGTACAATTATTTTAAATAGGACAACAGTAAATGAAAGTAATGTGGAACTTTTCAGCATTGTAAAGTGTACAGTCACAATTTCATTCTTACATATATACAGAAGCCTACAGTACTTGAGAAAGTCTGTCCCTTCCTAAACTCATAGTTTTTACTCATTGAAATATAAGACAAATTATGTTTATAATCTTACATTACTCATTATACATAACTAAATACAACAAATAGAGAATGAAATAGTACTTTAAATTGTTCCTGTGGATATTCATTTTGTGGGATTTAAAATAATTGCGTTTTTCCAATACTTCATGACATTGAGAGCATTTCTAAGTACAACTAACACACAGTATGTGGCCTTGAATTACACTAAGTATATTTCCTGGACCCTCAAAAAGGCTACTGAATTTACATCAGCCATGAAGATCCACAGATTTACTCTACACAGACCAGGGAAAAGAAAGGAACAGAAAGAAGGCGTGTTTTGCTGCAGCACATAGAGCAAGGAGGGGACAAAGGCAAGAACTAGGTTATTCAGGAACTTGTAGACCTAGAGTCTGAATTTCTTTTTTATACTAAGTACAGCAGGATGCCCTTGGAGGTTCTCGAGTTGGAAAGGGAGAGGATCTAATTTATAGAGGGAAAATGGATTGGTAGGGTAGCAGGACCACAAGCAGCTGCTTCATTTGGAAGCTGTTGCAGTAGCTCAGGCAGGAGATTACAGTGGCTTGAATGATGGTAGCAGTAGAGATAGGAAGATGTACCCAACATGCCTTCATCCTTTAGATACAGGAAGTGAGGGGATAGGAAGGATGAAGGATGGTTCCTAGATTTTTGGCTTGAACATCTGGCCAGTGTCATTGACTGAGAGGAGGAAATGCTAGGAGAGGAATAGGTTTGGGAAGGAAATCTGCAAATCAAATTTTGACATTGAACCTCGCTGTGTTTATACCTTTAAACACTTATTTAAGGAACTATTCTAGGGATCAGAGAGAGGTTTCATGGCAAGAAAGAAAAACAGCAAATGCATGACTTTCAGATTTTTTTTTTCACCACCACATGGGACTTGTGACGTGAACTAGAAGTTCTTTGACCAGAATATAGAATCTGTAAAACTCATCATTGACTACCGTAGGCTGTGTCCGCTCTCCAACTTCACCACTTCTAACCAGTGCAGATTTCACGCAGTGCAGATTTCACTGTTGGCTACTGTGACGGGCAGTTTCTCAATAGCCCCAACAATGAACACGTAATTCGAAAGCAAGTTCTCCCTCCTTTGATTGCTCTGTTAGAGAATTTTAATAACATTAAGAATTCATAGCTTAGGGGCGCCTGGGTGGCTCAGTGGGTTAAGCCTCTGCCTTCCGCTCAGGTCATGATCTCAGAGTCCTGGGATCGGGCCCTCTGCTCAGCAGGGAGCCTGTTTCCCTTCCTTTGTCTCTCTGCCTGCCTCTCTGCCTACTTGTGATCTCTGTCTGTCAAATAAAATCTTTAAAAAAAAAAAAAAAGAATTCATAGCTTAATGTTGCCTTATAAATGTAGAAACTCTGTTTTATAATAAAACTCCTTTCCCAGTCACTAAGTAACCCTTAGCAAAAACAGGGTTCTTTTTTCTAGTCAGCCCCCTTCAGACTTGGAAAAAAAATTTCTCATACCTTTTGGCAGTCAGGTATGAAGAAGAGAGGTTCCCAGTTCTATGACCATAGTTTGCCTTCAGTTGTTGAGTTTTATCACCTTTTTAAGAGGTAACTTTTTGTGTGTGCTTGGTGTTTTGTTCGTGTGTTCACGACTCTAAGAAGCAAGGATATTTGCTTTGGCAGAATGGTTTTTAGTTTCATTTTTTATGTTGATAACCCAGCAACAATAAGGAAAACCAGAAATGGGAAAGGACAGATTTGGGAAATGGGAAAGGACAAAAGATGCAAATTAAGATGACTTTGAGAGTTATAGTCCCATCAAGTTAATTTAGATACTTCAGAAAGTACCAGTATTATCCAAAATCATTATTGAAACATTTGAGGATCACAAATTTCTCTGCAATTATCAGCTTGGTTGTGTGAACATCAAACTATAGACCAGTCCAGTTTCCCCCATGGCAGATCGACAGACCTGGTAGATTGAGTAGATGCGATGTCTGCGTTATATATTGATGCTAGCAAAGCTATCCATTGTCTCTTTCATCGTCTGATGATCAATAAGGAGAGAACAGGATGAATGATAAGACAGGGAGGGAAGACTTTGATAAGAAGGTGGTCTTACCAAATGTAATGATGCTGAAGAACAAAATACATCATGAAATGAGGTTGGGGACTATCCCTAGGTTTATATATACATGCCATCCCCTGTTCTAAAACTAAAAAACAAAACAAAACCAAAAAATCACAAACTATTAAATAACAGCTTAAATGCATGAATGACGTTGATTCAGATTTATACTTTCTTTTCTGTCTGGCTTTGTTTTGTGCTTTGGGAAGCTCCTGCTTTCTTCCCCCATGGTGTTTTTTTAAAAGTTTCTGTCAACTGAGGGTTGCTGGGGGAAGGGGGACAGGGTGAGGTAACAGGGTGATGAACATTGAGGAGGGTATGTGATTTAATGAGCACTGGCTATTATATAAGACTGATGAATCACAGACCTGTGCCCTTTAAATGAATAATACATTATATGTTAATTTTTAAAAGTAAGTAAATTCTAAACCCAAGGAAAAAGTTTCTGTCAGCCACAGTCTATCCCTGTTCTCTTGTTTTCCTTATGGGGAGAGGCACCTGCTTTGCATTAGCAGTTCATAGTCCTTTAAGCCTTACAAATAAAATAACATCAAGTCAACACAGTGTTTTTGTACCACTTTTCAAGTTAGAGTAATTTTTTCTTAACCAACATTTTTTAAAAAAGGCAAAAGTAAATCTACTTGTGAGAAACCAATATAAAGAGAAATTTAGTAGCTGATGTTATTCATCAAACATTTCATAAATTTAAGTATACAATCATGGGCATTCTAATTTAGTATTTCTGTGCTCCTCCTTTACCAACCAAACCTTAGGTCTCTGAGGTCAACTAAAAGTGACATTTCAGGCTGTCATGTCTGGTGGTCATGACATTCGTTGCGAGCTGTTTTATGAATATACCTTTGCATTGGCTCAACATAAGAATGATTATCTCTAGGCAAATTGTGACTTCACTTTCAAAATATATCCTGAAAAGTCCTCAACACTAGGCATCTCTCAAGAGGTTTTTTTGTTGTTTTTTATAAGGTACTCCTTTATCGACCCATCCCTCTATTTTCTACCCCATCCCTAACCCCAACTCCTGGCAACTTAACCACTTTTTCTTCTTCTTTTTTTCTTAAGACTCCACATATAAGTGATACCATGCAGTTTAGCTTTCTCCAACCAGTTTATTTCACTTAGCATAATACCCTCCATGTTCATCCATGTTGTTACAAATGACATGATTTCCTTCTTTTCTAAAGCTAAATACTATTGTGCTGAATACATATGACCATATTTTCTTGATGTATTTATCTGTTTGTGGACACTCAAGTTGTTTCTATGCCTTGGCTGTCGTGAATAATGTTGCAGTGAACAGGGGAGTGCAGATAACTTTTCAAGATAATGGTTTCCAGTCTTCCTACCACCATTTATTGAAAAGGCTGTCCCTTTGCCATTGTATATTCATGGTTATTTTGTCAAAAATCAGCTAACATATATCCATGAGCTTATTTGTGGGCTTTCTATTCTGGTCCACTGATCTCTATGTCTTCTTTTCTATGCCAGTACCATACTGTTTTGAATCTGATAGGTTTGTAATATACTTTGAAATCAGCAAGTGTGATGCTTCCAGCTTGTTCTTTTTCAGGTTTGCATGGGCTATTCGGTCTTTTTGGTTCCATACAGCATTTAAGATTGTTTCTTCTATTTCTTTGGAAAATGCCATTGCTATTTTGATAGGAATTGTATTAAATCTATAGATTGCTTTGGGTAGTGTGGACATTTTTACAACAAAAGTCTTCTAATTCATGAACATGATTTTTTAAATTTATTTGTGTCTTCTTCAGTTTCTTTCATCAGTGTCTCACTATACAGCGCTTTCGCCTTCCTGGTTAAATTTTATTCCTAAGTATTTTATTCCTTTTGATGCTATTGTAAATGAGGTTTTTTAAAAAAAATTTCTCTTCTGATAGTTTGTTGCTAATGTATAGAAACACAACTCACTTTTTTTGTGTATTCATTTTGTATCTTGCAACTTCACTGAATTCAGTATTTTTAGTTTGGTGGGGGTTTTTTGGTGGAATCTTTATGGTTTTCTATGTATCCTGTCATGTCATCTGAAAATAGATTTACTTTGCAATTTGGATGACTTCTATATCTTTTCTTCTTTGCCTAAGTAATCTGGCGCTTCAGTACTATGTTGACTAAAGTCACAAGAATGGGCATCTTTGTCTTGTTCTTGATCTTATAGGAAAAGGTTTCAGCATATCTGAAACATGGAGTATGATAATAGCTATAGGCTTGTCCTATATGGCCTTTGTTATGTTGGAGAACCTTCCCTCTATACCCATTTTGTTGAGAGCTCTCAAAAAATATTCCGATGGCTAACACTCTCTTAGACAGTGTAAGAGGTTGTAGGTACCTAAAAATGGGAGGTATGATTCTTACCCATTAGGAGCTTTCACTTTAAGGAAAATGCTAATTTTGACTTCAGAAAAACTACTAAACAACCAGACTGTAGGGAAATTAATAGGTTATCAAGAAGAGAGGTGGTGCAGAAGAGCGTTTCAACCTCAAGGAGAAAAGAGCTGAGGGAAGCAGTTGAAGGGGTTTAAAAAAAAAACACTCATAGTCTAAACCATAGAGAGAAGAAACTAATATAAAAAACCTACTCACTGCCAGGATTTTTGACATGTGCAACTCATCACCAGGAACTGATACTACTTAATCCCATCACACTTATTATTTTTGGCATTGTCTTAGAGCATGGATTGTGGCGTGGAGTTTATACTTCCATTTCTATACTCTACAGGAATAAAAATTCAAAATTTCATTTTATGAGCCATAAATTTTACCACATTTCCTATACTGACAACTCATGAAAAAAACTTATTTTTAAGATTTTGGCCTATCACTGTGTGTTGAGAGTCCATGTGCGTCGCAGTATTTACTGACGGTCTTCTACGTACAAGTACCATGCTAGTCTGGAACTTTTAAGTCAGAAGTTCCTGAACATGAGTTGTAAACCAAATTTGAAGAAAACCAGGGATATACATTGTTGAGTTGGAAACCATTCCAGGGCACAGGTGGAATGTGGCAAACACAAAGCTGGAGAAGTGGAAACAAGGGAATAAAATTGAATTGTATTGATTTATTTAGTACCTTGATTAGGTAGTACCTGTCATTTGCTGGAAGATTATATCATCGTCTTTGGAATGGCCTATTAACACAAATTTAATAATAGACCTCCATTCCACTGTTAAATGAGCCAGGACAAGTATTGTTCATTATTATGTTTCTCTAAAAAAGGCTCTAGCAATATTTTGCTAGTTTAATAAATTTGTAAAAGTTGACCTAAGCACCAAGGGGTCTGGGTTGAAGAAAAATACTTTTTTTCCCCTTTACAAGTTCTGTGGTATAAAATGTGTACCCTATTTTTCATGAACAAGCTTTCTTTAATCATCCTGTTTTATTTTTCATTATCAAAGTGGGCAACAAAACATCTATATGTCATTCGCTTGAATAACTATATATGGTGTGCCTGGGTGGCTCAGTGAGGTAAGCCTCTGCCTTTGGCTCAGGTCATGGTCTCAGGGTTCTGGGATTGAATGCCGCATCAGGCTCTCTGCTCGGCAGGGAGCCTGCTTCCCCCTTTCTTTCTGCCTGCCTCTCTGCCTACTTGTGATCGATCTCTCTCTCTCTCTCTCTCTGTCAAATAAATAAATAAATGAATCTTAAAAAAAAAAAAGAAAAGAAAAGAAAGAACTATATGTACTCTGAATAAGATCCAGATGCAGAAGACCTGTGAGTGTACATGTATTCAAATGAAGGTTGAAGTCTTTAAAGATATCCGCTCAGGTATCTTATGTAATCTTCTATCAGGATTGTATCTCCATTTCAGTTTGTATGACACTACCTGTTTTGAATAGGATAAAGACTCATTGTTACTGTCAGGCCTATTTTCAAACTAAATATTCATCCAGTCCTTTGTGGCTGCCATTTTTATCACACATTTAGAACGGCTTCCCTTTGCCGATCTGCCATCTTCCTGCAAATCACTGTTTCACTTGTATGATTTCTAGTGAGACAAGCTTAGACCTGGCTGCCTTTCTCTCAGTAACAGAGAAAAGAAATGTCTCTGGTGCCTATGCTGCAAAGAAAGTTGATTCATGTGTAAATTATCATTTGGCCTTTATTTGCTTGGCCTGTGGAGAGTACACATGCAGATAAAAGGTTCAGTGGGTCAGGGCTCAGTATGTGCAGGTTTCTCCGGTGGCTACAATGACAGCATTAGAATTGTTGTCGCAGATTATCAGACACACTGTGATGTCTTATCATTATTTATTTGCTGTGTTCTGTGTAAAATAAACCCAAACACCGTAGGTGCTTCTGTAATAATAGGATACCATGTACCTGTCTCCCATTTGTTCTGTTGGCTCACATCCTAAATAAGAAAAACTGGTTTGTGTTTTTCTTCAAGTTGGAACTGGTGTCTTACTGTTTCTGCCATCGATGTTTCTGGCTCCAGTCTATCCTTTTTCTTCTACCTCATGTTTTCATTTCTTCAAACTTGGATGTTGTCCACGTTGTTAGGAAGCACGGATAATATCTTTGTAACACATCCTATTAATCCAGGTAGATGTAAAGTGCTGTTGGGGTACGTATAACTGCTTCTAGGCACGATGCAAAAATTGGATAGTTACAGAAACTGCAAAATCTGTTCTCTGTGACTCAGTTCATTTCCTTTAAAATAAAATTGCTTACCATGCTCATTATTACCTTCACTATTAAAGGAGGACAACAGAGGTTTAGGGTTTCTTTTTTTTTTGTTAGCCACATATCAACTCTCTAGATGTACAGCTAAAATGAATTTATATGGTAGATCCTTGTGTGTGTGTAAAAATTACTAAGAACTGCGTTAATAAATCCCAAAATGATATGATGCCTTCAGTCTATTCTTATTATGTAGGTTTTATGTGTCATAAGGGTAGATACAGAGATATATCTAGATATAAAGAAGGGTAGGTATAGAGCTGATATATCTATTTCTGCAGCTTTTATTTATTTGTGTAATCATATTATGTATATATGTTTTCATATTATGATCCATGTGATTTTTTAAAGTATGTTAAAAACCAAGAGAATATAGTTTATAACACCTACCTTACTAAATTGATGTTTATCAGAACATTATTGATTCATAGTCCCTTTGGTAAGCTTTCCTCTATTATAGTAAAATTAAATGAGTTTCAAATAATGCAGTTAGCATTATAAAATACTGCCTTCATTTTTTTAAAAGTTATCTTTGCTGTTGAAGAAATTATGTCTGGAACCAGATTCCGTGCACTTGGACAAAAAGGTATAATTTTTCATTGCAACTTTTGCCATTCCATTAGGGAAATAATCCACTGTTTTGAGGACGTAGATAATTAACCATATGTTAAATTGCCTTTAGTTCCTTGTCACCAAGGCCTGAACAGCAGCAGGGTGATCTCTCTTTCCTTCTCCTTTCACTTTCTGTTCCACGTTCCATGACCAGGGCCCGACTGAGCTATGGAAGGAGGACAGTCCCACTCTGTTCTTGGACAAGTTTTTCCTGGCACAGTCCATCCCACAGCCTCCCTTGCATTGAACAGGGGAGAGATTGGGATATGTGAAACCTACTTATTCCTTCCCCTTGACCAGTTAAAAACTACTTCTTGTACTCTCCTAATTTTCTTTCTCATCTCCTTCAAGGTGATGAATGATATGATAAATTCACTGAGTTTAGGCCAAATGGAAAATGAAAAACCAGGAGATTTCCTTGCGGGGGAAGGGGTACCACTGGTTCAGCTACCTTACCTTTGTCCAGCGTGGTAACTTTATAGGAGAGCGAGTATTTTTAGCCTCTAAAAACTGTTTGGCGCAGATAACCTGTTTTATCACTTGTGTGACTACAGTGTTTATAGTTTTGTTTTAACCGGGAGAAAGAATGGAGAAAACACAGTTGAGGAAAATAGAGGAGAGTGGCTGACAGAATAAGAGAATAGCAGTAAAACTCAAAAGATGAAGTTATCACGTGTAGACTTGCTTAATCTCACCTATCTACCCAGTGATACACTATGAGGCTGTGCGAAAAGAGGCAATAATTATATCAGGACCATCA
Source organism: Neogale vison (assembly GCF_020171115.1). Taxonomy (NCBI): domain Eukaryota; kingdom Metazoa; phylum Chordata; class Mammalia; order Carnivora; family Mustelidae; genus Neogale; species Neogale vison. The sequence goes on from NC_058091.1 coordinate 199,422,025, forward strand.
TCTCAGTGTTCCTGGCATGCACACAGAGTTGTAAGGAAGTCATATAATTTTGTTTGTACATTTGTATAATTGATGTCTTGCTACAGATATTTAGTTAGATATGTATAAATACATTTCATGTATATGTGTATGGTATACAGCATACAAATAAAACACTTGAGTGTAAGTATGAACAGTTGTGACAATTTTCCTAAGAATATATCGTATGCATCTGTGTTGAGATAGGCATGCTATAATTATGACAATTAAAGACATTTAAAGGTAGCAAACAGATTTGTTTTTATATATAATAATTTATTTACCCTGGTAGCTGAACTCAACACAGTATCTCCTTTTTAGCTTACTTTTATCCATGAGGGGATAATGTGTTTAATTAAGCCCTCTTGTCTACAAGCAGTAGAGACCCACTCAGCTAGCTTGGATTGAATTTATAGTTTGTCTCCTAAAGAAGATTCGTAGAGAGAATATAAGAACTGAACTCTGTACTGAAATTGTAATTTAAGCCATTTAGACTTTTTAATGTTGTTCTAATGTGAAAGGAACAGAGTAAGAGTTACTGTGAAGGTGCTCATCATCTTATCACTGGAAAGTCATTGACAATATTGCTGTTCAAAGCACCTACTCTTGCTACTTGTCTCTCATGAGACATATATTTCTCTAGAGGAATCTGTTTCTCTGTCATGCTCCTAGGCACTATATATGGACCAGCTTCTTCCTTTTGCTCACTTTCTGCCCACTCAGAACTTTGGCAAATGAATAGCCTTTGAGTCTCTCCAGTTCTAACTTGACTTCAGCTGCAGTCCCCTGACATTACCTTGGTTTCTTCCTTCAGATTTTTAAGAAAATCATTGATTTTACATCTCCGTGCTTCAGATCATAGATGACGGTCCTGTTACTTGGTGGCACTTAGAACAGTTTCCATCCCAGGCTCAGTCAGCTGTGGATGGAAGGTGCAGGGTTATATGATTAAAAAAAAAAAAAAAAAAAGACACCCCTGCTTCTATCCTTTGAAACAGGTCTGTAATCAATATAGTTTTTTTTTTTTTTTTTTTTTTTTTTTTTTTTTTTTTTAAAGATTTTATTTATTTCTTTGACAGAGCGAGATCACAAGCAGGCAGAGAGGCAGGCAGAGAGAGAGGAGGAAGCAGGCTCCCCGCTGAGCAGAGAGCCCGATGCGGGCCTCGATCCCAGGACCCTGAGATCATGACCTGAGCCGAAGGCAGCGGCCTAACCCACTGAGCCACCCAGGCGCCCTGTAATCAATATAGTTTTTCTACAGGGGGTAGTTGGTGAGCAGATACCATCACTGACACCTCGTGTGTGTGTGTGTGTGTGTGTGTGTGTGTGTACATATATAAAGCCTGTGCTATATTACACAGGTTAACTCCCTGATACAGGTGCTATGAACCAAACTATTAATGTGATCCATTGCTTAAATGTCACTCCTCAAGGAAGTCTCAGTCTACAATCTCTGAGTGCTCCTGCCATATGCTCCCCTTATACTCTGTATTTTGTCACCATAATAAAACTTATCAGTGTTATTATAATTGCTTAATGCGTCCCTCCTCTGATAAACTCTAAGTCTATGAAAGGAGGGACCATATCTTTCCTACTCACTATTCTGTCCCTGTATCTAGCCCAGTTCTTGGCTTATAACAGTATCCAAATGTTTAAGTTATTTGATTAATAAATGCCTTAAACCTCTAGTAATCAAGAGGTTTGAATTAGAAGTTTAGTCATCATCCAAAAACCAACTCCTCTTCCTAAATGTCCCCCATTTCTGACAGTGACAGTATTGGTATTTGTCACACAGGTACTGATTCATCCCTCTCAACATCATCAAGGCAGTTTTCTCAGTCCTTTCTTTCTCTTTTATCTGTAAGTTTTTCTCCATTGCCGTTGCCAACTGTCTCAGTTGAGGTCTTCTTCACCTCCACCTACCTGGTCTCCTGGGCTCTAAGCTCTCACCCTCTATATATCCTACATAGCTTCCTAAAAAGCAGCTTTTTGCACCTCTTTCTCTGTGAGAAAAACTTGGTTGGCTTCACTTCTGCCTAAAGAATGAAATCCAAATTCTTAAGTCCTTCACTTACTTGTTCTTGCAGAATCTCTGACTGGATTTTCTACTGCTGTCCTACATGAGCTCTTTCATTCTATCCAAACGAGTCTGCTTCTCTCCAAATACATTCTGAGCATCTCCAGCCACCCCGGTCCACTTTCTTCCTCATTCCGCGGGACTTAACTGTGACTCTTCTTTCAAAACCTCCAGGTCTGCTTTCTTCAGAAAGTTGTCCCTATGCCCAGTCCTCAGTAATCACTTCTTTTTCTAAAGTTAGAGGACTTATGGGGCGCCTGGGTGGCTCAGTCGGTTAAAGCCTCTGCCTTTGGCTCAGATCATGATCCCAGGACCTGGGATCGAGCCCCACATCGTGCTAGGCAGGGAGCCTGCTTCCCTTCCTCTCTCTCTCTCTGCGTGCTTCTTTGCCTACTTGTGATCTCTGTCTATCAAATAAATAAATAATCTTTTAAGTTAGAGGACTTACTATCTCTGCCATTCAGCTGCCCTTTACCATAGGCCACCTGACAATATTGGGGTGTTTTTAATAGGTACAGTATGACAGTGAGGAGTGTGAACTGCAGTCAGACTACCTAGGTTCAAATCCTGCCTCCACAAGTTAACATCTGGGTAAACTGAGCAAGTTGCCCAATCCCAGTAAACTTAAGCTCTGTCGTCTCTGAAATGGGAATGATAACAGCACTTTCCTGTTGTGAGAGTTCAACGCAGCGAAACATCTGAAGCGTGGTGAGTGCTCAATAAATGTTTCTTACAAAATTATTTGCTCATTATTGATGAGCTATTTTTAGATACCTGTGATGTGCTGGACACTGCCCTATGTAGAAATGGTATAAAGGGATTAAGATAACAACCTCTGCTAGCAAAGAAGTCACTTCCTCCCTATCTCCCAGTTAGACTCCAAGCCCCTTGCAGTCACCTTCACATAATCCATACATCCTTACTAATAATTTGCTATCCTCAAAAACCCTGTACCAGGCACAGGGAATTACAGAGAGGTGTAATATAAAGTCCATGACATGTTAACTATACGGGAATTAAATTTAAAAATAAGAAGCCCATGATCTTCAAGACCATTTTAACTAAAGTCCCTGTCATTGTGCTTTTGCACATGGTGAGAGCTCAATGAATGTTTACTGGCATCAAAGAGCGTGGCAGTGATGATGCAGACTCTAGAGCACCACAATTTCTAGCCTCTTTTTAGAGCTGTTAACTTTATTTGGCTTCTTCTTGTCTTCATTTTCCACTGAATGAATGCCAGGAAGTCATTTTCAATTTTTTTCTGTCTGATCAAGGCTTAGATAATGTCTGCTTCTTTTGGTAGCTAAATATCCCCCAAACTCCGTTTCATGCTTCAGTGAGAAGATATTATGGTATTGCCAATGGAAACCACTTCACATTTGGGCAACATCATGATGTCTAAGTGGCTCAGATTCAAGTTTCAGTATAGATTCTGGTTCCTGCACATTTGCTGTCAAAAACCACTTTATAGGAGCCAAACTGTGGAACCCTTCCAAGTGTTAGGCACTATTAGAAGTACCATTAAAGTACTGCAGAGCTTCAAAAGATTATGAAATCCTGATTTTTTAACATAATATGTTCTGTGGTACATCCATGGAATTTTAATGAGTCCCTTGTTTCTGTCATGGGGCTAAAAGTGATTAATATCCCCCCATTTTTGTACCTCTACAGGTTTAGAAACCACTCTGAGTTGAAACTTCTGAAATAATTATATACTATTTTATACAACTGTGGGTAGATAGAACAATTCTGATTTTCAAATGTAAATGTAAAATAAAACTTCAAGAAAACTTAATTTTTTTTTTTTTTAAATTTATGCTGTACAGTTTAGTCCCCTCCCTGAGCCCTGTCCCTCTTTACTTCCTTGGTCAGCCTGCAGAGAATAAGACTTGTATAAGACATAATGATTAAAGTGAGGATTTTTGTAATATCAAAAACTACTTAGAGACAAAAATAATTGTCCATCTGCCTGTGGTATGATAATTATATTAATTTAGCATACAATTTATCTCTAGCTTCTTTACCATCAAGGCAGAAAAGGAAATAATAACTGACAAAATCTTCACTGGAAAAGCTAAAAGCATATACACTCTTCGGAAAAGATAGTTTCCTTGCAGTAAGTAACAAAGAAATCATCACATATTTACTTGTAAATGAGCAATTATTTATGGAATTATTTTAGTGTCTCCTTCCCCCACTAGATTGTAAACTCCCTGAAGTCAGTGACCACATTGGTCTTGTTAATCCCCATAACCCTAGCTCCTAGAAAAAATAGTGGTTGAAATTGAAACGAAATGAAATCACGTGGGTTCTTACCCAAGAAAGACTGACTAACATAATGGGACATATAATCCGTGAACATATTTATAGGAAGTCCAGTTAGCATTCCTTATACTGTTGTTTTTTTTAATATTTATTTTCATTTTTTGAGCTTTTTTGAGGTAGAGCTTTAAAGTGTGCATTATAATGAGCCAATATACATAGTGAAAGGATTTCGCCCATCTAGTTAATTAACATATCCATCACCTTGAATATTTATTTTGTGTGTGTGTGTGAGAATATTTATGTTCTACTTTCAGCAAATGTTATTTACGTAATACATTCTTTTTAACTATAGTCACCATGTTATACATTAGATCCTCAGACCTTATTCATCCTATAGTTGAAAGTTTGTATCCTTTTACCAACCTCTCTCTATAGCCAGCAACCCCAGCCCCTGGCAACCACTTTTTTTCTCTCTGTTTCTAGGGGTTTGACGTTTTGTTTTTGGTTTTTTTTTTTTTTTTTTTTGGTTTCTACATATGTGATACTGGGCAGTATTTGTCTTCTCCTGTCTGGCTTATTTCACTTCTTATAATGCCCTTAAAGTCCATTCAGATTGTTACTAATGGCCAGATTTCCTTCCTTCTCATAGCTAAATGATATTCCCCTGTGTGTGTGTATATATATCTTTATCTATTCATCCTTCTATGGACACCTAGTTTATTTCCATATCTTGGCTATTGTGAACAGTGTTGCAATGATCGTGGGAGTGAAGATATCTCTTCAATATCCTATTTTCATTTCCCTTGGATAGATACTCAAAACTGTGATTGCTGGGTCATTTTGTAATTCTGTTTTTAATTTCTTGAGGACCTTCCATACCGTTTTCCGTAGTGGCTATACCAATTTACATTCCTTCCAACAGTGCATAAGGCTTTCCTTTTTTCCACATCCTGGCCAACAATTTATCTCTTGTCTTTTTAATGATAGTCATTCTAACAGGTGCGATGTATTATCTCATTGTGGTTTTGATTTGCATTTCCCTGTTGAGCATCTCTTCATGATACCTAATTATCACATACGTAATCTGCAAATATTTTCCTTCATTTCATAGGTTGCCTTTTCATTTTGTTGATGGTTTGTTTTGTCTTTATTTTTTATTTTGTTTTTGTTTTTTGCTGTGCACATGTTTTCACTTTGATATGGTTGCCCTTGTTTATTTTTACTTTTCACACCTTTGCTTTGGTAAAGCTAAAAATCATTGCCAACACCAGTGTCAAGGAGTTTACCCTCTATGTCTTCTTCCAAAAGCTTTTACAGTTTCAGGTCTTATGTTCAAGTCTTTAATCCATTTTAAGTTGATTTTGGGGTTTGGTATAAGATAGGGGTCTAGTTTCATTCTTTTGCATGTAGCTGTCCAGTTTTCCCAATACCATTAACTGAAGAGACCTTCTTTTTCTCATTGTATATTCTTAGTTCCTTTGTCAAAAATTTTCATTCAGGAACGCCTGGGTGGCTCACTTGATTAAGCAGATGCCTTTGGCTCAGGTCATGATCCCAGCGTCCTGGGATTGAGTCCCACATTGGGCTCCTTGCTTGGCGGGGAGCCTGCTTCTCCCTCTGCCTCTGCCTCTGCCTGCCATTCTGTCTCCCTGTGCTCGCTCTCTCTCCCAATCTCTCTCTGATAAATAAATAAAATCTTCAAAAAAATTTTTTTTCATCCATTCATGATTTTACTTCTGGGTTCTCTGTTCTGTTCTAATGATCTGTGTATCTGTCATTTTGCCAATACCACACTGTTTTAACCTCTTTAAGTTTGTAATATAGTTTAAAATTGGGAAGTGCGATACCTCCAGCTTTGTTCATCCTACTTAATGTTGCTTTGGCTATTCAGAACCTTTAGTAGTTCCATATAAATTTTAGGATTGTTTATTCTAGTTCTGTGAAAAATGCCTTGGGAATTTTGATAGGGATTACATTGCATCTGTAGATTGTTTGAAAAGTATGAAAATTTTAACAATATTTTTCCTCGAGTCTGTGAACACGGAATATCTTTCCACTTACTTATATCTTCAGTTTCTTTCATCAGTGTCCTATTTGCAGTGTATAGTTCTTTTCCCTCCTTCATTAAATTTACTACTAAATATTTTATTCTTTTTGATGGGATTAAAAATAGGATTATTTCCTTACTTTCTCTTATTGATACGGTTCCCTTTTTTATTGATGACCAATAAAAGCCCATGAGGAGAGAATAGAGGAAAAATAAAATGCAATAAAGTTAATGCCTGTAATATAACATTAAATCATGATTCAATGATGAGACTCGTATAGAAGATTGAATTAATTTTTACCATAATTTACTATAACTTTACTATAACCAAAAATGGCCATTCACCCTTCACAGAGAAAAAAAAATTATATGGATCCTCATGCTTATCTAATGTAGATAATAGCCATTTATTTATTTACTAAAAATCTCTGAAGAAGTAAGAAGCATCATTTTAAAGAAAACAGTACATATTGTGTAGCAAATGTTACTGTTGTTTTTAGCAGAAGGGTCTCTATATTATTTGACTTTACTGAAGGTACCGTGTAGTACAAATAGTCTCTCAATTTAATTAGAAGGTTTGTAATGCAATGTCATTTTCATTATAGATAGAATTTATGCATCCAAATATAACTTCCCATATAACATTGAAATTTCATTTTAATGCCATTTACCATAAAGCACAACCTGGAAAAAAGCAGGGATGTCTTGGATCCCCTCCAAGGGGGCATTTGTGCTGTAATCTCAAGATTGGGCCCTGTGGCTTGTTTTCCTCTATATACCCACTACCCATCAATGTCTGACATATAGGCACTTAGAAAATGTTTGGACTAAACAATGGTATAATTTTTTGTTTTGTTTTGTTTCTCTTTTTTGTCCTCATGTGAGTGATTATTGAAGGGCTTAAAGCTGCATGCCTGAACAAATTTCAAAAAGTCTGCCATAGTGTTGTGGGTAGTGTTGGTTTTCCTTTCTTAGATGGAGACAAAAGAAAAATATGTAGGCTGTTGCATTTTTATTTGTTTCTTTTAAAATCTTTTTAAATGTGAAAATATGTTAAAGATCAAAATAATGAACAGTGTCTTATTTCTTCTTTTTACCATACTTTTCCGAAATAAATGTGAATAGTGCATGACTCCTTGAAATTATTTCTGTGGAGTAGATATAGCTCCTTTTAACCAACTGAGCCACCCTGGCGTCGATATAGCTCCTTTTAATGAGAGTCCTATTAATACAAAAGCCATGAAGAAGGAGCAAATTCCATTTTTAACCAAATATACAGTTAAAACTATGTTTCTTATATTTCCAGAAGCTTTTAACAATCATATTTTTTATGATCATTTTACTCAAAGGATTGAGTTCCTGAGAAAAGTAGACCTCTCAACAGATTACAAGAAAAACCTGCATTATCTTGTCATTTTAGTATTTGGAACCTAGCATCTGTATTTTTTTTGAAAAGCATTTAAAGAATTTTTTAGTTATTTTGTATTTTTTCATAATAGTATATTCTTTTCGGGGCGCCTGGGTGACTCAGTGGGTTAAGCCGCTGCCTTCTGCTCAGGTCATGATCTCAGGGTGCTGAGATCAAGTCCCGCATCAGGCTCTCTGCTCAGCAGGGAGCCTGCTTCCTCCTCTCTCTCTCTGCCTGCCTCTCTGCCTGCTTGTGATCTCTCTCTCTGTCAAATAAATAAATAAAATCTTTTTTTTTTTTTAAAGATTCCATTTACTTATTTGTCAGACAGAGATCACAAGTAGGCAGAGAGGCAGGCAGAGAGAGAGGAAGGGAAGCAGGCTCCCTGCTGAGCAGAGAGCCCGATGTGGGGCTCGATCCCAGAACCCTGGGATCATGACCTGAGCTGAAGGCAGAGAGGCTTTAACCCACTGAGCCACCGAGGCGCCCCAAATAAATAAAATCTTCTAAAAAAAATAGTATATTCTTTTCTCTGGAAAAACAACGTTTGAAGTTAAGTACTTACCTCAAGAAAATGTCTGTGTTTCATTTTTAATTCAATTCAGCATTGACTGAGCTCTCAACAATTTCAGAAGACTTTACCAGTCAGTAGGTCAGTCAGTCAATAAATGTTTAGTACACACTTAGTATGTGCCAGGCAATGTTCTAGACACTGCGATGGGACACAGCAGTAGACACAGCAAAGTTCCTGACCTGAGGGAGATTACATTTTAGTCGAAGCATATGGACAATTAATAAGCAAGCCAAAAAAAAAAAAAAAAAGCTAGTAAATAACAAAACAAACAAATAAATGATTTCAGTTGCTAGTTAAGTGTTGTGTTATGACAAACATTTAAGATGACAGTCGGTTGAAGAGTGACTGGGCAGGAAGGGAGAGAGCAGTGTGACTCTCCTTGAGCTAATTGTTCTCCCCGTTTGAGGCTACTTGGTTCTGTTACCACTACTGCCCACCATTGAACTATTTGAGAACAACGTGCTTTCTTTGTACCACAGAGCAATATAATATCACCAACAGAGTCATTTTCTGTGGGAGAAGTGAATGCAAATACACTAGTCCCACCACACTCCTTGCCCTTTCTCTTGTGCAGTGCTCACCGGATGTAAAGATGAAACTTCCCACCTGTTCTCTACCACCAGCTACACAATGTGGTATTCCCTAAGACATGCAAGGAGAATCAGATGCTAGGCAGAAAGAAAACAAAAACCATGTGTTCACTATAGGCATTAAATAGAAATATTTGATGGTGACACCATGTTTAAATGGATAAAAGAGAGAGCATTAAGTTTTCTTTTACCAGAAAATTCTGACTGTCAAACTGATCTGTAATTTGGTTCAATTCAGTTTCTACTTTATATATTTTATACATGTATATCCCTACATATATGAATGTATATAATATATACCTTTAATCATTTATATGCAAATGATATTAACTAAAAAACAAGCTCTTGGAATATATCTAGAGAGTAAAGAACATAAAAATCTAATATTTCTGGTATGGAGGTTCCTCAAAAGTTAAAAATAGAAGTACCTTATGATCCAGCAATGGCACTACTGGGTATTTACCCAAAAAATACAAGAACACTGATTCAAAGGGATACATGCAGCCCTATGTTTATAGCAGCATTATTTACAGTAGCCACGATATGAAAGCAACCCAAGTGTCCATCAGTTGATGAATGAATAAAGAAGATGTGGTATATATATATTTTTTTCAGCTATAAAAAGGAATGAAATCTTGGCATTTACAACAGCATGGTTGGAGCTGGAGAGTATAATGCTAAGCAAAATAAGTCAGTCAAAGAAAGACAAATATGGGGTGCCTGGGTGGCTCGTGGGTTAAAGCCTCTGCTTCCATCTTGGGTCGTGATCCCGGGGTCCTGGGATCGAGCCCCGCATTGGGCTCTCTGCTCAGCAGGGAGCCTGCTTCCTCCTCTCTCTCTGCCTGTCTCTCTGCCTATTTGTGAAACAAGAGAAGGTGCCTGGGTGAGTCAGTCAGTTAAGCATCTAACTCTTGATTTTGGCTCAGGTCATGATCTCAGGGTCATGAGATCAAGCCCCACATCAGGCTGTACACTGGGCTTGGAGCCTGCTTGGGATTCTCTTTCTCCTACTTCCTCTCTCTTTCCCCTCCCTAGCTCACACTCTCTCACTCTCTCAGTCTCTAAAAAACAAAGCAAACAATTAAAGGAAAAAAATGAGAGAGAGAGAGAGAGAGAGAAAATAAGAAACAGACTCTTTTTTTTTAAAAGATTTTATTTATTTATTTGACAGACAGAGATCACAAGTAGGCAGAGAGGCAGACAGAGAGAGAGGAGGAAGCAGGCTCTCCACTGAGCAGAGAGCCGGATGTGGGGCTCGATCCCAGGACCCTGGGATCATGACCTGAGCTGAAAGCAGAGGCTTTAACCCACTGAGTCACCCAGGTGTACCCAGATCTTAATTATAGAGAAGAAACTGATGGTTACCAGAGGATAGGTGGTCAGGGGAATGGGTGGAATAGGTCAGAGGATTAAGGAGGGCCCTTGTCATGATGAGCACAGGGTGATGTATGGAAGTGTGGAATCACTGTATCGTACACCTGAAACTAATACAAGCTGTATGTTAACTAACTAGAATTAAAATAAGAACTTTTTTAAAACCTTCGTATCTGAATATTAGTTTTTCAGATTAGTATTTCCATTCAGTATTAATATTAATGGAAATTATTATTTCTGTTTGGAGGGTACTTTAGAATGTATAAAATATTTCCACATATTCATTTCATGGGGTCTTCAAGAACAATAATGTGAAATAGGTACTATTATTATCTTCATTTTATATGTGAAGAAACTGAGACTCAGCCTAGAGAGTTGCACAGAATCATAAAGCCGGGAAGTGTTAGAACTAGGTGTCTGGGAGCTATGTCTGTGAGGCCGCTGTGCTTTCCACTATACTACAGCTACAAATAGTTTCAGGAGGAAGCAAACACAAACAGTAGTCAGAAAGTTGTTGGGATTGTGATTCTGATGCTATGGCTAACACATGAGTGAGAAAGTCATCAACATTGTCTTTTAATAACAGAAGGCTATAGGGATAGAGAACAGAAAAATGGATCTCAGATTCAGCTTGAAGATTAATCAATGATTTTTATTTATTGTTTTTTTTTTAAAGATTTTATTTATTTATTTGACAGAGAGAGAGATCACAAGTAGGCAGAGAGGCAGGCAGAGAGAGAGGAGGAAGCAGGCTCCCCGCTGAGCAGAGAGCCCGATGCGGGGCTCCATCCCAGGACCCTGAGATCATGACCTGAGCTGAAGGCAGAGGCTTTAACCCACTGAGCCACCCAGGTGCCCCTAATCAATGATTTTTAAAAGCAAAGTTTCTAAACATCAAAGTGACTATGATGAAAGTTTTGCACTTATCAAGGAAGGACTGATTTTTCTTTTTTAAAGGAAGGTCCTCATGCCAAGAGCATGTTCAAGTAATTCTGAGAACAAATTGGCATTAGCAGTTCAGCGGGTAGTGGAGATGAGTATAAGTTTGGGGAAACATGAGGATGCTAAAAGGAATGAAGACAACACAGTAGAAATATAATGATACCAAAGAAAGGAAAAATACATTTCTCATGTGATGTTCCAAAAAACTAAGCTTTCTAAAGTAGAAAGTACATTTCTGTAATCTCTTGGGGAAGGAAGTATGGACACAAGGAAGGAAGGTTATGTCAAGCAAAGAGAGACAGGCATCATAGCAAATGCTTCCCCAGCCCTCGCTGCTACTTATTATTATTATTAGTGACTGAATGAACACAGAAAGGACCATAGGCTTCACCAAAGGACACCTCCAGATTTTTGCTCTTACATGAAGTCCTTGCTGTGGTCACCACAAACTCTCTTCTGGTGGACCTCTGGGAAGCTAGTGCCAAAAAGCATTTCAAGGAGGTTACTACCACAGAAAGCTGTTCAGAATCATTCGTTTTCTTTTTTTTTTTCCCTGTTTTCTAATTTTCTGAATGACACTAGATAATATGCTTTTCAAGGACAAAAACAGAAATGTCTCATTCACACCTAGCACAGTGCCTACCATATAGGAACACCTCCATACATTTTTATTGAACTGAACTAAACTATTCTAAACTATTCTAAAATAAACTATTCTAAAATAGTTTAGAATCAGGAGACCCTGAGTCACTCACTCTCAGATACTCAACAAAAGCCAAAAACCTGAGTTTGAATCTAGACACTGCTACTTGCCAATTCGGTTACTTTGGGCAGTTTGCAGTGTAACCTCTCCAAGTCTCAGTTTCCACATCCATGATTTATAAGAACATGGTTAGTTTCTGCCCTACTAACCACACTGGTTTATTAGAGGATAGAATCTGAAAGTACTTGTGAAGATAAACCAGAAGTTACCAAGTGCTATACAAAAAAAAAAAAAAAAGTGTCCTTAAAAAAGTAATAATAATAAAATAAAAATAAAATAAAAAGGGTCTTTTTCCTGTGGAAACAATAGTGCCAAAATGTTCCCATGGTTAGCAGGTTTTTTGGTCAAACCTAAATGCTAGATTCCAGAAAGGTAAGCAGGTCTCTTATGAGCAGGTCTTCTCAATATCTTACACTTAGAAGTTAGTATTGTCAAAGTAGGAGAAAGGGGTAAAATGGGGATGAATGTCTTTTTTTTTTTTTTTTTTTTTTTTTTTTTTGGTATAATCAAAAGAAAACCTCCTGGGGCACCTGGGTGGCTCATTGGGTTAAAGCCTCTGCCTCCGGCTCAGGTCCTGATCCCACCGGGGTCCTGGAATCAAGCCCCGCATCAGGCTCTCTGCTCAACGGGGAGCCTGCTTCCCTCTCTCTCTCTCTGTGCCTGCCTCTCTGCCTACTTGTGATCTCTGTCTGTCAAATAAATAAATAAAAATCTTTAAAAAGAAAGAAAGAAAGAAGGCCTCCAGTTCATGTAAGTCGTACCAAAACATTCCAGCAATACTAGTCACCCTCATTCTTCAGGCAGGACCACATGGCAGGTACAATACTGCACTAAACGTTTGTCATCTTCAGTGCTCATCACAAATTACAAAGTAGGTATTATTGCTATTAGTTCCATTCTTACAGATGAAAGAGAGACTACAGAACGTGCCCAAGGTTACAGCTTATAAATGGGATTTTACAATTAAGGAAATGCGCACTGAGAAACAAGTGACTTAGAACAGTATTTGCTCTTTCTTACTTTTCTCTTTTTTTTTTTCAGCCTGCTCCAACTCTAGCTGATACTGTATTTCCTCTAGACCATAATTTTCCAAAGTGTGTTTTGTGAAATAGAAGTCCAGAAAACGGTCCCAAGAAAACTCACTGGCCAAATGTGTTTGGGAGATAGTGCAGATTGAAATCCTCCCTTGTGGGGTGCCTGGCTGGCTTAGTGGGTGGAGTGTGCAACTCTTAAACTTGGCATTGTAAGTTTGAGCCCCATGTTAGGTGTAGAGATTACTTAAAAAAAATCTTTTTTAAAAAAAAGAAAGAAAGAAAGAAATCCTCCTTTCTGTATGTCACAGTGCACATTAGCACACTGATACCTCCTAGCAAGGCTGCAGTAAGGACCTTTCCTTTGAACATAACCTTCAATCAACAGCTGTTGGTAGCCCACAAAGCCAGCGGTCCACAGAATAAACTTTAAGAAAAGTTAAATGTTGAATAAGCTGAACAGTAAATGCAGTAATTATTATGTCAGTCATTATGCCACTACGCTAAGAGACATGGAACACAATCCTCTCCATAAAATATATGTAAAATTATTGGAAATATACAATCCGATAATTTTCCTAAATGTGTTCAACCAATTTCCTAGAGATCCTTCAAAATAATTCTTTCTGAACTGTGACAGCAACCGATATTATAATGAAAGATAACAGAAATTCAGGTCATTTTTTTCATGTAAGAAATTGTACTGTAATAAATGATTGAATTTATTTCATGGAACTGAAAATTATCATCCCAATTACTAGATATTAGTTTAAATTGGTGATTTTAAACCAATGTAATAAGCATTTCTACTTGGAGGAGAAGCCAGTAATAGTCAAAACTACTTCTTTCCATTTCCTCTTCTAAAACCAGAAGAATGAAGAACATTAATTCATTTAGTCCTATCAGACTAGGATTCTCCAATTACTTAAGAGTTATTTAAAACTTTTGAGTGAGGCCAGTTTGGTCCCAGACTGTATTTGAACTTCAAATATCTTTTGAATCAACTCAAATTAAAAATACTACATTTTCTTTTTTTATTCTTGGAAAACATTAGGTACATTGCCTGTTTTTGTTATTTCATTGTCATATATTTTCTTAAAATGTCAGAGTTTAAATTATTATTATATGCCCATTAGTTCTGCTGCCTTGGGATGTAATGACTCATATTAGGAGTCTATGTAATAAAAAGGGTTGGTGAGTTTTTACTGAACTGTCCTTTTGGGACTATAATTTTTAACATTCTCTGGAAGCTTCGCAAATCCTTCAGTGATGAAGTGCACACACAGTACTGTCTTTATCATTGACAAGTTGTCAAGTACCAGAACTGTCTCTTACCTGTAAATGTTGAACATAACACCATGTTGATCTGACATATTCCTTACTTGGAGAGTCACCAGGAATACATGATTAGAATGTCACCATCTTATAACCAAATAAGGTGATTTTGTAATCTTATTAATAGTAATTTTAAGTTTTCTCTGCAGGTTAGTAGATGAGTTCGTCTTTTTGAGGTAGAGTTACCAAACACCATCCTATTAATATAGACATATTCTTTTGCTAAATTTTAAATCATTGAGAACTATGGAAGAAGAAAAAGGGCAGTGTAGACTAATGAGCTATATAATCTATCTCCATAGATTTTTTTTTTTTTTACTTGTTCTTAAACTTCACGTAAATGCCATTTAGAGCATGTACTTTTTTGTGTTTGGCTTCTTTTACCTGAGATTCATCCAGATTGATATTTATATCACTAGGTCATTCATTTTAATTACTAAGTAGTATCCATTTTATGCATATATCACAATTTTTACATCCTCCTGTTGATGGACATCTGGGCTGTGTCTAATTTTTTACTATTATAAATAAAGCTTTTTTTAAAGATTTTATTTATTTTGACAGAGAGAGAGATCACAAGTAGGCAGAGAAGCAGGCAGAGAGAGAGGGGGAAGTAGGCTCCCTGCTGAGCAGGGAGCCTGATGTGGGGCTCGATCCCAGGACCCTGAGATCATGACCTGAGCCGAAGGCAGAGGCTTAACCCACTGAGCCACCGAGGCACCCCTATGAATAAAGCTTCTATGAACATTTTCTTAAATGAATTTTTGTAGTCATTAGTTTTCTTATCTGTTGGCTCAATAGCTAATAATACGAGTGCTAAGTCATGATGTAGATATATATATATATTTTACTAAAATCTACCAAACATTTTTACCAAAGTGACTATACCATTTTGTAATCCTATGAGAGCTCTAGTTGAGTTGCGGCACATCCTCACCAACATTTGTGTTGTAGCTTTTCGAATTTTAGTTTGAGTTGGAATAACTAACCCATTTAAATTTCGTGTAGCTATTAATATCATTATTTATGTATCCCCTATTTGTCCAGGTTTTCTTGTTCTTTTATTTTTTTTATTTTAATTGCTCTAAAAGTCATTTTAGTATGCCTTTTTGTGTTATTTTTAATAGTTGCTCTAGGGATTAAGTGTTGATCTGTGCATCCTTACCGTAGTCTACTTAGAATTAATATTGTACATTTTCATATAAAACGTAAGGCGCTTAAAACATTGTAATTCCATTTATCCTTCTCTCCTTTTATTGTTGTTGTCATGTATTTTATTTTATTTTAAAGTTTAATTATTTAATTAATCTCTACACCCAACATGGGGCTCAAACTCACGACCTTGAGATCAGGAGTCACATGCCCCTGTTGGCATATATTTTAAATCCATGTACCCTAAAACCATAAAATACATTGTTATAATTTTTTCATTAAAGATTCTACTGTAATAATAAATAAATAAATAAGATTTTATTGTATATTTTTTAATTAATGGAAGAAAAAATGGTCTTTGTTTTTGCCCTTACGTTTACCATTTCCATTACTGGGCATATGTTGTAGATTAAAGTTTTATCTGGTATTCTTTCCCTCTAGCCTACAGAACTTCCTCTGGGATGTATATCTTCTAGTGCAGGTCTGCTGACCACAAATTCTCCCTTTTATCACTTACCTAAAAATGTCTTTATTTCACCTTTTTTTTTACATTTTAATTCCAGCGTAATTAACATTATTTCACTTTAATTTTTTAATAGTTGTGAAAGGTTTATTTTTTTAATTTTTTTACTATGTTCAGTTAGCCACTGTATAATAGTACATCATTGGTTTTTGATGTAGTGTTCAATAATTCATGAGTTGCAATTAACACCCAGTGCTCATCACAACATGTGCCTCCTCAATACTCATCACCCAGCTACCCTATAGTCCCCTTCTCTCTGAAACCCTCAGATTGTTTCCCCAGATTCCTAGTCCCTCACTGTTCGTCTCCCTCTGATTTCTCCCACTTCAGTTTTCCCCTCCCTTCCTCTATGCCTTCCTCCATGCTATTCCTTATGTTCCACAAATGAGTGAAACCATATTATAATTGTGTTTCTCTGCCTGATCACTTTAATTTTTAAGACTTTTTTTCCTGTTTGGAAATAGAGTTCTGGGTTGATGAGGTTTTTTTTTTTTTTTTCTTTCAGTTTTTTAAAGTTGTCATTTCATTGTCTTCGGACTTCCCTTGTTAGTGATGAGAAATCAACAGTCCTCTGTATCATTATTCTGCTATAGCAGAATAGCAGAATAATGATACAGAGGACTGTTGATTTCTCATCACTAACAAGGGAAGTCCGAAGACAATGAAATGACAACTTTCTATATATATATATATAGTGTGTTTTTTACTGCTGCTCCTTGCAAGATTTTTTTTTTTATCTTTGAGTAGTAGTCGTCTTATTATGATGTGTCTATGTGCTTTTAATTCTGTATATCCTATTCAGCATTTGGTGGACTTCTTTGATTCATAAATTAATGTTTTCCACCTAATTTGGGATTCATGGATATTATTAATTCAAATGTTTTTTCTTCCCTATTCCCTTTTTCTTCTCCTCTGGGACTCCAATTGCACAAAAATTAAGTGGCTTTCTGTTGTCTCACAGGTCACCCAGGCTTTGTTTCTTCCTTTTTTTTTTTAAACCATCTTTTTTCTTTCTGATCTTTGGCTTGGATGATTCCTGTTGATGAGTTTTCAAGTTCACTGAAGCTTTCTTCAGTTGGGTATTAGTCCATCCAGTGAATTTTCCTTTCAGATATTATATGTTACAGTTCTAGTATTTTTACTTGGCTTTTTTCCTAAGTTTTTGATTTGTTTGCTAAAATATCTTTCACTGATTAGAGCCATTTCTTTACGTTCTTGAACATATTTACAATAGTTGCTTTAAAGTTTTGGTTTGCTAATTCCAAAGTCTGGGTCATCTTTAAGTCCATTTCCATTGTTCTGTCCCACAACCCCCACCCCTTCACTTTGGATCAAAGTTTGTGCTTTTTTTTTCCTTGCGTATCTAGTAAGTTTTTATTATATGGACATTATGGTGTGAGTTGTTGGGTTTTTAGATTCCGTCAATGACTGAATTTCTTCAGATGTGATTTTGTACTTTCTTATGGTGAGTTTTCCCCTTAGTTTTAGGGTAAACCCTTAGACCTAGCACATTATCTTTACTCTTTCTGGGTTTCACAGTGGAAAGACCAAGTGTTAATCCAGCTTCTCTAATCTGACAAGACTCAAACTCTAAACTTTCTCTTTCGTGGTGTGCAACAGCTTAAATCTCTGTTCGTCTTATTCAACTTCAGTTGCAGTCTTCTCCCTGCACATACAGTTCAGAATTCATCTGAAAAACTGAAAGTTATTTGTACACAGATTTTGAACTTCCCTCTCTGGTTGACTCCTTCTTTTTACCTCCCAGGAATTTACATTCCTGGTTTCTAGCTGTTCTGGTATCCCCAACTCCATCTCTGGACACTTCAAGCCAATAACTGCAGCCTTTTGCTTGGATTTTTTTTTTTTAATTTCTTTTTAGCGTAACAGTATTCATTGTTTTTGCACCACACCCAGTGCTCCATGCAATACGTGCCCTCTGTAATACCCACCACCTTGTTCCCCCAATCTCCCACCCCCCGCCCCTTCAAGACCCTCAGGTTGTTCTTCGGAGTCCATATTCTCTCATGTTCACCTCCTCTTCCAATTTCCCTCAGCTCCCTTCTCCTCTCCATCTCCCCATGTCCTCCATGCTATTTGTTATGCTCCACAAATAAGTGAAACCGTATATAAGTGACTGCCCTCTACCTTACAGAAAGAATTTTTTTGGGTGAAGAGCTACCCAACTATTTGAAAGGTTTAATCTCCTTCAGTTTCTATCTGCTTTAGGTTGATCTTCAGTGCCATCAAATAGCTGTATGTTGGCATTTGTCCAGAGTTTATCATTGTTATGGTTAACCGATTACTAGAATACGAACCCTCAGTATGATACCTCTTAATGTATTTGTGTTGAAATATGGTTAATTTTTATATTCTTTAAGTAATACATTTTATAGACCAACAAATATGTATGTTTATATATAGAAAAAAATGTCTGAAATAATATATTCCAGTTTGTTATTTTGTTATTTCTGGTTAGTAGGATTGCTGGTAATTTCTGTTTTGTTGTTGTTGTTGTTTTATTTTGTTTTACTTATTTGTGTTTTCTACTTTTTCCTACGACAAACATTGGTTAAACAGTAAAATCCTTTTTTTGCTCTCCTAGGCAAATAGTTTATTTATCATTACTCTTTATAATATTTATTATGATTCTTTGTAATCTTTGATACATTTATTATTACAATTTCACTAGATTAAGTGTGTGAAATCCTAGCAGTGTATCTATACGGCAAACATTTCTTTTTCTAGGCTTTTAGGGATACAGAAATTGGGACAAATCAAAGTCAAATGGCTTATCTAGAATTTCATGCATATTGATAGAGTAGCCAGAAATAGATCTTAAATTTTAAGTCCCTCAGTTCAGCTGTGTAAACTCTTTCTAGGACATTAGCAACAATGTATGCAGTTAATTCCATATTTTCTAATGCATATGAAAGAAAATCGTCATAGTTGACTATAAGCCTCAAACATTTTAGAAACTTGACTTAGTCACTGATTTCAGTCTCCTCTCCATCAAATAAATATTTTACTAGATTTCCTAGCTAATAGAATACTTGACTGAATTTTTAATTTTTAATTCAGATAACCTTCCAAAAGCTAAGAAGAAAATCCCAGGAAGGCATGCCTTGAAATAGGAATTTTCTTCTTTCTGAATTGCAAGCTTCTTTATAAAATGGAATCACATGGATATTTGATATCCAAATGGATATTTGTTACAAACTGGTAGATAAGCAGGAATATTTTAATCATATTCTTGTGTTTTTTTGCAGATAATTGACTAAAAATACCAGACGTTAGTAATGGAATTAGTGTTGTCATTCTAAAGTTTCAAATTAAAACCAAATGAAACTGTCTTTTTAAACATCTGTAAAAATGGATGGAAATAAAAGGAAATAATTATTAAACCTTCATAGTTTTCATTCAATGATCCTGGACTAGATTCTGTACTAGACAGTAAAAGTGCCGTATGGACAACTGGCAAAATTGGCAAACAAATGGTAGAGTAAAAAAGTATCCTATAAATGTAAAATCTGAATGTGATAACTGTAGTTGCGTAGGAAAATTTCATTGTTGGTAGGAAATACATACTAAAAGGCATGTTATCAGCATGCCTCTCAAATAGTTCAGAAAAAAATTATATTTGTGTATATGCATGTGTATGTATGTATACAAAGTGGAAGAGTAAATAATGAAAACAAATATGATAGATATTTTTAAAAATGAAAATCTGAGTTAAAGGTATTTAGGAGCCAGTCTTATTATTTTTGTGACTTTTTTGTGACTCTGAAGTTATTTTTAAAGCAAAGTTTATTTTTTTTTTGTATTTAAAAATAACATTTATTAACTTAGGTTGTACCACATACTGATTTAGTCAAACCAAGAAACTTACACAAAAATCCAAGTAAAATCCTTAAGACTCCATTCAGCCTGTATTTGATATTCTGGATAGGACAGGAAACTGTCTTTTGCTTAAAAACAAAAGAGCAAAATTGCTTCAATTCCATTTTGTAGGAATGCAGACCTGTGGGGAGCCAAGGCCGTGCCAACCAGGCACTGTGCCTGACCTAAAGAATTTGTTGCCCATGTCACCAGCCAGTCTGAGCTCAGCCCCAGTGCTGGCTTCTTCGTTATTAAGGCAACAGTCTTAGGATCCTCGTTATAAAAGTTAAACAAAATTCTAAAGCTCTCATATCTTCATTGAGGTGGCATGTGTACTGTTGGTTTACAATCCAAGGTAGTCCAGAAGCTGATATCATTCTGCTGTAGCCTTTTGTGCTTTGGCAGCATTTTCCAAAATTTTCCTTTTCTATTCTTCATAATCCTGTGTCAGATCTTCATCTTTTTGCAGTTTATGTGAGCTTTCTACTACATTCTCTGTTTCCTTTGCTAGAGGTTCAGCCATTGTTTTCTTTTTCTTCTGTGGTGGAGTAGCTGAATCTCCAGCCTCTCTATCAGCCTGCTGTCCAATCTTCTCTAATTGTTTACATAGTCGATCAAATATGGCTTTTTTTACACCAGATGTGGCTACCATTTTATTTTTATCCACCTTTAGCTTTAGAATCTTGCATGCTGAAAGTAATGCAGCAGTGGTGAAAAGTGGCCTGGATAAGTCGAGATCCAACTGCTGTGTTTGTGGAAGACTGGATTCATAGCTTTGCAGTATCTTTGAAGCCATGTTCACTGCTTCTGTACAGCTAAACTGTACAGCTAGGTCTCTTATTCCAATATTTGATTTCAGGCCCAATAACACTCAAAAGATTTAAGACAGCTCTGATACATCTTCTTGTTCAAACCAGAAAGTTTAATTAAATGATCTCTGTCCAAGGGGCACTTCATACAGGAAGCTGCAAGGTCCAGACACATGACTGCATTGCTGGTTTCTGTGGTATGTGCAGACAGGCCATTACAGTTCACCTGGGACAGTCGCAAGTACTCCTCAGCTCAACACATCTGGCTCCGCGATACCCAAGCGTGCAGCTAGACGCCGGATCAGCCCCGACTCCATAGCGCGGAGAACTACCGCAAAGTTTATTTTTAAATTTAATACTTCTGGGTTCATTTTCTTAGCATACATACAGATCAGTGCTTTTCATTTCTCAATCAAAAACATCAGAATCATATCACTAAACATAATTTATCACTAAATTTTATGATACTTTTAATAAAAGAAAATTTGGAACTTGAACTGCTAACCAAAAGAATATCTTCATGTTTGAATTTACTTGCAAAATAGTGATGGTCTTAGGAACGTAGAAATAGAGAAAAAATACTGATGAATAGAACAATTTTTATCAAGAACAACATAGTTACAAATGAATTTTATTTCCAAAGTTGTTTTAAATGATAATTGTTCATAAAAATATCCACTCAAGTTGTGTATGTTTTCTACCATATGTAACACTGTAATTAAGCATCTGTCAACATTTCTAGCGGTTTTAAATTTGTATAGTCTTGCTCTGGGGCCTAAAACTTCACTACTTAAATGGTTTAACCAGAGACTTCATTAAAAAGCAAGAATTTTTTTCTTTCTTTTTGATAGGTTACTGAATAATACAAGCATGACTGTCACTATATAGATTAAGAAATATGAAGATTATTTTTTCCCCTTGTGAAAATCTAAAATAGTTTTAATCCCCAAGTTTTAATTTGCCTTGTGAGATTAGTCCAGTCACTTTTAGTGTAATTTTTCAATTTGGGGAGTTTATAGTTTTCCAGAAATGCATCCATTTCATCTAGGTTGCATAACTTATTGGCATATAACTGGTGATAATAACTTCTGATGATTGTTTCTACTTCCTTGGTGTTAGTTGTGATCTCTCCCTTTTCATTCATAATTTTATTAATTTGAACTTTCTCTCTTTTCTTTTGGATTAATGTGGCCAATGGTTTATTGATCTTATTGATTCTTTCAAAAAACCAGCTTCTAGTTTCATTGATATGTTAAGTCCAGAATTATGAATATTAATACTCACTTTTAATGAAGTTCTTTTTTCTAGAACTGCTTTCTTTATAACTTTAATTTTAAGATACTTTTCTGAATAAGTTAGGTATTTCTCTGTGGTCATAAAACTTGAACTGTTCTATTTAGGTCCAGTGTAAATCTGAAATAAAGCACAAAGTATTATCAGTTATAAAGTCAATACAGTGTTTTGAACTGCTGATGTAAAATACAAGTTTAAAATTGAAGCAAAAATCAGTCCCAAAATTTCAAAAAATGTTCTCTAATAATTGTAGATACTACATGTCAGTATCATGTGGATTGTATCATCCCAGATTCTTAACATTTTCACTATTTTACCTTTCAAGATGAGAATCTAAATTTTTACAATTCAGCATATTTCACTGAGGCCATACTGCCCTTCATCCTTTTGGCTGCTCTTTCATGTGAGGAAGAGATATGAGTTATATAAAAGTGAAAATGTTGCTTTCTGTTACAAGATTTCTTTTACAACATTCTGAAAATCTTGTAACTCTACAACAAGCTTATTGCACTATGTAGGAAAAAAAATTATTCTTGTTAAAAATACTGCTCTGGAGTGGTTGCACAAAAACCTCGTGTTTAGGAAATGACCTATTGATTGGCTGTCTAAAGTTAGAAGTACTGACCTTGAGGCTTTTTCTCCAATAGGTTTGCATTTATGGTTTATGAAAGATTGCTATCCATAGTCATCTGAGAGCAAATGCTCGTCTTCCCTCAGTCAAGATACATTCAGGGTGCTTTTTTAGCAAAAAAGATAATGATACGGATATAAAGAAAGAACAGATACACAGATTTTTTAAACATACTGGGCTAACCTATGACATTAGTAGTTATTTCTCTACTGAATTAGCTGTTTCCATAGCATATCACTGTGGCATGGGTCATCATTTTATTTGGTGACATGGCTCCTATGTTAACTTCTCTGTTTAACACCCACCTTTAAAAATCTAACCAGGAAAACTGGGCCTAGGGTGCCTGGGCGGCTCAGTCGTTAAGCGTCTGCCATGGCTCAGGTCATGATTCCAAGGTCCTGGAATTGAGCCCAGAATCAGGCTCCCTGCTCAGCAGGAAGTCTGCTTCTCCCTCTCCCACTCCCCCGCCCACTCAAATAAATAAATAAAATCTTTAAAAAGAAAAAGAAAACTGGGTCTTATAGCAAGTTTTCATCTGGCTTTAAAAGAGAAAATTCATAATGAGTACTGTTTTTCTGAAAATAAATAAATTGGAAAAAAAAAGATAAAATTCATGAGGCAATGAGGAAAGGAGAAGAATGTTGATGGAAATTAAATAGAAAAATGCATTAAATGTTTGCATTCTTTTTTGCCTGTGGTATACTGGTTACCTACTGGTAAGAAGATGCTTCCAGTTTGGGCTATTCTCTTGCTGAAGCTTCCACATATTCTAGTGTTATTCCCCTCTGGTCAACAGAGGGTAATTGTGAACGTTCCTGAACCCTTTACAGGATCCAGTCTGTACTGTGATATGTAGAGAATATTTATCCTATAAAACTAGGTGAATCATTTAGCATTCAAACCCATTCTTTGATCTAGTTGAGCTTACCAGCTCAGGAAAAGAGTATGAAAATGGAAAAAAGAATCTTGAACCAAAATGTCTTCTTAAAGTCTGCATTGGCATACCAGCAATACTCTCCTTTTCCCACTTAACCTACTGAAACGAGAAGTAACGCCGTAGGGCTCATTACTTTAAGAATAAAGTAAGGGGGGCGGCTGGGTGGCTCAGTGGGTTAAAGCCTCTGCCTTCGGCTCAGGTCATGATCCCAGGGTCCTGGGATCGAGTCCCGCATCGGGCTCTCTGCTCAGCAGGGAGTCTGCTTCCCTCTCTCTCTCCCTGCCTGCCTCTCTGTCTACTTGTGATCTCTGTCAAATAAACAAATAAAATCTTTAAAAAAAAAAAAAAAAAAGAATAAAGTAAGGGATCAGCTACCTTAAACTGGAACCAAGTATTGGCTTATACCCTAGTTACCCTGTGTTGTAGACCTTAATAGTCTGGCATTTGGACTTCACTCTTTCAGTGGATATTTATGCAGAGGCTTTTAGGTGTCAGACATGGCCCTAGACAATAGGAATAAAGGGCGGGGTGCCTGGGTGGCTCAGTGGGTTAAGCCGCTGCCTTCGGCTCAGGTTGTGATCTCAGGGTCCTGGGATCGAGCCCCACATCGGGCTCTCTGCTCAGCAGGGAGCCTGCTTCCTCCTATCTCTCTCTGCCTGCCTCTCTGCGTGCTTGCGATCTCAGTCTATCAAATAAATAAATAAAATCTTTAAAAAAAAAATAGGAATAAAGAGTGAACAAAACGAAGTCCCTGCCTTTGTAGAGCTTATGTTCTTATTTACTGGCACTGTGACCTTTCGCAAGCACCGTAACCTCTTCAGACTGCAGTTTTTCACCAGCACAATGGCAGCACCATCTGCTTTGCAAAAATTATTCCCAGGTTTACATGAACTAGTGTGATAAGGTGCTTAGTCCGGTGCCGAGTCCGGTGCCAGGAACACAGGAAACAGTTAATTTTAATTTTTACTTTTTTAAAAAAAAGATTTATTTATGTATTTGAGCGAGAGAGAGAGAGAGAACAAGAGAGAGGGAGAGAGAATCTGAAACAGACTCCGTGCTGAGCTCAGAGACGGAGGTGGGTCTTGATTCCACAACCAGGAGATCATGACCTGAGCCAAAACTGAGAGTCAGATGCTTAACTGACTGTGCCACCCAGGCACTCCTTAACTTTTGTTTCTTAATTATATAATAGTTACTAGGAATACATATTACAACCATACTACAACTTTAAACCTCCTAGCTTAAAAATGAATTTTTAAAATCCTCCACATTCTGTGGGCTATTTTTTTTTAAGTACTAGGTCCAGCATGGGGCTTGAACTCATGACCCAGAGACAAAGAGTTGCATGTTCCACTGACTGAGCCAGCCAGGGCACCCCTCTGTGGGTTATTTATTAGTAATGATATGTAGCTACAGTCATACCTAAGCTGAAAGTTTTACAGATGTGCTCTCCCATATAGGACCTTTATATTTACTTATTATTCAGTTAAAATGAAGTGAGGGGTTTTTTTTTTGTTTTGGTTTGGTTTTTTTTTTTTTTTTTTGAGCAAATCTTGGCCTTTTCTCCCCCACAGGTACTCCCTTAGCCCCTATTTCTTGTAGAGGAAATATCTGTTCGGGCACCTAACCTCGTTGGACTTCATAACCTCTGGGATAGCTATAAAAGCATATTGATGACCCCAAAATAGCAAACATAATGTCGTCCAAGTTCTAGTAAGGAAATTAAAGTATTACCAGACAGCGTGAGGGCACTTCAAGACTTGGAGGTTGAAGGTAACAACCTCAGACTTTCTGTTGCTCAAATCTTACTGGGCAAAAATATAGATAATACAATTATCAAAAAAATAATGGAGTTGTATAAAGGAGATACAGTCCATCCATTCCTTTAGATGGGATTAATTTTTCTCTTGAACAAGCCAGACTATTACAGACTATCAGGTCACCTGAAACACATTATTTGCATGTCCTCTGGGTGATTTCTCCCAAGTTGCTCTGTAGTGTTGTAGCATAAGTCTTGCACTAAGGACATAAGTGTAAAGACAGCTATTCTTCATACCTGGTTTGCTTTTACCACCTAGGTACAGTGCATCGTCATCTGCTGTATAACCTTCTTTGTATTGGTTAATAGGAAGTTCAGTCAAATTTTGGTCGTCGTCCATCAGTTGTACACGTCTTTGTACTAATCAGCCTCATGTATTCATCTCGCCTTCTCCCTGCCTTTATCCTGTTTTTCTAACTCCTTTTACTCTTCATTCCTTTGTCTTCTCTTCTGCTATAACCTATATATACAAGTCATCTCAGACGCTTTTTTCAATAACAGATATGGATAAGTAACTATTAAACAAGCAAAAGTAACTCTGCTACTATTTTCTTACATAATGACACTATTAAAATTTTTCACTATTAAATCACTATAAAGGCATATAACTTTTAACCTCTCTTTTCACAATTTGTAAATGTATTTTTCTAGTATATGGGTTATAGCATTCTTTATTAATGGGACTCCTAACGCACTTTTTTGTCTTGATAATGTAGGTTTTCCTTCATTTGCAACTTCTTTTAAAAAGGGAAGTTTTCCTCTCTTCATTTTTCTACTAATGGATATAAATTATTGACCCAGAAGCTCTGAAATCTGACTAACTAAAGACATCTTATTTTCAATAATCAGCATCTTTCTTTTTTACCGTGTGAATTAATCCTCCACCTTTGTTAACCTTGCAAGTGGATCCACGGGCTTTTTCATCAGTATGACTTTTTAAATTTTGTCTGTGGAATAGAAGTAAAATAATAGATTCTCTCCACATATCAATGATACCCAAAGGATACATTTGATATTCTTTGAGAAATAATGCCTAGCCATTGCTACTTTAACAAGATCCAAGTAATAATTCTCACCCTGATTTTAAAATACTTGGGGGAGGGGGAGCCTGGGCGACTCAGTCAGTTAAGCACCCAACTCTTGATTTTGGCTCAGGACACGATCTCAGGATCCCAGTGTTGAGCCCACTCACTGTGGATGGAGTCTGCTTAGGATTCTCTCTTCTGCTCTCTCTGCCCCTCCCCCAGCTCAGACTCTATATATAAAATAAATAAATAAAATATTTAAGTAAGTAAATATTGGGAGGGGGGGAGCCTGGGTGGCTCAGACAGTTAAGCATCTGCCTTCAGCTCAGGTCATGATCCCAGATCCTGGGATCAAGCCCCACATCAGGTTCCCAGCTCAGTGGGAAGCCTGCTTCTCCCTCTCCCACTCACCCTGCTTGTGTTCGCTCTCTTGCTGTGTCTTGCTCTGTCAAATAAATAAATAAAATCTAAAAAAAAAAAAGTAAATATGGGCGAAAGGACTTTCAATTATAATTAAATTTATAATGTTACTTAGAGCCAATATACAAAACAAAGAAGTGGGAATATTATGTACTTGTCAAATTCTGTAACACATGTAAAATATATTCTCCATCCATTACAGCATCTCACACCTCAGTTAAAAGTATCTACAAACCTAGGGGCTCCTGGGTGCCTCATTCAGTCAAGTATCCAATTCTTGATTTTGGCTCAGATCATGATCTCAGGGTCCTGCTTCACTGGGCATGGAGCCTGCTAAGATTCTCTCTGTCCCCTTGCCCCTCCTCTCTCTCTCTCTTTCTCTCTCTGAAAGAAAGAAAGAAAGAAAGAAAGAAAGAAAGAAAGAAAGAAATGAAGAGAAAAGAAAAGAAAGAGGGGAGAGAAAAGAAAAGAAAACAAAAGAGAACGTTTTTACAAACCCAGAAGTAAATTTAATTCCTGAGAAGCTCCATGAGCAATAATAAAAGATTTCAGCCTCAAAGTCTTCTGGACAGTTGCACAAAAATCTATATGGAAAGCCCAGTTAGAGTTTTAAATGTTTTTAGGATAAAGTTCAGTATAAGTACAGTAAGGATTATAATTATAAATAATCTTCATAACTCTTTCTAGTAATCATTAAGCCATATCTTGTTCTATTCAGTCTTTATTGTAAATCAGTCCCTAGTGGAACCTATTTTAAGTGCTCATGAATTTTCCCTATCCTGATTATCTGAAATACAATGTGGTATTTAGTAATCAGTCTTGTCTAATATGTTTCCATGTCATTTTCTAAACTAGTCCATAATAGGAATTTACTATGCTTATTTATTTGTGAATATATATATTTAACTAAAATCGGTGCATCTTTATCTTAATAGAAGATGTCATTCTTTATGTATTAATCCTGTTGTGTCAAGAAGTTCGGGATCCTCTAAAGATTCCTCCCATGTGCAAGGCAGTGGCATCCTGGGATTTTTTTTCCTTAGATACTCAGAGAGGAAATCTTTGGAGAAGAGAACTAGTAAGGAAATTAAGGTATTACCAGACAGCGTGAGGGCAACTCTAGACTTGGAGGTTGTTGAAGGTAACAAAAATAGTCTATTTCTACATTACTAACTAAGATGAAAAGAAATCACATTGTTAGGAACATAAATGACACTCTAGAAGCTGTGAGTGTCTGTTTTAAGGTAAGAGAAAGCTTTCATGACCAACAGTCAGTAACTAGATGACATGACCTGACAGAGCTAGGTCTTTTTTAAGTCTAACATCAAGAAATCAATGAAAATAGAAAATGTCATTTCATGCCAGCTTTATATTATTAATAATAATTTGCCTTATGTGATATTTTACTCATCTCAGTAGTTAGTGGTATAAATATATTTGAGGCTATTTTAAAAGTTTTCCTTAATTTATAACTGGAGGAAATAAAAGCTATAAGAATAAGAAAAGAATGAAGTTTTTCACATATGTTATGATCATTTATATAGAATATTCAAAATCTATAGATAAATCTTTTGGATGAAATGTGTAACTTAGCAAGGTTGCTGGATACAAAATCATTATACAAAAGTCAATTGTATTTCTATATGCCAACAACAAGTATTTAAAGGTCTATTTATAGTAGTATCACCAAATATGCAGTACTAAAAAGTAAAGCTAAGAAATATATCATGTTTGAAGATTCAGTCACTCAGCATAGTAAAGATGTTATTTCTCTCCAGATTGGTGTACAGGCTTAACATAATTCCTGTCAAAATCCCAGCAAGATTTTTTTGTAGATATAAACTTCTAGAATCCCCAAGACCACTGTCACTTCTGACACCAGTCGCAACTTGGTGTCCCTAAGACTACCTTCAGGTTTGATCATTTGCCAGAAATACAGAACTCACTGAAAGCTGTTCTACTCACAGTGAGTCTAGTATAGCAGAAGGAAGGTACATATTAAAATCAGACGAGGAAGAGACATGTAAGGCACAGTGTAGGAAAGTTCCAAGGATGAGTTCCCAGTGGGCCTCTTCAAGTCAAGTCACAAACAGTGCTGTCTTCTTTTAGCAACAGTATGTGAGAAGACACACAGAGTATTGCAGATCAGGGAAGCTCACCTAAGCCTTGGTGTCCAAGTTTTTCCTGGTACTCGGTTACATTGACATGGTTGACCATCTGGTGGTACAATGACTCTGGAAAATAGTGGGCAGTTTCTTTAAAAACTGAACTTGTAACTAATATATAGCATGTGCACTCTTGAGCATTTATCCCAGAAAAATGAATATTATTGCACATAAAAATTTGTCCATGAATGTTTATAGAAGCTTTATTCATAATAACCCCAAAACTGGAAACAACCCAGAATAGTTAAACAAACTGTATTACATCCATACCATGGAATACTACTCAGCAATATAAAGGAACAATTTCTTGATACAAAACAATCTGGCTAAATCTCCAAAGAACTAACATGAGTGAAAAAGCCAATCCCAAAATATTATATACTGTATAATTCCATGTATATAACTTCCTTGAAGTGACAAAATTATAGAAATGGAGAACAGATTAGTGAGGGAGGGGCCGGCAGAGAAGTGACCAGGGCTGTAAAAGACTAGAAAAAAACTAGACCACTCTCATATTATATTATGGTGTTATAAGATACTACTATTGACGAAAAGTATAAAAGGGGCACTGAATGAATCTGTTATTTCTTACAAGTGTTTATGAATCTAATTATCTCAAAATTATCTCAAAATAAAAAGCATACTTAATAGTTTAATTAATCTAAAAATGAGTTCAAATTCTCTATGGAGAAAATGATAAAGCCTCATTAAGAAGCATAAAAAATGATCTAAATAAGTGGCAAAATATATAATGGTCATTGATTGAAAGACTCAGTATTGTAAATATATCAGTTCTCCCCAAATTGGACTATACGCTTTAGTATAATTCCAAATATTTTAAGTGACTTGGACAATCTATAATGATTACTTTACTGTGTCCTCTTTCCTCTCTGCTTTCTTCCTCCTTCTGTTGGCTGCAAAACAAACGTATCTGCTTTTGAAAGACTGACAAAACAATATAAAGGATGGCGTGGTTACAAAAGTTCATATAGTAGTTTATCTATGTATTCTGAATACCACTAGCACTTTGCTTTCCAAATTCACAAGTTTTTACTGCCCTGATCTTCTGTATGACTCCTTTTCTCTAATTTTAAAGTGGGAATTATTGTTAAAATAGTGCAAAAACCACAGAAAAGGCTTATGATTTTATGCTTTATTTTATTTTAATAGCATTTAATAAGGATCAGTTTTCTGGTGAATTCTGTTTCAGGCAGTTGTTTATATAACAAACATCTATTAGTCCTCAACCATGATTTCTGGGATAAAATGTTTTGAAGCATTACCCACCACCACCAAAGAATATGGAGATAAAGCAAGGTATTTTTCATACATGAAATAACTAAACAGAACAAATAGATGACAGTACAGTATACACTATATAAAAATACCAAAACATAAAGGGAGTAGCTGCTATGGGGTAAAGCTAACCAAAGACAGCTTATTAGAGGAATAAATATTGAACTGGATCTTAAAGCAATCAGACATACATCTTCTGAAATATTTTACTATTTCAGTGTCCTATTAATTTGTAAATACTGACTGTATATGTGCAAAATGTCTGTGTGCCTTTGGCCTGTTACAACCTCTCTTAACTTTAGATTTCTTACCTATGAGATAAAACTGTTGGATAAAATTTTATCCAGAGTCCTTTCCACGTCTTTACTTTTATATTTGGTATGTTTCTATCTGCATCTAAATTTAGATCAAGCCAACTACATCTTGGGAATACAAGCTCTCAAATAATTACAGTTAAAATTTTCTAAGAGTTCTCAGTTCTGACACTTATCTAAACCCCTTTTTGATGCTGGCAAATTGTATTTACTAGATAAGCACAACATTTTAGCTAAAGAGATCTGGAAGATACTTGAGTATTTGTCAGTGCTTATCAACTAGTCGCTAATGGACTGTGGATCATCACCTCATCAGTTTTTTGAAGAGAGCAAGAAAAACATTGTAACTTCCTTCAGCTTTTAGTTATAGAGTGTCCAACTGTCATTATATTCCAATTTTAAAGGAATTTCTTTCTTAACTCCAAAAGCTAACATATACTTCAACATAAGGTATATTTATCAATCTGCATTAAAAATGAGTAAAGTTTGACCGCAGCCTCTTCAGAACTTTACAATGATAATTTCTTCTCTGGCTGAACTTCAGAATCACAGATGTCCAGTCCGTGAGATTCTGAAAAGTTTTTTAAAATGTTAATTGAAAAATAATGAATACTGTTTTTCTGAAAATAAATAAATTGAAAAAAATATATCCCAAAGCAAAAAAAAAAAAAATGTTAAATGAGCAGGGCCTGGGAGGATAGGGGATACTTAGAGAAGAATTGGGAAATAAACTGAGAAAAGAAGCCTGGAGCCAGATAATAGAAAACTTTAAGGAATTTCTACTTGATTTAATAGGTTATGGAAACTGTTGGATATTTTTGAACAGAGAAAGAGGCATATGACACAAATGATACTTTAGAGTTTTTCATCTGGTAGCAAGTCTGGTACAAAATAAAGGAGAGGTTGAAGGCAATGAAATGAGTTAGGAGAAAGTTTCAAAAACCTAAATGATGGGTCATTAAATCTAGAGTGATAATAGAGGGATTAGAAAGGGAGAGGAGATTGGAAAAACTTTGCTGTCAGGATTTGGTAACTGGATCAGAAGATCACAAACAAGGGAGGAGGAAAAATGAAAGATGGCTGAGAGGCTTTGAGCTGGAGTAGTTAAGAGAATGTTGTGTCCATTCATAGAAATGAAGAACTCAGTGGAAATGCCTGCATGGAGAGTAAGCCCAGCATTTTCCTCTGGACTGCTTGCAGAAATACAATGCTGTGACAGCATATTCTCCCTCCCAGTACCTTCCCACCACACACACCAGTGCTTCTAAGGGCTGAGAAAGCAGAGGTATCAGCATAAATCACAAGGGCAAAATTGTTAGGGAAATGCTCCGTTTTGTATTCAGTTCTTGGAAATATTATTTTATTAGTCTCTTTCAACTCTTACTGCATATTACTATTACTATGTCATTAATTTATTTATGTGAACTAGCAGTAAAGGGATTTTATACTCCGAAGTGTGTAGAAGAGTGTGCCCCGGAGAATACTCTAGAGGTGGGTGGAGTCGATAAATGCAATCAGGATGAATGTAGTCCTTCATTCGAACTCCCCATAATCCATTCACCATTCACTTATCACCCTGTATTTTTTTTTATAACACAAGTCAGATTTCATTCTCCTCTGCTCAAAACTCTGCAAACAGCCCCTTCACTGCACTTGGAATAAAATCCAAACCTTTCACTATGGCCTTCGATACCTCCTGTGGGTTGGGAGCTGCCCAAGTGGTCTTCTACCACTTCCTCCTGACCCACAGTGCTCCAGCACTCTAGTGTTTCAGTTCCTCAACTGTGAGAAGCCCTTTCCTCCTCAGAACCCCTGCTCCTGCTCCCGCTCCTCCAGAACTCTCTCGGCCGCTGCACTCTGGCCCCAGACCTTTGTCTGCCTTGCCATTCAGGTCTCAAGTCAGAAGTCTTCACCCCTTCTAAATTGATGACTATCTCCCCTCATCCCACCTCATATGCCTTCCTCTTTCTCTTCACATCCCCTTGTGGTGTTTTCTGCACAGTGTTCTGACTCTCAGAAATGGTCATGTTCACTGGTTTACTTGTTTATTATCTACCGTCTGCACTATCATGAATTCTGTAAGAGTGGGGCATTTCGACATCATGTCCACCACTGCGTCCTCAGCCCCAAGAAATAGTCCCTGACAAACAATAAATACATGTATGAATGTATAAATTAATCAGTCACAGAATCTCTGGAAAAACTGTCTGTCCACAAAATATATTATTTAGGGATGCCTGGGTGGGCTCAGCGGGTTAAAGCCTCTGCCTTCAGCTCAGGTCATGATCCCAGGGTGCTGGGATTGAGCCCCGCATCGGGCTCTCTGCTTAGCAGAGAGCCTGCCTCCTCCTCTCTCTCTCTCTCTCTCTCTGCCTACTTGTGATCTCTGTCTGCCAAATAAATAAATAAAATCTTTAAAAATGCATATTATTTAGAGTAGACTCCATGATTGAGAGAGGAGGACCACAAAAGAATATTTCAACTAGTAAATGGTATGGTTTGGTTTGGTTTGGTTTGGTTTGGTTTGACTTTGAAATAAGGGAATTATTTTGTAGTTCATTCCCTTTCTCCCTCACTTCCTCCACTCTCCCTAGCTCCTCCCCTTCCCCCGATACATGCAGAGTGAAACTAGCAGCTGTAAGTCATAGGTATCTTCTAGTAACAGACAGAAAAGCCAGGAGAAAGGGAAGCCTGACAAGATACCTGTCAGGTGGTACCAGCCCTGTTTGGCAGAGCGTTGTTTTAAAATGGAGTCCAGGGGTGGCTCAATGGGTTAAAGCCTCTGCCTTCCACTCAGGTCATAATCTCAGGGTCCTGGGATCGAGCCCTGAGCCCTGCATCGGGCTCTCTGCTCTGCGGGGAGCCTGCTTCCCTTCCTCTCTCTCTGCCTGCCTCTTTGCCTGCTTGTGATCTGTCTGCCAAATATATAAATAAAACCTTTTAAAAAATAAAATAAAATAAAATGGAGTCCAGAAAATAGATAGAGAAAGAGAGAAAGAAAGAAAGAAAGAAAAGAAAAGGAAGGAAGGAGTCCAGTAAAGCTCTTCGCTGATGATTGTGTTAGGAATAATAGAATTAGGAACCTGTACTTAACAGAAATAACTATATTTTTGGTTCTGTGCATTCCTTTGTTCAGGGCTCTATTCTCTTACAGTCCCTTAGTAAAGTTACTTTGGAAAATGACAAAGGGAAACTGGTAAAAGGGAGCATTTGCCACACCTAGTCTCAAATTTTAAAAGGAAACAGTATCCCTGGAGGTCAGGC
The DNA here is from genome assembly GCF_020171115.1 of Neogale vison. NCBI lineage: Eukaryota > Metazoa > Chordata > Mammalia > Carnivora > Mustelidae > Neogale > Neogale vison. The sequence continues at coordinate 199,455,973 of NC_058091.1, forward strand.
CTTATGGCAATAGTAGGAGTAGTACATGGGACAAGAATTAAAACCAAAGAAAGCACTTCTACACCAGCTATCTGGGTTTGATAGGCAACTGAAGCAATAAAAATATATTTATTCATTTTTTATTGGTTAGGCAGTGGATTAGAAATAGAGGTCTTCTAGGTGTAATGCCAGAGAACCACAGCTACTGCAGGCTGTCTGCTCTGCCTAAGAGTAAGTCGGCTGCCCAGAGTTGTTTCCTGGGTCTTAAGATGTCCTGTGCCATACCCACCCCGCACTTCACCCTCCACCCCACCTCCAGCTCCTCTTCCAAAGATGAGAGATCTAGAAAAGAAGCTGAAGGAAAGGACAGGATGCCCAGAAGCTGCAAGTGACTCCAAAGTTTCTACCACTGAGTTTCTGTCTTTGTTTCAGCCTGTCTCTTATTTCTGGTTAAGCTTGACAACTTGCCTTCAGGCCTCAACAATTTCAGCTTTAACCAGTATTGCATTTTCTATACAATGGAAAGAGATTTGCCTATTTCTTACACAATTTAACAAGACAATGCAACATGTTTAGTAAGCTACTCTGTCTTTCCGTCACACAGTCACAGTGAACAGTCCACCCCACTCCATTTACCATCCCCCAGCAGTGGCTGAGTCTCACACTTCCGGTTTCTAACTTGGGAGAGTCTCCATTAGGAGCCCTTCTCTGTCCAAATATTGGTAAGTTGTCGGGGGGAGGGGTGGTTAATGATGTTCTCCTTAGAAGCTCTAGAATTCATTTTAAAATGAATTTTAGTAGTTACGTTTTATTTCTTTTTAGAAGGCACATTATTTTTCAGTGCTCTGATATTTCTCTAATTCTTTATAACTCTCTAAAAATAACTGCTGGTGAGCTCATAAGTTCATTAGTTAATCCCAGTGGGACTCAATAATGCATATTACAGACCTCTTGATTTTTATAAATTAGATTTTCTCAAGAATTCCCTTACCTGTTATTATCAACATAGCTATATTGACAGGGTCTTCATTACTTCCTAATTGCCCATATTCCTTTTTCTTGTTAAAGATCAATTTTTTAAATCAAACCTTGTCATTTTGAAGGTATCATAGACATGTTATCGTGTTAATATTAATGTTTCATATCTTTCTAGTTTTTTTCCCTCTTCCCCTTTATCTTAGGAAACAAAATTGTTTCATTACCCATTGCTTTAAAAAGGAAAACTTTTTGTGTGTGAGGGAGGGAATTGGAGATTGTCAGTGAGAGAATGGGGATCACATGCTAGTTTCCCATGCCCCAAAACAAAGACATAAAAATTATGTTTTGTATTCAATAGTGACTCTGTCAACAGTTACATTCCCTATTCCAAACCAGACCGTAAAATGTAAATTATGCATAGATTGTTGAAATTATTCCATGACCCTTTAGTCTAGGACCATGTAAAATAAGGCGACAAGCAATAATTAGAATAGCAAATAGCTGACCAAGAAATTCTTCTAAATATCTCTTTGGTGAGAACTTAGACTGTCCATTATTATACTAGTAAACCTCATCTCTGGCAAATTGTATGTGTGTGTGTGTAGTGTCTGTGTCTGCAGTGTGTATCTGTGTGTGTGTGTGTGTGTGTGTGTGTGTGTAATATCACTTGAAGGATGATTATTTGCTTTCCCAGACATTTCTTCACTTTATTAAAAGATTCGTTGAAGAGGTAAATAACCCACTTCTTCCTTTAAAGAAATTCTATTTACAGAAATTCTATTTACATATAAGTTTTTAAGACATCTACAGCGTAAAATGAGGTACAGCTTCAGACTAGTCTACATCTGCCAAAGTAAACATCAGGATTTTGGCTGCTAACTTACTAGCATATTTTGGCATAGTTTTTGCCCAAAAAAATGTAAGCACTAAGATCAAGTGAAGAGGAGTGTGGACAAGGCAGACTTGTAAGAAACACTTGGATTGAAGTCATCACAGGGAGAAGTAAAGGGAATAGACAAGACAGAAGATACAGCAATGTTTTCTTCTCTCTTATCCTATTCTTTGAGCATTCCACTCTCAGTGCTATTTCCAACCATTTTTTTCTTTAATTTCTAAATGCTATTATATAAATGTAGCCTCCCTCTTTCTCAGTTCCATTATAAGACACTTTTTTCAAAATATATAGTCTTTGGGGAAAACAAATGACACATTTTAGCAATTTGATCTTTCTCATATGATATACAGTCTCATACTTCATACTTTAAGTTTCTGATCCCTTTGACCATTTGTGCTATCTTTATGACTTTGAAATTCGCTACAGTTCATTTTTTTTTTTTAAACAGGTATAGGTAAAGGATAAATATTCAATGTAGTATTTTATGGAGGATATCCTGTCCCTGCCTTTGGTTATTTCACAGTGAATAACATCATTGACAAACAATATGTATGGAAGAAACATTAAGAGAAATAAAAGGCATTCTCTGCGCTGTATAGGCTAAAAGAGATAGAGTGGAGTTCAGATTATAGGGAAAATTAATCTATAATATAATTTTTAAAAAAATTAACTATTCATTTTGATTTAAGATGACACTGATCATCTAAATACCTCCCATTAAAACAAATGTTACATAGTGCTTTTATTATCTTGAAATTAATTCTAAAGATAACAGGATCCACCTACTTAGAAGATAGCTAAATTATTATAATGCTCTAGTTAACACATAGAAGGAATAAAAGAAAAGCAACTCATAATAAAAATAATATGCATATCAACATTTTAAGTGCTCTAGAAACTCTACATAAGAAGGCATAATAACAGTAGTCTGTTACTTAGTCCTGTACATAAAATCACCACGGATTCAACAGCTACAAATGCGGGCTGATGCAGGTGTGCTTATTGGTGACTCAACTTTCATGGGCAGTGATACCATCAGCTTTCATGGGCAGTGATGAGATTTTTTTCATAGGGTAAACCATTCTTGGTAATTATATAAACCACTCTTGCTTATTAATATTTTGAACAACATAAAGTACAAAATCCCTTCCATTTACATGGTAGTCGGATTCCTAGAAAATTCTATGTATGTTCAAATGATGCCAAAAGTACTTTGAGAGTATTTGTTAAATACATCTAAATTCTAATCCCATATAATTATAAATAGAGTTTTCAACTACATGAATAGCTGGTGGAACGTTTGCAAACGATGTGGGGGGCACCTGGGTGTCTCAGTTGGTTAAGCATCTGCCTTTGGCTTAGGTCATGATCCCAGTGTCCTGGCATTGAGCCCCATGTGGGGTTCCCTGTTCAGTGGGGTGAGTCTGCTTGCTTCTCCCTCTCCCTCTCCCTCCCCACCCCAGCTCGCTCTCTCAAATAAATAAATAAAATCTTTAAAACAAAGAAAGGGAGGGAAGGAGGGAGGAAGGAAGATGTGTGGGGTGCAAGACAATTCTTCATTGTGCTCTACTGCCTTGCAAATTGCAGGATTTCCAGCTTCCCTGGTCTTCTTCTAAATGCCAATAGTTCTTACCAACCATCCTGACCACCAAAAATATCACTATAAATTTCCTAAATGCCCCAGAAGCCACTACCATGCCCATTAAGAATCACTTCTTGAGACTGAACAAAGGCACTTTTTTGTAATGAAACACTGAGACCCTGTACTTTTTATTTTGATACTGAATTGATTCTGTGGATTAGGAAACTGAATTTGCCTCCAAAGTGAATTATCCAGAAAGAGCAAGACTGCCAATCTCAGAAAGATACAAAAAGCTTCCCCTATGAACATGGTGGGTATTTAATATGGGAAACCCTTTACTCCTATATGGGAACCTCTCTAGATTAAGAAAGTGGGGGTCTGAAAGTGAAAACAAGTTCATTGTCCCTAAAAAGAGGAGCTTTTGATTAGGGTAAAGTTGTCCTAAAGGAAAAACTAAAAATCATGTTTATATCCTTCAAGTAACATGGTTAGTTTTGTTATTTTGAATGATTTTCCATATTACCTACACATCATTGCAGTTTATCAATAAATGGATGCTTTTTTGACTAGCCTGAATTTTCCACTTTTATGGGCTAGTGCTTCTGCCCTGATTGAATCATTTCTCCTTAAATGGTGTATTTTTTAACTACTAGAAAGCTGCTCTCAAAAGTTTCCATAATCTAAGCATTGCTATGGGTAGATGGTCATATTAATTTGTAAATATTTTCATTGAACTTTGGCTCTGACTCTTTGAAAAAGATCTCCAGACATGTTCTTGAAATGTATATATGTAGCCCCAGGTGGATATGCAATTACCTAATTTCCAACTGCTATTTTAATAAAATTATTAAAAACCTATTTCAAGGGCGCCTGGGTGGCTCAGTGGGTTAAGCCTCTGCCTTCGGCTCAGGTCATGATCTCAGGGTCCAGGGATAGAGTCCTGCATCTGGCTCTCTGCTCTGCAGGGAGCCAGCTTCTCTCTCTCTCTCTCTCTCTCTCTGCCTGCCTCTCTGCCTACTTGTGATCGCTGTCAAATAAATAAATAAAATCTTTAAAAAAAAAAAACTTATTTCAAAAAATTTTAAAAAGAAAGCCATTTTTTATATAAAATATTCACTTTACTACTCCTTAGTTAAGGAAGAATTCTCCTACCCCTACTCGGTTCTCTGTAGTTCAGTTTCTAAACCACTTTGCTTATTACCTTTACTCCCACCAATTTCCCTCCCTCTGACAGAGCACACATTCTCATTATTTATACTCTTAAATTGCAGGGGTAAATGTTGAGAGCCAGTGCAGGTACTCAGTTATCTCAGGGACTTTGGTCTTTTCAACCCAGGACTAATCAAGCAGAGAGTCATCATAAGCTAAATCTAAAAAGCTTTTGTAGTGATTTTATCACCAGGGAAATTTGTTCATCCTTCAGAAAGATTGTCACCAGGAAAGAAAAAAATAAAGGAGTTAAAATTGCTTCAGACCATTGACTCCTTAGGTCCCTCTAGATTCCTAGATTGAATTGGTTTTCAAGGGGTGGGAGGAATTATGAGAAGAATTCCCTGAGAAAGCTTACAAATTGATCATAGCCTTGGTAACACTAGTAAGTGTAAGTGTGATCACTATGGAGGAAATGCCAAATCAGTCTGGAAGCATGGGAAATGAGAAAGGGAAAGAAGACAATTAACACCTTTTTTTTTTTTCTTTCTTTCTTTCTTTCTTTTCTTATTGTTTTTGGGGATGTGTGCTGCCATGTAGTATGCATCTGAGAATAGTCTTTCAAAAGAAAGAAATACAATTGGCTTTGAAGTATCTTATTATTATAAGTGCAATTAGTTATTGAAATGAAACTAGATTTGCAAGCACCATAGAAATAGGAACAGGAATTTCATAAACCTATCTAGAAACTAAACCCCTTTCAAATATACCCAAAGTAGGTTTGTCTGAGCATATCTAGAACTGCTTACTTGGGCTTGGAGAATATGAATGCCTCCAAATTCAAAAGAATTCTTTAAGATTGTCAAATGAACAAATCAGTGAAAAATATAATAATAAATACCTGGGTGTTACATATATATTAAAGAACTTAAAAGTCTGCACACTTATTGATGAGGGCAGGCATATATATATGCCCAAAAAATTCTATGAAGACTTGTCAAAATCAAGTCAGGCACTTTAGGATTTGCCAGGATAAACCTATACTAATCTCTCTCTCCCAATGAGTAACATTGAAATTTGCCCAAAATGGGTAAGCAAATGACTTCATTTTTTAATCCGAATACAGTAGTGTTGGAAGATATTTCTCAGGATATGACTTCAACACTAGATCGTAGTTCCCAGGGCAGGTTCATAAGGCCAAATTGCAGAGGAGAAGAGGATAGAAAGCATCCTTGTGAGGGCACCCATTAAGAGAGGGGTTCTCTGGTAGGGCCAGCGCCCACATTTTAGTCCCATGCACAGACTGTAGCTTTCTGCTCTCTGGTCGACTGCAGCCATAGCATCCTTATTGTTGTAACTCCCAGATTGTGATACTGTCACAAAACTGTTGCTAGGCAACAAATGTGGTTACCAGGTCTCAGCGAATAGCTGAAGGGGAAAGCAAAGTGTTGCACCATTGTAGAGTAACCATAGCAATGACCTACTATTACAGACTAAAGAATTATCATTAACAATGTTAAAGTATCAGACAGAGGCCCTGAATCCCAAGACTTCCAGGCAGTATCTCTCTGCATAATTGAGTGATCTAGGAAGTGATTTCAACTGTTTCAAAGCTATTCACTCATTTCTATGGTAGAGTCTTCGTTATTATTTTTATTTTCTAATTAAAAAATTGTTATGAAGAGACTGGCAAAATGATATGTTATCACAAGGAGTCGAAACCGATTAATATCCTCATCTGTTCTTATGACTACATCACTGGTTTTTTTGGGGGGGTATTTTTTGTTTGCTTGTTTTGTTTTTTGCCTGTGTTAAACTGAAGGAAGGTTTGACTTGAAAAGCACTGTACATCAACAGAAAGAAGCTGTGGTAAAAGAAAATAACCCTGTAAAGTGACAAACTAAGCCTGTATTTTCTAAGTTGAATTCCTCCTGACAAAATAGGAGGCCTAGATGCTCTTTTTGTACTCACTGCTTGGAAAGACTTTTTTAGCTTTTCTAAAACTGGCCCCTAAAATCTTTTAAAATGTAGCCTCCTAGGACAGTTCTAGGCACAGTCTTTTAAAAAAAAATCTGAACCTTCCTGAAGCATCCCATGTAATTTGGTCGCGGTGACCTCGCTGAGACAAATTATGTCTAACGGCACAGCTTTCGAGAGAGGCAAGAAAAATCCGATTTGTTTTATTCTCTTGAGAAGCGGAGAAACGTGGGTGCTCCGGGATGGGTGAAGATGCCGGATTCCGCGCGCAGGGGAAACCAATCCCCGCGCGCGCGCGCGAAGCCTGGGGAAGTGGGTGGTTTCGAAGCGGGAGAGGGAGTGGCCCTTCCCTTCGAGCGCCTCGATTGGCCCGGAGGGGCTGAGGCCCTGGGGCCGCCTGGCCGCGCCTCGGGCACTCCGCGGGGGGTGTCCCAGCCGCGTCCTCCCTCTCAGGGGCGGGAAGGGGCCTCGGGCGGGAGGCTGCGGAGGTCTCGGGCGGGCCCAGGGGCCGCGGGCGGAGATGCGCAGCGAGCGGACGTAGACAGCCCTCGGCCGCGGGGGCAGAGTGAACCCTCGGGCACAGGTGTGGCCTGGAGGGGCCGCGCCCAGGGGCCTGCGGACGCGCGCCGGTGGCGGAGCGGGCGCCGGATCGCGGGGGACGCGGGCTCCGAGGGCGGGGCTCGGGCTCCCGGGGCGGAAGGCGGGCGGCCTGTGCCTTGGCACCGAGAGAGGCCACCTCGTAACCGAATCTGTGTGTTTTGCAGGCACCGACCGTCACGAGCTAACTTCCTGGAAGAGCTTCCCGTCCATTTTCAAATTCTTTACCGAAGCCTCTGAGGCAAAGACCAGTTCCCTCAAGCCGGCTCTGACGCGGCGCTCCCACAGAATAAAGCACGAAGAGCTGTAAGAGGAGAACGAGCGAGACGGGGGAGGGGAAGCCAAGGCACCACACTCGAGCATGCATCCACACGTCTCCCAACTGCTTGTTGTCGGCGAGCAGACTCCCAGCCCCTCATTAGATTGTTTTCTTCCTAGAGCACAGGGTCGTGATATATACATCTAAATAGCGTTTTGCATTATTTCTAGATGAGTGCAACTGTCAAAGCAATATGGGTTCACTGGTCGTGCTTCCGCGGGCTGAGCTCGGGCTTCGCGCTGCCCGTCAGCGCGCAGATTAAGGCTGACAGCGCCCTGCTCGGCGCGGCCGGCGCGCCTCTAATTGCCCTGACGGAGCCCGCGCGGGCGCTGCGGGGCGAGCGGCGTCTGCGCGGTCCTACCGCCCGTTGCAGCGCAGCCGCCGCTTGCACCGGCCCCCGGCCCCCCTCGATCATGTCCGGTTTTTTCCTCCGAACAGAAGCAAACTTTTATTCTAGATTTCAAACTTACATTTTGGGTTTTCGGCGAAGAGCTTCTTACGCCTCTTTTTTTTTTTTTCCCCCTAATTAAAAGGAAGTTCCCCACAAACCTCCTCAGAAAAGCCAGATTTAAATTCAGAACGAGAATGCCGTGATGTACTATCTCGCCTTGGGAGTGCAAATTGTTCTCTAACAATCTATTTTCATTTCAAGACCAAAAGAAAAACTTTGCATAAAAAATCTACAAAGTACCCATTACACATTACCGCTGAAAACCCTTGCCATTTGAATACGAGGTTTTACACAAGTCTCTAATTTCAGAAGAGATTGTTTAAACCAAAACGTAATGATGCGCAAATCTTTTAAGGGTGAAAGGTCCCATTTCCAACAGAATTTCCAACTTTATCATTAGAACTGACTTTACTTTTTAAATGTATAATGTGTAAAGAGTGGCATTGTAATTCAGATCGCACACTTGTTTTGCTTTTTAAATCCTAATGTGGAGAAAGTTTGTTGTTGTTGTTCATAACCCTAACCAGAACGACTGTCCTGAGCTTTCATGGAGTGTGACCCTGTTAGGGATGGTATTATGGTCATCAGGAAGATGAACCTGTGTGCTGTTCCACGTTTTCCTTGTGAAAGGCCAAGTGGGGCTAAAATGATTCTTTTAGGTTTCTGCTCCCACAGAAAGCGAAAGAAAGACCTGGTGTGAAAGATTTTCTTCTCTCAATACAGTGGCATAAGTTTTAGTAGTCCCATTTCCTCTCTACAGTTTCTACAGTTACTTTAATCCTGCTAATATCTGGCCAACACTGTGAAATACAAGAGGTAAAATAAGTTAAGATTTTGCTGACTTTTAAATTCAAATATTAAATCTTAACATTATCAATTTTTAATTACTTGAATTTAATTACCTAGTAAAGATTCTGTTTCTAGCAGATGAGGGTCTGAATCTAATATTTTTTCATCCTTTTTTAAAGTATATGCAACAATATGCCTGCCTTATTTGAGGACATGATAAAATGTACCCAAAATGACTTAGAACTGTCTGACTTCTCAGAAAAAAATAACTTAACCACCTCATGGATAAAATGTTTTTATATTATGAACCGATTTCAGCAAGTTTTAAAACTGGTAATATCTGTGTTTGGTATATAAGTACATTAATTTGTTCTTATAGTTTTAATGATGGCAAATTAAAGTGATCTTTTTTCAGTGGTCATATATACATATCTTTTGATATTATTTTTAGCAGAAACAACACAGGAAAAATCAAAACGTCATTTTATCCACACCTGGATAATTTAATATGTGTAACTCCAACAACATCAAGCATGTTGGTCTGCAATCTTTTCTGTTTTAGAAGTAAAGGTGAACTGTATACAATAATGGTACCTTCCTTTGAGAGGATTTGAAAATTGATGTGGATTGAATATATTTTTCAAAGTGTTATAAATTGTGTGGTGTTTTGACTATATGAAAGTATTCACAGGAAAACTAATTTTATTGCTTTTTTCTACCCAGCACTTGTGCAGTGCTAAATTTATGATGCTTATGCACCTGAATTAGAGCAAAGTAAATGGGCTCAGTTTAGACACCAAATCACTCTTATTCCTTCTCTTCGGTTTTCTCACTTCTCCTTTTGAAAACCTTTACTTGTAACTAGAGTGAATCACTGTTTAATTGCCTTTAATACTTTAAAACTACTGGGTTGTTAGCCTTGTTGAACCATCTATAGAGGGCTATTTGCAAACTTAAGTTGTGCAAATGTAATTTCTACTTGTGGATCTGAGCTGCAGCAGCCCGGAGAGAGCTAGGCAAACCATCCGAGACCGCCAACTGATAAGTGATAAGATTCCTCGTAATGTACGATTTTTTTTTTAACCTGTTGATTATGTGTCTGTTGGTATAAATGTAGTAATATCCTCCACCTCAATTTTCTTGGAGTAAGAAGAATCAGTTGGTAGGAGCCCGCCTGCTTGGAGGTGACAAGTGTTAACAGTATTTCTGCTCTGATCTTCTAACCATTTTGGTTTCTTTAGACAGGTTTTTAGGAGAGTAGAGGCTTAAAGTTAGGATGTAGACTTTTTAAAAAATTATATACTCAGTTCTTAGAGCAATGGAATGGGAAGCAAGGAGTTGTTGATAAATCTGAGATTCAAAATACTGGCTTTAGAACTTTATAAAGGTATCTAAACATGCAGCCGTTAAAAGTTTTCATGGATATTTGAAGGGGGGAGAAAATCTATTTGTAATAATTGTTTTCTCAAGTTTCTGCCTTGTGCTTCGACTTAGATTGCATTATTGTTTATACAAAAAGAAAAAAAAAGTAAAGCACAGGAGTTTCATATATATTATATATTTCTGTTTACCATTTTAAAATAAAAACAATTTTCCCAACAAGCGGCGGCGTATTATTCTTGCTCAGAGGTTCATTTATTTGTGTATAGTACAGAGGTTAATAAAAGCAGAGACTTAAAAAGAATGAAGGAACAGCATTCATCAGTATTTTAAACCGTATAGTTGCTTTTATTACTATTACTGTTGCTGTAAGGTAACATCCTAACTTCACTTGAACACTTACTGTTTGGCTTGGACCTTTCACAAAGCCAATATATTTTTTTTAAGCCTACATTTTTTTAAGGTGTTTGTTTTTAATATCTGAAATAACCTTAGCTACAGAGAAATTTGAACCCATTGTTAAGCTATGATTTTATAAAATACACTTTAATATGCTGTAAAGAAATGTGCTTTCCAAAGGAATTTGGTGACATTACATTGCTCCCAAGTCCCTATATAGGTCCATGATGTGTTACATCTAATCTGAAAATATCGTGTTTACATTTATTTTACAGCTTTTCCTTCTTAACTCCTTTGAGAGAGTTTGGATGACAAAATATGTTAACTATATTATCAGGGCTAATAAGTTAAATTTTTTTCACATGTTTCTCTGGATTACCTGGAGTCCCAATCCAAACACATGTGTGTCTCCTGTTAAATCATAGTTTATAACTGTAAACTGACAGGTTCCTGTGATTCATTTAAGAAAGATTACTATCACAGAAAGTAAAAATTACTCAAAAACTTTCCCCCTGCTTCTATAGGGGAAAATGTCTTTAAATAAATGTGAGACATTCTCATCTTTGAAATATGGGTGGCAAAAAAAAAGGGGGATAATAGTGGTGGTTATTTTATGATTACTTATTAGGGGCTGTAATAATATAAAATAAAAGACTCCAGGAGGTACTCCCTTTCAAAAATTGAATACTTTCCTTCCTTCCTTGTATAGAGTGACTGAGTGGGAGTCTCTTGAATTGTTCGTCTTCCTTTTATCTAATATTCTATTAATCTCCAAAAAGATCAGTTTGAGTCTGGGAAAGGGTTTTTAATCAACACTTCACAGAGCTTAAAGCTACCCTACCTAAAGCGTCAGCTTTGTTAGGCGGTTTTAGATTTAAAGCATTGCAACTGTCATGCACTGTACTAAAAGTAAAGAATGTACACCAAGTGGAAGATGTTGAAAAGAGGGAAATAGCACAAAGTCGATTAACGGAGATTCGAGAATAGAAGTAGCCATCAAAGCATTCCAACGTTTATCTCGAAATCTATGTAGAGTTAAAAAAAAAAAAAAAAGCAACAATGATAGTTTTAAACCTCACACTTAGGAGGGATGAATGTTGATTTAATTGATTCATTTGGATCAATGTTTTTAAAGTTTCACACCACTGATCTTTCATGTAGTGATGTCTTTAGCAGTCAGTGGTCTGACATGAGCCTTCTCAGATTTCATCAGTGGGGCTCTCCATGACATCTAAAATTATGCAACAGCCTATGCAGTGGTAACTTTGGAATTGGGAGACCTCAATGCCAAAGAGCATGGTTAGATTGAAGAACTCTTGTTAATTCTTAGCACAAAGGTTTTAGAGAGTGGTAATTGTAAATGAACCATAAAGGTTAAAGTCACCAAATATTATATAGTGGGCTTTAATTGCTAGATAGGAGAAAGTCGTCCTGAAAGTTTGACCATTAAGTAGATACCATGCAGAGACCAGTATTTTTCCCTTCAATGTAAAAACTTAAAAATGGAAATTTGACTTAATCCATGAGGCCTTCCAGGCAACTTTTCCCGGCCCTTTGCCTTGAGATTTATGAACAGCATTTCACTATATTCTTTGTATTGTTGGGTTGAGTTCTGTTTGAACCAGAGATGAAACATGTTTCCAGAAAGAAATCCAGGGAGGACCTGCATCTTTCTTTCTAGATCATTCAGCTTTTCTTCCTTGGCCACTACATAGGGTAATATGGGAGACTGTCATAGGTAAAATAATGTTGAACTGTACTTTGTAACCAGCCTGCAGTACCAATACAAAGAATCTGAAATGAAAAGACAACCAACACCCCAAGAATGATATGTCTCTTTTTAAAGTTTACAATTTGAATAATGAACTTGGATAGAAACTTGGCAGGAAAACAAACCATGGCACCATCACATCACCAACCATTTTCACTTTTCTGTCCAATTTCAGAGTGCATGTGTTTGTGAGTATTTCACTAGATCAGTGACAGCTCTTTATTTGCATAATTATATGCTCTGGTCTGAAGAGAAAACTAACCCCCAAATTTCATGGGTCACCAAACTGCAACAATCAATGTTTTATCACGTATGCTAAGCAAAATCTAAGAAGCTATATGAAGTTTCTTGGGGAGTTTTTACTCCTCGGAAAATTAAAGAGTTTTCCTTTTCTGAATAGATTCAAAATCTTTCCGAGTTCTTTGTAACTGAATTCTGTTTGAAGGCAAAACTAGAGATTAACATGTAGATCTGGATCTTAGACTCACTAGCATTACTTCAAAGTGGCTTAAGAAGAGCAGCATTTTTGGAACACTAAACTTTTAAATTCTAAGTACTGTCCATGCTATGAGGAAAAAAATTATTGGTCAAACTATGAAGAGTCAAAATGAAGACTGCATTAACTACGATTGACTATAAAGCTGATTTCCTTCTTTGAGATAACTCAGGGTTTTTTTAAATAAGACCTAATAGAAAAAAAATGTATATATGCATATATATGTGCGTGTATACATCACACATGTGCATATACACACCCATCCATGGGGTACGTATACCATCCTATCAGAAATAAACATTATATACAGTATGTGTAAGTCTTTGCAGTGCCTGCTACATAGTAGGGACTCAATGTATGTTGGTTACCAGGATTGTTTGTAAACCTGTTCTAAATAAATTTATGTTCAAATTCTTGAAGGCATTGTAATAAATATTTTTAAATGCCTCAAGTTCATTTGTGTCTGTAAATTCTGTTTGTATGTAATGTGTATTCGTGTGTAAGGTTGGCTTTATTTCATTAAAGAAAAATTGATTTAAACTGTTGGTGTCTAGTTTGTAGGCAGTCTGCCAGACTTGAAATACAATAGAGCATAGGGACACATGCAGAGAGTGACTGTTTGTTCTGGAGTTATTAAAATTCTGGAAGAATATGTCTTTACCTAGGCACTTAAGGAATATACCAGGTGCATTATTTAATCCTACTGCAAAAGGACTTAGGTATGAATTTCACTACTAAAAGCATATAATGCATTGCCTTTTATTTGACGTGATCTGTTTGTAATAATATATTAACAGTTTCATTATTAGGCAATTTACTGCCATCAAGAAAAACATTAGGAAAAAAAGAGACATTGAGGGAAAAAGTTTAAGAATTACATAGCTTTGAAGTATTTTATTCTTTATCTTGAACAAAGATGAGAGATCTTTAGGTCAGGCATTAGAAATTTCCTAAAATATTCCTGTTATTTCAAGTGAACAACTAACTTCTCCCAAGTTTTTAATCAACGTTGAATTACAAATGAATAACATTTTCTTTTTCTTTTAGTCTGAAATCTTAAACATCTGCTTATCAGGATCACTATCCACAATCACCACATCTCATCTTCTTACTGCCTTACTGAAATGTTCACCTGCTTATACTCCCTCTGCACCACCCCCATCATCTACCTCCCCAGAAATTGCTGTTTGGTGAAGGTCGTGGATTCCTCTAGGTGAAAATTCCTCGTAACTGAATCTGTAAAAACAAATAAATAAAGTTTAGCATTTTTATCAAACAAAATGAGTTGGTTGGGCACATGGGTTAACACTACTGTCCAAGCACTAAAGACTGAAAAAATAAAGCGTAGAATCCTCCTAGATTACTGTTTAAAGATTTATAGATTGAGAATCCATATGCCTCTGAGTTAGATTACTTTGCATTTTATTTTTTAAGGTATAAACTCTCCAAAGGAAAATAAAAGACAATAGCATGTACCTAATTACTTTTTCTCCCTTCTTTTTGACCTTTGAGGAACCCTTGCTGTGTATGAGTTTCAGATAGGGCTCTCAGTTTTCTGCTCTGCCTGGGACACAGAGAAATCTGTTATTTCCCTCTGAATTCCACACATGCAGGGATTGACTGTGTAGCTGAAAGGCCTGGATTTCTTTCTTTTTATCATTTCATTTATTTTTGCTCAAGGACCACCTAATCCCCTTGTGAGTGAAAATTTCTGATCCAGTTCATCTTCATGTACCTCCAAATAATTTTCCAAAGGCTTATTTTCTTGTTTCTTTAACCATAATTAAATAAATGGTTTTTTTCCAATAAATGTTTACACTTTCTGTAGGTACTTAGATAATCAGGATTTATCAATTGAAGAAATACTGATAGTTTGCTGTGGTGGTTTTGGGCTTTTTGGTTTTTAGGTCCCCCCCTTTTCCTTTGCCTCAGTAAATTACTTAATATCATCCCCTGGAATAACCAGCTCTAAAAATAACCCTAGCACAGAGTGTCATGGTTTGGCTTTCATACAGTTTCGAAAGAAAAACCATTAAAATTGCATTGATCTCACAAATATTGATCTAGTGCTTGATATCAAATATCAAATGAGATGCTGTCAGTGGCTGCTGATCATTGTGTCAGTTGCTTGAATTTTTGTCCTTTTCCTTCTTCATTGTCACATGGATTCAAGTTGCTGAGGCTAGTAAGATTTCATGATTAACACAATTAAGATAATTTTTCTCTGTTTTTCATATTTCTGGTTTGACCAAGCACAGGTAATAGTTTGCCTGAAATTTTGTTATGTAATTTCATATATTCGTAGATACATAGATATACACACTTTTGTTTTTTAAAAACCATATATTTTATACACGGGTGTAACAGGATGTATTTTTAGAATTGTGTGTGTGTGTATGTCTTACAAAGTGTGACTCACCTACTAAGTAGGTTATGTTTCCATTTAGTTCTTTATCCCCATTTTGAAATAATTTCTGTCTGCATCCTACTTTCTTCCTGGCCACCTGTCTTTTAAGAAATCAAATTTGTTTTAAGAGCATGCAGTTTTTAGAGTACGATTTTAAAACTTAGAATGAAATCTTAGCCATTTCAAAGGTACACACACACACACACACACACACGCACACACACCACAATAGGTAAATTGCTCTTGTTATTCTTACTGACAAAAATATAACTGCAGCATTTGGCCAGCGTGGAGTTTGTAGAATTATTAAAATGAAATTGGGTCTATATAGTTTTAATACTTTCTCAATACATCCATGTTACCTAACAGGCTAAGTCATGTTCTGCTTCTATATCCTATCAAATCTGAAAATAGCTAAGTGCCTTTGGATATGTTTAAAGTCTCAAATCACCCTTTTTCTTCCCTCCTTCCTCTCTACTTTGTACGTCAAAAAGTGATGATTACATTACTTTGAAATATGGAACATTTTAAGGAGAAGACCTCCCTATAATGACCAGTTAACGCTGCTGACTAAACAGTATCGACTGGGAGATAGAGCAGGGCACTCCTAGAGTACTGTTTAAATTCTACAACCACGCGTGTTTTTCACATTCGAGGGAATTAAAAAATCTCCTGCCGCATGAGTTGTTGGTTTATCTTCCCCTTTCACACCTGATCTTGGTTTGTACTGCGAAGGGAAGCCGCTTTCCTCCCAGCACCATGGACAGCGCCCAGCGCGCCCCCTTCCCTCTCCCCTCCGCCAGAACCCCGAAGTTCCGGCCCTAGCCTGATTCCTCTCTCCGACCACTCCCTCGCCATAGGAAACTGGCTCTTGAAATCTTAGGATCTGAGCCCTAAGCGACAATGAGTTTAAAAAAGTATACAGTTCGTGGGTGGAGAATCTTGCTTGCTCCGTGCCCGGTGTTAATCAGAGTGCCCCAGAACTGACACACCATTTCCCTGCTCCCCGAATTTGCATCTACTTCATGAGGAAAGCAGCGCCACTCTCAGTCATTTTGGTGGTAGAAGTGTCACCCCGACAACTATTTGCCTTACTTTTCACCACCACCCTTTAGCGGGCCAGCTGCATACAGGCTCCAGTTTAAGAACTCTACTATGAGCACATTTTCTCGGGGCTAGTGATCTCAGACGCGAGAGACCTGTGTTCCAGGAAATGTGCATCCAGACCCACGGGGCCCTTGGTCCCCACGGCTCTGCCTGTGGCTGATGCTGTCGGATCGGTCGTGTGCGCCCAGGTACTAGTTAATTACCGCCCCGGGGGAGGTGGCTGTGCAGCGGGGCGCCCGGCCCGCGGCGCGCTAAAGAGCCTGACAGCAACTTATTTGACAGCACTAAAAAGGGGGCGCGTCTGGCTCAGTACCCACCACAACCTCTTCTCCTACTTGCAGACCTCAACTCCAAGCTCCAAATGTCGGCGTATCTTCCTGTTTGGCTCGCTCTTTCTTTCTTTCTTTCTTTCTTTCTTTCCTTTCTCTTCTTTTCTTTTCTTTTTTTTTACTGTCGCGTTAAGCAAAGTACAAGAACTGAAAACCACTTCCGTGTGGCGTCTTTTTCCTTGCCTGGTCTCCCTAGCAACACTTAAGTCACCACTCCTAAGACAACACTAGTTTTTAAAGATTTCAAATTGCACCTTGCTTTATTGAAACTCGTCTCACTTGTTGGGCTTTGAGTAAAATCTCTTCCCTCCCACTGGAATCCCATTCTAGTCATCTACTCTCTTGAACTGACTTTGAGGATGAAAATGATACGGTTAGAGCAGGTGAGAGGGCCAAAAGCAAACTCGTATTAAATATTGATTGTACAAATATGCTTTCAAACCAACTTAATCCATACTTTACCAGAAAGGGCCAACAAAGAAAAGTATTTTAAGTGGTTTTTCCCCTATAAAATAGCCTCAATAAACCGCTTTCAAAATTGCTTTTGTAGAGTAACACGGATTATAATACATTGCAAGATAAAATTATTCTCTACCTGGCATGCTATTACAGTGAAAATTTTCCTTCAATTCCTCAGTATAGTAGCAATGTAGCTTCAACACACTCTGTTTCTCTATCCCTTAAAAACATACAAATATTTTATTAAATATTTCACAGGTTAACAATATAAGACTGTTTTTTTTTCACACAGCGCTGCTTACACAAAAATTCCCCCTCTTTTTTTAGTGTGCAAAATCACTGCTGGGTTCTGTCCAAAGATAATTTTCCCTCATAGTTTGGTCTTTTCTTGCGGTCTCAAGAGTCGTTTTGCCCAGATACTAAGGTAAGTCTGTGTTACTAGAGAAACCCGGCCATGCTGTGAGCTATTTAAACTGCGGGTGCCACCCTCCTACGAAAACTGGGGAGAACTTGGGTTGACAAAGTTTAGCAGCTGAAGTGCGCAGGGTAAGGAAGGGGACCTGTTGAATAATCGCGACCTGGAGACTTGCGGATTCTGGATCTGAACCCTCAAGTGAAATATCTCCATAATGTTTACATATCTTTGGCTGATATATTTTGGGGGAGCTCATTCCACAAACTGAACTCCCATCTTTGGATAAATGAAATATTTCATTCTCGCCTTCCTAAGGTTCAGGAGCAAGAAAAAGAGAATCTGGTGCAGGGAAGGACGAGGGGCTTTCCTTTGTTGGTGCAGGAAACTTGTGGAGATTTG
Source organism: Neogale vison (assembly GCF_020171115.1). Taxonomy (NCBI): domain Eukaryota; kingdom Metazoa; phylum Chordata; class Mammalia; order Carnivora; family Mustelidae; genus Neogale; species Neogale vison. The sequence continues at coordinate 199,473,851 of NC_058091.1, forward strand.
GGGTGGGATATACAACACTGAACTCCTGGGTGTCTACCATTTGTTCCTTCAGTCTGGGTGTTGGGGAATTTCCCTCCTTCACTGGGTATTTCCCTTTTGACTTGGGGAATGGGATAGCTAAGATCTCTATCAGGTATTTATTACTTTTTTTAAAAAATGTATTCTTGACAAAGTTTCAGAATGGCTTTTCTGGGTGATTCTAAGTAAATCAGAAACTCCCAAACTTGGCGGGATATTTCAGTACCACAATACCAGAGAAAAATATGGAGAAAGGTAGTATAAGAAGCTCATCTCAACAATAAATAAATAAAAACTGCAATGATTAGTTCCCCCTAGAAGGAGCTTCTTCAACGATGTTTGTTTACCACCTGTATGTGTTCGATGACATTTTAAACTTTTACAGCACAGAGAGCATCCCCTTAGTTTTCTCCAAGCCTTTCTCTTAATTCCAGTCCTACTCTTCTGTAGGACTGCTGCTGTCCTGTCCATTTCTCCCCTTTCAAAATCTTTTAAAGTAAGTTTTCTTGTCTCCTATCCATTTGTCAATGTCAAATATACACTGCCTATTTAGTTAAAGAAAAGTGTGTATTTCATATGTTATAAAAGAACAGCCTTCTTTATTTGGTTTCTTGGAAATCAATAATCTCTTAAACACTTGCCAAGACCCCTTGGGGAAGGGAGAAATGTAAACAATAACTACCAAACTTCAACATGACAATATCCGTTAAAATCTGCAGGATGATCATTTGAATGCGGGGAGGTAGTAGGGAACGACTTCGGACTCCCGCGATTACACAGGAAGGGAGCCGAGGTGCCTGATGGCTGTCTCCATCCTCTGCAACTTACCCAAGGAGCCAGATACTTTGAAAAGTCGGGAGTTAATTCTAAATTTCCTTACAAGACACCTTAGTAGCCAGACTGGTCTTCAAATAATTTATCTGGGCAATGGCTGGATAACCACAGGGACAGTTACCCCCAGTAAAAGAAATACCAGGATTCAGTCTTTCCTGATATTATTAAAGGGTCTGATAACACTTCTTTATTTTGTCTCACGCTGTTAAAAAAAAAATAAAACAAAAAACAAAAAACACCTACTCCTCTGGCGAATGAAACTTCCAGGGAATTTGAAAATAAATCGTCAGTTTAATTTCTGCCTTTTGAAGTTCGTATGTATGCGAGGAAATAGAGCATTAAAACAACTGAGTTACACATTAGCTATCTAGCATTTTCACATTAGAAGGAAGAATATACCTCATTTCCAACTTAGCCAACTTTTAAAACTATATGTGTTCCCGGAAAATAAAACCTGATTGGATTAAATTTCCAGGAGATTCTAAATTAAGCTCTTGAGAAGATAACAAAGTATATGAAATCTCTTGAGTAAACAGTTGGGAGGGATTTATAAGCATTTGAGGATCTGGTGATCCATTGGAAGCACAACTCACTCAAATTTGAATTTTCATGATCAACTTTCAACCCTGAGAAACAAGAGCCATTTGCTTAACTTAATCTGAAACATATGTTTGCAGCAGTAGCAGGTTTTTGGTGTGTGGCTGGGGCTGATCAAGTTGTAAATTTTCCGCTTTAGGTTTTCAGCGCCTGCTAGTTTCAGCCTAACACCTATAGAGAGACTTTGCGGGGTTCTTCACCACAGCAGCCAAGGTTTGATAAAAGGTTTCCAAACCACACAGCTCTGAGTGTTATTGATTTTCCCAAAGGTGGAACATTTCCATACAAGTTAGTTCTCTAAATCCTAACAGCAAGTAAGAAGTTAAACTCTTTTTTGTTAAAGTGTTTGCAAGATGTCTATATAGAGGATTGGGGTTTTTCTTTTTCTTCTTCTTTTTTTTTTTTTTTTCCATTTGCCTTCCTCACCTGCATCCTTGTCTTTAAGGGACACACACTAGTGTGAGAGCGGGGCGTGCTGTGAAAGTGACATCTTCATTCGACAAAACAATATGCAATTCTTTGTGGCTCATCTTAATTTTTTCCCATCAGAAACTTAGAACTATTGATTTTTCTGTCTCTTTGTGCTTCAACACAAAGGAGTTTTGGAAAGTGTTTTGAATATCTGAGAAGATTCACTAGTGTTTGAAATAAATACACATTAGAATCCATAAATCACCTTTCCTGTGAAACAAGCTTTGGGTAGGCTTTTATTACCAATATTAAAACACATCTTCTGTGGGTATAAATTTCAGTATTTGGGTTTTAAACAAATTCTGATACTTTTAAAAATCAATTAATGGTATACCACAAAGGATAAATAAAAGTAATAAATTCCCTAAGATCAGCTTAATTCATCTTGCAATGGCAATGGGGGTAGTATGGTAAAGTGGGAGGTGGACTCTAGTGGTCAACCTCAAGGATTGTAGATATCCATCCAGACCTGCTGATTTATCTTCTTCCTGAAAACCTCAGTCAGATTACTGGAGGAAAAGTTACTCAAGTGCTTTCTGAAATGCATCACAAAGAGTAATTGAGCCATAAATATGCCCTAAATTCAGGTACAGAGTTTCACCGAATTTTATTATTACACAGATTAAGATGGGTAACTCCCACCTGAACGCTATTTAATCAAAAAGTGAACAAGGGTGTCAAAAAACAAGGGCAATAATAATATTGCTGGCACTGTGCTAATCAAATACCCACAACTAGTTGAGAACAACGGTGCTAAGAAGCCGCTTTAATTCTGAAATGGAATGTCCTGAGACACCGAGCGCCATCTAGCAAGCAAAGTTAGAATCAAAGAGCGCCTGAGTCAAGCACAGAGCACAGAGACCAGGGAATAGGGAGGCAAAGAGGGATTTGGAGATGTACTTGCTGCGACTTAACCATGGGCCCAGTGTCACCTGAGCCTGGCTCTACCTGCTGTCTTCGACTCTTCGCCCCACCAGCCAGTTCAAACAAACTAACTACTGAGGTGAGACAGACCCTTTCTGCCTCCAGCTAAGGCTAAAGGACAGCTCCTCACAGGGTTGCTTATTGTCTTTAATTAGAACAAGCGGCCTTTCCGTTCCCACTCCCCCCCGCCCCGCCCCAAAACCAGCCCAGTGTCTAATTCTGCACCTTCCTATCCAGATGGGGACAAAGAGCAGTGCCCGAAGGGCTCACCTTGGGCTGACAGGACTCCCAGGGCTTCACCGCAGAGGAAAGCACATCGCTGGGAAAACCTAGCAGGATTTGAGAAGTCATTCTGAGTTTACAAGGCTTGCCCAGACGTCTCCTGACAGGCAATCTGAGCTATCTCTGAGTGGCATAAGACACAGATTTACTTAACATGCCACGGATGGACATGGGAGCTGAATGCTGCCTTCTAAATATAAATAGTATAACTTCAGTCTTCTCCAGGCAACCGGGTCTTTGATAGTTCCTTTGGCTGAAGAAAAGTCAAAGGTAGCTAGGATGCTGCCAAACATGCCTGTTAGTTTGTAGCTTGAGGGGAAAGACAGCACTTTTTCCATTTTTTAAGGGTTAAATGATGTTACCTAATTATATAAAAATCCTCTGTAACTGGGCTAACAAGATGAATCTTCTGAGATTGTGATATGAAGAAAGTAAAGAATAAGGAAGAAACTACTGGGTTCTGTATAGCAAGAACCCAATATTTTTCTTTTAAGTCAGTCGATCTGAATTCAAAAGATCAAGAGGGCTCATCTCAGTAATACGTCTGCTTTCTAAAAGTACTTCTGTTGAGCCTTTCCTAAATTTTACTTGAAGATTGGGAGTGGACGGACAGAAATCCAATGTACATATACGCTAATCTTAAACTCTCCTAATTTCCTGCTATTGATGATTGCCTTTGTAATAACTCATTGATTCACACTGTTCTTAGAATATAGAGCAGGAGCTTAGGTTTCCTATTGTTCTGGCCCCTGCCCCAACCCCACACATACAATTTTTTCCCAGTGAAGTGTTTTCTAAAAAACAACCACCAGCAACAACAACCAGCCACAAAAGAAGGAAAGATAGATAGAAAGAAATCTTAGAAAATGACTATGACAATATTCCAGTTGAGTTTTAAATGCTAGTCCACTCCCAGGTTTACTTCTCAATTAAAACAGGCATAATAGATATGAAATAACACATCTCTTTATTTTTCTACTATGCTATTTACTGTGCAAAACAGCCATATTGAGAATAAAGGAACCATTTGATAAGAATATGTTCAATGTGCTCATTAAAATATCTCCACAGGTATTTACAGGGAAAAAAAAAACAGATGAAAATCATAACCCCTCCTCCAACAAACCTAAGCCAATAAAGAAAGGATCTGAGAGCTTAATCCACAATTTCCAAAACATCTAAAACATTTCCACAAAAACTTCGATGCCTCCTGATGCCTGAAAACATATTTAAGGATCTCAGGATGGCAAGTGGATACAATTCACAGTGCCTCTTCTTCCTCTATGAAGTTCAGAGAAGTTCCCAGGCCAGTCTTGCCTCAGCTCACAATAAAAATTTAACTTTTTTTTTTTTTTTGGTGTCTTGTTAAATAGCACATTTCTCCTATCAAGGTCTTCTTAAACACTGAACCTTCTCCTAGACAGGGTACCCAGCTGTTTAATTTAACATTGATTTATTGCTTTTAAAAGTAAATTTACACACATGCCAGCAGCGCTCCGTTTTGTTTCCCCAGACTCTGAGATTTATTTTCTACTTAGCGCTTGTCTGACAAAACAATGTCCTTTAACTTTATTACACATCGATGAGGAAATCTGTCTTATTTTTGCTTGGATTTATTGCTGTGTTGCTTGTGGGGACTTTTGTGATCCAGAAAGGCTGAGGTCCAAAAATAAATAGAAAATTAAACAGAGCTGATCACAAAATAATAGTCAAAACCTAGAATATGGCCCAGTATCTACCAACCTGCTGGAGGTTGCCGGGACCAGGGGGAAGAAGCTCCCTTAGTGAGTACGGTTACTCAGGAAGAAAACAAATTACTTAAATGGGCAGGTAGCGTTTGAAAGTGAAGTAGCCAAATCTGAGTTCTGTAAAATATCCAAGTTCTTGGTTCAAATGTATTTGGAATTATAGGTCCGGGAGGTGCCTCTGCATGACTTCCCACCCATGGCCGCCTTACCTCCGTGAAGAACTCCCAATTACCACAAGTTCGTGATGACTGAGCCCAAGGGAATTAAGATGGACTTTGAAGCAGCTTTTACGGTACACTTCATCTACATTTGGGTTTTCTTTAGTTCTCATTAAAAGGGCCACTTTCTTCTTTTCATTGATATACTGTCTTTGTGTCCTTCATTTCACACTCTTTTAAAAAGTTTTCTCATCAGATCAAGTGCAAAAAGGAGGGATGACATAATAACCATCATAAGCATGATAACAACAACAAACAACTGGTACTGTGGGTTTAAAGCTTTTTAAAGAGAAAGTTTTCTCCTCTCTGAGGCATGGCCCTTCAACAATTAAAAAAAAAAAGCTAGGGTTGAGAATGGACATAATAAAAGTGTTTCTAAGGTTCAATTATAAATACAGGCAGGCTTCAAAAATCCGTGTGTGTGAGAGATGAGCTGTCCTCTCCCAACCTGATTTTTCACAGAGGCATCTAATAATCACCTTCGAGGTGTTCAAACAAGGACACTATCCCTTTTCTAGGGAGAAGTAAGGATGTGACAGGTTTTGTTACTGGGGCGATGGAGAACTTTGCAAAGTATTGCCTTTCCTTCCCTCACAAATACACCATCTTTGACTGAAGACCTCTGCCTGAGAGCGTGACTCCTCTGCTGTCTCAGTCAGTCTGGTCAGTGAGTCCACAAAAACCTGTTAAAATGTTTCAGCAATTTTTCCCAAACCCAAAAGATGTTTAAAAGTTAACAGAACATTCTTTCTCCTGAAACGCATCAAGACCCGTTTGCACACTCACTTCCTACCTAAAAAGAGAAAGAAAGGAAAGGAAAAGGAAGGAAAAGAGGGGGAAAAAAGAAAGATCTCCGTGTTAAAAAGGGGAGGAGTGGGAGTAACTGCGAAACCTTGAAAATTCTCCTATTCATATTAGGGTTTTTTTCTTTCTTTCTTTCTTTTTTTTTCCCCTCTCCCTTTCCTTGTTTGCCCTTTGAAAAGGAGTCCTGTCACTCAGAAAGGAGCTGTTTCTTCAACCTCCTCCCCATCCACCCACCAGCCGGCCCCCCTCAGCCTCACAGCCTGGCCCCGGCCCACCCCGCGGCCCTCCCCGCACACACAGTTCCTTCCAAGTGCTTTTCAAGTAAGAGCTGGAGATGAGAGGTGCGGCTTCTCCAACGCAGAGCCAGACAAGTACTTCTCTTCCCGGCAGAGCGCAGCCCGGGCGCAGCCAGCCCGAGGCGGCCGCTGCTTTTTATGTCAAGAAGCCACCAGGCACCCCGGGCTGGCCGCCCCTCCCCGCGGCGGGCCCGCAACGCGGCGCTCGAGCCGTCACGTGCCCGCGCCCCGCGCCCCACGGAGCCCTTTGTTAGCCTCCGCGGGCCCACGCGCGGCCGCGGCGGCTGCAGGGTGCCGGCGCGCGGAGGCTCCGAGCTGACCGCGGGGCCGGCCCGGCTTTGCCTCGGCTTGCCCGGACAGCCCCGAAACACCTTGGGCGGACGCCCCGAGCGCTTGGCACATTGAGATTCCCAGCGCTTTGGGGGAAACGGATCCGGGCCACCCCCTAAGTTTCAAACCAAAGGCACAAAGGGGGGCGAGAGGCCCAAGGAGGGCGCGCCTCCGCACAGGGGAGTAACCACTGGGCTGACTTCCCTCCTCCTTTCCATTACGCCTCACCAGTTTCTCGTCTTTTTTTCCTCTTATCCTCTGCCACGCTCAGAGGCTCGGTGGGTGGGAGTGTGTGTGTGTGTGTGTGTGTGTGTGTGTAAATGTGTGTGTGCGTGTGTGCAGTTAGGTGGAAATTTCATAAGAATATGTTCTACACTTATAAACTTGCCAGGATGGGGGAGCATGCTCTCCAGTAAATGCACTGGTGGGAGAGTTTAAGCGACTTATTTGGGAGGAAATAGGGGGTCAGATTTGGTCTAAGTGGAACATCTGCAAAACATTCAAGCAGCTTATTCAACAAAGAATCTAGCCATTTATTGTAGAAATAATAAAAAGCCACTAATGATTATGGTTCCCACCCCTTCCCCCAAAAGGCCAAATCCTAATGAAATAATTCAAAGGTAGGCCTCATTTCCTAATAGTGGAATTAAACAACAACAAAAAAGAGCCCAACTAAACTTTCCAGCTCTGCTTTCTTAAGGGCCTGGGAACCTTGCTGAGAAATTAGGTAAATAAAAGGCGGGCTGGAATTTCTGTTGAGCTCAGGCTGCAGTGCCCCGACTTGCACATAGTTGTGCTTTGATACACAATTAAATTACAGTAAATTCCTCCTTAAATAATAAAATTTGGAAGACTCTTCAGGATTCGAAGATGTCTGGGGTTAAGTAGCTTTTAAACCGTCAGTTTTCAAATGGTTTGTGCAATGAATAGCTACCTTTAAATCCTAAAACCATTATAAATATGCTATACATCTGGGTGCCAGTTTATCTCTCCATATTTCTTTTTAAAATGAGGGAAGCATTCATAAAACGCTACTTGGCACACTTTATTTTAGGAAAGCAGATGTTAATTTTTTCACGTATCATTTTATGACCAAGTACATGTGTAACGTTGGAAAGCATCCAGAACGCCTCTATTATTTGCTAAATGACTGTTAGTTGAGGCATATTATTCTCAGCCTAACCATGGTATAGGTTATATCAATAAAGTAAACATCTGTGATTTTTTTTTTTTTTAACCAGGGGAAGGGGGTATAAAGAGTTACTATAAATGAGGGGTGGGGGAAGAGTTTGGGCAGGAAGAGCACACCTGCGTTGTAGCAAATAGGATATTTATATTGTTCGGTGCAAAAACAAAGTCCCTCAGTCGGGCACTCGGGGATATTTACATGGCGGGAGATAAAGTTGAAAGCCTTTCCTGGCGTGCCAAATGGGATTCTCCCTGTGGCCTTCTGCGTCGCAAGATAACAGGTACTGAGCGCTCCTGGCGGCGTCGGGCCTTTGCCCGCCGCACTCCCCTCCCCCGCAAGCCAGCCCCAGGCCCAGCCCGGGTTGAGCCAGGCGCTCAGGCTCGAGGAATTCCCAGGCACGGCGGAAATTTCAGCGGGGTTCCCAGCCCAGAAATATGCTCGGGAAGCGTCCTCATTTGCCCTGCGTCGCTCGAGGACGCCGGCGCCCAGGATGAGCCAGTGGCGTGATAATTAATGGAATACAATATTTATGGTCCGATGTATTGACTCTGAGGCAAGCGCGCCGTGTAGACAGTCCGTGGGGGTCTGACAAACAGGAGGTGAGTGAACAAACGTAATGACCAGAGTATTTATGTCTATCCGGTTTACTCACTTAAACCTGAGGTATGGAACATCATGATAAATATTAATATCCACCTAGACAGCTCCACTGTCCTCCTAAGCTCTCCCTTCCTGAATGCTGCCCTTTACAAAAAGGCCAGAGAGGAGGTTTTTAACATAAAATGCTGCAAATATGAAAAATAGGTCACCAATAAAATTGGTCTCAGCATGGAGCGTAATTGCAACAAAGTGCCGCCGAGTAAAACCGAGGAGTGAGCTGGCTGGGGCAGCACAGTCGCGAACCATCTGGTGTGTATTAAAAGTGGTGCTGTAAATATTGCTGAGAGCTAATGCATTATGGGCTTCTATAAGTGCACAGGGCCTGCAAGCTTTCCATATGTTAGAATATGTAGATCGGGCGAGCGTAGAGAAAGGTGTCCTATCAATTATAGGCTTCTAAAGCATGGTTTTGCCCCCTCTTTGTGGGATTTTGGTCCAAAAGTGTAGAATATTCATTCTCAATTTCTCCTTCCCACCCCCTCCCTTTCCCTCTTCTCTCCGCTCGCTCTTTCTCTTTTTCTCCAGCTCTTTCTCCCAGCTCCCTCCTTCCATTCCCTCCTCCTCCTCCCTCCCTTCTCTCCAAGGGGATAGGACGGGCTTTGCTGACGTCACTTCACATCAGTAAAAGAGAGTAACTGTTTCAGAGAGAGGGAGGAAAAAAATTCATCTGTTTTTCATCAGTGCTAAAGTTTTGCCTTTTTAATAGAAATGAGCTGCCCAGCCTGAGTACTCCTTCTGTTTTGAAGCTTTTGGGGTGGGAGGGGGGGTGGTCAAAGAGATTGGGAGGTGCTCTTCATCCTGTGAGCTGAATCTTCCTATTCCTATAAGTGGCTCTAATGCCAGAATCAGTTCAAATAGATGAAGCTACTTAAAATAAGATGTAAAGATGATGTCTTCTAGAAGCTGCTCATCCACACCTACTAGGCAACTTTTGCCAAGGAGGGTGGAGGGCTTCTGGTTCCAAGGCACTTCTGCTCTGAGTCCTGGAACTTCTTCCCTACTCTCCCGTGCCTCTCTTCATAATTCCACCCCCCACATACCGAAACCGCCACACGCAGCACAGCTAATAATTTTCCTGCTGTCACATTATTTTTCTAGGGAAATCAGAGTCCTCCTTTTCCTGACGATACCCCACATTTAAGAGTGTACTCTAATTACCCCCTCCTGTCCTCTGAGGTTCCCCCCCTCCCGTGTCCCTCAGCTCCAGGTCTGTACGCAAATCCAGCACTCGGAAAGTGCTTCACATTGTCCCACAGAGATCATTTTCTGTCTCCCCAAACGGTCCTCACCTCTTTCATTCTCCCTGTTCCGTGTCATTCTCCCCTTCCCCTTCTTTCTTGCCCACCTCGCCCTCTGGTGCACACACCAGGACAAACCGCCAGCACTTCCAGTGTGGATAAACCTGCTGGGAGTGACAACCCAAGTTCAATCAGCAAATAAATAAAACTCTTACTTTTTTTTTTTGGCTGCCGGCTGCATTCCCCCTCTGGCCGTTGCCTCCTTTAGTTATAGGAGCTATATTTCTTCCCTGGGAGACATTCGAGGGGATTTTTAGTTGGAAACTTGTTTCTGCTGAGTTATTTTGGAGCCAGGACCAGTGAGTGAGTGGCCCATACCCACAGGCTTTGAGTGAAGTGCAGATTGAGACATATCGAGTTCCCTCTAAAAGGATCATTTCATGTGGGAGGTTGGACACAAAGTTTGCACTCGTGACTGGCATTCCAGTGAGAGACATGCATATTTTAAAACAACAAAGCAAGCAAGAAAGAAGGCTTAGGGGAGGGGGGGACTTGGAAAGAAGTTACTAAGTGACAAACATCTGTCAACATGGGATAATTTGTACACTCCGATGTAAAACTATCTGCCTCATTTGATGGAGTTCAAGGCGCAGGATCTAGGAGAGCAGTAGATAAGTATTTATCCCTATGAGAGGTACTTAACTAAGACACTTTTCCCAAAATAGGTGTAAGGTGATTAAAACTGTACAAATGAGGATAATCTTAAATGTTTCTTAGAATAGCGGAGGCCTCTAAAATTGCTCATTTCTGACAGTTCACACAAAATTAGACCCCATTTCATTTTGAAAGATGTACTTTACTTCAACAGCGGACTGATGAAGTAATAAACAGAACACTTATGATAGAAAATCAAATGAATTTTGTCATAACAAAAACAAAACCAAGCAGAAAAAAGAAGAGAAACAAAAATCTCAAACCACCCCTGGTTGCTATGTTCTAGAAATCTTTAAAAGTACCAGCTTTACATGTGTGTGTGAGCCAAACACATAAACATCCACCTCTCTGCATGTCAACAAGGAGAAATGGCAAAATATTTTCAGAGAATTTTCTCTCTCATTTAAGCTTGGAGTTTCAACAAACATACTACACTTTAAGAGAAGAAAGCAAAAAAAAAAAAACAAAAAAAAAACCAACCAACTTCCTTCTTTAGGAGGGAAGTTTTTAAAAGCAGAGTGAAAGATCAGGCAAGATCCTGAAAAGTCTCTTTATACCCTGAATCTCCATCAACCACATGGAAGTTCAGGCTCCAGCTTCCACCGAGAAATCTTTTTCTCCTCCAGATCTGAAGACAAAAGGAGAGGAGGCCTGGTGGTGAGCGGGATATCTCTGTTAGTTGTCAGCGCAGGTCCATGGGTTAGGAATGCTAATGAGCCTCTTGGCCAGCTGAAGACTTGGTTCTCTCTCGCACACCCTGACGCTCACACACACTCGGGCTCCTGCGTGCCGACTGACAAGCACACAGACAGAGCCTCGTGCTCGATCCTGTCTCTCTCCTTTTTCCTCTGAGCCCAGAGATCGATCGCTGACCCCACTGTTGGGCCAACGCTTTATTTATCTGGCTGCGCAATGATATTATCAGCCTTAAACGTTATATACAGCAAATGTCCTCCTAAATCAACACAATAGGATAGCTTGCAGAGCCCAGCCTGGTCTGTCTTAAAGAAATCCCTGGCTATCTCTCTTCTCCTTCTCCCTCTCCCCTTCCTCACAAGACACCCCTTCTCCCTTCCACCTCCATGACTACCGATTTTTATACAATGGACTTGGGGATTTGATCCCTCGCTTTCAGCTTGGTTAGGAGGAGGCCTTAGCAGACTAGGAGATGGATAGACACCATTATCCACCCATCACTGTGATCTCCATCAGGGGTTCCCTTGTCAGCCGGATCCAACTGCCTAGACCCACTCTATTCACATGACCCGGATTTCTCAAAATTGGGGTAGAAGAGAAGGCGAGGGGTGGAGAATCGAGTGTGCAACCTTGCACCGTGTTAATTGTTTTCTTTCCTCTCAATTACATTCATAAACCTATTTTCTGCATTGCATGTTATTTCTTTGTGCTTCAAAATTGAAACCACGTGCAGCCTTCTTCCCTCCGCACACACAATAAATGCCCTGCCCCCCTCCCCCAACCCATCACACAACTATTTACATCTTGGTTACTCACTCCGCGCTCCGGCCCAGCCTGGGAGAAGAAATTGGCCCCATGGGATTAGGTGAGGCTTTGTAAAAGCATCTCTCAAATCCGTATCTCGGGCCCCCATCTAGGAGAGAGGCTTCGGGACTCCCCTCCCGGGCCTCCTCCCACCCCTTCCTCGCACAGGTGGTTGCGGCTTACTCTGGGAGAGCTAGCAGGGAGGACATCCAGAGAGAAAGGCAGCTTCGCTGTGTCCCGCCGGGCCCACCCGCTGAGCACCCCTCGCCCTGGCCCTTTCCGCCCGCCCGCGGGGGGTCAGCGGTGCCCGCCAGCGCGCTACTGCTGCCCCTTGGTCCCTGCGCCCTGCGCCCCGCAGAAACCCCCGCAGGGACCGGCTGCTCCCTGGGGAGCATTCTAGACCCAGGTCCTCCCAGGCAAAGAAGTCCCACCAAAAATAAATAAATAAACCCCAAAGGGGGGGAGGGGGAGCTGGAAAATGGATTCGCTGACAAGGAGAGATAATAAATGAGAGGCGCTTTCAGATAGATATCTCAGACGTGAAATTGCGCCCAGCTGGTTGTGTAAGCAAACAAATAGTTTCATGTTAGGAACTCTCAACTTGTGGCCTGATGAATAGAACACGACAGAGGTAAATGGGTCTTTAACTCATTTAGGAATACAACTCTTTGGCTTTCCAAGTAAAAGGCCCGGTGACGCCGCGGATCCCGAGCAGGCCCTCTAACAAGAGTTTTATTAGTTTCCACTTGTGTCTCCCTGCCTACCCTCCCCACTCTCCTTCATGGTTTTCCATTTGAAGAGACATTCAGGTGATTTGTTCTGGAGAATCCAGCAGTTTATGGAAGGGGATTCCCACACCCCAGGAGATGTAAGGACTGCCTATAAGCTGGGGAGGAGGATTTTTTAAAAAAATAAACTTTTTGCACTAAGCAGAGGAGCTCAGGTGGGCTTGGATGGAAGGAGGCTCCATATCCCTAGCGTCGCTGACCTCCAGGCTGGGCAATGGGGCCTCCGGAAGCTCACCCAGGCCCTTGGCGGCTGCCGGAGAGACCTCGAGCCTGAACCAGCGTCAGGGGGTAGAGTCCCGGAAGTCCAAGGCTGTTCTGGGGGCCAGGAGGCACGCCCATCCCCAGCCCCCCGGGCTTCCCCCAGGCCTGGTCGCTGTTTGGGGTGTGCGCGTGAAGGCAGAGGCCACATTTTAACTCCCTCAGGCCACTCTTTGTCCCCAGGCTGCGGATGAAGCGCAGTCGTGCCCTAGAAATTCCCAGAGGAGAGTGCGTCCTAAGATGGCTTTTTTGATGTTTTCAGAAAAGCTTGTGGCTAAAGTAGTTTAAACTGACTTCAAAGCCCTTAAAGTTCTCAGTCGCCCAGCAAGTCTTTGGGTTAGAAAGGGGAGCGTTGACTTTCATATGTCACAGGTAATTTTGAGAGGGAAGTCACCTTGTGTGGGCCGCTCTCCAACAGTTATGGTGTATTTCCTCTGGCCTTGGGGACCTGTCAGTTCTATCCCACCCAGTTAGCCCAATCCTGTTCTCCCAACTCCTTAGGGCTGCTATGCCTCTGCAGGCCAAGGCGGGGCTGCACACCCTAAGGTGACCGTGGAGCCCACATCTGGCGGCAGCCTCACACCCGAGTTCCACGGCTCCCCCTGGTGCTTGGCTCTAAAGCGGGCTCATTGCTCAGGGGCCCCTGGGCGGCCACCAGGCAGAGGAGGCTTCCACCCATTCCGTGTTGCCTTCTGTCCAGTGGCTTCCAGGGTCCGAGGGGAGGCAGGGCACTGAGCGGGGGCAGCCTGGCCACTACTGGGGCTGCCCTTCTGCACAGCAAGGAGGCCTTGGGACAGCTCTGGCCCTTAGCTCCTGGGCGGAGGACACGGGTCGGGCTAGCCAGGGAGCCTTGAGAATGCTCAGGGAGCAGAGGGGGCCCTTCTGGGCTGATGGAAGGCTTAACCCGTGGCTTTTGTACTGCAGTCTCGGCTCGGAAAGCTGCTGATAGAGCAGATTTGTGGGTCCGACCTCTCACTCTGAGAGGGAAGAGCCACCAAACTCAGGCAGCCTGTCTCGCCCTGTGGGAGCACCCACAGAACCACTGAGTTCTCTGGGGAGCCTCTGTCCCCCTGCTTGAGACCCACAGAGACCTCCGAAGACGAGTGAATGTAATGCTACCAAGGACACAGCACAGGAAAAACCCAGTGCCTGCAGCCCCCAGCCAAGTCCTCTGAGCATGGGAGCGTAGCCCCTTCTCCCTCTCTGTTCCGCTCAGTTCAGGGTCTCCTGGTTCTCTCATGGAGCCTGCAAGGGAGTCCGTGAAGCCATACAGAAGGAAGTCCTGCTCTTCTCCCTACGTTGTGCTGGCCGGCTCCGGGCTTAGGCCCAGGCTTAGAAAGGTCGCAGGGTTCCTCAGGCCATGGGCAATGCCCCCGGCCCAGTCCCGCAAGAGACAAGTAACCACTGTCACCTCCTGACCCAGGAGCAAGTGCCTCATACATCCCAGGTCTTGGCTTCTGGAAGGGTCCCCACACTGGGCACCTTGTGCTTGGGCCTCCATATTGAAATTAATTGAAAAATACGTTTCCGACCTACAAAAATGTTTATCTATTTTCATCAGAGGGATCACACTGTAATGAATATATTTACATCTCATTTCAAGAAAGACAGCAAAGATGAGTGAGCACTTGGAGGCAGCTCTTCTCCCCTCCCCCTCAGCGCCTGGCTGTAGCCTACCCCACCCCAAACCACACATTCCCTGATCCAGCATACCTAGAGGGCTCTCCAAGACTTTCTGGGAGGTGGTCAGGAGTTAAATATGAACTCTTCCCTTGTCCTTCGGGCCTTGGGCGCTCACTCTACAGGGAAGTCAGCTTAGGCCCAAAGACATTGCTCCTGGGTGTAGTGGAAAGGGTAAGGCCCAGGGTGGGATGGGACCCAGGTGAAGGCAGGAAGTCCCCGCAGTGCCCCACGCACCACGCACCTCCCCAAGGCTCAGGCCGGTGGCAGGTGGATCTGCGGGGGTTTCTCCACAGAGAGCGTGGCATTGCCCCCTCAGTGCACTGCACCTAGAACATTAAAACCTGAGGCGGCGTGGAGCTTGTTAATACGTTTTTAAAGGAGTGGGGGAACTTGGAGATTTCCCGACAGCAAATGAAAGCAAAACTTCGTCAATGACATCTGAAAGTGAAGCTCTTGCCTCATCCAAGGCCTGTTTGGGGATGAGGAGTGGGGGAAGTGGTAAGAGGTGTTATTTCAAAAGATCTGGCTTTATTAATACATTAGGAAAAAACTCCCTTGGTAGTATGTGTTCTCACACTGCTGACTAGAATTCTATAAAGCATTCATGCTCCAAAAGCTGTAACAGAGAGCAGCCCCCAATGCACACCCAAAGCGAGGCCTCAGCAGCAGGTTTCTGCCCTGGAAGGGCCACGAGAACCCAAACCCCGCTCCTGGAAAGAACCTGCTCTAGCCTTGCTCACCTACTCCCAAGTTCCGGGTCCACGCCCATAAGTGCCATGGGGGTGTGGTGGGGTTGGGGGGTGGGTTCCCTTCACCCAGCTGAGCTCCAGAGCCCTCCAGGGAACCCTGCCACAGGGTCAGGAGGGAAGCATAAACCCTAGCCAACTCTGCAGTGGACCATAAAGGGGAGTAAAAGTAGATTTGACAGCGTTGAGGTCCTAACTCTCTCGCAGAGCAGGGGAGAGGTCTAAAGTCCACTTATAGGCCAAGAGACTTCCGAGCAGCCCTCCCCTGCCCTTGACCCCCACATCAGCTCTCCACACCTCTCTGCAGCCTTGCCAGTCAGGCAAGTTCCCACCTGCAGTCAATGAAGCAGGTGGTCCCCAGACCCAGCCCCACTTGCAACCAAGCCTACCCCAGTCCCCGCTTATGTCCATCCGTGCAGGGCACCAACCATCCACAAGCTCATAAGAGCTGCTGGGAACGCCCAAGAGGCCCTGTCCTCTCCCTGCCCACCCCAGCCCACACAGAACCTGACCCTTCGCATTTACAAAACCAAGGCAGTGGCTTGGTTTTAGGAAATAAACCTAGACCGCTTAATAATGGACCTTAAAAGTTTCCACCTTCACCTTCCCATTCTAATAATAATTGGAGTGGAAATTAATTGACGGGTTCTCTTGCACTTAAGACATCTGTCAAGTAACCAGACACGTGGGTTTTGCTAAATTCTTTTATTTTTTGTTTAAATTTTCACTTCAATTTTAATTCTTGAAGAACAGCCTCGACAACATATATCGCACTCATTATAAGAAGCAAAGGGTTATATCAAAAATTATTAGTATAGAATCACAGGAAATCTGGTTTGGAACCAGAAAAAAATACAAAACAGATATAGATACATAGACACAGGACAATTTTTTTATAATTATTTGGAAAATGTTATTTTCCCCTAATTCTTGTTTCCTTTTTTATGTGCATACGATGTTTAAATTTTACAAAAAAATGAAAATAAAGACTAGTATTTTACAAAATGAATAACAATGTTTGGGGCGTGTGTGTGTTTCTACATAGAATTCAGTCCACTTCCATGTGTTGTTTTCTGTACAGAATATATCCACATCCGTCCACAATAAATCCTGGAAGGTCCATTAGTCTCCTTCTGTTTTATTAAAACTTTCATGGTCCTCTCTTCCAATTTTTTTTTTTCCTTTTCTCACCAGACACAAGGTCCTTTTTCTTTCCTTTCCAACATGTTCACAGATCTGATCCTAAAGAGAGTCTCTTTTTCTCCTGGTTTGCAGCTCGGGTTGCATTTCTGCAGGGTGGGCTGCTCCTGTCGGCCCGGCCCACCTCCCCCGTGCCTGGCTGCACCCTGCAACAGCCGCCTGATGTCCCCGCAGCTTTGGAGTCCAGGGCCCCCGCCGGTCCAGTGAGTCTCTAGGAGGGCGGGGGCAGGTGGGGAGCGCCCAAGGTCTAGGAGCACTGGATGGACATGTAAGGCCAGTTGAAGCTGCTCCCAGACAGTAACATATCCCGGATGAGAGTTTCGATGGGGGTTTTACCTACCAAACGAACGAAGAAGAGCTGCTCGATGACGGAGGAGGACACGGTGCGCAGGGAGGGCAGTCGCAGTAGGAGTTTGCCGAAGCGGCTGGGCTGGTTCGGGTACTGGCTCCGCACGTACTCCTCCAGCGCGCACTGAGACTTCTCCTGCAGGCTCTCGATGTGGGCGGCGTCCGACAGGCCGCAGGCATCTGCCCGTGCGGCCACGAGAAGGGCAGAAGAGGGGAGGGGACGCACAGGTTAGTGACCAGCAAAGGCACAAACAAACCCTCAGAGATGTTTTTAAGTTGATAAGAGGGAAGACAGGAAATCGAAGGGAAAAGGGGAAAAAATCCTCTTCTCTTTACCTCCCCATTCCTTCTTCACCATTCCCTCCTCTCTGCCCCCAACACCAACAAAAATAAATCACACCCCCACCAAGCCTCGGGGAGCAGGAGACGGAAGCACACACGGGCAGAGAGGCAGCAACCTCTCCAGTCCCTTTGTTTTTTCCTCTTTCACCTTTGGATTAAATCATGTACGATGTTGGAGCCATGTTTGCCGTGCGGAGCAACCTGTCCTCCGCCTGGAGGGGAGCATCGTTCCGCTGTGCTCATTAAAGGGAGGACTTTTGCCCCTTTTGCCCCTGATTTTGGGGTGTTCAGAAGCCCTGAAGAAATACGTAGCTTGGGGGCAGTTTTTACAGGCTGCTTGGAGTCCTCCCTCTCAAACCCAAATGACCCCAACCAAAATCTTCAAGGAGAACCTAGACTGTCTAGTGAATAAACACCTGGGAGGGGTAAGGAATCATGGGCTGGCAGTGCGTGGACTCAGATCGAGCCCATGCTTTAGCAATACAGGATTTGAGATCCGCTATCTATGCGACCAAGAACTCTGTAGCAAGCCTCGGTGAGGGTGTACACTTCTATCTGTGCTTTAGATCAAGTAATTGAAAATTGGTCACATCTCTGTAAGCTGTATAATAATCAGAAGGAATATGGCTCAGTTACTCCAGGCTGTGGAAAGGAGACATCTTCAACGACCAGACACAAAGCTGGGGTGGAGGCAGCTGCTGTTGCTGCTTCCAAACTGGGAGGTGGGGAGTTGAGGGGGGGAATTGGGGAGATAGGCTTCCTGTCAGAGGGCCAAGGGGGAAAAAGGCACTTACACACAATGACAGCATCTTAAAACCTGTGTGTTTATCTCATATCAACCAAGGCTCTTCATGGTCTCCTAAAAATATTTCAAGACAGTAGTTTATACTATATAAACTAACTAAAGGCAAAGAAATGGAAGAGAAGGTGGAATCAGAAGAATGAAGTGAAAGCTTCCTCTCTTAGTTCAAACACCCATGTTATTTCTTATATTAATAATAAATATTTAAAAAACAGAAAGATCACAGAGGAGCCCTTAGCCAGTCAGGAGGTTGACTAGAGATCAAAGGCAGAGTTCGCTAATATATAGATCTGGGGAGAAATTCATGCATGGCGCATGCCCCCGAAAGGACATTATATAATTGTGAGTGGGCAAGTGTGACCCCAAGAAGTCCTACCAAATGATTCAAAGTGAAACCCGTGTCTGCTGAGTTTCTGAGCTTTATGTCTTTGTATTTCAAGAACTGGGATTTACAAAGCACTCTAACACCTTCATCTACAAGGCAATGGCCTTGAGCAAAAATACAAATAAAACTAGTGCTAATTCAAGGACTTCTAAGGGGGGGGGGTCTCCTTTGACCCTGGATCCAGAATGCGTTCCTCTCAGATGTCTAATTACTCCCGCCAGCCACCCGGGTGCATCCACACTGGCCTGACCTGGGAAGCCAGTGAGATTTTATGGCTAGCAGGGCGAGGCAGGGGCACTTTAGGGCTCCACTACTCAGGGGAGGGGAAGCTGAGGTCTGCCCTTGGCCTTACTTGCTAACCTGGCCCTGCTGACTGGCCACCACGCACACTCATATTTACATATATCTTGCTTTACATGCATTATCTGCCCATTATGGCACAGGATCCCTTTCAGCCTCAGACAATGTAGTATGAAAAGGACCCACTGATACCCCAGCAGATTTTTTTAAAGACCCATATGGCATCCCCTCAGGTCTGTAAAATATTTATCTGATATGCACAATTAGGGCCCCCGGAGTGCAACGACACTACCCTTCTCCCAGCTAGGCCAGTCCAAGGGAGAGAAGCCCGGGAAGGGCTTGCCTGGGCCCTGGGCTGGCTGCTTGGATTTCTTTCCTCCTTTGAAGGCAGAATGCCTGTAGCGGGGCCTGGCTGCCAGGTGCCAGCCGGACAGCTCTGTGGCCTCCCTCCAGCAGGAGTCCCACTTCAGGTCTGGATTCCCACTCTAGATATCCATCCCCACTCTGGATATTCCTGCAACAGGAGTCCCCCAACTATGGACAGAGAGTATGAGCTCTCAGATCGATTGGGTGACTGTGGCAGCAAAGCGAGGTGAGCAGGGGGTGTAATGAAGTACATATTTACATTCCATGAGATATACCCGAGATCAGAAAAGGAGGGAGAATATACAGAATTCATGCCTCACTTTTTATGTGGTAGTGTCAATGCGGGAACCTTCAATATTTCTTCTATAGTATATGGAAAAGAAATTATGTAAATAAATAACCATTACGGCTCAGGCCCTCCCGGCTTAGCCTTTGTAGTGCAGAGAATGTATTTCATGGTGTGCATTCAAAAGAGTTTAGTGTTCAGGAAATATAGATGTAATCAGCTGCCATAACTAGAAATCAAAGTTATTATTGTGCTGAAAATGGATTTATTGTATTTATGTTAACTAGATGGCTCCTTTCAGAGGAGGTCCCATTTATTTGAGGGAATATTTAGGTGTATGAATTAATGAATTTTTTAAAAAAGTAAGTTCAGGTCATGACCTAGTCCTTGGATGCTTTCCAGAATATTAAGGATTAAGCATACCATCCGGAGGCCAAATGTGAAAACCACCGCAGGGAACCCCCGTGCCAGCTTCAAATACTTAGCCGGAGCAAACCTCGTTGGACAATATGTCTAAAACTGTCTTTTCCATCATTCAAAGTTTGCTTAAAAGTTGGATGACTTTGAGAAGGCTTCCCATGAATTCCCTTCTGGCTAGCAATCAAAACAAGTTTAGTCAAAAGTGGAAATGTGTTGTATGGAGAAGGGGGGTGAATTACTACTGACAGCTCCATTTCCATTTTCAGATATTCTGTTTGCAATTTTCTAACAAAATAATGTTATTGTTCACTTCTCAGCCTCCCCTGCACCTTGAAGATGTAGTTGGGAAACTTCTCCGGGAAAACTTTTTAAAAAGGAACACTTTTCACGGGGATGTTTTAGGATGGAAAGTTGAAAGAAAGGCATGAATAATTCCACCATCTTCCCTGTGGCCAGCACAGCCCATGCCTCTCTCTGGGAAAGGGCAGGAGATCAGAAAAGTCAAGGGAGTTCAAAGAACCTAAGTAGGGGACATGGGAAAGGGAGGAAAGACCTTTCCTGAGAAGACCTCTGTCCAGCTCCAAGTCACATTTCTGCTTCAAGACACCTCACTGGATGAGATTTTAAAACCCCAGCTTCCCCGACACTGGCTTGCTTCCTGATTAATTTGGCTAAAGAGCCGGGTAGTCGAGAGCCAGCCAGGCCCCAGGCCTGCCAGAGCGAAAGCAGCCCGGTCGCTGCTTCCCAGGCTCTTTGTCACTTTTGAAAAACACGTTTCCATCAAGAAGACTTATTAAGATAAAATGCATTCAAACACTGAGGAGGCTATTCAATAAATCTTCCATTTGTTTTAAGGTTTGCACTTTATCCTCTTGCAAAGAATAACTCCCTCTCCCACGAGCAGACCTGCATTTGCACTGAAAGTAAAAGGGGGGCAGTCCAAGTCCACGGCTCTGGCCACCCTGCATACAAATGAGATGCTCTTGTCTAAATAAATTATCTGCTGTTCAGATCGATATTAATACTACATTTGCTACATTACAATATTGTGCAAATTTAAGAGTCATTTTAATACAATGTAAATACGATTCTTCACGCACGAAAGCCAGGAAATATTGATAGATTATACCATTGCTTACTGTTCAACAAGGCCTTGGGAAAAGGGTTTTGCCATCTCTGCTCGGGAATGGTTTTAATTTGGCCTTTGGAGGTCCTGGCTCTAGGATAGATTTATTAGGATGGTTTATTTGTTCTCTGAATGGAGGAATTAAAAACAATAGTGCCAATAATGGGAGTAAAACTGCAGCTAACCCTACTCACAGTGGGCAAGGCCCCGGGACCCAATCTGAGCAGCTCTGTTCCTCCACCAGCCTCCTTTCTGGCTTTGTTTATATTTCCCCCCATTACCTGCTGTCCCGGGTGTTTATATGTTTCCCTCTTGCAGGTTACAATAATAAAAAGCGGGCACTGTTCTCAGAGGCTCTGACTAGAGCCTTCAAAGGCAACGTTAATGCACTTTCCTGGAAGTTAATTTGAACCATCTATCATAAGAGAAATTGTTAACATGCATGTTACCACCACCTACATTTAATTTGATATTTTTAAGGCACTCTGTTAAATTTCCAATGTTCGTGTGTTTTGCGTGGATAGGCGATTTATCTCTGGGCGGGAATCCTCCCATACTTGCGGGTTCTACAGTATTCCTTTTGTTTTTTATCTTTCTTGTTTAGACTGAATCCGTTTTTTACGACCCTCAATAACCTCAGCAACTGCAAACATGAATGGTTTCCGATAAGGGAAAATCAGGCAGCAATAAAGCGGGATTATTTATGATTTATTTGCGCGTATTCTTCTCTTTCCACCTCTGTGTGTGTCTCTCTGTGTCGGGAAACACATCCAGGGAGCGTGCCACACAGAGGAGAAAGCCACATTCCCACGTTCTCTTCCTTCCCTCTCCTCCCCCAGAAACACTAAACGCTGGCGCACACCACACGCACACACATGCACACCGCACACACGCGCAGCCAGACCGTCCCCACGCCCCCCCAACCCCTGCACACACACAAGACGCGCACCCGCCGCCGCCGCCGCCGCCGCCGCCCCGCGTGGGGGTCCGGGCCCCCAGGCCGGGCCGCCCGCCGCCCGCCTCCCAGCCGCCTCGGCTCCCGCACCGCCGCGCTCCCAAGATGGCAGCGGCGCCTCGGGCCGTGTCCGGGCGCTGGGGCCGCAAGTCCCCGCCAGGCCGCAGGTCGGGCTCGGGCCCGCGGGGCCCGCGCGGCGACGCGGCGTAGGAGGCCGGGCCGGGCGGAGCGCGGCCTGCAGTCGTCCCCGGCGCTGCCTGCCCTCCCGGCGACCACAGCCTCACCTGACGTGAACAGCACGATGGCTTTGAGGCAGCTGTACTCGGCCGAGTCGACGTGCAGCGCCTTGAGCTTCTCCACCTGCTCCTGGAAGATGCGGATGTGGTCCATGAAGGCCACGACGCGGTCGGCGGACATGGGCGAGGCGTGCAGGCCGGCGGCGGCCAGCAGCGGCGCCACGTGCAGCGGCATGGAGCACTGGGCCGCGTTGAGCACGAACAGCTCGCTCCAGGTGAGGCGCAGGAGGGACACTTGGTCGGTGATCTGCAGATCCGGGAAGAAGGGGATGTTTCGGGCCCACTCGACGGCGCTGAAGAGCAGGCGCGCGGCCAGCTCGCAGATGTTCTCGATGCCCATGATGTTGTTGGGCTGCATGCATTGGCTGCCGTAGCGCGACGTGGGGTAGGGTTCCGCGCGCAGCAGCAGCGAGATGTAGCCGGACAGGTAGCAGTGGCCGTTGAGGGGGTCCCCGTTGGTGAGTGCGTACTGGCCTGGATTGGGTTGGGTTGGAGGCATTCTTCCTCGCTGAACCGCTGACAAAAAGAAAGAGAGAAAAGAGGCAATGTGCATCCAGAGGGCTTGCGAACATCGGCGCGACGCAGCGCACCCGACACAATGCGGAGCCTCTTCCTACAGCCACACACGCCCGGCGCATCTTCTCTCGCGCTCGCTCTCACTCACAGCCCACACCGGGAGGAAATCAGGGGTGAGGGCCTCCAGCTCCGCGGCTCAATATGCCCAGCCATCGCCTGCGCCCCTGGCCACCCTAGCCCTGCCAGAACTAGGCCTGATCTCAGGGCCCCCAGCCCGGCATGGCCAAGAAAGTGCCACCCAACCCCTCCACCACCAAGGTGTAACACACCGGTTAATGAAATCCCACTCACCCCTCCAGAAGGAAACAAATCAGAGTAAAACAGAAACAAACAAAAAAGAACAGGCGAAATCAGAGGAAGGTTGTGGTTCTAGGCATACGCCTAGAGCCTCTTCATTTGCGAGCAAGCAGTGTTTTGCTCAAAATGTTTCCATATTCTCTCAAAATGCTATAGAATTATCCTTAAAATAGATACAAGTTACATAACCATTTACAACTTTTGAATAGAAAACAAGTATCCTGCACCCCTCCCCTGCCCCCTCCTCCCCTTCGCCCCACACAAAGTTCACTGTTAAAAGCAACAGAAAATTGAAAAATTTCAAGAAAAAGTAGAACTTACAGTAGCCAAACATTATTGAAAAAAGTGGGAAATATAATTAATGTCTGTCCTGTGAGGTGCCACTGCAACCTGCAGCCAGCTTTTACCCAGTGAATGCACGAGCTTGCAACTGCAAAAACACTGGATTCATTAACCATCTGAATGCAAAACGTAAGCATGCTTTGAGTTCTTAAAGCTGACCAAAGTTTTTTTTTTTTTTTAATGTGTATGTTTTACTTCAACAGTGCCAGCGTTTTAAATTGCCATGTAAACAAAGACAACTTTAGGAAAAGTTAGGGCTACTGAACTCTCCCCCCAACAAATTAATATAGATATGTCCATGTACACATAGCTGTCTTATTTCAGGTTGTGCACTATTTTCTTAAATTTGCTTTGATTCTAATTTTAATGCAAGTCCCAATGCAATTTAAGCTCTTGAAACATAACAGCTAGAATACTTTTTTTTCTAATTATAGTTTTGAACTTGGCAGTTATTTTTCAATTAAATGAGAGCACAATTCAGGTTTTTTTTTTTCAGATGCCTACAAAAATCTCCCTGGAGCTAGAAATGAAGTCGTCATATTTGCCTGCTCCTTGAGATCTGAAGGAATTCAATTTCTTTTCTTGTGGCATATAAAATATAATTTTAAAGTCAATTACAAGAAGGAGTAATCTGCATTCTGCAAAATTGACTGGTTCGCTAATTTGACTATAAGACATCTTTAATGATTGTCAGGAGATAAACTTTAACTATAAACGGCTAAATATATTTATAAGAAAAGTGCTGCATCTCTTGCCACATGAACATGAAGCATATCTAAATACAACATCAAAAGTTGTGTTAAAAGAAACCAAACCCATACAACACAGGGATTAAATGAAGTGGAAGCTCATGCCAGCTGCAGTCTATGCATTATAGCCAAATCAGAAGGATCGGTAAATGCCGTTGTAAATTGTAATTTGTATGCAGTATTTAAGCAGAGGGTGGAGTTTGATGAAGAAATAAAACGAGTATCATGCTTTTAAAAAAATGACACAACTATGAAAGGACGGTTCAGTCACAAACTTTCCTTTCAAAGTAGAGGGGTGAAAACAAGGCCACAGCTCTGGAGGAGGCGGCCCCAGCTCGGTGAAGAGGAGAGGGAACCAGTGAACAGGCCAGAAGCCCCCCTTCCCCCCTAATTAGACCTACAAGTGCAATAAATCTCACTCCTCTTTTTCCAAGCTAAGCTTCCAAAAGGATGATGCAGCAATGAATCTATGGTTCAGGGTACTCCAGACTCCAGCCCTCCCCAATTTTAAATAAAGGGTATGAAGAGGTGGAGGGGAAAGTGGAATGAAAAACACAGAAGAGTTTTCTGGGGGAAATCAGCACCCCTCCCCAAGTTCATGCCAGCACAGCCCCCAAGCATCCTCACGCACACGCGGGAAAGAGACACACACCGAGCACATCCAAGACAGAGGAAGTAAGGGATTTTAAGCCACAGCTCACGATCCCAGGGACACAATCCTGAGCAGGCAGCAGGAGGGGTGGAGGAGCCAGGGAGAGGAGCGCAGGCCGGGAGGGGGAGGCAGCGGCAGCGAGCTTGGTTGGGGGGGGGGTGACGCCGGGGGAGGAAGGCAGCGGGGACAGGGGAAGCTGGGACGGGGCCGGGACCGCAGGAGCTCCAGCCCCATACAGCAGCCACCCCCGCGAGAGAAAGAAAGAGGGTCGGGGAGGCGGGCGAAGCTCAGGGAAAGAAGCAGAGAAGAAATATTCACCTTCCCGCCTCATGCCCACTTTGAGGCACTTCTTGAGGCGGCAGTATTGGCACTGGTTGCGGTGGTGCTGGTCGATGGGACAGTTCCTGTTGGCACGGCATGTGTAAGTTAAGTTCCTGCGGACGCTCCTCTTGAAGAAACTTTTGCAGCCCTCGCAGGTGAATTGGCCGTAGTGCTTGCCGCTCGACTTGTCCCCGCACACCACGCACTCGATGTGCTGCTGGCTCTGGCCCGAGCCGGGCGGGCCCTGGCCCTTGTCCCCTGCCGTGCCGGGGGTGGCGGGCGCTCCGGGCTGGCCCGGGGTCTGCGGCGTGTGCGGCGCACCCGAGCCCGCCTGCTGCTGCTGCTCGCCGCCGCCGCCGCCGCCGCCGCGGGCCGCTTGCGCTGCGGGGTTGGGGCCGCCGGGGTTGCCCCCGGCCACGTCGTCCTGCGGATCTCGCCAGCTGCTAACTACCATTGCCATATCTTTGGGCCCGGGGAGCGCTGGGGGGAGCCGAGCTGCTCGCCGAGGGCCGCGGGGCGCGCGAGCGCGCTGGGAGGGGAAGGGGAAGGGGAAGGGGGGAGGGGGAGGGGGCGGGGGGCCCGCCGGGCGCCCCGGGGTCGCGGGAGCCGAGCCCGAGCCGGGCACCGGCCGCTGCCTCCGCCGCCGCCGCCGCTGCCGCCGCTACTGCCTCGGCCGCCCCGCTGCTGCTGCGCGCCCGCCCGCCCTGCTGGCGTTTTGTTGTGGTTCCTGCTGTTTTCTTTCTCTCTTTTTGCAGCCCCCCCAGGCTCTCTGGCTCCCCCCCCAACACCCCTGCTCCCCTCGCCCGCTCCCCCCGCTCTCGGATCCTGGGGGGGCCACGCTCTCCTTCCCCCCCCTCCCCCCCCCCCCCCACCGAGCAAGCTCCCTTCTCTCGCTTTTTTCTTCTTCCCCAAGTTGCAAAATCAGAAATGGCACAGGCGGCAGCCGGGAGCGGCGCGGGGCGCAGCGCCGGGGGCGGCGGGCATGGGCCACGGCGCGCGCACACACTCGCCCTCCGCCTCGCCCGCACCCCCGCGCACACACACACTCTCACACACACTCGCTCACCCGCGCCGGGCGCCCGCCCGCCCGCCGGCCGCTCCGGCTACACGCTGCGCGCCGGCTGAGCCGACATAGAGGAAGCCGGCGAGGGCGGCGGCGGCGGCGGCGGAGGCGGAGAAGGCGGAGGAGGAGGAGGAGGAGGAGGAGGTCGCGGCTGCAGGCGCCGCTGGAGTCGCCGCCTCAGCTGCAGCGGCGAGCGCCGCTGGAGGAGCCGGGGCCCGGGCGGGAGTCCGAGCTGGAGTCGGGGCCGCAGCCGGAGCGCGAGCTCGGGTCGGGGCCGCCCGCGCCGCCGCCGCTGTCCCGGCGGGAGCCCTCGCTGGGCTCGGGATTGAGGGGAGCGCGGTGAGCTGAGCAGGGCGCGGGGCGAGGCTGCCGGCGGTGATCAGGGCGCGTTGGTGTCGGGGGGCCAGGTCCAGGGCTGGACGCAGCCAGCCATTCAGGAAGGCAGCGCTGGAGAGAGGGAGGCAGCCGGCGAGGAGGATCACACACTTTGCTCTTTTTGTTGTGCCGGTGGCGCCGGGCTCTCGCTGCCTTCTTCTTTCGGGAGGTGACGGAGAGGGAGAAAAATACGAGATAATTCACGCCGGCGACGAAATCACAGCGAAATCGAAAAAATAAAAATCAGAAGAAAAAGAATTGCAATAAAAAAAAAAAAGCGAGAGACATCCAAAGTAGGTCGAATAAATAATCCTCTTCTTTTCCTCTTTCTTGCTCCTTCTTCTGCTTCTTCTGCTATAACACACAGAGCTAGTTAAAAAAACCCTGGAGATCGCCCAAAAATGTTCTTTTTTTAGTATTTTAAATAAGTGCTCTTCAGCCGGGAACCAACACCCTCCCTCCAAAAAAAATCATATATGTATAAAATAACGATAAGAAGAATACGAAGGGGGTGCCTCCTCCTCCTCCTCCTTTTTTTTTTTTTTTAAGTTTAGCCCTCTCTCTTCTGCAGGAATGGAGTAAAAGACAAGGAGGAGGGAGAAAAAGAGAAAGAAGAGGAATACAAGGGAAACAACTAATAGAATATGTAAGAAAAGAAAAGGGAGAGAGGAGAGAAGGGAAGAGAAGAGAGAGAAAGAGATTGAGAAAGAGAGACTGAGAGAGAGAGGCGGAGGAGGAGAAGAGAGAGACAGAGAAGAGAGAGAGAGAGGAGAGAGAGAGAGAGAGAGAGACCCCAAAATTGAATGCGTTTAAACGGGAGGACTCGCAGAGCAATGTTTCCGAAAGGGGGATCTGCGCGAATGTCTGTATATAGTGAACTTTGACACTACTATTGAAACTGACACGTTTCTATGGAGATCGCTGCCTTATATGGAGCTCGTGTCAAGGAGCCAAGAGAAGGGCTGCTGGCAACTGATAATCAAAGGCGACTGACTGGTCAGAGCCCTGAATCGGGGGGGAGAGAAAATGGGAGTCTAAGGTTAGCCAAGCCTCCAGCACGCCATTGGTTGGAGAGCCCCTCCCCCCCTCCTCTTTTTCTTTCTTTCTTTTTTTTTCCCCCTCCCTCTTAGCTACCTACTGACGGGGATGGTGAGGGGAGGAGGAGGGAAAGTGAGGGAGGGGGGTGTGCTTCTGACAAGCGCAATTTACATTGAGATCGCCCTGCGCTGCTATTTACTCTGAGACCTGATTAGTATGGGTCGTCTATGGTCACACACACACACACACACACACACACACGCACACGAACACTAGAGGGGGAAGGGATGGCGAGGGGGAGAATGCCTAGTAATGGGTGAAAGAGAATTAGAAGGAAATTATTTTGATTTCTTCTGAAAAGTTTTTAAAATTAGGTTTTATGAGCGTGAAGAGTGTCGTTGAAAATGTTAGGAAAAATTTTAATGAGAAATAAACTCTTACGATTTTAATGATTCACGAAATATGCTGGGTTGGAATTGTTTTCTTCGTTCACATATAAGCATAATCCAAGTGTGGATTCTGCTCTTTTTATATCCTTTAAGAAACAAGGTAAGGACTCCTTGTTTTGGCCCAAAGTATACATTGCTTTTAAAGGTTTAATTATGACAAAACACACTCCTGAAATATGCAGCTATTGCCACAAAATCAATCTGAATCAACGGCTCCTATTCATCCCATGATGATTTTAAAAATAAACTTTACAATCAATCCGATTTTTCCTTCTTTCTTTTTTCCTCTTTGGTATTCGCAGGCTGTTCCAAACTTCAAACAACGCTTAAATAATTACTGATAAAACAGAAGTAAGTCCTCATATGGGGGGGTGCAGTTAGTGCGGTCAAGTCGGAGTCCCAGGAAAAGAGGAAAGGGGCGAGCGACTGACAAGGGAAAATGGGAGATGGGGAGAGGTGGAGAGGGGGGAGTGGGGAGAGGAGGGTGGGGGGAGCGGCAGGGGAGAGGGAGGAGAGCGAGAGAGCGGGAGGGAGGGAGGCAGAGGGAAAGAGACGGAGAGACAGAAAGAAGAAGAGGGAGAGACTGAGAGAGGGAGAGACGGGGAGAAAGAGGGAGATGGGGAGGGAGGGAGAGAGGAAGGGAGGTTAGGGGGGAGAGAGAGAGAGAGAGAGAGATAATGAGAGCGAGCGAGAGACCCCGATTCCCGAAGGCGATTGGTCGTGGGAGGAGGGGCGGGCAGGAGGAGCGGTCCTGCCGCGGGGCCTGCAGGAATCGCTGGCTCCGGCTGCCACCTAGCGGACGGGAGCCGCGCCCGGGAGGCGCACAGCCGGGTCTCTCCTCCCCTCCCCGCAGGCAGCCTGCGCCTTTTCTCCAAACGGAGACAGCACTTTGAAAATTCTTTCAATGGATTTTTTTCCTTGAAAGATCGTACTGGGGAAAATGATACTTCTATTAGTTACATATTCTCCAATAGCACACTCGCACCCCCCTCGTTTTGAGATCGCTCCCTAGGCAGGCTCAGGCGGGCGCGGAGCTGTGCGGAGTGACAAAGCTGCCGCGGCAGCCGCTGGGGGTGGGAGCCCCGCTCGCCCGCCCGCCCCTCGACTCGGGAGAGCGTAAAAGTTTGTCTCAGCTCCAGCATCCCGATCCTCAACACGCCCTCAGGTAAAGGTGGGTGTAAATGGCCATGCTGTATTGACAGAGGTAGGGTCTGTTTTTTAATACTCGTTCTCACTTTAAATTTCACCAGGGAGGGGTTTGGGAAGCGCTGCGTGTTTGGGGTGCGTTTTGCGCTTCCCCGGTCTCTCCAGCCTACAAGTCGGGAGTCAGCGACCGCTTAGTGACTAGCGACGATTTTAAAGAGCAGAATAAAAAGCCTTTTCCGTGCCTGCCCCACAGCCCCTCCAGCTCGAATAATGGAGACACAGTCAATGTACTCTGCAAGCGGCGGCCCATTGTACGCAGCTGACGGAGAGGAGGCGACTGGGGCAGGCAGGGGCTCCTTGCCCTCGGCCCCTTCCCCAAATAAACGCTCTCACGTCTCCTGGTCAATTAAAATGGGGGAAATGAACACGATTAAAAGACCAAAAAAAAGGGGGGGGGAGAAAGAAAGAAAGGAGAAAAGATTTAAAAGAGAAAGGAAAAAGAGAACAAGCTTTCTATATATAAATTCTAAATTTTACTCCCCATATAGTACAGAGGCAGGCAGTCGAGGGCAGAGGAAGCAGGCAGAGAGAGGGAGACAAGGAGAAGGAAAGAGAACGTGGAGAGAGACGGAGCGAGTGGAAGAGGAGGCGAAAGCGAGCGCCAGGGAACCGGAGGCCCGCCGGACGCCGGGTCTGCGGGCCCAGCCACCCTCGGACCCTGGACCGTGAGTCGTGGGCACCAGAAGCGAGACTTGGCTAAGTCCTTCCCCACCAGGCAAGTAACGCAATGATTATCGTTTCTTTTGAACTCGGGGCTGGCAGCGCGGACAGGTAGGGAGGTTGGCTCTCTTGGCCTCTGCAGGCCAGGGCCGGAGTCCAGGCAACCAGGGCGGGATGAGGAGAACTTTCCGCGGGGCCTGCACAGGAGCTACCCTCACCCGGCCTCTGTCCCGCCACGGCGCGGAGGCAGGGACCGCGGCCACCGCGCCCTCCTAGAGCTGAGGATCGTGTCAGGCAAGCGTCAGTCCAAATTCAAAACAGGTCTCCCCACCCCCATCCTCTACCCTCTACCCCCGCACGCCCCCCCCCCCAACCAGTGGGCGACGGATGCCGGGCCTCCAGCCCTGTGGCAGAGGAGGGGCGGGCGTTTAACACGCGCGCAGCGGTCCCGCTGGTGCAGAGCCCGAACCGCAGTGGAACCGGCTGCTGAGCCTGGCTGGGCTGGCCCTGTTGCCCGCGCCTAGCTTGGCTCCGGCCAGAGCCTTACGAGCTCCGCTCCTGCCGCCCACCTGCGGGCGCCGTGTGTAACGGGATCCCCTAATGTAACGCGATCGATGGCTGCCTCTTTGATGTGGGCGATAATGTCAGCGGATTAAAAGGGACACCAAGCCGCTCTCCCCAGTGGAGGACCCGGGGCGGCGGCGGCGACAGAGCATCAGATCTCCCGCCCCGCAGCCCGGGCATACTCCTCGCGCGGCTGCACGAGGGCTGGGGCGGGGAGGGGTCACCTCCCCGGGGTGGGGACGGAGGGGGTGTGTGTGAAAGGAAGAGCCTCAATTAAAACCTACGAGAGCGCTTTCCTCTGAGCTGGGCAGGGGCGCGCGTTTGCGTCAGAGGGCGCGCAGGGCTGGCGCAGGGGGCGGGGGTAGTCGACGCCGGGGGCCGCGCCCCGGGGCTAGAAGGTCTAGAGAGTCAGCCAGCCGCGCAAGGCTGGCCTCGGTCCGGCCACGCAGGCAGGAGGGAAGGCAGGGTGCGCAGATGAGCCGAGACTTCCCGGGAGCGGCGGAACCTATTCTCCCGCACTGTGGGCTCTTTCCGCTAGCTCCCACCCTGAGCTTCCAAATTTGAGAGTCCCTGGGGGTGGGGACAGTTGGGGCCCTCGAGGCTTCAGGCAAAGCCACCCGCTCCTCCAGAAGGAAGGGAAGAAGGGATGCTGCACCGGCCCTAGTCTAGAAGATGGGGGCTGTTGGTGGTGGCGCCCACAGCAGTGGAAACTCTCGGCTTTTCGGAGCAGGGGACAGATAGCCCCTCCGCCGGTCCTGTGTGCTACATTTCTGTCTCAAGAGGGGGCAGGCAGGAAGAAACTGAGTTTTTTCGAGGAAAAGTGCTGTCCTCCTCTGAGACTCCTCTAGCGCAAGCGGAGCTCAGGTCGCTGTTCTTCTTACGGACCTTGTGTTCCCTACCGCGTTTGCACACTCTGTGGATGTGCCTCCACTTGTGCTGACAGCCTCAGCCCTAGCAAAATGGCTTCCATGGAGCGACGGGGGCGGGGGGTCAGCTCAGGTCCATGGGCAGCTCTGCTTTCTCTCTGTGAGGCTGTCCTTTGTTACTGGTTCAACTTGGCACACTGATCCCGGGGCCTTATGCACCCCACACTCAACCAGGACATAAGATATCTGTTGTTGTTGGGTAGAACAGAAAAATGATCGCATTTTGTGGGAACATGTAGGTCCCCCAACTGATAGTCCACCCAAGTGTCTGGGCACACTCAGCTTCAGGAGAAGAAAACACAGTTGCAGGATCCACCCTTATTTCACTCCTCTTCTCCAGATCTCTTTCCCTCCTTTCTCACCTCAGCTCTTCACCTTGGTTGCTAGGTCTAATATGTGCACGTGGCACTCGAACCTAGGCCCACCGTGGCCCTTGCCTCAATACCCTACTTGAGACTGCCATTCCAGTGGCCATATATACTGGGTCCTCTCCAAGGTCTCTTTCTCCTGGTGACGCCCGTCCAGGTATGGGAAAAGGCTCACCAGGTTCTAGGCTCCTCAACTTCCTTTCGGAAGGCTACCTGTGACAGTCTGGTCCCCACAAGACTATTCAGTGCACACAATCTCCAGTGTCATTCCCCTAAGAGATGAGAAGTTACCCCTCGGCGTGGGAAGGAGGATTTGGGCTGTAAGCTTACAATTTCCTTTGTGGTTTGCTAGCATTGTGGCTCAGCCTTAATTACTTTTTAAGAGAGCTTCCACACAACACTTGATCTCTCCTAGCTGGATAGCCAGTAAACAGTTATGACCTGGGGGAGAAGGAGAGAAGCAGAGATTGGTGGCTGCATATACTTCATTGACTTGCATTCCTGGCCCCAGAATCTGGATCCAAGCAGACTTTCTAGGCGATAAACATCCTCCTACCCTAAATCTTTCTTTCCAGGAAGGCCGAATCATTCTTCATTAATCCTATGACCTTTTTGATATTGGTATTTTACTCTTCCAGAACTCACCAGGCCATTCATTTTGGCTTTTTGGTAAATCTCACTAAACAAAGGTGGCCTTGTGAGAACATTTTCTACACCTAGTACAAGGGTGATGGGACCCTACAAATGACCAGAAATATGTAGAAAGTTATCTCCTATACCTTTCCCCTACCCCTTAAATTGTTAAAAGTGATATTTTTCTGTTTAGAGAGACAAGAGCACAGAAATAACCCTGTTTTATCACACCCATCTGGAGAGATGAACATGCCAGCACTCACTGGGAGAAAGGTCAGTTTCTTCTGCTCTTACTGCAGACTTTCCCAAAGAGCTTGTTTTAAAGGTGCCGAATCAATTAGTCTCCCTTGGCATGAGATTAAGCCCAGGAAGAACACAGTTGAAGAAGATATATTTAAAATGGTCTTTAGAATGATACTTTGAAGAAGAGGGTGGAGAGAGGCACAGGAATGCCTGCCCAATGTTTCATGATTATTAAGAAGTCAAAATGAAAACCCAAACAAACAAACAAAGGCCCCTGCCTGTGTCAGAAATCCCTCCTCACAAGACTGAACTCAGTCTGTATTGTGGCTGCCCGGTTGTAAAAAGTTCTGCCTTTGTTAAAATGAAAACAAGGATGGAAAGGCCAAATCGGGAGCTGGGCTT
Organism: Neogale vison; assembly: GCF_020171115.1. Taxonomy (NCBI): domain Eukaryota; kingdom Metazoa; phylum Chordata; class Mammalia; order Carnivora; family Mustelidae; genus Neogale; species Neogale vison. The sequence continues at coordinate 199,506,839 of NC_058091.1, forward strand.
CTGCTAGACCGCCTGCTTTTAGCCTGTCCATGAGTTGAACCGTGGATCAGAAGGCTTGGATATTCACTATACTTCTAGTAGGCATTTTTTCTTTGTCACCTTTGGGTCAAAACACCCAGAGATAAGTGCTTTACCTTAGAAAATGGTTTAGTTTCCATCACAAACCAGCCATTTAAAGCACGTGTTTTGGAAGGAGAGATAAGGGAAGCAGTTTCCCCTTTCTGCTTGGGCCTCCAGTTGGAGGGCCGGGACTCGCCACGGGAGGATGGCAGGAGAGCAATTGCTGACCTTTGGATGCAAATCCAAGCCTTTATCGGAGGAAAAGTGACAATCATCCCTAGCACACTAGAGAAGCCAAGGCCAAATATTTACTTTTTGTAAAAACCAAGCCTTAGCTATCTAAATGCATTTATGCAAAAGAAGGAAAGAACTGGAGACTTTCATGCTGCAGAGTGTATTTCTTTATTTTCAATGCTGGGCTGGAATGAAGAATAACTGCGTGGTTCTTTTTCCTGGGGGAAAATGGGTTGTGTTTGGATGAAAAGTTGGAATTTTGAAATGACTTAGAAGCTTGTTAAAGTTCCCTGACAATACAATCTGCTAAACCATATAATAATTTCTCTTAATAGTTACCTGTCAGGGCACCTATTTCTTTTACTGCAGGATTAGCCCATCAGAGTAGATCTGAGTTGTAACTGATTCAAGTCAGATTAAACATATTAATGTTTAATTCCTTAATGTCACTTTCTGAATGGCCTATAAAATGAACTAGTGAAAAAGTGTTGACTCACAAAGCCAGCAGATCTGTTGGTAACTATGGTCATATTACAGTAGTATTTACCTATTAGAAGTTTGGTCTAGATAATAAAGCTAACATTAACTTCTAAATTTTCAGTGGAAAGATATGTTTATTACAGTGTCCTCCATCAGTGAGGGAGGGTTAGGTAAAGTTTAAATGAAAAAGTATGAGCGTAGTACACACCACTGATACAAACCACATGGGGCAGTAAATAATAATGCCCTCTGTTATGCTATTTATATTTTATTTACCTGTTTCAGAGGTGAATAATAAACCTAGCCCAACTATGGGAGGAGTTAATAAAGTATTCGGAAAGCATGATCTAACAAACTTGAGGATAGTTCTGTTTTATTGTTAACCCTTTGCAGGAAATCTTCTGAAGCTGAAAAGAAAAAGGAAAGGGCTTTTGTGTTAGTTGATCCTTGGCTATTCTAGGGCTCAGGTTGGTGTGAAAGGGACGAGGAGGTCACTTGAAATCTCCTTTTATCTGCTCTTATTTTCTCTATGGATCAGCAGCTTCGAATAGACACCATCTAATCGCTCTTAATGGAAAGAAGCTCTAGGAGCAGTGAAATGCCTTTACTCCAGAAGTGAATCTATGTGTGTGGATAGTTAGCTGAGGTTACATAGGACGACATTTCTGCACACTTGGGCTTAAAGATTTTTCAGAGTGCATGGATATATACATAAAAGTTTCTTTGACACTCTGGGGGAAAGGTTTGGGTGGTTATTTTGCCTTCACACACCCACACCCACACCCACATGAGGATTCTCTACCAAGTCCTGGTGATTTTTTCAGCTGACTCTTCCTTCAGCTTTTTCTTGCCCCCGCACTCTGAGATGTCATATTGAAGTCCCCCCAAAGAAAGCAAATAATTGAGAGCACGATGGACAGCTTTTTAGTGAAAACATCTTATTTCCTTTCTGTTTTTAACTGGAAGTCACACTAATGGGAGGATTTCTTTTCAGAGGGTAGAGACTGTATGACAGGTGAGAGGAGATGGGGTAAAGCAAGACCATTGCTTTCAATTTCTCCCCAGAATTTTTTCTTTTCAGTCTTTCTTGGAATTAAATTGGTTAAAACACAATAAATAAGTGGAAAACAAGAGCCTGACATTAGGCAATTTAAAAGTTTTTCTTGGTATAGATACATATCTCCAAACCTTTGAAACTGAACAACTGATTGCAATTTGCTTTGAAATTAGAATTATTTTAGTTAAGTTTTATATGCTAACTAAAATACCACTTAATTTGTCTTCCTTAAGGATTACAGTTGCTTTAAAAAGGAGAAACCAGTCCACAGCTGAAGTATAAATGACTACCCAGAAAAGGAAATTTGATTTCTAAGAATGAAAACACTGGACTTTACCTCCTAAGAAGCTCTCCGCACTCCCCGCCTCCCCCCATGTTCTTTCCAGTAAAATTCGCATTTCTCCCAGAGCCTGGGTCACTTTGCTGTAAATTCCTGTAGAGGAATACATGGTTACCAGGGCTACTAGTTCCCATCTCAACCTGCCAGTCTCCCTGCCCCCTGTTACAGACTGCAGAGACCCTTCACTGTCAGATCTGGGACCTTGAACCCCTCCTCTCTACCCTCGTCTACAGGAGATCGAAGTTCCAAAGTTTGAGGTTGGGAGGGAGAGGATTAATCCTCTTTAACTCCTCTCCTTTACCGTCCTCAGTTCTGAACCCTAACAGATCCGTTTCCTGGTGTTTCCTGGTGAATAGGAGGGTAGGAGCCGCCCTGTCTAATAAAGATTAAATTAACTAGAAGAATCCCAGCCGCTGGATATTTGGAAGCTCCGGTGGGGCGTCAAACTGACGTTTAACACATTTTTTCCACTCACTGTGCACAAGTGTTGGATTCATTGGGCTTAACTTTAGAAAGGAAAGAAGAAAAAGGATAAGGAAGGAAAAGAAAAGAAAAAAGAAAGAAAGGAAAAAGTCAAGGAGAAAGCCCAGTATCAAGGGTGAAGTGATTTCGTGTTTAGAGATGCTGAAGGCAAGAGCAGGGCTTCCTGACTTCTAGTCTTTTCTTTCTCTGAATTACTCCAAGAACTGGAAGCTCCCTCTCCTCAGTGGGGGCGTAGAATTTTGCTGTTTTGGTGGGTTCGAGTCCATATTTATCTATTGAGGACAGTTTGGTAGCTCAGGGTCAGGACTGGGTGTCCGGGAGGAAAGGTGAGCTCAGGATCTAGTTGCCTCTTCTATGCTTACTTTTAACCAAGGTTTTGGTAACACACACTGAGCACTTTTTACTACCCAGTAGGAGAAACAATGGCTTTTCTGTCTGCCTTGTTCAGCGAACTGGACACTGACCTTGAAGCTGAAGCAGCCAGGCACATCCTCCTCTGGGAATTATTCTGGCCCCAAAATACTGGCCTCTCACTCCCACCTGCTTCTCTAGTTCCAGGGTGCAGTCTGGAGGGGCAAAAGGCAAGTCCCTTCGTGCCAGTGCCTCGTTCCTGCAAATACAACACTGAATAAATTAACCTCAAACCAGCTAGTTGGGGTGTAGTAGTTTAGCAGGACTAATTGCAGACAATGGAGCTGAAATGACTTTTCCAATTAGCTGCTGGTTGGAGTTTAGTTGGAGGAACTGTCAGCTCCAACGATGGGTAATTGCTTTATTGCTCACAAAACTATCATCTATTTAGAACATATGTGCTAATTACTCTGGATGGGCGTCGAAAAAGAGACCATAAATCTAATAGCACTTAAAAAAGTCTATGGTGCTTGTAAGCAACCCCAGCCCAGGTTGGGGTGATGGATGGCTGTCTTTCAGAAAGGCGAGGGTTTGGACTGGCGGCACCAACGGGATGCTCTGGTCAAATCGCGTGCCTGAGAGCCAGGGACCAGCGCAGCTGTGCCGACGTTATAAATCACTGTCGTCAGAACCAGTCCCCTCTTTCTCCGCGCACTTTTTTTTTTTTTCATTTTCGCAAAAGATTACTTTAGAAATCTTTTAATTGGATTATGCTGGGAAATTAATCTCCTTTAGCCTTGGCTAAATTTATTGTGGTCACTGTCGGGAGGAAAGCTCTGCAACTGCAGTGAGGGCCACGTCCCTTATTTCCTCCTAACTTCAGCCCTCGGGGCCTCCCAGCTGCGTGCGACAGCCTTGCCCCAAGTCCTGGGGAGTGATTGGTGTTGAGAAAGAGTGGAAAAACACGTCTGTGCGGAAGCCCGCGGCGGTCCCTAGTGAGCCCCTTTGTCCTAAATGCGACATTTCTATCCTGGGTTTCCTATTTCCATATCTAGCATCCCTATACAACACTGCGCCTTCCTCCACAAGGGGGTCTGCTACAAGGAGGAAGGAGGCTACAGTGGCGGGAAGAGGAGGTGAGGTTTGCCGGAGGACGGCTGCCAGCCAAACTCATTATTTTGTCCTCTTGTCTTCCACGCCCCTCTTCCGGCTTTGCTAACATTCTCCACTTTACTTCTCTGCGCAAAAACGCAAGGCTCGTATTTCGGCGTTTTCCCTGGCACAACTCTGGACACACTTCCCCCTGACGTGCACAACGCTTGAGGTCCGAGAGCTAGGGCCCTCCCGGTTCTTCCAGGCTCCACGCAGTAGCGCAACGTAGGGTGGGGACACCGCTTCCAGTCCCGCAGCTGCGAGTGCTTAGCGTGGTCCAGCGCTGCTCGGGCAGCTGCTGAACCTGCGGGGCTGGCCCCGCCGGCCCTTTATCTCTGCGGGCGATGACAACATCTGCCTGAAATGGTATACCTACTTCTGCAGCTCAATTTAGTTCTCAAAAGCAGCCCTCGGAGGTGTGGTTAATTGATGGGGATAAAGGCGTAATGTCCTGACGGGGAGACGCCAGTGATCCTTTAACATACTTTTAAAAGAACAACCACCACCCCAAACATCGGCGAATCATTGCTAGGTGGGAGTTTAAGGCGTGGATCTGGATGCAGGAAAAGCGGCGCTTGTGCCGTTTGTATTTAGAGGCTTCAGTAAGGGGTGGGCCCTGGCTCTCAGGGTGGGGCACCTGGGAGCCACTAGGGCGCGGAGCTCCGGCTGTCAAGGGGTTGTCGCAGGGCCCCAGAGAGCGGGGCGTGACAAGGAGCCGGGAGAGCCCAGGATGACAAATGACCGGACCGAAAGGCGGGTGTGGGAGAGGAGCGCCTCGGCGGCTACTCCCTGGGCTCTGTCACTCTATCAGCCCTTCCTCTGCGCGGGACTGGGTCCCCATACGGCAAGCAGTTTGTTTTGCCCTCTCTAGAGTTACTCCTCGTTTAGCATGAGCGAAGTGGTCAAGTGGCCGAGCTCGGGGGTTACTCGTGGGGTTCCGCTGTCAGAACCACCTGAGAGGGACCCCAGGACCAAGAGAAAAAGACAAATGCCGCTGTGTGTGTGTGTGTGTGTGTGTGTGTGTGTGGCTCCAAACCGCAGAGCCAAAGCACGTGGCCATATTTTTGCCGGGTTTGCCCAGAGCCCTGGGGTCGGGAGTCCCGGGATTTAGCAGCGCTGGGTCCCGCCGCCGGGTCAGAGCAGTTCTTTCTTAGCACCTTTACCAGACTTCTGCCCACCACTCTCTCCCCAGCACCTTGCTTTTCTCTTTGCTCAGTTCTAGTTTAATCTCCAGAGGGTCAAAGGATTGTATTACACAGAGCCAGCCAATTTAGGTTCCCTCTAGGCGCTAGAATGAAAAAAAAATAAAAATAAAAATAAAAAATCAGATCGCCGTTTCCGTTTGCGAGGGGGAACGCCCTTCAGGTGCGGGCGGCTGTGCCCCTAGCAGATTTTGCGAGTATCTTGTTTTACTCTTTGGAGAAGGTTAACCTTGATGCTGCAGGTTTGAGCTCCCTCTGGAATCGGAAGGAGAAACAACTCCAATTATTGTCCAGATTTCATTATATTGAGAGATCGCAGGTGTTTCGGCGACTGCTATTGTCTGCCTTCCTCCCTGAGCCCACATACGAGGGATGAAAGAGTCCCAGGAAAGTTAATTTCCCCAAACCCTCTTGCGGAGAAGGCGCACGTTGTCACCGGCGAAGCTTTGGGGTCAAAGATTTGAAGAAATGTAATTAAGAGTCCCAACTCCCAGAGTGTGCCTGTCTCGTTATGGTTCTGTCCTTCCACCGTGACTGTCTACCCTCATCCGGTGTAGTTCTGCCCTCTGTGAGGTCTAGGAAGCGAAGGCTCACTGTCGCTTGGCTGTGGAAACCCCCCCCCCCCCGCCCTTCCGTCTTCCCGAGCAGGGGAGGACTCCAGGGCCGTGGTGTCCAAGATCCTTGGGCGCCTCAGAGCCAGGGACAGGGTCCCCGGTGCAGGTTCACGCCCCGGCCGGCCACCCTCGCTCAGGAGCTCCCTGCCCAGGATCAGGCGGCAAGTCCCTGAGGCTTTCCTGAAGGCCTGCTGCCTCTGGACTGCCAGGGTCGTGAATTGCCTGTGGCGGCCTCTTGTCGGCCCAAGCCCTAGGATCAGCGTGGGCCCTGAGCGGTGTGGGCCCTGAGGGCAGCCAGGAGGCTTACGGCCCAAGGCCTCGCCATGCACGTCTCAGTCAAGGGCCCTTACTCCCCCGTGTCTCCTCACATTTTCCCACCCCACAAGGGCTCTCCCTTGCGAACGAATCCTGCCCTCTGCGAACCTGGCTCCCTAGTGGGGCCCTGGGGCCCCTCCCACTGCCTCCCTCGAAGCCCGGGATCCCTGGCCCTGACTACGGCCCGGCCGGAGCAGTTCCCGGAAGCGAGGCCCACATCCGGGCACGAAGCCTCGCTCGCAGGATTGGCTTCCGGCCGTTCGACGCAAGCGTGTCGCTCCGCGCCGCGAGGGTCCCGGTTCGTGGGATCTGCGCGCCAGGACCTCGCGGTAGGGCAGGGGTCGCGCTCTCGCCGGTGCTGAAGGGCCTTAGCCCCGGAGCTGGCCGGAGTGGACAAAGTCTTGGGCCTGCGCGGGGTAAGATTTGAGAAAGGAAACCAGGCTCGACCGGCGAGGTGCAGGCAGGCTTCGGAACCCCAGGCCCACGCCCTCGGTCGGCGCTGGCAGTTGGCAGTTCGTATCCCGGGGTCGGCGCAGCCCACTTCTTGGGATGGGCCGGAGGGAGTGTGAGCCGGCTTTGGGCCCAACTTTGTGAAGTTCAGAGACTCACCGTCGAAAGAGACCGCCTTGGCAGTCGTCCCCATTACACTTTTTTTGCCCTTCCCTGCCTCGAGCGCCCTGAGCCTTTGCCGTGTTCCGGGGCTCCGCGGCTGTCTGACAGCCGGCTCTGCCTTGGGCACCTAGTCCTCTTCAGGTGTTGGGCTGCTCGGGGCGCGGCTAGGAAACCTCAAACCCGGTTTTCTAGTTTAAGGAGGAGCTCGGCCTTAAAAAGCTGAAAAGTCAGTGGGAGTTAACTTTGTGGCCTTTGGTATTTTTGAAAACAGCTACTACAAGGCGGGAACTGTACGGAAGAAGCGTTGTGTAGTTCATTAAAAAAAAAAAAAAAAAAAACCAAAACACAACAACTTGGGGGAACCGTATCTGGAGAGCTTTCCTAGGGATTGTTTTATAATCTCGCAAATTAGAGAGTTGGTATGTCTCTTGCCATCAGTACGCTGAATAGTATGTTCCTTCAGACAGGGATTGAGAAACGGAAATACCACCACCGTCCAGCCAAACCTGTGAGGACTGATTGCAGGGGAACTGGTGCTCCAGATGTTGCACTAGAGGCGCTGCGAGTGTGAGCAGGTAATGTGGAGAAGAGTGACATTGTTAACAGAAAGTATCTAATTAACAGTGACTTCATTTGATTGGAAGGATGAAAAAGCCTTTTTAAATCAATCCAGATTCACCGGCCTAAGCTCAGCCAATTTATGAATATGGAGCCTGACTGGGCTCTGCTTTCTTTCAAAGATGTCATCTTAGGGGTAATAGCATAGGTGAAGTCATTTGGTTACACTGTGGAAACTTTTATAGTGCCTTCCTTGGGAATTTAATTCAGTGCTTCTTCATTTTATTAGGAACAGACTGACTCCATCAACTCTGTTCTCTCTGTTTAGAGGCAGGACTGCTTGAAGCAATTAGGTTCACCAATTAGCATAGTTTTACTGACCCCAGCAGCAGCACCACTCCTTAGATTATCCATTTCTTCAAAGTCAGGGAAAAGCTGGAGGACAACATGCTTCCCAGGTGTCTACGTTGGGAAAATAAGCCCACAAGCAGGGTAGCACAGCGGTGCAAAAAGCTTTCTAATAGTCCCCAAGTGTTTCAGCAACTTTGGTGGATTTTTCTCCTCTTTTCTGATTCTGGATCTTGTAATATCTCCTTACTTTCACATAGCCTTTAAAGCCTGTCTCCTTTGGTTGTATTTTGGCAGAGCTGCTTTTGAGAAAGTGAGTTTTCTCCCTTCTTTTATGTACACCTGCCTTCTAATGAAGCTGTAGACAGTGTTAGGGTCCAGAGAGAAAAATCACTGAAGGCTCCTTTAAGGTCTGTTAGGTGACAAGGTAAGGGCTCAGGTCTTTGGGTGTGTGTGTGTGTGTGTGTGTGTGCATGCATGTGTATGTTCTTGCATGTGTACATGCCTCAGAACCTATGAGGAGAGGCCAGAGGGTGGAAACTGGGAGATAAATCATCACTTTCCCTAATTTTGAAGGTGTACCTACAAGGCTTTGCTGCAGTCTCTTCACTGTAACGACAATCAGTTGGCGGCCAACATCTTTAGTAAAAGCAAATGTCTGGAGCTCAAAGCAGACTGGGAAGGAAGGGCTTTGCTCTTGCCACTACCATATGTAGTGCAGGGATTACATTTACATAGCTATTGTCTCTCTTTCCCCTAAAATATATATTCCTTTGTAAGATTTTACTAGATTGAATTGCTGACAGTTCATCAGTAGCAGCAACAATGTAATACCCTAACCTTATTAAATCAATAAATACTAGATCCATGTATTGAATTAAAAATGTATCAGCATGGCCAGGAATTGCACTCATATAGCCTTGAACTGCAGAATCGAAGATGCCACTCAAAAACTGACGAGGTAGCATTTATTTAACCTTTTTCTATTTTGCATCTGTGATTAGGTATTCTGGGTTCTTACATTTCAGGGACCATTGTGACAGGTTTTTTGGTTTTGTTTTGTATATTTCTTGGAAATTCTTTTTTTTCACATCTCACATTTAACCACAAAAATGATACATGTTTAACAATAGTAAAATATTGTGGCTTTATCGTTCTTGTCCTTAGTTTTCATCTAGGGAGTATAATTCCACTCAGAATGCATTACTCTAGTAAGACATACTCAGGTGTGTAAGTTTCTACATAGGCATGAGTGAATTTAGATGTTCTTTTGTATGTGTAAATAAATATACTCTGTGTGAATGTATTGCTGTACATTGATAGAAGTTTATTTTTTGAAAAGAAACCACTTTTGATTTTATCTTTCAGCATTGTCGATGATATTAAAAGCTAAAGAACTGTTTATTATTTCAAAACAAGTTATTTATAGTCTAATTTGCTATTGGTGCGTCTGTGGCTGGAGATGAAATTAAAATTTGCAAGTCTTTAAACTTAACAGAATACTTAGAAAGTTACATATATTGTGAATGGTTCCATGTTATGTGTGAAAAAAATACTTCACATGCGGTTTACCAGGAATTGGTCAATTAAGTTGTAGATTAGTGGCTGAATTTTAGAGTTAGTCCGTACTGAAAACAAGGAATGTGTTTAACAACTGGAATTTTAATGGAAAAAGTAATATTACTCTAGCCAGGTATTTGTTTATACTGATTAATGATGCTAATTATTTAAAAACATTCATCCCCTTTTGATGTCAGCTAGCATATTTGTGGTACTGAATTCTGAAGATAAAGTCATTGGGCCTTGGGTTCACTATGCTGTGAAAGAAAAAAATCTTTATTTGACAAAATAGGCAATCAACTGAAATCTATCCTCTTTAAATAAACTGATTCCTCAGTATTTTCCCAGTGTTGGTGTAAGTTGTTGTCTGTGATGTCCCCCAGGGCTCTTTCCTCTGCTCTCTGATTTGGTATATAAAAGCAGCTCTGAATGATGGATTACTGTGTCATTGCAGCCTGCAAAGGATTAATTTGTTTCATTGATTTCTCTTTAGGCAGATTGCCAGAATTTGCTGCTTCCCACCTTTCCTCAAGACTTCTAGAAGTAATAGACAGTAATAGCCTAAGACAAATCAGCTCTTTTATTGTAAAAATAGAATCATGAAACCAGGAATCCTAATAAGAACTTTGGCAAACTTTTTATTGGCATATTGGGAAGAGCAATTAATAAGTTACTTTATCTGGTTTAGAAATAGTTTTAATTGAAAAATTTCTTTGACTTGGTGACTTAAAACACTTCATATTAATAGTTCCTAAGTAAGTATTTATAATATTTTTACCACAAAAATTTTCTCAAATTTGTAAGTATCTTATTTAACTCAGAAAAAAATGTGTTTATGAGATTGACAGACACTTTTCTTTGTATGCCAGATTTTAGGATCAAATAATATGGCAGCATAACTTTAAATAATTTATTAGTAAATATGTATAGGATTATTTGATGCAAAGATTTTTAGAAACCTTGGAGAAGGACATAGAGTATTAGAGCACAGAAAGAGAATTGTTTAACTGTTTGATAAAAATATAGCTTTGTGATTAAAAGACTGGTATCTGCTCATAATAACTTAAAAAAGTTAAAAATGACATTTTGCACATATTTCTGCTTTTTCCTCCAAGCATTTACATGTTTTGCTTATACATATATAGATAAATACCACTTTGTATCCTGCTTTTTTCAGTTGGCATTATACAGTGAAAAATTTCCTGTATAATTAAAATTATTATTGAAGTCATTTATTTTGACTAATGTTTTAACATGTATATTTTAGTTACTCATTGTTCTACCATTGGAGAGTTAGATTTCTAATTTTCCATTATTGTAAATAAAGTTATGATGAATGACATTTTAAATAAATCTTACTCGTCCCTCTGGTTATTTCCTTATAATATATTATTACAAAAGAATTTACTTGGGAGGGTATAGACTTTTTTTAAGGTTCTTGATATTGATTGCCAGATTGTTTTCTGCAAAGGTTCTTCCAGTTTATACTGGTACTGTTTAAAAAATTTCTGTGTAGAGGCAGCAGCATTCTAATTTATGTTACACGAGCAAAGAAAACAGAACAACACTCTTTCCTTGTCTTCTGAAAGCAGTGGCAGCATTTTGCATGTACTTAGTCTCTCAGAAGTATTTTCTCATCTGCAGATGTGAAATAGGCTGGTTATACAAATCTATTTGTTTCCCTTCTGTAGTGCTGAAAATTATATTGATTTAATGATCTCAAGTTATACTTTTTATGCAATTAGTTGTGTAGTAAAAACTAATATTGTCATGTGCTAATGTCTTTTTTCCTCTATTGTGCTATGATAGTAGTCCATGCAATATCAGCAAGTTTATGCTTTTCCTGTGCTTTGCTGAAAGGAAAAAGGAACATCTGTTTCCATTATATATCTGCATCATAATGATAACAATTAAATAGCTTTTATGGTAGTATACAGTAAATATATTTTGCTGAATGACCTATTCTTTCTTGTTGGAAAATTTCGGAGGTTTCAGACACAGTTTTTACAGGTAGGTTCTGTGTAGAGGTTTACAAAGGCCTCTGGTTACTTTAGGTAAATCACTGCAGTCTCAGTATAAACAAACAAAGAACCCTAAGGATTATACTCTAGGCTATCAGATGTGACTCTTGAAAGTAGTTTTCTTAGGCAGATGTTTAGAGTACAAATTATTAGGTACCTCAGTATTCTTAAGTGGCTTAATCATGCTGCTAATAATAGAGTTCATTTTGTTTTTTGTGCTGTTTGTGTACTTTTAATGTTTTACCAAGCTGGAAACTGGAAATAGTTTGTGTGTGTGTGTGTGTGTGTGTGTGTGTGTATGTGTGTGTACGCTAACACCTATATAAACATTTACAGCCTAGCACTCTTTTTTTCCCATATATTGGGGGATCACAGTGATATTTACCTTTTAAGCTCATCAGGAGAATGTTTGAAACCCATGCACTATTTCCATTGACCTTTAATGTTCCAAAGAAATGTTTTCATTTATTTCATTCAGTTTTTGGTTAAAGATGTTTTAGTGGTTACTTAAAAAAATGATTAGAAAGTATTTCAGACAAAATGTGCTATATAAAGAAAAACAGTTTTGTACTCAGGACTCAGTTTGAGAAATAAAATGTTACCAGTGCAACTGAACCTCTTCTTGATCATATCCCTTAGGACGACAACCTCTTCTTTCTCTTCTTCTTCTTCTTTTTCTGTTTTTAAGATTTTACTTATTTATTTGACAGAGAGATAAAGCCGCAGAGGGCAAGTGAGGTGGGGGGGATGGCAGAGGGAGAGGGAGAAGCAGGCTCTCCACTAAGCAGGGAGTCCATTGTGGGGCTTGACATGTAGCTCTATCCCAGCAGTCCTCCCAGGATCATGACCTGAGTGGAAGACAGATGCTTGACTGACCCAGCCACATAGGCACCCACCCTTAAGGCTTTTTGAAGAGATAATCAGCATCCTAAATTTGGTGATTATCTTTTTTGCCTTTTATGTATTTTCTCTAACATGTCAAAAAGCTTGACATAGTGATTTGTCCTTTTAGATAAATTTTTAAGTGTTGGACTTGAAGACTGTTGGAAACTTTTTTTTATCTAATCACCTGTCAGTGGTTATGTTTCTCTGCTTTACTGTCCTCATCTGTGAAGTTGTGTATAGATCCACATGTTCTTTGATGTCCTTTAGCTGTAATTAAATTTTTTTGATAACCTCTTATTTTCCATATGAAATAAAATAGAACAAAAAGAAGACAAAGACTCAGAGAAGTTTAAGTAACTTACCCAAGACCATATAGTAAATCCAGAGCTAAGAATAAAGCTCAGTTCTCCTGACTTTGGTTCAAAGCACTCTTTTCTTCAGTCCACATTGTCATCTTTGGGTACTGGCTGAGTGACCACTGTGGTAGCTTGTAATTAAAGACCATCTACAGGCTTGTATAACTTTGTGATTGTGTATGCCAGAGAGACTTTTCTTTTAGAATATTTTTTTTCTGTAGGGAAAAACATTGTAGGCTTATCAGCCTGAAAGCTACTTAGAGAATGAGAAGACTGTATGTGTCCTGCAGAGCCTGTAATTTTCTTCTTTATTTTCTGGACTTTCCTGTAAAAAATGGCAGTTTGGATGACACTTTCTATAGGTTTCTTACCATGTGATCAGTTTTCTGATCTCTCATGGTAACTGGAACAGGACAATAGGGATGGACACAAATTTGAGTGTCTCTTTACATGTACGTGTATCTATTCAATATATTTTGGCAGTCAAGATTTTGACAAAAAAAATTTTTTTTGTAACTTATACTATGGTCAAATCACATGTGACTTTCTATTTGAGAATGAGTTTGTTTCTTGTTTCTATTTAGCAACCAACTTACCAGAGCACTGAAATGAGAATAGCACAAATAGAATAATGTGGAAACATGTTTTTAAAATCTCTTTGGAGAAAAACCCTATTCTAAAAATGGCAACCTAGAATTACATGCATGTAGGTTCTCTTTCAGGTTTTTACTCTAACAAATTTAATTCATTCTTAGTTGAGATGAGTAAGCTTGAGTCATAATATTCACACAGTGCCATGCCTCTCCTATGAAAAAATATCAATATAACTAGAGAGGGAGTTAATGTATCCTATTGTAAAACTATCTTTTCCCAAGTTTGTTGCCTCAAAACCAAAAACTTCGTTTAATAAATTGTTTGTTTCCTTCTGTAAATATATACTAGGAAACTTGTGGTAGTAGTAATCATTCTTTTAAGGAAAGATGAAGCTACTAATAGTAGCTTTGTCAGTGCTATAAATATTCTCAAGATAGTTGTGTTTTAACAAGCAACGCAGGTAACACATTTTTCTCTATTTTAGGTCAATTATCTTACGTATTCAGCAGCTTCTGGTAGGAAATTCTCCCTAGCATATTAGTGTGGGGAGGAGAGACCCAGTGTAATCAGATACCAACATTCAGTACACCTTTTATTTAACATTGCTTTATTTGCTAATACTCACTAGATATGATTTCTTTAATTTCTGTAACATTTCTGTCTGGAGACAAAGCTGTGTGTGTTTGTGTGTTGTGTCTGTGTGTTTGTCTGCCTGCCTGCCTATGTGTAAATATTTCAAAGGCATTTCTTGTCTAGTTGAAAGTTCTGGTGAACATCTGTAATGTGTAATATGAGGAAATTTAAATTTCCCCTTGTTGCTTTAGCAAGTAGATGAAACTCAATAGGAAAGGTGTGGGTAGGGGAAATTAGCCCCTGACTAACTTATTTTCTCTGTGTCTGTAATATGATTTTGGACTGTATTGGTGAGAATATGGAATCTTAACCACCAAACCAGCAATGTTAAAAGCAGAGAGACCTCAATGAGAGACAACAATATATAGCCTAATATATTATTTTACTCTCTTAGTTATATATCATCTCTTTTAAGAAAGGTGATGTGTTATTTACAGCAACATCTGAATATGGTTAAAAAAGTGTGTGTGTGTTTGTTTGTGTAGTGTATTTTTTTTGCCATATATATTACCAGGATTATAGGTGCTTAAATGTCTGCATTGTTTCTACTCAGTCCCTAATGACTTCACTTCAGACCAAGTGGAGATTATTTCAAAACTAGTGTTGGCTATGTATTTTCTGTTGACACAACCAATACATAATTTCATGATGTATTTTTTCAGTGGGTAAAAGGGTAGAATTTTCTTCTACTGATGTTAGATTTACATGTTGTAAAACTTTGTTCATGGCTTGTTTTGAAATCCCAGCTGTTTAGGATTTTCTCATTATTTGATTCTTATGAGAATTTTGTTACTGTTGTGCTTATTGTTCTTGAGGTATAGATAGTTAACATCTATTTATTGAGTTCTTGTCATGCTTACTGCATATGAGGTAGGTAAAAGGGTAGTCATTGGCCTTCAGGGGAATAATTATTTATATGGTCTTTTGCCCATAATTTAACAGATTATATTTTCCTAATATAATATATTTGTGATTTTTAAAATACTCCTACAAGAAGACTTTTAGAGGAAAAGAAAATATATTTAGTTTTCCATTGCTGTTATTTACCTTTTGAAAAAATTCTTAGAATTGTAATTTGGGATTGGGGTGCCTGGGTGGCTTAGGCAGTTAAGTGTCTGCCTTTGGCTCAGGTCATGATCCTTGGGTTCTGGGATAGAGCCCCATGTCAGGTTCCCTGCTCAGTGGGGAATCTGCTTCTCCCTCTGCCATTCCCCTTGGCTGTGCTTTCTCACTCTCGTTCTCTCAAATAAATAAATTAAATCTTTTAAAAAATTGTAACTTAGGGTCACCAAAATAATATTAATGTAGTATCTTGAATAAATTGGATGTGGCATTTACTAACTTTAAATCAGTTTTTTTTTTTTTTAAAAGGTTTTGTTTGAGAGAGAGGGAGTGAGAGAGCATGAGCTTTGGGGGCTGGGGGGGGGAGCAGTGGGAGAGGGAAAAGCAGACTCCCTTTTGAGCAGGGAGCCTGATGTGGGGCTCCGTCCCAGGATCCTGGAATCATGACCTGAGCCAAAGGTAGACGCCTAACGGATCAAGCCACCCAGGTGCCCCTAAATAGTTTGGCTTTTTAAAAGTATAAGATCTAAGAATTTTTCCTAGTACTCAATCTTGTTTAAGTATGCCAATCTAATTATCTCTCTCTAAATAAAAAATTAATTGCCTGTTTCTGAAAAGCAGCCTTTGTGCTGCCTTTTTTTAAAAAGATTTTATTTATTTATTAGAATGAAAGAGAGAGAGATAGAGAGAGAGAGAACATGAGAAGTGGGAGAGTCAGAGGGAGACACAGACTCCCTGCTGAGCAGGGAGCCTCATGCCAGGATTCGATCCGGGGACTACAGGATTATGACCTGAGCCTTAACCAACTTAGCCACCCAGGTGCCCCTTTGTGCTGCTTTTTAGCAAGAAGCACGTTCATTTTTTAAAAATTTAACTAACAAAGTAAATTTAACTTAAAGTTAGGAATTAAACTAAGTATGAAGACCAACATGTTTTCAAAAATATTTAGAAAAATAGCTGTGTTTGGTCTTGACTCCCCTTTAGCTTTGATGGTAAGATCATTGAATTTTAGCACTGAACCTTTTTTATAGCATTACACATGAGCATGTTTTTATAGCTCACCAAAGCTTATTAAAAGATGCTGAGAATAATTACTATTTGCCTGTCAAACAAGGAGAAGCGGGTTGTTGATATATTTGGTAACACATTTGACCAAGGTAGATAGCTGTTTTTGAAAAAGGATGAACAAAAATACCCCTATTCTCCATATAATATTTATAGTTTTTTTGGACTTAGTTATGTAGCTTCTTTTATCTCACTATATATAGATGCAGATGTAAGTTTCAGTTTATTATTATTGCAATAAAAGTCAAAGTATAATTTATATTTGTGTAGAGTGTTCACATGAGGTAACAAGGTCCTTTTGAATTTTGGAGATTGATTGGGTTTTGCATTATTTACACATTATACATTTCTCAAAGCAAATACACAAATTCCAAAATTTATTCAGTTATTTTTATTTAGTTACATTTTTGAGATGTGTATTTTATAAGATTTATATTTTAAAAAAGACAAAAACATCAGTAATACCTGGTAGAAGATTACATTGTATTATGCTATACTATTAGACTCAGTCTCATGTCAGTCTAAGTTGTAAAGGTAGTTGTTTTGGACTGGCTGGAACTTAGTGATCTGAAAGAATAAGGGAGTGATATTATAGAGCTTTGAAAGCAACATACCAACTGATATTTGTGACAGAACCAAAAGTCACCAAGATCATATTTATATTATTTATATTTATATTTATATTATTAGTATATTAAACATATACTAATACATTTAAATGTGTTTTGGATTTTTTAAATTTTTAAATGATTTTATTTATTTATTTGCCAGAGAGAGAGAGAGAGTGAGCACACAAGCAGGGGGAGTGGCAGGGAGAGGGAGAAACAGGCTGTCCACTGAGCAGGGAGCCGGGTGCAGGGCTCAGTCCCGGGACCCAGGGATCATGACCTGAGCTGAAGGCAGATGCTTAGCGAATTGAGCCACCTAGACATCCCTGTGTTCTGAATTTTAACAAATAGTTTTAAAATTCTGAAAATCCTGTATTTTAAGGAACTAGTCAAAGACTATATTTTTATATATAGTGTATATGATGGAGAGTTTTGTTCTTACATAAGCTTGCCTAATAGTTATCCTATCCTAGAGAATTGTAAAAAATCCTTAATTTATGAATTTTACTTTTTATATAGATGATAAAACCTTCTTATTGTATGCTAAGCATATTATATATAGTATTTAATCAGTTTATGTAAGATGTAAAATTCTCATTTTACTGGTGAATTTGAGGCTCAAATGTGGTTAAGTAACTTGCACAGTCAAATCACATAGAAGATAGTAACACAGCAAGAATTTGAAGTGAAGTATGTGTCATTTCAGAGCCCATGACTGATCTATGCTGATTTCACTGCTTCTTATCAAGTAACTGATTATATTACCTTTTGATTATAAGGGTCAGATTGTATTCTGACAGGCACATAAAAAATCACAGAGCAACTCTTTTACAAAACAAAGGAAATCTATATACATTTCATGGTATTTTTATGTCTCAGTAGCTATAGAATAATATTCTCTCCGTTTGATTATATGCTGTTTTATGTTGAAACTCTGTCCTTAGAATTTTTTGACACTAGGATGGCTTAGGTATAAATACCACCCTTGCAGGCAGATTGAAAAAGGAATAGCAAGAAAGTTTATTATTTCTTTTTTGTAGTCTTTCTTCGGAATGTTTTTGTCTTTAGTGACTTCCAGGGGAAAAAAAAATCATGGTTTCCCTTAGTAGGTGTATTATTTTGCTAGGGCTGCTGTACCAAAGTACCACAAAAGGGGTAGTGTAAGCAACAGACATTTATTGTTGTTTACTTCTGGAGTCTTGAAGTCCAATATCAGGGTGTCATCAGCATTGGTTCCTTCCAGTGGCTGTGAGGAAGATACTCTGTTTCATGCCTCTCTCCTAGCTTGTGGTTTATTGGAATCTTTGGTGTACCTTGTCTTGTAGCAGCATCATCCTGATCCCTGCCTTCATCTTCATGTGGTGACCTCCGTGTGTGTGTTTCTGTCTCCATGTCCAGATTTTCCTTTATAAACACACCAGTCATACTGGATTAGAGCCTACCCTTATGACCTCATCTTAGTTTGAACATCTGCAATGACTGTCTTTCCAAATAAGGTCACATTCAGAGGTACTGAAAGTTAGGACTTCAGTATATTTTTGAGGGGACATAATTCAACTCATTAATGGTAGGCAAATTTTTTCTGAGATGATAGATTTGAAAACTCTCTAGTAGTGGTTATATACATAAATTTGCAATTGGTCAATTCATTGGTGTAATTATATGCATGGATACCCATAAATGAGTCATGTCTGAATATTTGTTTTGGAATAGGACTGATTTTGCTCTAATATTCTTGTAAAAAAGCCACATGAAGAACAGACTGGAGAACGATTTAGAAAGGCTTTCAATAAATGATGTGATTGAGTGTCACAGTGTATGGGGCAGATAATGAGCTTTTGATAATTCATTTACAAAATCAGTATAGCTTGTGGTATGAAGTTGGAATTTAGATAGACATTCAGAACAAGAGGGTGTTACAGAAACAGAGAGGATATGGGTTTAGGTTCTAATGTAGGAGCATTATGTATAATGGGCCATGGTGGTGAGGGGAGGCTTTGGGTCACTTATGTGGTGAAGGAATCTCTGGCTCTTTAAGGTTAACGCCGGGTCTAGCTTTTAAATTTCAAAGAATTGCTCTAGGATTTATTTATTTATTTATTTATTTAAAAGATTTTATTTATTTATTTGACAGAAAGGGAGAGAGAGATCACAAGTAGGCAGAGAGGCAGGCAGAGGGAGAGGGGGAAGCAGGCTCCCTGCTGAGCAGAGAGCCTGATGCGGGGCTCGATCCCAGGACCCTGCGACCATGACCTGAGCCGAAGGCAGAGGCTTAACCCACTGAGCCACCTAGGTGCCCCTAGGATTTATTTTTAATTTTGCCATGTAGAAAATTTGAGATATATGATGAACAAGAAGAAAAACGGGACTTGTATCCCCACTTCCCAGAACTACTTGCTATTAATATTTTGACATCTTGATAGAATTCTTATGAATTTTCTGCCATGATTTTTGATTGAGATTGTACTAGATAACAGTTTTCTAAAATAAATCAGCACCTGGAGTCTCTAAATATCTATCTGAATTTGAGACCCATTGGGTAATAGACCTAATGACCATTGATGATGAATTGGGTCACCATAATTCCATAAACCATTAGGTCAAGACAGTTTTGTCTCATGTGATTTAGTCCTGTGCCTCAGTCTTGTCCTTCCTCCTGTCTTTCACAATACTGCCAGGATCTTTTTAAGGATTACATCACTCTCCTGGCTTACCTCCTTCAATCAGACATAGGTCCAGCTATTTAGCATTAGAGGCATCTTTGTGACCTTCTCATGCCTCTTTCTTCTCAATTGCTACTCTCCAAAAAGCTTCCTGAAGTTCCAGAATATTGTGTATTCTTTTGAACCTTTGTAATTTTTACTTCCCTCCATTGAGAATATCCTTTTTCTTTTTGTCCATCTATCCAGCAGCTGCTAATTTCCTTAATATTTCACGTGACATTTCTTCTCTAAAGCCTTTGTTCTAAGCCAGTTTCCCCTTTCTTTTATTACCTGTAGCACTTTTTGGAAAACTTGCTGTAAACTGATTATAGGGTATCCTAGTGACTGCTTTCTGTCTTTATCTTTCTTATTTTATTTTATTTTAAAAAGTTTGTATTTAGGGGCACCAGGGTGGCTCAGTGGGTTAAAGCCTCTGCCTTCGGCTCAGGTCATGATCTTAGGGTCCTGGGTTCAAGCCCCGCATCGGGCTCTCTGCTCAGCAGGGAGCCTGCTTCCTCCTCTTTCTCTGTTTGCCTCTCTGACTACTTGTGATCTCTCTGTCTCTGTCAAGTAAATAAATAAAATCTTAAAAAAAAAGTTTGTATTTAAATTATAGTTGTTAACATAGAGTGTAATACTACTGTCAGGAGTAGAATTTAGTGATTCATTACTTACCTATAACACCCAGCGCTCATCACAAATGCCCTCCTTAATACCCATCACCCATTTAACTTATCCTCCCTCCCCCACCTTCCCTCCAGCAACGCTCAATTTATTCCCTATGGTTGAGAGTCTTATGATTTACCTCTCTTTTTCCCTTATCTTTTTCTTCTTTTATCTTCATCTGTTCCATTTCTTAAGTTTCACATGAGTAAAATCATACTGTATTTGTCTTTCTCTGACTTATTTTACTTAGCATAACACATTCTAGCTCCATCCACATTGTTGCAAATGGTAAGATTTCATTCTTTTTAATGGCTGGTAATACTCCATTGTATACATATGCCACAACTTTTTATCCATTTATCAGTCCGTGGACAGTTGGACTCTTTCCCTAATTCAGCTATTGTTGATAATGCTGCTGTAAACATTGGGGTAGATTTGCCCCTTCAAATCAGTATTTTTGTATTCTTTGGGTAAATACCTAGTAATGCAATTGCTGGGTCATACGATAGTTATATTTTTAACTTTGAGGAACCTCTATACTGTTTTCCAGAGTGGGTGCACCAGTTTCTATTCCCACCGACCATGTAAGATGGTTTTCCTTTCTGCGTCCTCGTGAATGTCTGTTGTTTCCTATGTTTTTCATTTTAGCCATTCAGACATGTGTGAGGTGGTATCTCATCATACTTTTTTTTTTTTTAAAGATTTTATTTATTTATTTGACAGAGAGAGAGAGATCACAAGTAGGCAGAGAGGCAGGCAGAGAGAGAGAGAGGGAGAAGCAGGCTCCCTGCTGAGCAGAGAGCCTGATGCGGGGCTCGATCCCAGGATCATGACCTGAGCCGAAGGCAGAGGCTTTAACCCACTGAGCCACCCAGGCGCCCCTCATCATAGTTTTGATTTGTATTTCCCTGATGATGAGTGGTGTTGAGTGTCTGTTCAATGTGTCTGTTAGTCATCTGTATGTCTTCTTTGGAGAAATGTCTGTTCATGTCTTCTGCCCATTTCTTAACTGGATTATTTTTTCTTTGAGTATTGAGTTTGATAAGTTCTTTTTTTTCTTTTAGGATATTATTTACTTATTTGACAGAGAGAGAGAGATGTGTGGCAGGCAGAGTGAGAGGCATACTGCTCCCTGAGCAGGGAACCTGATGCGGGGCTTGATCCCAGGACCCTGAGATCATGACCTGAGCAGAAGGCAGATGCTTAACCAACTGAGCCACCTTTTGGTTACTAAGCCTTTATCAGATACGTCATTTGCAAATATCTTCTTCCATTCCACAGGTTGCCTTTTGGTTCTGTTGATTGTTTCCTTCACTGTGCAGAAGTTTTTTTTTTTTTTAATCTTAATGAAGTCCTAATTCACTTTTGCTTTTGTTTCCCTTGCCTCAGGAGATGTATCTCCTAAGAAGTTGCTAGAGCCAATGTCAAAGAGGTTGCTACCTGTGTTTCTATAGGATTTTGATGGTTTCATGTCTCATATTTAGGTCTTTAATCCATATATGGTATAAGAAAGTGGTCCAGTTTCATTCTTCTGCATGTTGCTGTCTAACCATTTGTTGAAGAGACTGTCTTTTTCCCATTGGATATTCTTTCCAGCTTTGTTGAAGATTAGTTGACTGTAGAGTTGAGGGTCCATTTCTGGGTTCTTTGTTCTGTTCCATTGATCAATCTATCTGCTTTTGTGCCAGTACCAAAGTGTCTTGATTACTGCAACTTTGTGATATAACTTGAATTGTGATGCCTCCAACTTTGCTTTTCTTTTTCAAGATTGCTTTGGGTATCTGGTGTCTTTTTTGGTTCCTTACAAATTTTAGGAATGTTTGTTCAAGCTCGGTGAAAAATGATGGTGGTGTTTTGATAGGGATTGCATTAAATGTGTAGATTGCTTTGGATAATATGGACATTTTAGCAATATTTATTCTTCCAATCCCTGACCATAGAATGTCTTTCTATTTCTTTGTGTCACCTTCAATTACTTTAAAAAAAATTTTTTTAATAAAGATTTTATTTATTTATTTGACAGAGATCACAAGTAGGCAGAGAGGCAGGCGGGGGGTGGGGAAGCAGGCTCCCTGCTGAGCAGAGAGCCCAATGTGGGGCTCGATCCCAGGACCCTGAGATCATGACCTGAGCCAAAGGCTCAGGCATCCCGCCTTCAATTACTTTAATCAATGTTTTGTAATTTTCAGAGTACACCACCTTTGTTTTTCTTAATAGATTGAGTCACTTAAGGGCAAGGATCATGTGCTATTTATGCTAGTACCTGTAGCACTTAGCATGGTACCTCGATAGATGTTTGAGGAAAATGTTTGCTAAATAAATAATCTTATCTTTTCATCTATGACTCTTTTGCCAATAATAGTGAATATAGCTATAATAAGGGATAGTTTTTGGAGTGAGAGGTAAGGGAGTAAGTTGACTAGTTCATATCAACTTATCAGTTACTAAGTATTTACAATTTGTAAGTTATTCTGCTGGGCATTGTGGAAATGGGAAACTAAAATGAAGAGGAACTTCACGAGTTTGCAGCCTAGGAGAGGACTTCCAATTTTGGTGAGTTGGTAGGGAATTATGGTAAGAAATAGAGTGAAAAGTTGTTAAGGGGAATAACCTATTGAAACAGAATTGTGACTGGAAACATTTGTATAGTGCCTTTAAATTAACAAAGTTTATTTGTTTACAGGTGACAGTTGGCCTCCATTATGAGTTGTAGCAGATGTTCTCAACATTTCTTTTGAAACTTCCTTATATTTCCTTGAATGAGGAGCCCCAGAGCCTCATCCCTGTGGTAGCTACCATGCTTTGGTATGATGCTGTGCTTTTCTACTTCATCATTCCTGTTTTAGCAGAGGTCTAGGTTAGAATTTAACTGTTTCTTATTGCAAACGATTATGTAGAAATGGAAGTGGAATGTTTCAATTATACTGATACTGTGATTTCTTTGAGATTATTGATGATGCCTTGTTATTCTTATACCTGTTCACAGAACCCCCAAATAGGTAGTGCCTTACTCATCATAGATACTTAATTGTGATTTTGTTTGAATTGTATCTAGTTATAAATAGTTCCTTGCTGATTTTTAATAGATATTAATCCAATTTTTATTCCCTTAAATGATAAAGAAGCACATAGCATCAATTTTACTTCTACTTAAAAACTGTGTCTTCATGTAATGTTTAACCAGCTTCTCAACACTTGGGGAGGAGATTCAACTGGCAATTGATAAAATTCCACATGGAATATTTAACTACAAACCTCTGTCTGTATTAACATGAATAAACACTGTAGCTAGTAATTATTTTTATCCATAAAAAATGGAAGTATTTTTCAGAATTCTGGAAAATGTCAAAGTAATTTTGGCTGTAGTCATACTGCGTATAATGTTATTGAGAATGTTGCTAACATTAACAAAAAATATTCTGTAATTTCCTCAGTTACTGCTACTTGTGATGAGGGATGTAAAGTTGGCATGCTTTCGTGTTCTGAGCATTTTCATTATACACTTTTGATTTTACCTTTGTTTTAGGTAAGATAGCTGAGAACATTTTTACTTAGGGATAGAGGTCAGGCTCTATTTGTATTTTTTTAGGTCAGTGATATATAGAATATAGTGAATGTATTAGAGTAAATAGATGTACAGTTTTGTATGTAAGTATTATAGCATTTATATGTTTCTTTGACCTTATTTTTAGTTGACTAAAACATAGTGATTTGGGACCAAGGCGTAGGTTTCATTTATACATTAACAATTTTATTTTATTATTTTCTGTGACCACTGGTATCACTCATCTTGCAGATGTAAGCTGCTGTTCACCAGGGAGGTTTGACAAGAGAATTGGCCACATGAGCAAGTTCATCTCCATTGTGGAAAAACAACTTGAATCTCATCTCTGTTGAAGGTGAGTTAGTGTCATCTTCACACAGGAAGGATCATGCTAGAGTTCCTTGACGTTTTCAGGGTTATCAAACAATGGTTTGGTTTGAACTTTGTTTTATGGGATGTTGAGCCATCATGCTTTATTACTTGAGTGTAAAGATTCACATAGAAATCAACCTGACAATGAAAAGGGATGGAAGTAATAATTTGGTGTTTATGAATATACCTGAAAGTAGTTTGGGTACCCTTTCTTCCTCCCTCCCTTGTTCCCTTCCTTTCTTTTAAATGTTTATTTATGGGGCACCTGGGTAGCTCAGTAGTTAAGTGTCTGCCTTCAGCTCAGGTCATGACCCCAAGGTCCTGGGATCTAGTCTTGCATCAGGCTCCCTGCTCCGTGGGTGGCCTGCTTCTCCCTCTCCCACTCCCCCTGCTTGTGTTTCTTCTCTTGCTGGCTCTCTGACAAATAAAAAAATCTTTTAAAAAATGGTTTTAAAAAAAATTTTAGGTGATTTTACTGCCTCTTTCTTAGAGTATGGGGCTTGAACTCATGATCCTGAGATCAAAAGTCACATGCTTTTCCAAGTGAGCCAGCCATGCACCCCAATTTGGGGATTCTTTCTCATCTCTGTTCTAATTTACATATAATACATTGCTAGCGGGCACCTGGATGGCTCAGTGGGTTAAGCCTCTGCCTTCAGCTCAAGTCATGATCTCAGGGTCCTGGGTTCTAGCCCCACATCGGGCTCTCTGCTCAGCAGGGAGCCTGCTTCCCCCTCTCTCTGCCTGCCTCTCTTTCTACTTGTGATCTCTCTGTCAAATAAATAAGTAAATTAAAAAAAAATAATACATTGCTAGCAAGTTACAATTCATGACTTTTATTTGAATATTGATTACAGCAAAATCACTTATGAAATACATTTATTTTAACATTTTTAATTTTAATTTTAATTTATTTATTTATTTTAATTTTTTTTATTTTTTATAAACATATATTCTTATCCCCAGGGGTACAGGTCTGTGAATCACCAGGTTTACACACTTCACAGCACTCACCAAAGCACATACCCTCCCCAATGGCCATAACCCCACCCCCCTTCTCCCAACCCCCCTCCCCCCAGCAACCCTCAGTTTGTTTTGTGAGATTAAGAGTCACTTATGGTTTGTCTCCCTCCCAATCCCATCTTGTGAAATACATTTATTTTAAAATATATTATGAATTTCAGGAAATTCAAAGACCAAATAATGTATCTGAAAACAGAAAGTATCTTTACATTGATACTACAGTTATATAAAATTTCCTGAACTAAACTACAGGTTGCTATTAGATACCCTACTACCTCTTGTAATAATATTAAACATGTGTAGCCATCCACTATATTTCTGGGACAGCAAACCTGTGGCAAGCATTGCTGTTTAGTATATAATAATAATAATTAATAATAATAATAAAAAATAATATTAATATATAAGTTTGCTAGAGGCTGAGACCCTTGTTCTGGGGGATTATTTACATATGCTTATAAAACAGGTAGGCTAAAATGCTGGTATTAGCTCTCTAACAGATGTGTAATAAAGTGTGAAATGTTACTTTGATCATCATTGAGGAAAGCCAGATCCATAAATTGTGTAGACATTATGGATTTTTGTTGTTGTTGTTACAAACAGAAATCACTGAAGGACTTTAGGATTCAGATTGTGTTGTCTTTAGCATACATGCAAGGTCTTTTGTTAGTGGGCCATTGCATATTGCTTGGGTCTGCTTGAGACTCCCCCCTCCTACTCCTGTGCTCTCATGCGCGCGCGCTCTCTCTCTCTCTCTCTAAAATAAATAATCTTACCCCCTCCCCCACCAAAAAAAACCCTGAATAGCTTGTAGTTACACTACCATGATTAGGTATTCAGCACTTTTGCCTACCTTAATATTTTCCTTCTTACCATTATGATTTTTTTTTTCTTGTTCCTATTTAGTACCAACTTTTCATTCAACATTCAGGTTCATTACTGTTTGAAGGCTTTCCTAACTACTGACCTCTATCATTGAACCTTATCTTCTTTGAGCTTTTCTAGTATTTTCTAACTTCTGTTCTAGAAGCTTATATTTTGTATTTATATACCTTTATATTTGTACTTATGTACTTATATGCCTCTTTCTTACTAGACTGAGGTTTCTTTTCTTTTCTTTTTTAGGATTTTATTTATTTGTTTGACAGAGAGAGAGACAGTGAGAGAGGGACACAAGCAGAGGGAGTGGGAGAGGGAGAAGCAGGCTTCCCCCTGAGCAGGGAGCCCGATGTGGGGCCTGCTCCTAGAATTCTGGATTCGTGACCTGAGCGGAAGGCAGATGCTTAATGACTGAGCCACCCAGGTACCCCTAAGCTGTAGATTTCTTAATGGCAAGTACAAAGGCTATGTGTCTAATTCATTTTTATGTCCTTAGTTTCTAGCACAATACCTGGTACATATAGATGCTTATAATCATTTGTTAAAGGAATGAATAAACAAATGGTTAAATTATAAAGGAAAGAAGAGATTATCCTCACAGTTGGTGTGATAATGGTAATAAAGTGCATTCCAAGGTGGAGTGCTACTACACTTATCAGGGAATATTCAGTGTTAAAAACAGTATCTTTCCTGAGGTCTCATGGTGATCACACTAGCTTCTTAGAGTCAGTTTTGTGTACATCTGGAGTTTGGTTATCTTGAACAACTAACCATTCATTATTGAAAATTTACCCACAAAATTTCAATAGTTGAATTTCTTCATGAATTATATATATCTATTTTTAAAGATTTTATTGATTTATTTGAGAGAGAGAGAGAAAGAGAGAGAGCATGAGTGGGGAGAGTTCAGAGGGAGAAGCAACTTCTTGCCCAGTAGGGAGCCTGATGTGGGACTTGATCCCAGGACTCCAGGATCATGAACTGAGCTGAAGGCAGTTGCTTATCCAACTGAGCCACCCAGGCTCCCCCATGAATAATATATTTTAATAATAAGTATTTTAGGTCTTGACTTAAGGATTCTGTCACTTCCTTTAAGAAGATCCACATGTGTTTTGCTATTATAATCAGTCTAAAGTTTGAAAAGGACCCTTCTACTTGAAAATGATGAAAAATATGTCAAGGAATGACCCTACTTGTTATCACATCTAAAGTTACATTTGCAGTGTGCCTGGGTTGCTCAGTTGGTTAAGCAGCTGCCTTCAGCTCAGATTATGATCCCAGGGTCCTGGCATCGAGCCCCGCATTGGGCTCCTTGCATGGCGGGAGGCCTGCTTCTCCCTCTCCCTCTGCCTGCTGCTCTGCCTACTTGTAGTCTATCTCTCTGTCAAATAAATGAATAAAATGTTTAAAAAAAAATGAAGTTCCATTTGCTTTGCAACTGTAACTCTTATGTTATGGAATCCTGATTTTAAAAGGTATTATCAGAATGGCCAGTATTATCAGAATGCCAAATTCTAACATAGGTTAGTAATTTTGCATTTAGGAAAACACTAATGGGGATGCCTGGGTGGCTCAGTCTGTTAAGCATCTCCCTTTGGGTTGGGTCATGATCCCAGGTTCCAGGGATCATGTCCTGCGTTGGACTCCTTGGTCATCGGGGAGCTGGCTTCTCCCTCTACCTACTCTGCCTGCCACTACCCCTGCCTGTACTCGCTGTCTGACAAATAAATAAAATCTTAAAAAAAAAAAGATGAAGTATCATATTAGTTCTTTAGTAATATGCCAAACTTTAAGTTGGTTTATATTTTGTTTATTTATAATTTAATATGATTAGTTAGAGGTCGAATGTTCTTTGGTCATCAGCTTACATTAGTTTTAACTAAGGAAATACTGTACTATGAAGATATTAAACAGAAGCTTAAGGCTTCAGTTATTAACTATATTCTGTTAAGTGAGTTTCTTTGTTTTAGTCTATATAAAACAACTTAAGGAAATATACTGAATTAAAATTTGCTATGCTGAAATAGCATATTCACTAAATAATTGAAATAAAATGAGGGGAATTCCAAGGGGTTTGAACAGAATGAAAATTTCTTTGCTCAAGCTCTAAACAGTAAGACTTTCAATTTTGTGGGAAGACATTTAATACTCTGGTCATCCAACTTGTATATCCTTTAGCCTATTTAATAGTCAAAAACTTGTAAGTAAATATGTGTGCTGCTGAGAAGCAGTGATCAAAAATGGCAATAAAAGTCACATAATGAAATAAGAATACTAAAAAAATCCAGGGATTTTACTGTAGCTCATTATTCACTACCTTTCTGGCAGTCTTCATGATTACAAATCACTTGATTGACTAACTAGACATTCTCAAAGTGAATTATGAATCAGGTTCATTTTTTCTGTTTGATAGTTGGCACATGCTGTAACTCTTAACGCTTTGTGATATATCAAATTCTTATAACAGTTATAAGAGATCTAATCAATTCTTTATTTTGGGAAAACTATATTGCCTTTTCAAAAAATGAAATGCAGTTGCTAACATTTTAACAACACAATGTAATCCCTACTTTTGTATCTCAAGGTATAACTCACAGTGATGACATTATTTTTCAGATTAAGATAAATCTGTAGACTGATTTTCCATCTGACAGAAAACTCCCATTGATATCAGTTCTATAGGCTTCTTGAGCAGTTGCCTGTGCCTAGGTTACAAAAACAGTTGCATATGTTTCCCTTAATATTTAAAAATGTATGATGAAGGAATTATACATTTTAACATTTTTCTTTGAAGGAAATGCAGTTTTTCCTAAATACCTAATTTGTAATGAGGCCATGATGTTGCATACTTTAAAATGTGGAACTTTTTTTTTAAAAGATTTTATTTATTTATTTATTTGTCAGAGAGAGAGAGAGAGAGAGAGAGAGAGAGAGCGAGCGCGCGCAAGAGCACTAGCAGGCAGAGGCAGAGAAGCAGACTCCCTGCTGAGCAAGGAGTCCAATGCAGGACTTGATCCCAGGACCCTGGGATCATGACCTGAGCCAAAGGCAGATGCTTAATGCACTGAGCCACCCAGGTGTCCCTAAAATGTGGAACATTTTAATGGTTAGTAATAGAAAGGGTCTCTTTTTGAGTTGGGAAAATGGTCCATAGTGAACTGAATCTTGATCTTTCCATTCTTTAAACTTAATCAGGGAGGTAAATTCTGCTTTCAAATGCATTCTCTTCTCTTTTGACTTCATAAAAATTCTTTATGCATTACTTCACTGGCATTTGAGTGGCAGAAAATTCCTGTAGTACAACTGCATTTATTCCAATTCTATCCACTCAAGCAACTGAAAATAAAGTGTGTTCTTTAATGTGATATATTCAAAATTTGAGAATCTTGCACAAAATTCAGTCATTTCCTTAGCAAAAGTGAGGTTCCTTCACTGAAAATTGTTAGGCATGGGAATGTAGAGCCCCATTTGTTTAACAGTGTTGTTATGAGGTTCTCTTACCAATAAAAATATTATATATGTAATTTTTTTACATAGGTAAAAAATAATTCTTTGTTGTGAAGGCAAAGTCATCAAAGTTAGTGGAAGCTTTGCATATGTAACAGTCACAGAATTCTACTGCCATACTTTTTCCCTATGTCAGCTTTCCAGTACCTTTAACTTACATTCTTTGTTTTCTTTTATGAATAAAATTTGTTTATATTATAACTAAAATTGTTTTGTGGCTATTCAGTTGTAAAAATAGTTTTATTGTCATTCCATTGTCTTTAAAAATATTTTACAAAAATTTTTTGAATGATACCCATCTACTATATTAATTTATATGAAAAATGTAGAATAGCAATATGTAATCACACATAATTCTAAGCTTCTATTTTAATGTTTTGTTCTCTTTAAAATTGTCTAAAGTTTTTGAATTTATGCTTTGGCTACCTTGAAATTTAATTTTCAATTCCCTAACCATTAATTATGTGCTTAGTAGTTAAAATTGCTATTAAACATCTTTTATGGGATTAAAATTTTATTTCTGATTAGGCAGTGAATTATATATATAATCAATTATTACATCCGTTTAAAAATTATGACCAAAAGATTAATCCTCCATAGATGTTTTTAGCAATATTAACCATGCTGGTAGAATTGGAATTAAGGAATAAGAAATGAAGAGACAGAGGATCTATTTATTAATTACAGAAAAATCTTTAAGTCTTTTATAACTTCAGTAGATTTTGTGAAATGAACATAAACTAAACTGGGGTCATAAAATGCTGCCATTTTCCAGGCCAGCTCTATGCTTTTTACTTCGTTGACATAGTTATACATTTGGAATCTAGCAGCATTATTTCTTCACACGGTTTGAGGTGGCAATGTATGATAAAATGGGCTTTTGTTGCTGTGACTGGGCAATAGGACTTGGGAATAGAAGATGAGGGTAGAAAGGAGGAGACAAAAAATAGGTTTTCAGAACTGTACTGAATTTTTAAATAATTTTTTATGTTTAAATAGAAGAAATTGCTAGGTTGTCTCCATTTTGTGATGTACAACCTGATTGCGTCCCTTAATTGCTTCCTTTGAACAATTTAACTTTAGGACAGTCATTGTGAGAGGGAATGGGAATGTCTGGAGGTTATGGAAAAACTGAAGGAAAATATTCAAGAAGGAATTTCTGGTATATGTCTTTCTCAGTAAGTGTATAAAAGGGCTAAGATGTCCAGTATAAATAAAATCAGCCAAAAGCTTGTGTTCCACGATTTATATTTTAACCCTTGATATTTATTCTCCCTCCCTTACCCCACAAAATATACATGACAATAAAATCAGCACTTTTGTAGCATGGTTCATGTGTCTCAGGTTACATAAATATATTGCATTTCTCAATGTCAACATTACATTGTTGTACCTATGCTAGTTTCTATGTTAAAAATGACATTTTCTATTTTGGTGATATAAAGTGAGTTTTTTTTTTTTAAAGATTTTTTATTTATTTATTTGACAGACAGAGATTACAAGTCGGCAGAGAGACAGGCAGAGAGAGAGAGGAGGAGGAAGCAGGCTGCAGAGCAGAGAGCCCGATGCGGGACTCGATCCCCGGACCCTGAGATCATGACCTGAGCCGCAGCCAGAGGCTTTAACCCACTGAGCCACCCAGGCGCCCATAAAGTGAGTTTTTAAATAGGATTGGAGGGGCACCTGGATGGCTCAGTTGATAGAGCCTGCAACTCTTGATCTCAGTACTGTGATTTTGAGACCCATGTTGGGTGTAGATATTACTTAAAAATAAAATCTTTAAAGATAAAGAAATAACCACTATTGGGTATTTTTGGCTAAATCCTTCATTTGCCTGGATTAGATAAGCTATTTCTCTTAGGCATATGCTAAAGGGTGGAACTATAGATTTCTAGGTATGTAGTACACAATTATCATATCTTAGTTTTTATTGCATGAACACAATTATAATATCTTAGTTTTCACTACTAGTGTGATATAAGTACAGTTCTATATGATTTCAGTTGTCTGTGTTATTGATGTTATGGATAATCTTTAAAGAATTCTGTTTTAGAGTCTTTTTAATTGAATTTAATGATACATAGTTTTGATTCTGAGAAATCTTTATATTCTTATACACAAGGCTCAAAGGACATGAATGTTAAATGTGTTAGATGTTGGTTGGGATCTGTAATCTAGGAGTGAAATCAAAGAAAAGGCATTTGTTTTAGTTAAAATTAAAGGTTGAAAGCAATAGTATCACTTAGTGTGTTCTACTTTTTATGTCTTTTTAGTACTTTAAAGACTCAAAAAACATCATTCACTTTTGTTGGTGTATCAGTCAGGGTTCACCAGATAAACGGAACCAATAAGATACATGTACCATATACATATACACAGGTATATTCATGATTTAAGAAAGTGGTCACCCACTTGTGCAGACTGGCAAGTCTAAATTCTGCAGGGCAGGCGGGAAACCTAGGAGGTAATGCTGTATGTAGGCTGGAGGCCAAATATCTTGTCCATGGCCATCTGGTTTTGCTCTTAAAGCCTTCAACTTAAGAGATGAGCCCCACCAATATTTTTGAGGATAATGTCTGTTCTTTAAAGTCAACTGATGGTAGATGGTAGCAACATCTACAGAATACTTTCATAACTACACATGGATTAGTGTTTCATTAAATGACTGGGTACCATATAAAGTATAACCAAGTTGACATATAAAATTAAACATCATAATTGGCCTTTTAAAAAAATATTTATGTCATAAGTCACAAAATGCCTGGGGTCACACTATCAAACTATTACCACAGAACACATTA
This sequence comes from Neogale vison, assembly GCF_020171115.1. Classification (NCBI taxonomy): domain Eukaryota; kingdom Metazoa; phylum Chordata; class Mammalia; order Carnivora; family Mustelidae; genus Neogale; species Neogale vison. The sequence goes on from NC_058091.1 coordinate 199,538,923, forward strand.
GACAACATCCCTGAAGTGAAAAAATTTCAATTCCAGAGATAGTAGCTGATAGCCATTTGCTTATTAAGAATTATTAATTGAGTGTTCTTTAAGAGCTAGTATTGGAAAAGAACAATATGCAAAACTACAAATGGACTCTGCTTTCACAAATACTGATTATTGTCAATACTTAAGAAAGAGAAAAAAGGGGCGCCTGGGTGGCTCAGTGGGTTAAAGCCTCTGCCTTCAGCTCAGGTCATGATCCCAGGGTCCTGGGATCAAGCCCCACATCGGGCTCTATGCTCAGCAGGGAACCTGCTTCCTCCTCTCTCTGACTGCCTCTCTGCCTACTTTTAATCTCTGTCAAATAAATAAATAAAATCTTTAAAAAAAATGGTTGTTAACCCAAAGACAAACCCATTTATTAAAAGCCCATTTTACTGGCTTGCCTTATGTAAACTTTTTTTTAAACATAAACTTTCTATTTCAAGGTCTAAAATTGTCAACTTTCTCTTTAATTAAATGATTTATATTACTTTGAAACTGTTTTTTAGAGATTTACAAGAACAGTTTTGGAAATTTTTCTTAATTTTAGTACTGTGGAATTTTTCTTAATTTTTCTTAATTTGGTACTGTGGAATTGTCTATTTTTTTTTTTTTTTTTATTTGTCAGAGAGAGAGCAAGCACAGGCAGACAGAGAGGCAGGCAGAGGCAGAGGGAGAAGCAGGCTCCCTGCCGGGCAAGGAGCCCGATGTGGGACTCGATCCCAGGACGCCGGGATCATGACCTGAGCCGAAGGCAGCTGCTCAACCAACTGAGCCACCCAGGCGTCCCTTTTTTTTTTTTTTATTTGGAATTGTCTATTTTTAAGGCACCGTGTCCTGCTGGGCTACCAGGGTTGGTGAAGGATCTCAAGATGGCTGGGCGAAAACTTGCTTTAAAGGCCATTGATTGGGTAGCTTTTGGGGAGATCATACCCCACAACCTAAAGGTCCTTGTTAACTCCCTGAAATCCCATAATGAGACATTTACCTCCATGTTGGCTGCTGTCCCTGAGAATCCAGCTGCTACTGACTGGGCTTACTACAAAGCCAGTTTGGTAAAGGCTGCCTTGGTAGATGACTTTGAGAAAAAGGTTTAATGCCTGGAAGGTTCCTGTGCCAGAGGACAAATAGACTGTTCAGGTGGATGCTGAACAAAAAGAAGATGTGAAAAGTTGTGTTGAGTTTTTGTCTCTCTCAAAGGCTAGGACTGAGGTATATGAAAAAAGAGCTGGAGAAGATAAAGAACATAGTTCCATTTGATCATCTAGTTCCATTTGATCAGATGATTGTTGAGGACCTGAATGAAGTCTTCCCAGAAACCAAATTAGACAAGAAGAAATATCCCTATTGGCCTCACAAGCCAATTCAAAATTTATAAACTTGGGTTGGTGAGAAAGCTGTGGCCTTGTATTACAGACACTGGACATTAAAAATAATTATATGGGGCGCCTGGGTGGCTCGGTGGGTTGGGCTGCTGCTTTTGGCTCGGGTCATGGTCTCAGGGTCCTGGGATCGAGTCCCGCATTGGGCTCTCTGCTCAGCGGGGAGCCTGCTTTCCTCTCTCTCTCTCTCTGCCTGCCTCTCTGTCTGCTTGTGATCTCTGTATGTCGGATAAACAAATAAAATCTTAAAAAAAATAATAATTATATGGTAATAAAAAAAAGCACCATGTCCTTTGATCTAGAAGTAGAAACTCTAGTCTGTATCAGTTTTCACTGACCTTATGCTTATTGATTATGTGCCATAATAATAATAAAAATTCTTTTAAAGTTAACTAATTTATGAATTGTCTAATTCCTTCAGTCATAGTTGTGTTTTAGAGATCAGGAAATCGATGTGCAGAGAGGTTAAGTGACTTGCCCATGGTATTACAAGCAATAAGTTATGGAACAGGATTCAAACTTTATTCAGACGCTTTTTGAATCTGTAGCCTGTAGTGTTTTCCTACCTTACTCAGCTTGTCTTTGTATGAAACTTAGTAAGGTTACTGGATCTTTTGGGATAACCTGTGTAATTATGTATTCCTTAATATATAAGGGTCCATGTTAGTTTTCATTGTAATTTAGGGCTTATTTAATAAAGTTTTCTGTCTTCCATAGTGTGTATAATTTTTGCCAAATGATTAAAATATGTCATTTCCCCTTTTGTCTTGGTTGCCCATAAATTCGTGGTTAATATTAATACTCACTGTAGTAGTTTTCTCATTTGTGGTTTCTCATGTAATTATGTCCTGTGTTTCTTCATTTAGTTGCTAAGCTCTTCCCTTATTTTTAAATTAACCTGCCTTATAACAATATTTTAAATTATAAATCACCACAGTCTTTTAAAGATTCTAGATAGACAAAAATGAATGTAAAATATTTATTATTTTATAATCTGATTGCTTTGTTTTGTTCACTGATGTGTCCAAGTACCTAAAACAGCAGATAACACAGAGTAAATATTAGTGAATGAGTGGATTGAATTAATCTCTTTCTCTTAGACATCTAGCTGATTCCAAGTAGAATTTAAATTTATTCATACTTAATGTATTTCCTGACGTGGTAGACTTTGCTGTTTTACTTTACATCTTCTATTTGACGTGTTTTTCCATTTTACTGTCCTTTCTTTCTTTCTTTGGATTGATACCATGATTAATTTTATGTGTCTACTTCACTGGGCTGAAAGGGTACCCAGCTACTTGGTCAAACATTCTTTGGTCAGACATCCCACGTGTGTCCTTAAGGGTGTTTCTGGATGTGAGATTACCATTTGAATCGGTAGACTGAGTAAAGCAGATTGCCCTCCCAATATGGGTGAGCCTCATCTAATCTGTTGAAGATCTGCATCGAACTGAAACATTTAACTTTTCCTAGGTCTCATTCCAGTTGGCTTTTAGACAAGAAATAGATTTGGCTCTCCTGGTTCTCAGGTCTTTGGGTTTGGATTGGAACTACACCATCAGTTCTCTCTTGAGTCTCCAGTTAACTGACTGCAGCTCTTGGGACTTTCAGCCTCCATAATTTCATGAATCAACATATACATCCATCCTATTGGTTTTAGTTCTGTTTCTCTGGATATCCCTAAGTAATACGATTGATAATTTAACAGTTTTCCATTTTCCCCCTAATTTCAAAGTTCTACAGTCTGTTTCTGTTCATTTAATGGTTCTAGAAATAATAATAAACATAATGACCATAGCCTAAAGTTAATCACTACATTTAACCTCCTTTTGGATAGTATTTTAACCCCATTTCTTTTGGATAGTATTTTAACCCCATTTCTTCTGCTCCTGACACATTGTTATTGTGCTTTGTATAGTTTTTAACCCCTGAGATTTTACTGTTACTATTTTTTATATTTTATATTTATATACAAATATATATTTGGCACTGTATTTGCTGTTGTTTCTTGCATGTTGAATCTTGTATCTGGAATACATTCCTGCTCCTACTAGTATATTTTTGAGCATTTCTTCTAGAGACTTTCTGCTGATGACCCACTCAGTTTTATTGTTTTAAGGAAGTTGTTTTGTTAATTCTTTAACCATATTTTGCTGGGTATAAAATTCAGGATTAGGAATAATTTTTGTCATTATATTTAAGGTCTCATTCTGCTGTTTTCTGGGTTTCACTGTTTTAGTGATGTTATTTATTGATCTGACCCTCATATGTACACACATGAATATATGTATTTATGTATATATTAGCTTTGGGGCATATTTTGTATATCATGTAATTCACCCATTTCAATTATATAATTCAGTGATTTTTTTTTTTTTTTTTTAGTAAATTTAGCAGTTTTGTGTAGCCATCACCATTGATTAATTTTAGAACATTTCTATCACTCTGATAAGAAACCTCATGTTAGGGGCACCTGGGTGGCTCAGTGGGTTAAGGCCTCTGCCTTCGGCTCAGGTCATGATCCCAGGGTCCTGTGATTGAACCCCGAATCGGGCTCTCTGCTCAGCAGTGAGCCTGCCTCCTCCCTCTCTCTCTGCCTACTTGTGATCTCTGTCTGTCAAATAAATAAATAAAATCTTAAAAAAAAAAAAGAAACCATGTCCATCAACTGTTAATCCCCATCCCCCCTTATCCCAGATAGCACTAATTTGTTTTTTTTTCTTTAGATTTTCCTATTCTGGAAATTTCATAAAAATCAAGTCATAGAATACGTGATTTTACTACTAGTAGGAATATAAAATGATGCAAAAACTTTGAATAACAATCTAGAAAGTCTCTTGTAAAAAGTAAAAAACAAATTTGTCAGGTGACTGGTAGTTCTATTCTTAGGTATCTACACAAAAGAGATAAAACATATGCAAAGATTTACACATGATTTCTTTTAACAGCATTATTCGTATTCATAGTCAAAACCTGAAAAAAATCTAAATGTCCAACAGCTGATGAATGGAGAGACAAAATGTGGTATATCCATATAGAAGAATACTACTCATCAATAGAAAGAAGAAATTACTAATACATGCTTTAACATACATGAACCTCAAAAATATTATGCTAAATGAAAGAATGCCGTCTTTGGCTCAGGTCATGATCCCAGGGTCCTGGGATTGAGCCCCATGTTGGACTCCCTGCTCAGCAGGGAGCCTGCTTCTTCTTCTCCCTCTGCCTGCTGCTCTGTCTGCTTGTGCTTTTCCTCTGTCAAGTAAATAAATAAGATCTCAGAAAAAAACAAAAGTTTTAGCTCTCACATTTAGCTCTGATCTATTTTTTAAAATATTTATTCATTCGAGAGAGAGATGGAGACAGAGCACAAGCAGGGGGAGAGGCAGAAGGAGAGGGAGAAGCAGACTCCCGCTGAGCTGGGAACTCGACATGGGGCTCTATTCCAGGATGTGGAGATCATGATGAGCTAAGGCAGACACCCAGTCATCTGAGCCACCCAGGTGCTCTGTGCTCTGATCTATTTTCTGTTGATTTTTATATATATATAGTATGAGATAAAGGTCTGACTTCATCTTTTGACTTATGGATAACTAGTTTTCCTAGTACCATTCATTAAAAAGACTGTCCCTTCCCTCTGAATTTCCTTTACACCTTTGTTGAAAATCATTTCACCATAAGTATAATTTATTTCTGTACTCACTTCTATTCTAGTGATTTCCATGTCTGTCTATTGCTAGTACCATATAGTATTGATAGCAACTAAAGTAGTTTTATATTAAATTTTGAAATTAGAAAGTATAAGTTGTCCAGCTTTGCTTTTCTTTGTCAAAATTATTTTGGTATTCTCTGTGAATTCTTTTTTTTTTTAAAAGGTTTTATTGATTATTTGTCAGAGATAGAAAGAGCACACAAGCAGAGGGAACAGCAGGCAGAGGGAGAAGCAGGGTCCTTGCTGAGCAAGGGATCTGATGCGGGACTCGATCCTGGGACCCTGGATAATGACCTGAGCTGAAGGCAGACATTAACCGAGTGAGCCACCTGGTGTCTCTCTCTATGAATTCTATACAAATTTTGCAATTTTATATAATTTGCAATTCTATATAAATTTTAGGATTATTTTGCCAATTTATGCCAAAAGGCTGCTGAAGTTTTGGTAGGGATTGTGTTGAATATATGAATCAGCCTGGGGAGTATTGCTGTTGTAACACTCCCGAACTTTCTATTTCACAAACTTGACATGTGACCTTCTTTTGACGGTAACCTTCATTTTTCTTCCTTTCACTGTGGTTGCTTTTATGGTCTTGCTCTTTCCTTTTAGATCTAAGTAATTTCATGTGATGTCTTTAAGTGTGGGTTTCTTTTTATTTATACTGCTTGGGAAGTTTTGGCTTCTTGATTATGTGAATTGGTGTCTTTGATCAGTTCCGGAAATTTTGTTGATCTCTTCAAGTATTGTTTTTATAAATCTGAAATAGCGTCAATTCAAACATGCACCATTTATGCACCACCAAAAGAGAAAAAAATGTTACTAATGCCTTAATAGTAGTATTAAGTGGGAACACCTGGGTGGCTCAGTTGTTTCAACATCTTACTCTTGGTTTTGGGGGTGGTAAGATGGAGTCCCATGTCAGGCTGTGTGCTCAGCAGGGAGTGTGTTTGAGATCCTCTCCCTCTGCCCCTCCCCCTGATCTCTCGCTCTCTTGCTTGCATGCTCTCTCTCTTGCTCTCTCTCTCTCTCTCTCTCTTTTAAGGATTTTACTTTTTTATTTGATAGAGAGACAGTGAGCACACAAGCAAAGGGAGTGACAAGGGAGAGAGAGAAGCAGGCTCCCTGCTGAGCAAGGAGCCTGATGCGGGGCTCAAACCTGAGCCACCCATGCACCCCTTTCTCTCTCTTAAATAAGTAAACCTTAAAAAAATATTATATGAAGTATGAATTGGTCATACTGATCCTCGTTGCTTAGAAATTTGTCACTTTCCTAAAGGACTGGCAAACATTTTTTCATTTGCATTACTTTGTGCCTAGTTTTTTTTTTTTTTTTAACTGTATCTTTGTTAGAAAGCATAGCAGTTTCATATATTTGTATCTTACTTCCTGTAAGTAATTAGTTACTGCTTTTTCAAGATGTTCAGGTCAGTTCTGACTTCTGTAACAGAATCCCATAAACTGGGTGACTTAAATGACCAACATTTATTTCACAGTTCTGAAGTCTGGGAAGACTTAGATGAAGGTGCTGACAGACTCAGTGTCTGGTGAGGATTTTGTTGCTGATTTGCAGATGGTTACCTTCTTGCTATATTCTCACATGGTGGGGAGAGAGATCCTCTCTCTCATGTCTTTTCTTGAAAGGGCACTAATCCCATTCTTCAGTTTCACTCCCAAGACCTAATTACCTCCCAAAGGCTCTACCTCTAAATACCTTCAATCTGGGATTAGGGCTTAAACATATGAACTTTGAAGGGACACAAGTATTTAGCCTGTAGTACAAGAATATAATGATTACTCATTTATGGCCAATGTTTGAGTTACAAATATTTGCTTCACTAAGGTCAGGTTGTATGTCTGTGTATACACATTAGCTTCTAAATAGTTTTCCTGAAGTATATTATATATTGCAATAATTTTAAAAATATTTGTTTATTTATTTATTTGACAGACAGAGATCACAAGTAGGCAGAGAGGCAGGCAGAGAGAGAAGAGGAAGCAGGCTCCCTGCTGAGCAGAGAGCCCGATGCAGGGCTCGATCCCAGGACCCTGAGATCATGACCTGAGCTAAAGGCAGCGGCTTAACCCACTGAGCCACCCAGGTGCCCCCATAGCACACTTTTAAATCCATTTATATTTGATGGACTCTTGGATTGTTTCCATATCTTGGCTTTTGTAATTATGCTGCAGTGAAGATGGGGGTGCAGATACCTCTGAGATAATGATTTTATTTCCTTTGGGTATATACCCAGATGTAGGATTGCTGGATTGATGGCAGTTTGTGTGTGTGTGTGTGTGTGTGTGTGTGTTTAAGTAAACCCTACCCTTAATACCAAGAGTTATGTGATTTACCATCTAAGATAGTCAGGCACCCCACATGTGGTAGTTCTGTTTTTGATTCTTGAGGAACCTCCATACTTTTTCCATAATACCTGTATCAATTTATATTTCAATATATATCCTCTTTTCTCCATACCCTTGCCAAAACTTATTTGTCATCTTTTTGATAATAACCATCCTGACAGGTATGAGATGCTATTTCCTTATGATTTTGATTTGTTTTTCCCAGTTAGTGATAATGAATATTTTTATATACTTGTGGCCATTTCCAAGAATGTGTATTTAAACCCTTTGCTCATGTTTTTAAAATATTTTATTTATTCGTTAGAGAGAGAGAGTGTGAACAGGGGAGAAAGGCAGAGGCAGAGGAGAAAGCAGACTCCCCACCGAGCGGGAAGCCTGATGTGGGACTCAATCCCAGGACCCTGGGATCATGACCTGAATCGAAGGCAAATGCCTAACCATCTAAGCTACCTAGATGCCCCCCACCTTTGCCCATTTTTAAACCAGGTTATTTGTTTTTATGCTGTATGTTGATTACTTATTTTTTGATACTAATCTCATCAGATACATGATTTGCAAATATTGAATTTTAACACTCATTTTCCTTTTGAAATTCCATTTGATTTTTTTCCCTAATCTGCTTTTTTACTTCTTGTCATTTCCTTGACCTGTGGATATTCTTAGGCATGCCATTCATTTACTATTAAATGTAGTAAGCGTACTTTTATAATCTGTATCTGATAATTCTAATATTTAAAGTCTTAATGGTCTCTTGCTGTTGTTTTTCATTTATGTAGGCTTTTGTCCCCTGCTGCTTTGTTTCCTTGTATTCTTGGTTCTTTCTCTTATTATTATGGTATTTCTCTTACTGCCCTTGCAAAATTATTTGGAGAGTCTTGGTGGTTTAGAGTAAAGCTGCCTTTCTATAGAGAGGACGTGCATTTACTTTTACCAAAGAATCTAGGACCATTTCAACAAAAATCACAGCTTGAGTTGTTCTCGTCATCATTCAAGGTAAGGAGAACCTGGTCAGGAAATCCCCATAAAGTTCAGCCTATGGCCAAAGATTTTCAGTAACGGTAGAGTGGGGGTTTTATGGTTTCAGGCCTTACATTAAATCTTTAATCCATTTAAACCTAATTTTTGTGGGTGATGTAAGATAGTAGTCTAGTTTTATATTTTCGCATGTGACTGTCCAGTTTTCTTAGCACCATTTACTGAAGGCCTAGCTTTTCTCCTTTGTATATTCTTGGTTCCTTTGTTACAGATTAATCGACCATGTGTGTGTGGGTTTATTTCTGTTCTATTCATCTATGAGTCTTTTTCTTTTTTTTTTTTTAAGATTTTATTTATTTGACAGAGAGAGAGAGCACAATCCGAGGGAGTGACAGGCAGAGGGAGAAGCAGGCTTCATGCTGAGCAAGGAGCCAATGTGGGACTCCATCCCAGGGCCCTGGGATCATGACCAGAGCCAAAGGCAGGTGCTTAACCAATTGAGCCACCCAAGTGTCCTTATGTGTCTGTTTTTGTGCTGTTATCATACTGATCTGATTTCTATAATGTTGTAATATAATTTGGAATCGGGGATTGTGATGCCTGCAGCTCTGTTCTTTCTCACAATTGCTTGGTTATTTGGGGTTTTTTATGGTTTTATACAAATTTTAGGATTGTTTGTGGATTGATTATTTACCATTGGGATTTTTATAGGAATTGCATTGAATCTGTTGATTGTTTTGGGGCAGTATGGACATTTTAACAGTATTCACTCTTTCAGTCCATAATGATGAATATCTTTCCATTTATTTGTGTCTTCTTTTATTCCTTTCATCAGTGTTTTAAAGTTTTCAGTATATAGGGCTTTCACTTCCTTGGTTAAATTTATTCCCAGATATTATTCTTTTTAATGCAATTGTAAAGTGATTGTTTTCTTAATTTCTTTTGCTGAGAGTTTGTTAGTACCTGCAACAGATATTTGTATATTGATTTTTATATCCCATAGCTTTACTGAATTTGCTGATTAGTTCCAACAATTTTTTGGTGGAGTCTTTAGGATTTTCCTATGTTTAAAATCATGTTTTCTCGGGGCCTGGGTGGCTCAGTTGGTTAAGCATCTGCCTTCAGCTTGGGTCGTGAACCCTGGGTCCTGAGCTTGAGCCCTGCATTGGGCTCCCTTCTTGGAGTGAACCTACTTTTCTGCTTTTCCCTCTCCCTCTGCCTGCTGCTTCTCCTGCTATGCTCTGTCTCTCTCTGTGTCATGTAAAGAAATAAAATCTTAAAAAAAAATCTGTTTTCTATGAATAGTGACAGTTTTACTTCTTTCTTTTCAATTTGGATGCTTCTTACTTGTTTTACTTGCCTCATTGCTGTGGCTAGGTTTTCCAATATTATCTTGACTAAAAGTGGGGAGAGTGGGTATTCTTGTCTTGTTCTTGCTCTCAGGATAAAGTATATAATGTTAGCTGTGGACTTTAAATGTATGGCCTTTATTATGTTGAGGTACATTTACTCTATACTCACTTTGTTGAGAATTTTTTATTAATCATAAATGGATGTTGAATTTTGTTAAATTTTTTTTTCTGCACCTCTTGAGTTGATCATGTGATTTTTATCTTTCAGTTTGTTAATGTGGTGTATCGTGCTGATTGATTTGCAGATGTTGATATATCCTTGCCTCCCTGGAATAAATCCTAGTTGATCGTGGTGTATTATTCTTTTAATGTATTTTTCAACTTGGTTTGTTAATATTTCATTCAAAAATTTTGCATCTGTCTTGATCAGGGATATTAGCCTGCAATTTTTTTGTGGTGTCCTTGTGAGGTTTTGTTACCAGGGTAATGCTAGCCTTGTGAAGTGAGTTTGGAAATGTTCCCTCCTCTTTAGTTTTTTGGAAGAGTTTGAAAAGTGTAGGTATTAAATCTTTAAGTGTTTCCTAGAATTCACCAGTGAAGCTCTCTGGTCCTGGACTTTTGTTTTTTGGGAAGTTATGATTATTCAGTATGCTTCGTAGTAGTGATTGGTCTATTTACATTTTTATTTCTAAATCATTAAATCTTGGAAGATTGTGTTTCTTGAAATTTATGCATTTCAGTTGTACAGTTTGTTGGCATGTAACTATTTATAGTAGGTTTCTTATGATCTTTTGTATTTCTGTGGTATCATTGTAATTTCTCTTTCATGTCTGATTTTATTTATTTGAGCCATTTCTCTTTTTTTCTTGGTGAATCTGCTAAAGATTTGTCATTTTCTTTATCATTTTGTAGAAACAACTCAATTTCACAGGTCTCTTCTATTGTCTTTTCAGTCTCTATTGCATTTATTTCATTTCTGATGCTTGTTATTTGTTTTCTTCCAACTTTGGGCATCATTCATCCTTTTTCTAGTTCCTTTAGGTATAAAGTTAGATTGTTGTATGAGATCACGTGATCTAGCCTGGAGAATATTTATGTGCATTTGAGAAGAATGTGTATTCTGCTGTTTTTAGATGGCATATAATATATATATTAAGTCCCTCTGATCTGATGTGTTGATGTTTCCTTACAAACTTTTTGTTTCAGTGAGCAATCTATTGATGTAAGTGAGGTATTAAAGTCCCTTGCTATTATTGTATTGCTGTCATTATGTCCCTTTGGGTGTGTTAAATTTTGCTTTATATATTTAGGTACTCCTTTTATAGGTGCATATTTACAAATCTTATATCCTCTTGTGTGATTAACCCCTTTATCATTATATAATGCTCTTCTTTTTCCTTTTATATAGTCTTTGTTTTAAAGACTATTTTATCTGATATAACTACTCCAGCTTTTTTTTTTTTTTTTTTTGGATTTCTGTTTGTGTGGAACTTTTTTCATCCCTTCACTTTCACTCTGTGTGTGTCCTTATATTGGAAGTGAGCCTATTGTAGGCAGTGTACAGTTTGGTCTTTTTTTATTCATTCAACCACTGTGTGTCTTTTAAAATTTATTTATTTAATATTTAAGGTAACATATAATGTATTATTTGCCCCAGGGGTACAGGTCTGTGAATCATCAGGCTTACACATTTCACAGCATTCACCATAGCACATACCCTCCCCAATGTCCATAATTCAGCCACCCTATCCCTACCCTCCCACCCCCAGCAACCCTCAGTTTGTTTTGTGAGATTAAGAGTCTCTTATGGTTTGCCTTTTCCCAATCCCATCTTGTTTCATTTTTTCCTTCCTTACCCCCCATGAAACCTCACCCTGCCTCTCAAATTCCTCATATCAGAGAGATCATATGATAATTGTCTTTCATGATTAACTTATTTTGCTAAGCACAATACCTTCTAGTTCCCTCCACGTCATTGCAAATGGCAAGATTTCATTTCTTTTGATGGCTGAATAGTATTCCATTATGTATACATACCACATATTCTTTATCCATTCCTCTGTTGATGGACATCTACGTTCTTTCCATAGTTTGGCCATTGTGAATATTGGGGTGCATGTGCCCCTTTGGATCACTACATTTGTATCTTTAGGGTAAATGCCAGTAGTGCAATTGCTGGGTCATAATGTAGCTCTATTTTCAGATTTTTGAGGAACCTCCATGCTGTTTTCCAGAGTGGCTGCACCAACTTGCATTCCCATCAACAGTGTAGGAGGGTTCCCTTTCACCACATCTAGGCAATGGTTCTGTGATGCTGTGGCTGAGGTGGAAGAGGTTGCTGCCAAAATTGAGGATTTTGATGGATTCCTGTATCACTTTGAGGTCTTTCATCCATTTTGAGTCTACTTTTGTGTATGGTGTAAGAAAATGATCCAGTTTCATTCTTCTGCATGTGGCTGTCCAATCTTCCCAACACCATTTGTTGAAGAGACTGTCTTTTTTCCATTGGACATTCTTTCCTGCTTTGTAGAATATTAGTTGACCATAGAGTTGAGGGTCTATTTCTGGACTCTCTATTCTGTTCCATTAATCTGTGTGTCTGTTTTTGTGCCAGTACCATGCTGTCTTGATGATGACAACTTTGAAATAGAGCTTGACATCTGGAATTGTGATGCCACCAACTTTGGCTTTCCTCTGGCTATTCAGGGTCTTTTCTGGTTACATATTAATTTTAGGATTATTTTTCCCATTTCTTTGAAAAAAATTGATGGTATTTTAAGGGATTGCATTAAATAAGTAGATTGTTTTAGGTAGCATAGATATTTTCACAATATTTGTTCTTCCAATCCGTGAGCATGGAATGTTTTTCCATTTCTTTGTGTCTTCTTCTATTTCTTTCATGAGTACTTTATAGTTTTATGAGTACAGATTCTTTGCTTCTTTGGTTAGGTTTATTTCTAGGTATCTTATGGTTTTGGGTGCAGTTGTAAATGGGATCAACTCCTTAATTTCTCTTTCTTCTGTCTGTCTGGGGGTGTATAGAAATGCAACTGATTTCTATGCATTGATTTTATATCCTGGCACTTTATTGAATTCCTGTACAAGTTTTAGTGGTTCTGGTGTGGAGTCTTTGGGGTTTTCCACATAAAGTATCATTTCCTCTGCAAAGAGTGAGAGTTTGACCTCTTTTTTGCTGATTTGGATGCCTTTAATTTTTTTTTTTTTTTTGTGGTTTGATTGCTGAGGCTAGGACTGCTAGTTGAATAGCATAGTGGGCATCCCTGCCATGTTCCTGACCTTAGGGGTAGAGGTATCAGTTTTTCCCCATTAAGAATGATATTCACTGTGGGTTTTTAATAGATGGCTTTGATGGTATTGAGGTATGTATCCTCTATCCCTACACTTTGAAAAATTTTGATCAAGAAAGGATGTTGTACTTTGTCAAATGCTTTTACAGCATCTATTGAGAATATCATATGGTTCTTGTTCTTTCTTTTATTAATGTGTTGTATCACATTGATTGATTTGTGGATGTTGAACCAACCTTGCAGCCCAGGAATTAATCCCACTTGGTCGTGGTGAAAAATATTTTTAATGTACTGTTGGGTCCTATTGGCTAGTATTTTGGTGAGAATATTCACATCCATGTTCATAAGAATATTGGTCTGTAATTCTCCTTTATGATGGGGTCTTATCTGGTTTTGGGATTAAGGTAATGCTGGCCTAATAAAATGAGTTTGAAAGTTTTCCTTCCATTTCTACTTTTTGGAACACTTTCAGGAAAATAGGTATTAATTATTCTTTAAATGTTTGGAAAAATTCCCCTGGGAAGCCATCTGGCCTTGGGCTCTTGTTTCTTGGGAGGTTTTTGATGACTGCTTCAATCTCCTTACTGGTTATGGGTCTGATCAGGTTTTCTGTTTCTTCCTGGTTCAGTTTTGGTAGTTTATATGTCTCTAGGAATGCATCCATTTCTTCCAGATTTTCAAACTTGCTGGCATATAGTTGCTCATAATATATTCTTGTAATTGTTTGTATTTCTTTGGTGTTGGTTGTGATCTCTCCTCTTTCATTCATGATTTTATTAATTTGGGTCCTTTCTCTTTTCTTTTTGATAAGTCTGGCCAGGAGTTTATCAATCTTATTAATTCTTTCAGAGAACCAGCTCCTCGTTTTGTTGATTTGTTCTACTGTTATTTTGGTTTCTATTTCATTGCTTTCTGCTCTGATCATTATGATTTCTCTTCTTCTGCTGGGTTTAGGCTTTTTTGCTGTTCTTTCTCTAGCTCCTTTAGGTGTAGGGTTAGGTTGTGTATGTGAGGCCTTTTGTTTTTTGAGAAAGGCTTATACTGTTACTTTCCTCTCTGGTCTGCCTTTGCTGTGTCCCAAAGATTTTGAACAGTTGTGTTTTCATTTTCATTTGTTTCCATGGACTTTTTCAATTATTCTTTAATTTCCTGGTTGACCCATTCATTTTTTAGCAGGATGCTCTTTAGCCTCCATGTATTTGAGTTCATTCCAACTTTTCCTTTGTGATTGAGTTCTAGCTTCAGAGCATTGTGGTCTGAAAATGTACAGGGAATTATCCCAATCTTTTGGTACCAGTTGAGACCGGATTTGTGACCCAGGATAAGATCTATTCTGGAGAATGTTCCATGTGCACTAGAGAAAAATGTGTATTCTGTTGCTTTGGGATGGAATGTTCTGAATATATCTGTGATGTCCATCTGGTCCAGTGTGTCATTTAAGGCCTTTATTTCCTTGTTGATCTTTGGCTTGGATGATCTGTCCATTTCAGTGAGGGGGGTGTTAAAGTCCCCTACTATTATTGTATCATTGTGGATGTGTTTCTTTGATTTTGCTATTAATGGATTTATATAGTTGGCTGCTCCCATGTTAGGGGCATATTAGATTCTTAGATCCTCTTGTTGGACAGACCCTTTGAGTATGATACAGTGTCCTTCCTCATCTCTTATTACAGTCTTTGGCTTAAAATCTAATTTATCTGATAGAAGATTGCCACCCCAGGTTTCTTTTGATGTCCATTAGCATGGAAAATTATTTTCCACCCCCTCACTTTAAATCTGGAGATGTCTTTGGGTCTAAAATGAATTTCTTGTAGATAGCATTTTGGTGGGTTTTGTTTTTTTATCCATTCTGATACCCTGTGTCTTTTGATTGGGGCATTTAGTCCATTTATATTCAGGGTAACTACTGAAAGATATGAATTTAGTGCCATTGTATTGCCTGTAAGGTGACTGTTACTCTATATTGTCTCTGTTCCTTTCTGGTCCACTACTTTTAGGCTCTCTCTTTGCTTAGATACCCCTTTCCATATTTCCTGTAGGTCTGGTTTGGTGTTTGCAAGTTCTTTTAATTTTTGTTTGTCCTGCAAGCTTTTTAATCTCTCCTTCTATTTCAGTGACAGCCTCGCTGGATATAGTATTCTTGGCTACATATTTTTTCCTCATTTAGTGCTCTGAATATATCATGTCAGTCTTTTCTGAACTGCCATGTCTCTGTGGCGAGGTCTGCTGCCAATCTAATATTTCTGCCATTCTATGTTACAGACCTCTTGTCCTGAGCTGCTTTCAAGATTTTCTCTTTGTCACTAAGACTTGTAAGTTTTATTATTAGATAATGTGGTATGGACCTATTTTTATTGATTTGAGGGGGTTTTCTGTGCCTCCTGGATTTTGAAGCTCGTTCCCTTTGCCATATTAGGGAAATTTTCTACTATAATTTGCTCCAATATACCTTCTGCCCCTCTCCCTCTTTCTTCCTCTTCTGGGATCCCAATTATTCTAATATTGTTTCATCTTATGGTATCACTTATCTCTTGAATTCTCCATTCATGGTCCAGTAGTTGTTTGTCTCTCTTTTGCTCAGCTTCTTTTTTCTCCATCATTTAGTCTTGTTCATCACTAATTCTCTCTTCTACCTCATTTATCCTAACAGTAAGAGCCTCCATTTTTTTATTGCACCTCATTAATAGCTTTTTAAATTTCAGCTTGGTTAGATTTTAGTTCTTTTAATTCACCATTAAGGGATTTTGTTTCCCCAGAAAAGGATTCTCTGATATCTTCCATGCTTTCTTTGAGCTCAGGTAACACCTTGATAATCATCATTCTGAACTCTAGTTCTGACATATTACTAATGTCCATATTGATTAGGTCTGTAGCTGTCAGTACTGCCTGTCAGTACTGCCTCTTGTTCTTTTTTTCCACCTTGTCATTTTATCCAGATAAGAATAGATGAATGAGAGAACAAAATATTAAAAGGGTGATGGGACTGGAAGAGATTATGCTGAGTGAAATAAGTCAAGCAGAGAGAGTCAATTATATGGTTTCACTTATTTGTGGAGCATAACAAAAAGCATGGAGGACATGGGGAGTTAGAGAGAAGGGGGTTGGGGTAAATTGGAAGGGGAGGTGAATCATGAGAGACTATGGACTCTGAAAAACAATCTGAGGGGTTTGAAGTGGCGGGGGGGTGGGAGGTCGGGGTACCAGGTGGTGGGTATTATAGAGGGCACGGATTGCATGGAGCACTGGGTGTGGTGAAAAAATAATGATACTGTTATGCTGAAAATAAATAAATGAAGAAAAAAAAAAGGGGGGACAAAGACCCCAGAAAAATATACTCTAATGAAATTAGAAGAGACCTGAAAGTGGGGGGAGAAGAATTCTGCCTGCCAGAAAGTTGGTTGTATTCTGGTCTCTTAGAAGAAACTACCTCCCAAAATTCTAAGGAAAGAAAAACTATATATATACACAAAAATAGGGTAAACATGATAAAAGAATGGAATATGACTGTGAAGATGAAAAGTAAAAAAGGTTCTGAAAAAGGAATTGATAAGTTGTTTGGGAAAAGAGAAAAAAAAGAGGAGAGAATGTGATCAGGCTGAAGACTAGAACAAAGCCATGTGCTATATTTAGGGTATATTTTGATCTTTTAGAAGAAATTGTATCCCAAATTTTTAAAGAAAAAAACCCTACATGTATACCAAAAATAAGGTTAAATAAAATGAATCTATACAATATGAGTATAACCATGAAAATTTAGAAGATTTTTTAAAAAAAGGTATTGATAAGATAAAATAGTTAAAAAATGTTAAAATAGGAAAGATGAAAAGTTAAAAAAACAGAATAAGAAAAAAAATGAAACTAAAAAAATTTAACTTTGAAAGACTAAAGGATCATGGGGAAAAAGCCATGAATTTTATGTGTTGCTGTTTGTATCTCGAGTTCTGCAGTTGTTATTGTCGGTGAACTGGTCTTGGCTAGATGTTCTTGCTGTTCTTCTGGGGGAGGGGCCTCTTGTGGTGATTCTCAAATGTCTTTGCCTGAGGTGGAATTGCACTGCTATTGCCAGGGGCCAGGCTAAGTAATCCGCTTGGGTTTGCTCTTGATATCTTTTGTTCCCTGAACACTTTTGGTACCACTTAGGAGGATAGAAATGAGGATGGCAGCCTTCAAATCTCTGGCCCGGAGGAACTGAGCACTTGGGGCCCCACTTCTCAGTGAGCCCTCAGAGAAAAGCAGTCAATCCCTCCCATCTCCCTGGTCTTGGACCGCACTGAGCTCACCCAGCCTGTGACTGAATGTTTTTATTTCTGCTACACAGCCGTATTTGGGGTTTCCAAACCCAGCAGATTCCTGCCACATGCTCCTGCGCTGCTCCTCCCAGAGTAGGAAGGAGGGTATCTCTCTCCTCATGTGCCAATTTTGGGTTCCCTTCTCAGAGAGCAGTTGCCCAAGTGTGCCTTGGATAACAGTTTAAGGTAACCCTGAGCTGAGAGCGCACTCTTCGACTCTGTCTCTGTGGTCAGCTTCCCTGCTCCAATACCTGGGAGCTCTGCCATACTCAGACACCCTAGTCTTTCTGTGACACTGCAGGTCTTGAGACCACACTGTCCCCGTGATAGCCATATCCCTCAGTGGAGCAGACTTCTAAAAGTTCTTATTTTGTGCTCCACTGCTTTCTTACTTGCTGGTAGCCAGACCCTCCCACTGCAGTCTGCCTTCCTGTTGCTTTGTATTCACGTCTCCACACATCTTACCTTCCAGAAGGTGGTCAATTTTCTGTTCCTTGAATTGCTACTCTTCTCTCCTGTGAAGTATGTAGGTATTCAGAATGGTTGATAACTATCTAGCTAAACTCCTGGGACCTGATGATATTTCAGTCTCCTACTCCTCTGCCATCTTGCTTCTTTCCCCCACTCTTTGTCTTTTGTCTTTTTTTTTTTTTAAAGGTTTTATTTATTTACTTGACAGACAGAGATCACAAGTATGCAGAGAGAAAGGGGGAAGCAGGCTCCCTGCTGAGCAGAGAGCCCACTGTGGGGCTCGATCCCAGGACCCCGGGACCATAACCCTAGCCGAAGGCAGAAGCTTTAACCCACTGAGCCACCCAACATCCCTATACTTTCATATTCTTAATACTGGGTTAATACCCTTTCTTTTAAGGCTGGTTTAGTAGTGATGATGTTTTTAGGTTTTTTTTTTTTTAATCTAGAATACTCTTTATCTCTTTTTTCAATTCTGAATGAAAGCCTTGTTGGGTAATATATTCTTTTTTTTTTTTTTTTTCCTTTTACCACTTTGAATATATCATGTTACTCCCTTCTGGCCTGCAAAATTTCTTTCAAAAATCTGCTGATAGTCTTATGAGGTTTCCCTTATATGTGACAGGTTGTTTTCTTTTCCTGCCTTTAAGATTCTCTGTCTTTAATTATTGACAGTTTAATTATGATGTCTTGCTGTGGATATTTTTGGTTTCTGTCATTTGGAATTTCTACACTTCCTGGATCTGAATATTGGTTTCTTTCCCCTGGCTTTGGGAAATTTTCAGCCACTATTTCTTCAAATAAGTTTTCTGCTCTTTTCTCTCTCTCCTTTCTTTCTGGGACTCCTATAAAATGAATGTTATTTTATGCAATATTGTCCTATTGGTCCTTTAAACTACCTTTACTTTAAAAAATTTTTTTATCTTTCTGTTGCTTTTTGTGGCTGAGTTTCACTGTCTGTCTTCGAGCTCAGTGATCATTTCTGCTCTGATCTAGTTTACTGTTGTAAATTTTGGTTCAGTTATTATATTCTGCAGCTCTATGACTTATTTTTGGTATTTTCTTATATTTTGTATTTCTTTGTTGATGTTCTTACCAGGTTCATCCACTCTCCCTTTAGTTGAGCATCTTTGTGACTATTACTTTGAATTCTTTATCATATATATTATCTCTGTTTCATTAAGGTGTTTTTTTTTTCAAGGTTTTATCTTGTTCTTTCATTTTCTAGATAATCCTGTTTCCTCTGGGAAACACTCTGGATTCATTTCTGTATATTAGGTAAAACAGCTACCTCTTCTAGTCTGAAAGGATGGGCCTTGTGTTGGAGATAAACCTTACCTTTTAACCTTGCTATAGCTCTGGTTGTCTTTCAGACTTTTGTGATTATCTAAGCAACTTGATTTATACCTGATAGGTCAAGGTGTGCCAGGAAGTGTCAGTGTTCCAAAGGGAGGGATCTCAGTCAGTACCTATAGTCAGGCTGATTGGAAACCAGACTCTCAGGCAGCAGCTTTTTAAAGTATGCAAATATATACTGTCCTGTGGAATTTAAATCTTGCTGGCTTCCAGATAAAGTGATGTGGAGGGAACCTCTGGGTGGCAGTTGCAAAAATTGGGACTTCAGATGAATCTGTAAGCTCCTTTTTGGGAGGTGCTTTAGAGCTGTATCAAGGCTGAAGGAGACTATGTGGATGGCATCCCCCTGCTTATGTTCCCTAAACTGCTCTGTAGCCTCCAAATTTGTGGCAAACCTGAAGTCTGCCCTTCAGGCGGAAGCTCCAGGAAAGGTAAATAGGCCTTTTCACAGGAGGACTGGGGTGTGTGTCTGTGCAGTGCCCTGGGGGGGGTGGCGGTAGCCTGCCAATAACTGTCTCTGACCATTTCAGTTCCATGGGGCCCAGAGATGAAACCCATCCTGGCCACCAGAGCCAGGTGATCATGGAGTGTCCCCTGTGTGTACTATATAGGCCAGTTGGCTTTAGCAAAGCATTGGGAGAATGTAGGGTCAGCATGTACCCCCTGGCTTTTGCAGGGCAGCAGGAAGCACTGGATTGAGATGTGCACACTGACTTTAGCAAGTTAGAATTACCATTTTTGGGCTTGCAGCCCAAAACTTTGTCCTTCTAACTTGCAGCACCTTTGTCCCTGGAGAGCCTCAATAGGCCTCTCCTCCTCTGACAGATATTTTAAGATAGGCAAATGAATTTCCTTCGCCTAGAATCTAGATACTTTTCAAATTGCTGCTTTTGTATTGGTCCCCCTTGGGGAGTAAGTCTCTCCATAAGCTCTTTTAGAACAGAATCTGTAGAGCAGTTCCCTACATCTCTTTGGGTCTCCTGGATGTGAACCCCGTTGGTTTACAAAAGCCAGACCTTATGGAAGCTTATCTCTCTTGTAGGTCTCAAGGTTGGGGTGCCTTATATGGAGAGTGATGATCCCCTAACTCCTTAGGGAGAAGCTCAGGATTTGTGAGATCTCTCCTGATTGTGGGTCACCAACTTGATTGGGGGGTGGTTTGGTGAGATTGTATCTTTACCTTTTTAGCCATCTTGATGTGGCCCTTTTTCCCATTTGTTGTGAAGGAGCTGTTAAACTGATTTTCAGTTATTTTTCAGAGGGAATTATTCCAAATGTAGCTATAAATCCATCTTGTACTTCCTGTGGAGAAAATTAATTTAATCAAGTGATTTCTTTTTATTTTTTTATTTTTTTTATTTTAAAGATTTTTTTTTATTTATTAATTTGACAGAGAGAGATCACAAATAGGCAGAGAGGCAGGCAGAGAGAGAGAGGAGGAAGCAGGCTCCCTGCTGAGCAGAGAGCCTGATGCGGGACTCGATCCCAGGACCCTGAGATCATGACCTGAGCCGAAGGCAGCGGCTTAACCCGCTGAGCCACCCAGGCGCCCGTGATTTCTTTTTATTAAGAAAATTTTATTTATTTATTTAAAGAGAGAACGCATGAGCTGTAGCTGGTGCAGGGGCGGGGTGCGGGGGAGAGGGAGAGGATCTCAACCAGACTTACTGAGCATGGAGCCCACTGTGAGTCTTGATCTCATGACCTGAGATCATTACTTGAGCTGAAACCAAGAGTCAGATGCTTAAGATAGAGGCACCTAGGTGCCCCTAATCAAGTAATTTCTTTAGGTAAATGCCTAATATGAAGGTAAAGCCTGACTAGGACTGGAGTTTTGAAAACACATAAATAAGTAAAAGATTGAGTGATTCTTGTTGTGTACTTACACATTTTGCAGTGTAATAGTTGAGAATAACTTATAATATTAAGGTTAAAAATTTATGCTTTTTCTTTCTTCTATGTAGGCATGATTTATACCACTTATAGTTTATGATGATTGCTTTCACATTTTGTATGTTACTACTTTGAAGTGTACAACATAAAAGTAAATTAGATAATTGATGATTGCCACGCAGCCCACCACTGATTTCAGCCAGTCAAAATGTTGCAGTTTGGCTTAATTAAGTAGTATGAGACCCATGGTTTCTGTGACAGCTCAATGTCAGTTGACCCGGATATGTCCTGCCAAACTGTTCCTGTGGAATAAATAGGCTGTTTGTAAACAGGATGACTAAGCATTCTCTCATTCTCTCATTTTAAATTCACAAAGTACAAGGCACCTGGATAAAAGGTCAAATGTGAAAGGTTATAAGCCATTTTTGGCCTATTCTTTTGTGGAAACTTTGGCTGCCTTAGTCTGAGGCCTTGGAAATAGTTCCACAAGGCCTTTTGTCAAAATACTACTGAGAGTTGGCTCAGACAGGATTCTATTACAAAATCCTGTTCTCTTTTTCTCTCTCTTCTTTGTGTGTCCTTCTATCTGAAGTTTATGAAAATGCAAGGAATTTTATAAAAGCTAAGTATATAAATGAAACAACCAAATAAATTCATATATAAAATAAATTTACAATTTTCTTTTTAGGGATAGAGGTCCACAAATTGAATATATTATGATAAGTACTTGAAAAATTAATTGAAAATTACATTTTAGAAAAAGAGTAAGTATATCAGACTAACAAAGAAGATGAAAAACACTGGCAGAAAAACTTGGGGGCAGTTGTACATTTGTAAAAAAGGCACTGTATATCTGTTTCACCTAGGCCACCAAAGCAGTCTTTAAATACTAGTGAGGTATTTTAATTAATGAGGTCTTTTTCTGTTATATGTTATGCTGTTGAGTAGTATTTGCTCTGTATTTTGAAGAAACAAAGATATAATAAGTCTTTTTCAAAACTTTTTGCTTTGCTTTAGATTTATTACTCTTTTTATTCTTCCTCAGAGAAGGAATGGATTGCAGAAATATAAAAAACAAAGTGAATGTTAGATTTACTTTGTCTGGCATTAAAGCTTAGCTTGAAGAACATTCTTCAGTTTTTTGGCTATAATACTTATCTGCATTACTAGTTTGTTTTTTCATGTTTATATACTACTTCAAGGCTATAAGTTCTGTCTTGGTCAATATTGGTGTATTTTCATTCTTGGGTTTGTTAATAAAGATGTAAGCATCTTATTTTAACAATTTTATTTATTTGTTCTAAGTAACCTCTACACCCACTATGGGGTTTGAACTCATGAACCGAACATCAAGAGTCACATGCTCTTCTGACTGAGCTAGCCAGGTGTGCTTCACCACTGGATTTTCTTAAGGTAGAAAAGAAGTGGGGCAAGGGACAATGAGAAGATGGCAAAATAATCATCTCGGACACAAGCATAAGCCATAGACCATTTTAACTATGAATGAACTTTTGTGTGATCATAGTAGTTAAAAAGAAATCAGTCAGATAAATGGAAAAGTAAAAGCATTTTATTAGGAAATTTAGAGTAACTCCTAGAGGAAACTAAAGATGCTGGATTAATGCATGTAGTTTGAATCATGAAAGCCTGGATACCCAGGCTTTCATTAATTTGTTGTACTACTGAGCACAGGCATGGGAAGGATTGGACTTTCTAGTGTGTTTCATAAAGTCTGATTTCTTTTTTCCTTATAGAACATGAAACAAAGCCATTTATCTTTTAAAAAAAGTTACTTCAATTTAATTGACATAGTATATTATTAATTTCAGAGGTAGAATGTAGTGATTCATCAGTTGTATATGAAATCCAGTGCTCATTACATCCAGTGCCCTTCTTAATGTCCATCACTCATTAAGCCCATCCTCCCATCTGCCTTCCCTCCAGCAACCCTCAGTTTGTTCTCTGTAGTTAAGAGTCTCTTATGGTTTGTCTCCCTGTCTGTTTCTATCTTATTTTATTTTTCCTTCTCTTCCCCAGTTCTGTTTCTTAAATTCCATATATGAGTGAAATCATGCAATATTTGTCTTTTTCTGACTGATTTATTTTGCTTAGCATAATGCCCTCCAGTTCCATCCACGTAGTTGCAGATGTCAAGAATTCTTTTGATGACTGAGTAATATTCCGTTTTATGTATATAATAGTTATATATGTATATTTAATACATATATATATTAAATATACATATATAACTATTATATACATAAAACGGAATATTAAATATACATAAAATGGAATTTTATGTATATACATAAAATGGAATTAAATATACATAAAATGGAATATATAATATATAACTATTATATAGTATATAGTGTATATAATAGTTATATATGATATATAACTATTATATACGCACGTGTGTGTATACACACACACACACACACACCACATTGTTTTTATCTATTCATCTGTTGTTGCAAATCTGGGCTCTTTCCATATTTTGTCTGTTGTGGACATTGTTGCAGAGTCATTTATCTTTTAAGCAATTTTCTGAGAATATCTTAATTCAGAGATGGACTTGTCTTTATTTACTTTCTCCAGAAAACTCTTTAAAAAATTCTGTGAAGTTTGAAATGCATTTGGCATTATTTTATTTTCCTTGAATTTCTTGATATTAGGAGCACTGCTGCAGTATGAAATATTATATATGTTGATATACAGGTTTCTCATCTCTCTTTTTTTTATTAAAAAGAATGACAAGTTCATTTTCCTTTATTTATTATCTTTCAATCAGAGTACATTGGACAAATTTGAAAATGGCAACTTTTAAAAGAATGTATTTAAAAGTTTGCACAGATTTTTACTTCTTTTTCCCATGCAAAAGCTGTCAAAAAAAGTTTGAAAAATTCACTCTATTTAAAAAATTAAACTTAAGAAAAGTAGCCCTGGACAAGTCACTTAGCTTGTCTGAATCTGTTTTCTTATGAATAAAGTGAAGACTAGGACTTGATCTTTAAGGGCCCCCCCCCCGCTTCAAACTAAAATTATATCTGACCAAATATTATTTCTAGGACTGAAGAACTCTGACTTTCTGATGAGACCACCAATAGGACCTTATTAGAGCCTAAAGGAAAAGAGTCATCTGATCCCTGGCAAAACCAGAGATTTATATTCCTGGCACAAAAACTCTACTTAAGAGACATGAATAAAATGACCATTTAAAATCCTCCAAATCAGTGGCACCTGGGTGGCTCAGTTGATTGAGTGCCTGACTTTTGATTGCCGCTCAGATCAGGGTCTCAGGGTCTCAGTGTCTCAGGGTTGAGCCCCATATCAGGCTTGTGCTCATAGAGTTTGCTTATCCCTTTCCCTCTGCTCTTCCCCTGATCGTGCACACACTCTTCTTCACATAAACAAACAAACAAACAAACAAATAAAGTATTAAAAAAATAAAATTTAAAATTCTCCAAATCAGACAGATCCTTTGATCTAAATTAAAAGTGTAGGTATTAGTTTGTTTTCATACCTTGGCTATTATGAGTAATGTTGTAAAGAACATGGGAGTTTAGATACTTTGAAATCCTGTTTTCATTTCCTTTGGCTGTGTACCCAGAAGTGTGATTGCTGGATCATGTGTGGTTCTATTTTTAATTTTTTGAGGAACCTTCATATTGTTCTCCGTAGTGGCTGCATGAGCTTACTTTTCCACCAACAGTACACAGGGGTTTCCTTTACTCATTGCCAATATTTTTGTTATCTCTTTTCTTTTTGATGATAGCCACTTTAACAGGTTATGGGGTGATATCTCTTTGTAGTTTTGATTTGCATTATCTTGATCACTGGAGATATTGAGCATCTTTTCATGTACCTGCTGGTCATTTGCCTGACTCTGGAAAAAGATCTATTCAGTCCCTCTGCCAATTTTTAATCAGATAGTTTCTATTTTTGTTTGCTATTGAGTTGTATGATCTTTTAATATATTTTTAATATTAATCCCTTATAAAATGTATGATTTGCAAATATTATTTCCCATTCTCTGGGCTTCCTTTTCATTTTGTTGATGGTTTCCTTTATCGTGCAGAAGGTTTTTAGTTTGATGTAGTTCCACTTGTTGCTTTTCTTGCCTTTGATCTTGGTATCAAAACCAAAGAAATTATTACCAAGACCACTGTCCAGGAGTTTGCTCCCTATGTTATTTTCTAGAACTTCCATTGTTTCAAGTCTTACATTGAAGTCCTTAATCTATTTTAAGTTGATTTTTGTGTATGGTGTAAGATGGGGGTCTAATTTCATTCTTCGTAAGTGACTGTCCACTTTTACCAACACCATTTTTTGAAGAGACTCTCCTTTCCCATTGTATATTTTTGATTTATTTCTTGTAAATTAGTTGACTATATGTGAGTGGGCTTATTTCTGTGTTCTCTATTTTGTTCCACTGATTCATATTTCTGTTTTTGTGTCAGAACCATACTGTTTTTTATTACTGTAGCTTTGTATTCAGGACTAGAGTTTGACATCAGGAAACGTGATGAGTCCAGCTTTGTTTGTTCTCAGGTTTGTTATGGCTATTCAGGGTTTTTTGTGGTTCTACACAAATTTTAGGATTTTTCATTCTATCTTTGAAAAATGGCTTTGGAATTTTGATAGTGACTGAACTGGATCTGTTGATTGCTTTCATAAGTAGTATGGACATTTTAACAATCATAATTCTTCCAATCCATGAACACAGAATATTTTTCCATTTATTTGTGTCTTCTTAGTTTTTATCACTAGTGTCTTATGGCTTACAGGGTATAATCCTTTCACTTCCTTGGTTAAATTTATTCCTAGGTATTTTATTTTTTTTGATGCAGTTGTAAAAGTGACTATTTCCTTTATCTTTCCAATATAAAAATTTAATGCATAGAAACTCAACTGATTTTTGTAAATTGATTTTGTGTCCTGTGACTTTATGGAATTTATTGATTAATTCTAAACAGATTTTTGGTAGAGTTTTTTTAGGGCTTTCTATATGTAATTTCATGTCATCTACAAATAGAAACAGTTTTATTCTTCCTTTCCAATATGAATGCTTTTGCCCCTACTTGATCTTGCCTAATTTCTTTGGCTAGAACTTCCAGTACAATGTGAATAAAAGTTGCAGGAGTGGGCGTCCTTATCTTTTTCTTGACCTTAGAGGAAAAGATTTTAGTTTTTTTACCATTGAACGTGATAGTAGCTGTCTTGTCATATATGACCTTTATTATGTTGAGGTATGTTCCCTCTATATGCAGTTTGTGAAAATTTTTATCGTGAATGGATATTGAATTTTTCAGTGTTTTTTTTTTTGCATATATCGAGGTGATCATATGATTTTTATCCTTCATTTTGTTAATGTTGTGTATCACACTGATTGATTTGCACACACTGAATCATTCTTGAATCTCTGGAATAAATTCTAGTTGATCATGGTGTATGATACTTTGAATGTATTGTTAAATTTGATTTACTAGTATTTTGTTGAGGATTTTTGTATTTGTGCTCATCAAAGATGTTGGCTATAATTTTATTTTCTCATAATGTCTTTGTCTAAGTTTTGGTGTCAGGGTAGTGATGGCCTCATAAAATGAATTTGTAAGTGGTAGAGTTTTTAGAAGTTTTCGACAAGAACTGTTTTTTTTTTTTTTTTCTTTTTTTTTTGGTGGTAAAATTTACCAGTGGAGGTGTCTGCTTCTGGACTGTTTGTTGTTGTTGTTGTTGTTGTTGTTTTTTAAAAGATTTTTTTATTTATTTGACAGAGAGAGAGAGAAATCACAAGTAGGCAGAGAGAGAGAGAGGGGAGGAAGCCTGCTCCCTGTGGAGCAGAGAGCCCGATGTGGGCCTCGATCCCAGGACCCTGGGATCATGACCTGAGCCGAAGGCAGAGGCTTTAACCCACTGAGCCACCCAGGCACCCCTTTTTGTTGTTGTTTTGATGACTGAATCAATACATTTACTAGCAATTTGTTTGTTCATATTTTCCGTTCTTTTGTGATTCATTCTTGGTCAGCTGTGCATTTCTAGGAGTTTATTCATCTCTTCTAAGTTTTTTGTTTTTTTGGCATATAATTATATATAATAGTTTCTTAGGATCTTTTGTATTTGTGTGGTATGAGTTGCAGTGTCTCCTCTTTCATTCTGATTTTATTTGTTTAGAGCCCTCTTTTTTTTTGGTAAATCTAGCTAAAGGTCTGTCTGTTTTGTATATCTTTTCAAGAAATTAGCTCATGGTTTCACTGATCTTTTCTCTTTTCTTTTTAGCCCCTCTTTCATCTATTTCTTCTCTGATCTTTGTTATTTCCTTTCACCTACTAACTTTGGACTTAGTTTATTGTTCTTTTCTTGTTTCTTGAGTTGTAAAGTTAGTTTGTATATTTGGTCTACTTCATGGTGTCATGTCCCTTAAGCTCTCTTACTCTTTTTCATTCTTTTCCCCTTTTTGTCCTCCAACTGGATGAATGTGAATACTCCACCCTTGAGTTCACTGATTCTTTCTTCTACTCTATCTAGTTTGATGTTGAACCCATGTATTGAATTTTTTGGCTTAGTTATTGTATTTTTCAGCTTTGTGGTAATCTGTTTAAATACTGTCTTATTTTTATCCCCCAAGTTTTTACTTAAAATCACATTAGTTAATATATAGTGTAGTAATGGTTTCAGGAGTAGAATTTAGTGATTCATTACTTACATATAACATCCACTGCTCATCACAAGTGTCCTCCTTTATGCCCATCACCTATTTTTCCCATTCCCCCCACCCACCTCCCCTCCAGCAACCCTCAGTTTGTTCTCTATAGTTGAGAGTCTTTCATGGTTTGCCGCTCTCTCTCTCTCTCTCTTTTTTGGTTTTACTATTATTTATGACAAATATCCCACATCTGTGATCTCCTCCTGTTGGAAGTTCTTCAAAATGATGCCATCAGCCTTGGCCAGTCGGAGGATGGAGTCATCAGACTCAACCATCCTGCGAATGACCCCACAGTAGTGTAGGTTTTGAACTGGCTGTTGAGCCTGTCTATCACCTTGTCATCCTTGGGCACATTCATCTGGATGGACATGTGGTCCTTGGTGCCAATGATGCTTTTGCTGGTGTAGCATTTCCACTGCACAGGTGGGTCCATGAACTCACTGGCATCATTCTACATGTCAGGGGTGACCTACTGTCACTGCTGTTAGTGCAAGCATAGAAAGTCTCTCTCTGTTTTTATCTTATTTTTCTTTTTTCCCCCTGTGTTCATCTGTTTTTTCCTTAAATTCCACATATGAGTGGAATCATATGGTATTTGTCTTTCTCTGACTTATTTTGCCTAGCATAATACTGTCTAGTTCCATTCATGCTCTTGCAAATGGCAAGATTTCATTCTTTTTGATGGCTGAGTAATACTGCATTGTATATATATATGCCGTATCTTCTTTATCCATTCATAAGTTGAGGGACACTTGGACTCTTTCCATAGTTTGACTGTTGTTGATAATGCTGCTGTAAACATTGGGGTGCATGTACCCCTTTGAATCTGTATTGTTTGTATCTTTTGTATCCTTCGGGTAAATACCTAGTAGTGAATTGTTGGGTCAAAGGGTTCTATTTTTAACTTTTTGAAGAAACTCCATACTCTTTTCTATAGTATCTGTACCAGTTTGCATTCCTGCCAGCAGTGCCAGATGTTTCCCCTTTCTTGGCATCCTCACCAACACCTGTTGTTTTTTGTGTTATTCATTTTAGCCATTCTGACTGGTGTGAGGTGGTATCTCATCATGGTTTTGATTTTTATTTCCATGATGATGAGTGATGTTGAGCATCTTTTCATCTGTCTATTGGCCATCTGGATTTTTGGAAAGATGTCTGTTCATGTCTTCTGCCCATTTCTCAACTGGATTGTTTGTTTTTTGGGTCTTGAGTTTGCTAAGTTATTTATAGATCTTGGATACTAACTCTTTATCAGATGTGTCATTTGCAAATATCTTTTCCCATTCCATAGGCTGCCTTTTAGTTTTTTTTTTTTTTAGTTTTGGTGCAGTTGCAAATGGGATTGATTCCTTGATTTCTTTTTTGGCCGCTTCATTATTGGTGTATAGGAATGCAACAGGTTTGTGTATGTTGATTTTATATCCTATATGCTAAATTCATATATCAGTTCTAGTAGTTTTTTTGTGAAGTCTTTAAGGTTTTCTTCTTTCTCTCTTTCTTTCTTTCAGGAGAGAGAGAATGGGGGAAGGGTAGAGGGGGAGGGGGAGAGAGAATCCCAAGCAGGCTTCACACCTAGCATGGATCCTGATGCAGGGTTCAGTCTCATGATCCTAAGATAATGACCTGGACTGAAATCCAGAGTTGGATGGTAAACTGACTGAGCCACCCAGGTGTCCCATCTCTCAAGTTTTCCATATAAAGTATCATATCATCTGCCAAGAGTTAAAGTTTGACTTCTTCCTTGCCAATTTGGATGGCTTTTTTTTTTCTTTTTGTTTTCTGACTGCTGAGGCTAGGACTTCCAGTACTATGTTGAACAAGAGTGGTGAGAGTGGACATCCCTGTTGTGTTCCCGACCTTAGGGGAAAAGCTTGTGAATGATATTAACTGTGTGTCTTTTGTATATGGCCTACATATGAAGTATTGTAACATTCTGTCCCTACTTTCTTGAAGGTTTTTATCAATAAAGGATTTCTGTATCTATTGAGAGGTTCATATGGTTCTTGCCCTTTCTTTTGTTAATGTGGTGTAGTATGTTGATTGAATACTTTCTTATATTTTCTGTCTCTTTGTTGAAATTCTCATTTCGTTTAAGCATTATTCTTGGGAACTCGGTGAGGATCTTTATGACTGTTATTTTTAACTCTTTCCTGAGTAGATAACTCATCTCTGTTTCGTAATCCTCTTTTTTGTGAGTTTTTTTTTTTTTTGAACACATTATTTTCTTCAGTTTCCTTGGTTTTCTTTATTGGATTGCAACACTTAATAAAACAGCCCCCTCTCCCAGTCTTGACAGAGTGGTCTTGTGTAAGAAAGGAACCTTACTATTCAGCTTGTCTCTCAAATCTTCCTGATTATTTAATCTACCTTATTTGTTCTTTGTTGTTCCGAATAGTAGAGGGAGTGCCAAGACCTGTTTCCATGTGGTATTGCTGTGTACTTTTCAGCTAGTTTTTGAATATCTTTCAGAATAAATTGCCTTATGTATAGTTGGAGATTAGCTGAGTCCATTGGAGTTGATGAGTTCAGGGTCCACCTATGTTGCCATTTTAGACTGGAAGCAAGTTTAATACAGAATTTAGAGTAAGGACATCATCTATATGATTCACAGCTGGTATCCTACCTTGCTTTTAGCTCTGTCCAGGCCATTTCTTCTGTAGCAAAGCTTTTTAGTTTTTTAATTATTATTTTTTGGTGTTCATCAGTGGACATACACACAATGGAATATTATTCAGTCATGAGAAATAAGGAAATCCTTTGATTTGTGACAACATGGACCTTCAAGGCATTATGTTTTATGAAATAAACCTGACAAAGAAAGACACATAGTGCATGGTATCACCTACATGTAGAATTAAAAATTAAAAAAGAACAAACCCAAACTTTAAACTCCTAGAAACCAAGAGTAGCAGAGGCTTGGAGGTGGGGGAAATAGAAGTTGGTAAAAAGGCCCAAATTTTCAGCTATAAGATGTATAATGCCTAAGATCTAGTGGAAAACAATGAGCATAATTGGTAACACTTAAGAAAAGGTAAAGATACTGGAATCTCGATTCCATTCTGTCAGTTATGTGTTCTTTGATTTATTTTTGGCCGAACTATTTAATGATTTGTGTCAGTTTTTAATTTGTGAAGTGAATGTAAGGCTAATGTAGGGACATGCTGAGCCAGTTTATGTAAAAGAAATTTGTAAACTTCAAAGCCCACTATAAAACTTGCCTACTGGTTTTGCTAAGTATGTAAGTTGTGAATATTGGTACAAAATCAAGGAAAATAATTTTCCCCTCTTTCTACAAAATCACAATTTATTTTATATATATGTATGTATGTATATATATGATTTTATTTATTTGAGCGAGAGAGCACACAAGTGGAGGGGGCAGATGGAGAGGGAGAAGCAGACTCCCCACTGAGCAAGGAACCTGGTACAGGGCTTGATTCCAGAACCCCGGGATCATGACCTGAGCAGAAGGCAGACACTTAACCAACTAAACCACCCAGGTGCTCCTATTTTTTATATTTTATATTAACAGATCCGCATAAATAAAAATGAAGGTAGAAGTTTTAACAAAGTATTTCTAAATTCAGAGCTAGGATTCCTGTATCCTCAAAATCTCTATAACATGAGTTAATTTCTTGTTGAAAATGAGTCATCATTTTATTAAATAATTCACCTATGATCACTTTGGCCTTGACCTACCAGGAAAAGAGAAGTAGACAGTTGTAGGTTCTTTGAAGTGAATAAATTATGAAGGGGGAAAAAGAGGATTTTTCTGGTACAGTCTCTGTTTTTCTGGTACAGTCCTGTCAGTTAAGATAATTGCCAAATTCTTCACTTTTTTATACTCTAAGTGTTACTGAATCAGTTGTGTTAATCTTTTTTTAAACTTCTCAATGTCTTCATCTTTCTTCTAGCATATATATGTTGGCATTTGGTCCCTTTCAGCATCAGTGAAGTTACCAGTAACTTTGGTGAACGTCCTCCCTTTAATATAGGATTGCTTTAGGAAGTTTTATTTCTTTCTTATTTCTCCAGCAATAATAACAGCACATTTATCAACTGTTATTTGCATTATGTGAGAAATTTTTAACATTAATACTACAGGCTAGCCAGACTATGCTGAAGACCACGCAGTATATATACATATGCCCATATACATGAATACATACATATAATTTTCTTTTTCTTTATCATTCATATTCCATGTTGAATTGTACTATGCCAAAAATAAGAATTGTCCTTCATACTCTTCATTCTTTTAAAGAGATAGAATTAGTTATATCTTCACTATGTAAACTCATAAGTAAAGTATAGAACATTGGAAATTCATACTGTTGGATTTTTCCTCTGGGGTATTTAGAGGATACAAATGTAAAAGATTTATAAGTGTTAACATCTCATCTGTTTATTGATGAAGTATTGTGACATTTCCAGATGCTTGATTTTGCAATTTATATTCTTATTTTGGTCAAAGAATTATAAAAGTCATAACTTTTTTTCCCCGTTGGACTGGGAAAATGTAGGAGCTTTTTTTTTTTTTTTAAAGATTTTATTTATTTATTTGACAGAGATCACAAGTAGGCAGAGAGGCAGGCAGAGAGAGAGAGAGAGAGAGAGAGAGAAGCAGGCTCCCCGCTGAGCAGAGAGCCCAATGTGGGGCTCAATCCCAGGACCCTGAGACCATGACCCGAGCCAAAGACAGAGGCTTTAACCCACTGAGCCACCCAGGTTCCCCTCTAGTAGCTTTATTTTACTACAAAAGTAGAGTACTGTATTAAACTGGTGTTTTGGTTATGACCACCATTTACATTTTGCTCATTTAAACAATTTCCTTTGTTTTTGATGGAATATGAGAACTTACTTGTGCTCCTCAGAGTCTCCATAACATCTGGTGCAAATTCACTTAAGAATGGGCTGTGTTACCCTTGAAAATTTTCTTGAAGTTCATGGGTTAAGAATAGGTCCTAGATTAAACAGTTTCTAATTTAGATGAAGGTATTCTTTATTTAGTAGAATTAACCTGCATTTCTTCTTGTTGGATGAAAAAGGAGAATATTAATACAATTAAATTATTTTTTGTTTGATCTTATTAAGATTTCACTTATTAGTCTACTTGTTAGGAACTTTCCTTTGGATAACTGAGCATGGTAAGTATGTGAAAATGAGACTATCAATTTAACAACTTTTTCAAGTGTATTTGGCATTCTTTCTTTAGAAAAAGGAAAATATGTACGTGTTCATTAACAAAAAAGTGGAGACTAACCAAAACAAATCTATATCCAATCTTAAACTATGCAAAAAAAAAACTATGCAGAGGAAACAACTAACAACTAAAATTTTAAATAATCTGTATTTTTTGAGCTTGTGTAAACTGTTATAACAATATGTATATATATATGGTTAAGTTTTTAAATAGGGAGACCACATCTTTTCTATGTGTTTCACATGAATTTAATAGGATCTGTATAGGACTATAAATAATAAATGTGAATTTGCCTCTTGAAAACCTTATGATTCTTAACCTTGAGGCTTTAGGTGCAGTAATGCTCAATTTGTCTTTCTATAAATAAGAGTTTTTAAAACCTCATCTGGGAGAAAAGTCAACTTGTACATAGTTATCACTCATGAGTAATATTCTAGAAATTGTTAGTTTAGACATCTTAAATGTTATTTTAAAGATTATATTTATTTGAAAGAGAGTGAGTGATTGAGAGAGCACAAGTGTGGGGGAGGGGTAGAGGGAGAGGGAGAAGAAAACTCCCTGCTGAGCAGGGACCCTGATGAGGGTCTCTATCCCAGTACCCTGGAATCATGACCTGAGCTGAAGACAGACGCTTAACTGACTAAGCCATTCAGGCATCCTGACTTCTTAAATGTTATTTTAGTCTAATTTTTCAAATAGTATATTGTATTTAAAGTTTTCTGTTGAACAAACTATGTAGTAGCAGTTGTAGAATCCTTTTTTGTAAAAAAGATCACACATTTCTTGTAGTCAAGTTGGATATTTTCCTTTATGTCTGTCATTAAGAATTATTGGTCAATAGCAACAGAAATGGAGTCTTAAGTTGCATGTCTAAACAGAAAGCATTGTTTCAGAGGGTCTTCCTTTGAAAATTTTAATATACATTTATGTATACTTTCATATTCTTTTTAAAAATTTTTTTATCTATTTCAGAGAAAGAGAGAGTACACAAGCATGAGTATGGGGAGGGCAGGAGGGAGAAACAGACTCCCCACTCAGTAGGGAGCCCAATGTGGGGCCTGATCCCAGGACCCAGGGATCATGACCTGAGCCAAAGGCAGATGCTTAACTGACTGAGCCATTCAGGTGCCCCTACTTTCATATTCTTTAGTGGGTATGATAAATAGACTAACAAGTAATTTATTACCAAAATATACAGACTCAAAATAGAAATTAAGGGTCCTCTCAGCATCATAAAGTGTGGGCAGTTTTTTAAAAATAATTTTTTATTTTTTTATTGACATATAATGTATTATTAGCCCCAGGATACAGGTCTGTGAATCACCAGGTTTACGCACTTCACAGCACTCACCATAGCACATATGTTCCCCAATGTCCATAACCCAGCCACCTTCTCCATACCCCTTCCCCCCAGCAACTTTCAATTTGTTTTGTGAGATTAAGAGTCTCTTATGGTTTGTCTCCCTCCTGATCCCATCTTGTTTCATTTATTCCTTTCCTACCTCTCAATGCCCCCATGTTGCCTCTCAGCTTCCTCATATCAGGGAGATCATATGATAAATGTCTCTCTCTGATTGACTTATTTTGCTCAGCATAATACCCTCCAGTTCCATCTATGTCGTCACAAATGGCAAGATTTCATTTCTTTTGATGGCTGTATAGTATTCCATTGTATATATATACCACATCTTCTTTATCCATTCATCTGTTGATGGACATCTAGGTTCTTTCCATTGTTTGGCTATTGTGGACATAGCTGCTATAAACATTCAGGTGCACATGCCCCTTTGGATCATTACATTTGTATCTTTAGGGTAAATACCCAGTAGTGTGGTTGCTAGGTCATAGGGTAGCTCTATTTTCAGCTTTTTATTTTTTTTTTAAGATTTTTATTTATTTATTTGACAGATCACAAGTAGGCAGAGAGAGACAGGGAGAGAGAGAGGAGGAAGCAGGCTCCCAACTGAGCAGAGGGCCCGATGCAGGGCTTGATCCCAGGACCCTGAGATCATGACCTGAGCCAAAGGCAGAGACTTTAACCCACTGAGCCACCCAGGTGCTCCTATTTTCAGCTTTTTGAGGAGCCTCCATGCTGTTTTCCAGAGTGGTTGCACCAGCTTGCATTCAAGTGTGGGCAGTTTTTTGAGTATATCTTTATTTCCACACGTTTGACTGTTAGTGTAGATATATATCTTCAGGTTTTACATTTTAGTGACTTACATAGCGAACTCACATTATACATTTACCTCAAGATTTGGCCAAAGAAAAAAATTAAAATATTCGATTCAATCAATCTGTGCTGGGAGTGAATGTGAAATGTAAATCTTCTGTTCCTGTTGGTTTCAGCTCTTTTACATATGCTAGGCTGAGTGTGTGTGTATATCTATCTATGTATCTATCTATCTTTATATTATATATACACATGCACATATATGTATACAGGTATATATAACATATATATGTATTCTAATACAATATGAATGCAAGCCAACTAATTCATCTGGTATTCAACTAAAGAAAAAATGATAACTGGCTGTGAGAGGAAGTATGTTGGTCTTCAATGTGTGTTGTGCAAAAGGATTTTGACTATATGCAGATTTTTTCTTACGTGTTGACTTTAGATCTTTATCCCTGAGAAAAAGGTAATTTAACTAGTGGTTTTTTGTTTGTTTGTTTAATTTATAGTTTTGAATAGCCTGGTAAACTGTTTTAACCTACTTTAACTCTACTTTAATAGATTCCTGCACTACTCTGTATCATGATTTCTCAGATATATCTTGTAGGAGACCTGAAGAAGCATAATATTGCGGGTTAAATTGTCAGCTTTGATGTTGATCCTCTTTAGGCACGGACCAGTGTATTTATTTCTAGTAGTACCCTATATTTTTGTGTGGATGTTTTGTTTTCTTTTTTATATAGTGTCCCAAATGCTTACAACACACTATCATTTTAACTTTTCCTGTCATGTAATTGATACTAAATATTTGAAGAGTGTATGAAAAACCATGTTATAGATATTATGGTTCCCATTTTAATGATGAAGAAACTGAAGTACAGATGAAGGCAAATGTATTTTCTTGGTTGACAAGTTCTAGGTTCATATTCCATTTCTGAGATTACATGATCTTTGGAAAATCCTTTTTAGTCTCTTTTTTAGTCTCTTTTTTTTCAGTTGTAAAATGGGGATTTAGGGTTATTAGGAGGGTTGAATGAAATCATCTAGGTGAAAATGTTTTGAACTGTAAATTTTCATACAACTACAAAGCCAGTATTATAGTATTCTACTGTATTACTAATTGTAAAGGCATTACTTTAGTAATATAATGGAAGAGAACAGCTCAGTGCTCTTCTGTTTCCACACAACCTCAGGTCTGGAGACATTAAGTCTATTTATTACTAGCTTGGCATCACATTACTAATATTTATCATAATTGCAGTTTTGCAGAACTCTTACTACCATAAGCTCAAACTTTAGAGGTCACTTTATGCTCGTAATATATTGTAGAAGTCCTTTGAATGAATGTTTCTTTTCTTTTTTTCTCCCAATTCAAATTTATTCAGGTATGTAAACTATAAAAACAGTTATGTAATAGGTTACCCATATGGTTTCATTCTTCCTGCTTGAATCTGGTGTTTCCCAGAATATGGAATAGTCTTGGTTACCAGTTTATTTCATTCATCTCTTCTGAGAAAAAGAATATAAACTCATTTAGTTATAACATGTAAGTTTTATGGCATGAGTATATGAAATTATCTAATTATTGTTGCCCAGTAACATTCTAAATCTGTAAGAAAAATGCCCACTTCATATTTCTTAAGTTTGTTTCCCTTCCTGATGTGATTTTTGAGGATATTCTGGAGTTACTTACCTCTTTTTTTTTGTCTTAAATATCTAATTCAGTGTACTTTGAAACAGTGGGGATTACAGTCTGAACCCTGCAGTAAACAAGTCAGCTAACAAAAATTAAACCACCACAGGAGAAAATGTGAAATGGAAGAATGTAATCAAATAAATGGGAAGAAGGTTTGAGAAGGATTGTAGAAGACTAACAGGAGATATCACTAGTGTGTTTCTTACTTGGTGGTTGTTTTCTTTCAGGAAAAATCTTATCAGCTGGAGAGTTGCTCTTTTCTTTGAAGTAAGCTCTGGTTTCTCTGAAATCAGATTTTGTATTCCCCAGGCTCCACTCTGCAATGCCAGCGCAAACATACATTAACAGCTGTACGAACACTTTAAAGAGTTAGCAAGAAGGTATCAAGCAATTACTTATTCTGTCTTAGACCTTTAGAAGTTTTTTAAAAAATCCTAGAGTTTGAGGGAGAAGAAAAATAAGACAGTCTAAATAAGCGTCTTGGAAAAATATAAAATGATAATGTAAATTAGTTGAAAAGATTGCATTCTATCAGTGAGAGATTCAGGAAAATACTTCTGTTGTTTTTATAAACAAATTACATGATGGTTTCTTTTTCTAGTTTGGTAGATAGATGCTATTTTAGCGAGTCTTTTGTTAACTAGTACATTGTATAGTAAAATAATTCTGAATAAAATGGTGAGATCTCTTTGATGATGTGAAGGGCTCAGATTATTCTTTTCTAGTTTCCAAACTTCACAGAGGTATACTGCTGGTTTAATATCTAGCATTTCAAGTATCTCTAACTTTTTATTACTGTTTGCAGTCCAGTGAAAGATTGGAGTCAGAACATCTGGGGTACAGTCCTGGCTTTTCTACTTACAGTTTTCTACTTACTAGTTGTCTGTGACAACTCATTTAACTTCTTTTGCCCTTGGTGTCCTCATTTGTAAAATAGGGCTAATAATACTAACCCATATAACTCATAAGGTTACTATCTAGCTTAAGTGAGAATTTATGTGAAAATGTCTTTAAGTTGTAAAGTGCTGTTAGGTATACCACTTAAAATACTTTCTTTAGAATGAGAAGAGGTATAAAGGAAAAAGGAAAAAATCAAGTTGTTATTATTTGTTTACTAACATTTATTTGAGAGATAATAATTATAATCTTTATTAGGTAGGGTGAGAATACTCCAGAAAGGCATACTACTTTGTCTATTGTTAATAGATGATTAGAGAGAAGTTTAATATAAGATATAGGTTTTAGGTCGTGTATATTCTTATATTTGAAATTGATTTCAGCTCTAGAATCTTGTAGTCTTTTTGATTTTTTGTTTACCTCCATACCACTTTTGAGAATAATTAGAGTGTCTGTGTAGTTGTGTGCAGTGTATTTACATGTAATGCATATATATATATTGTGTCTGGTTGAACCAAAGTACTGCAACAGGCATGTGAAGAGATAATTCCTTTTGAGGAGAAAACTTCACTTATTCATTCATTTTTGTGTTGTTTTTTGTGCCAGGTACAAGTTAATTGTCCTGGCTGCAATATTTGACTACATTCATTTTGAAAAGTTGGCTGTCACTTTGTTGATGGCATGATTATTGGTCTCTGTTCATATTATGAGCCATTTCAACAGATCCTCAAAATCTATACTGGATGTAGGTATTATTAATGATGCATTCCAGGGGCACCTGGGTGGCTCAGTGAGTTAAAGCCTCTGCCTTCGGCTCAGGTCATGATCCCAGGGTCCTGGGATTGAGCCCTGCATCGGGCTCTCTGTTTAGCAGGGAGGCTGCCTCCTCCACGCACTGTCCCCCCACCCCCCGCTACTTGTGATCTCTGTCTGTCAAATAAATAAATAAATAAAAAAAATCTTTTTTCAAAAAAAGGATGCATTCCATTTTCAGCTTATTACCTTAAATTTATACATTGAAGAGACAAAATTGGTATATAAAAGAGATAAAAATGGTGTATTTCTTAGATGTACAGCAGCAATTTGAGGAATGTCTTCTGGTGTTATGTTCACAGTCAGTCACCAAGTTTTGAGGCCCAATAGCAAACAGAAGAGATTTTCTAAAAGTGAAAGAAGCAATCAGTCTTTTGTTCTTACTATTGTTCATTCATTAACACATACTTATTGATCACTTGCACTAAGACAGTGTGGCAGATGCTGAGAATAAATTAGGAGTAAATTATAATCTAGGGGAGAACATGAACATTAATCAGATAATTTCAGAATTAAATTAAAACACTTATCCATACTAAGGAGAGGAATGTGGTTTTGTGAGAAGAGACAACAGTTGAGAGAAATAGAAAAAGTAATAAGTATATATTTGAATGATAAAAATAAGTGGGAAATTACCCTATGTAATCAATAACATTATGTTTATCTTATATATTACAGAGTTCTAGTGGTGAGAGTTTTTATAAAATTATAGATGGAAGTAATTTTCCACTGGTAAGGTATACTTAAACAATTTGAAGTAATAAGGAATTATATAAAATAGTTTATGAATGTTATGTTAAATATAAAAACTGGACCATCAGAATAAAACCTCATGGTTTTATTTTATATGCTTGCAATTGGTGGAATAAATCTGTATACTAAATTATTATCTCTTTACATGTGTCACTTTCTGTGCATGCTGTTTCTTTGCCTTGAAATGTGGGAAAATACACTTCAGAAAGGTAGCCAAAAACTCTTTTCCTAAGATATTAATGTAGGCATTAAGAATTTATATTATTTTTTCATTGATGTTTTTACTCTTTGAAATTTAACTTTATAAAGGGAACTCACTAGTTTTACTTTAAATTTTCAGTTTTGCTTTGTTACATGAGCTAATCATATTGCTGTTTGAATTCAGAACTTAAAAGAAATTTGAAAAACTAAAAATATTTTGTTTTATAAAATATTTCTTTTTATTTTTTTGATCACAGCTTAAATTTAAGCTTAAAATTCCTTAAAGTTAATTACTTAGCATTTTTGATTGGTATTTATACTGTTATGTAATGTTAGTTAATCTGTTTCCATGTTTAATTCAAGATATCAGGCGCAAGAAGCCCCAGCTAAAATATTTCCTGTGCTTAAATGAAATAAAAGAGATATTTTAGTAACATTTAAGTTCTTACTGATTAGTGAATGGCAGGTAATTTACACATAATTTTTATATGCTCTCATATGCTTTATATGCTCTCAGTGTTTCCTAAGTTTGCAGGGAAATTGGCCAGATTTTATGACACTATCTCTCACTTCATTACTCAGAGAACTCCCAAATAAATTTCATTTTTTAATGGGTACTGGGAGTTAAAAATTACTTGGTAGGTTGGAAACTGGAAGAAGAAAAATGTGTGTCTTTGAGTTTTATATTATAATTATGAGGATAGTGTCCTTATGTTCATTTTTCTCCTGTCTTGTTTGGCAGTTTTTAATTTAGATTTTTCAAAAAGTAACAAATTTTTGCACATTTGCTATTTGGAATAGAATACTTAATATTGGATGTTACTAGAAATATCAAGTTGAAATACTTTTTCCTCTCTTCTCTTTCAATCCTTGGCCTTAAAAAAAGTGTTCCTTTAAGTAGCCCTGTATTTAACAACCA
Organism: Neogale vison; assembly: GCF_020171115.1. Classification (NCBI taxonomy): domain Eukaryota; kingdom Metazoa; phylum Chordata; class Mammalia; order Carnivora; family Mustelidae; genus Neogale; species Neogale vison. The sequence continues at coordinate 199,579,410 of NC_058091.1, forward strand.
GCAATGTTATCCTGGCTTTGACTATATAACAGAATATGAAAGGAAGTTGAATGTTTCAAACTACATTGTAATTTTATATTCAAACACACGGTAATCTTATCTGTTAACTCCTGGTTTATGGTGGTCTCCATGACGGTTAACTATTATAATTAGGATTAATGAACCATAAAGTGCTTCCCCCCCTTTGAGTAGTGGGTATTCTGTTCCCTAATTTTCAGTCGTACTCCAAGCTTGAATTTTCCCCTACGCTATTTTTAGGGTATGCATTTCTTGGTTGTAATCATTATCAACTTTACACGATGTGGCCAGATCATTCCCTTCATATTTAGTAAGAATACTGCCTGCCCCGCATCAAGGTTGGGAAGTTAATTTCAGGAGTATTTGTTAAGCTCTATACATATTTTATGAAAGGCAATAGAAATCAGAAGAGTCTTAATAATTTTGCCACAAAATGAATTAGAAAGTAAGAGATGATTATCAACATTTCCTGCCTTTTGTACAAATCCAAAATAACTTAACTTCAAAGTCTCACCATTTAATCATAGTCATGCTGCTTACTCAGAACAGATCATAAACAGTTAAACTTCTCTTCTTTGCTCTGGATGTTTCTGTAACACACTTTATGATGTAACTAAAAGTTGTGTGCATGAATAGCAAAGGAGACCCAATTCTTCCACATTCCTTGGGTGCATGATGACATGGGTAGATTATTGAACAAATTGAGATCTCAGGTTAATGTTACACATGTGAGTAGTTGTATTTGCCTTTCTTAATAGGATCTTCAATATTTTTTTAAAATGAGGCATAAATATTCATTAGAACTATGTATAAATTTTACATTTTTATGAATTAAAAACATTTATGTGAGCAAAGATGCAGTTCGTATAGAGAATCACATTCTGTTGAGGATCTTGTGTTATCTACAAGAAAATTAAGAACCTATTAGAAGAGCTTCCAGCTTTCAAAAATCAGGTTCTTTGAGAGCCATGCATCACTGTCCAGCTGATCATATATTTAATCCTCTGTTTTTCCATCTATTTGGTGGACAATGAGACAGCAGTAAAGGAATTTGGATTTCAGGTGTGCAGGTTTGATACAAAGGAATAATTATTCTAAACAACTTATTAAGTATGTATGTAAAAGGAGAAATGAAACTCAATGAAAAGTCCCCATCTTAAAAAAAATTGATAGTGAATGCAGAGATTCCCTGGGTCATCCTGTACAAATGAGAAATTTGGTGAAAGAATGCAGAAAGTTAATACAAACCGGTATTAGAAAGTTAATATGAACTGCCTCAACCCCTGGTCCAGTGATAATTTTGCTATTTTATTTAATTTACTTTTAATACTTCTAATTAATCTATAAGATAAACACATGGTCATATCCATTTGGTATATTTAGAACCTAAATAAAATAACACATTTTTGAAATTTCATTTTGGACCTTTGAAAATTACTTGTAAAAATCAAGTTAGAAACTAGGCAAGTATGTTGTGTCACCATTTTTGCTGTGTTGTGTGCTTTTCTCAATATTATATGTATATATTCATTGAGACTGTATGTATGAGAGTTGATCACCTGCGTTTAGATCTATAGGTATGACAAAGATTTAAACATGGTTTACTTTCAAAAACTTATTTAAAAATTTAAAATAAATACTTCAAAGAAATGAAAATGAAACATATGAAATAGGAAATATTAGAAAAAGTAAATTGGAAAATATTTCAAACATACTGAATAAACAGATTAGTCCATTTTAACAAACAGTATTTTGACATATTTGTTTTATATGTTTTAGTGTTTTAAAGAAATGAAAGATCCCAGAGACTGTCACATTCCATTCCCACCTACCTCACTTCTCTAGGAGTAACCACTATCCTGAAGTTGGTGTGTATTCTTCCTCAAAGTTTTTATATTTCCATGCATGTATGTACCCATAAATCATATAGACCCATTCTGTCAATATGGTAGCTACCAGCCACATTTGATTCTTTAAATTTAAATCAATTAAAATAAAATACATTTAGTTTCTTGGAATACTAGCCGTATTACAACTGTTTAATATCCATGTGTGGCTTAGCCTACTGTATTGGATGGTGCAGATATAGAACATGTTCATCACTGCGGAAAAGTTCACATATAAACCATTGTTTGCATGTTTTAAATTTCATACGAATGATACACTATTCATATTCATATTCTGGAGCACATTTTTTCATGTAGTATTGTGTTTTTCACATTTGTCTGTAGTGACACAGGGATTTATGGACATTTAGATCATTTCCAATTTTTAATTGTTAAAATAATGCTGAGGTGAGCACTTTTATGCACGTTTCTTTACATATATGTGTGAAAGTTTTTTTAGGGTATGCATTTCTTGGTTGTAATCATTATCAACTTTATATGATATGGCCAAATCAGTCGCTAAAGTAGCTGTATCAGTTTATGCCTCAACCAGCAGTATGTAAGATTTCCTTTTCTTTACATACTTGGTGATACTTAGACCATAGACTATATATAATGTCAAATGTTACTTTGTTTTAATTTGCATTTACCTAACATTTAGTGAAGATGAGCAACCTTTCATATGTTTATTGGCCATTTAGGATTTCTTTTCTGTGAATTGCCTATTTCTGTTTCCTTTTTGTTATTGTTTTCCTTTTGATTTAGAAGTTCTTTATAAAAATTCATTTTTATTTGTATGCATTATAAATTTGTCCCATTTTGTATCTTGTCTTTTTCCTTGTTTATGGTGTCTTGTTACATAGAAGTTTTAAAACTTACTGTGTAAAAAATTTTAGCCTTTTACGTTGATGCTTGTACTTTTTTTGTATCTTGTTTAAACAAGCTTTTCCTTAGTTGATCCCATATGGCTAATTTACTGCTTTTTCCCCTTAAAGTGTTATAATTTTGCTTTCTAGATTTAGGTTTAAAATCACCTGGGATTTATTTTGTGAGCCAGTGATCTAAATTTTTTCCCATATGTGTAAGTAATTTTCTCAGGATCATTTTTTAAAATAATTTTTCCTTTTCCCAATGATTTGTATTAACAGCTTTTTTATTCATCAAATAGTCATATGTAGATGCATTTGTTTCTGGGTTCTCCATTCTGTGTGGTTGATTTGTTTATCTTTGTTTATCTTATGTCATCTGAATTATAAGTACTTTATAATGTAATGAAGGCTGTTTAAGGTAAGTCTTGCCACCTTGTCCATGTTCTTGGAAGATTTTCTATTTTTAGTATCTTCTCTCACAAGTGAATTATAAGGTCCTGTTGTCAGGTACTGTTAAAAACCCTCATGGGGTTTTTGGAATTGAATTAATAGAGTTAATTTAGTATGAATAGACATTTTCATGAAACTTAGTATTCCTGTCTACCAACATAGTACATCTTCCCGTTCATTTGTGTTTGCATTTATGCCTCACAATAAAGTTTTATAATTTCCTTTATAGGGGTCTTAATCTGATTTTATTAGACATACTTTTAGGTACATTATGATTTTCTTTCTATTGCTAATGAGATCTTCTATTACATTTCTACTTGGTTATTATTTATACATAGGAATTCTATTAATTATTATTATTTTTTTTTTTAAAAGATTTTTTTTTATTTATTTGACAGAGAGATCACAAGTAGGCAGAGAGGCAGGCAGAGAGAGAGGAGGAAGCAGGCTCCCTGCTGAGCAGAGAGCCCAATGCCGGGGCTCCATCCCAGAACCCTGGGATCATGACCTGAGCTGAAAGCAGAGGCTTTAACCCACTGAGCCACTCAGGCGCCCCTCTATTAATTATTTTTATAGTGATCTTGTATCCAGTAACCCTTTTGAACTCTCTTACTAGTTTTGGCAATTTGTAGAATCTCTGGGATCTTTTATGTAATGTTATCTGAAAATAATGACTTTTTTTTCAGTCCTTATGCTTTTAAAACTTTTAAAGTTGGTTAGCATTTCCTGTACTTAAGAAGGGTTGAATACAAGCAGTATGTAGTAACAAACATTTTCACCTTGTTTCTAACTTTTAAGTAAATGCTTTAAAAATTTCCCATTAAGGGGCGCCTGGGTGGCTCAGTGGGTTAAGCCGCTGCCTTCGGCTCAGGTCATGATCTCAGGGTCCTGGGATCGAGTCCCGCATCGGGCTCTCTGCTCAGCAGGGAGCCTGCTTCCTCCTCTCTCTCTCTCTGCCTGCCTCTCTACCTACTTGTGATCTCTGTCTGTCAAATAAATAAATAAAATCTTTAAAAAAAAAATTCCCATTAAATATCAGGTTAGGGGAATTTCCTTGTATTCTTAACTTGCTAAGAGATTCTTAATAAAAGGTGACAAATAGATGTTGAATTTTTTCCTGCATCTTTTTAGAAGATAATATGAGTTTTCTTTTATATGTTGTGGCAAATTACATTAATTAATCATTGAGTTCTTGGGATAAGACTTACTTGATCATGTTGTAGTTTATATAGATACATTTATGTATTATCTGTGTATACATATATAGATATGTAAATTAGGTACATAGACATATAGACAAATTGGTTTTTTAAATTGATTAAATTTGGTATATATATATATATATTTTTTTTTTTTTAAAGATTTTATTTATTTATTTGACAAACAGAGATCACAAGTAGGCAGAGAGGCAGACAGAGAGAGAGGGGGGGAAGCAGGCTCCCCGCTAAGCAGAGAGTCCAATGTGGGGCTCAATCCCAGGACCCCGAGATCATGACCTGAGCTGAAGGCAGAGGCTTAACTACTGAGCCACCCAGGAGCCCCTAAATTTGCTTATGTTTTGTGTAGTATTTCTTCTATTGATGTTAGTAAATTTGAATGTCCTATTGTGTTTTCTGACACAGTTTTTGTCATTTTGAGCATTAAGATTACACTGGCTTTATAAAGTGGGTTGAAGAGCTTTCTCTATTGTTTCTATTCTTTGGAATATCTTATTTAAAATAAGGGTTATCTTTTTTTTCTTTTTTAAGATTTGGTAATACTTGTCTATAAACAACAGACTTGGCCTGATGCTTTCTTGTAGATAGATATTTGGCTGCTGATTTAATTTTTTGATGCTTATGAATATATTCAGGTTTTCAATATTCTTCTTGAGTCAGATTTCAGTTATTTATACAAAATGTCCCAAAAGTCTTAGTGCAGTTTTCAATTTGAATGACTTAAAGGGTATAAATGCCACAGACTTGTGTAATTATTTGGAAGTTTATTTAAATTTCTTTTTAAAAGTTTTGTGGTTTTTGAATCATAAATTAAAAAATTTTTAGTTAGTGTTTTCCATCTTTAGTCCCAGGAACTGAAACAAATTACTGTAATTAAACATTTACTATTAAACTTCTCCATAGATTTTTAGACCTTTTTTTTCTTGTGCAATTTATTGAACAAATCAGTTTATTAATCTGTAAATTTTCCCTTTGTGTTGGGGATTGTGTAGACCACCCTCAGGCTCATTGATTCACTAGTAGGACTCATAGGATTCAGCATATAGTTAGTTATACTCTAGGCTGTGGTTTATTATAGCAAAAGGATACAAGGTAGTATCAAGAGAGGGGAAAGGGGAATAGGGCAAAGTCTGGAGGAATCCAGGCACGAGTCTCTAAGAGTCTTTTCCTTATGCAGTTATACAGTTTATACTTAATTCCCTCAGGAATGAGTTGTGACAACTATGTGAAATATTTAAAAGGAAAGCTCATTAGAGATTCAGTGCCCAGGGTTTTTTTGGAGGCTGGTTGTGTAGGCATCTTTTGCCTGGCATGTACCAAAATTCTAGACTTGTAGAAGAAGAGCATAAACATGTCAAGCATAAACTACAGTGTCCGCTGTACAAACAGGGTAGGCACATTGAGCAGTCTTACCAGTTCTGGGATTGGTGGGAACTCTGGTGAAACACAAATTCCCGGACACCAGCCAAAGGCCAGTCTTGGAAACAGACTTTTCTAAGGATAGCAGTTTCAGTCTTGCTATGTTAACTCCTTTTTGTACATCTACATTCAGGATTTTGTTGTTTCTGAGGTGTCATTAAATGTGTTACTCTGTGTCATTACCCTGTAAACCAGGTGTACTTAGATTTAGAGGCTAACGCAGGTTTGATTTTTTTTTGGCAAGAATATTTCATAGGTAGTATTGTATGCATTCTTCTGTATCACACCAGGAGGCATGTAACATGTGGTTGCTCTTTGTGTGTGTGTGATGTTAAGATTGATCTGTAGTTTCAGGTATTGTCAGCCTGCTCTGTACATTAAGTTCCTCTCTGCTAATTTTAGTTCCTCTTTGCCTAATGATTTTAGCATTTGTTGGTGATCACTGCCCAGATTCATCCTGCCATTCAGAGTTGTAAAATTTAACTTTCTTTTTTTATATATAATTGCCCTCATCTACTGTTTAGTTTTTCTGAGGTACAGTTAATGAAGAAATGACAGGAAAAAATGCATGATTTTTTTTTTCCCTTTTATTTACTAGTTTTCAGAATGTGAAGTTGGGGGCACCTGGGTGGCTCAGTTGGTTGGGCCACTGCTTTCGGCTCAGGTCATGGTCCTAGATTCCTGGGATCGAGTCCCATATCGGGCTTCGCCTGCTCTTTAGGGAGCCTGCTTCTCCCTCTGCCTCTGCCTGCCACTCCCCCTGCTTGTGCGCTCTCTCACTCTCTCTTTCAAATAAATAAATAAAATCTTAAAAAAAAAAAGAATACTAAGTTGGTTCTCTGGCATCCTGCAAAAGCAATTACGAACATTCATTTTTTATTATTGCCATGAACATGGATTTTTAACACATTTACTATTTTAACCCACTGGTATTATCTTTTTCCCAAGATTGTCCCATTTTTCCCCATCTCTTTAAGTTAACCTACTGAGCCCTTTTGATACAATACTATCAGCTTTTGATAACTTTTTTGTTTTCTGGTACAGCAAGATATTTCAGGCTCATATTGTCTGTTTTCTACCTTAGAACTGGGATCAGTTTCTACTCTAGTTCCTTTTAGTGCAAAAATTATTTTTAGAGACCACAGTTTAGATGATGGGGTGCTGAGTGGTCTGGACTTGTCACCATTTCTAGGCCCTTTTAGTGGAAATATGAACAGCTAGGACATAAAACTTTTTTTTTTTTTTTAAAGAAAATTGCTTTGTAGGTATAGCCTCATATTTCCATTTCAAATTTGGAATACAAGGGTTTTTAACTTTTCTTCATTTTGTACTTGTAGTTTTTTCTTTTATGTTGAAAATGTTGGTTCCTGGTGGCCTTAATATAATTAATTGCTCTTGGTATATTATCAGTATAACAACACCAATGCCATTACCAATAATATGGTTACTGAAATAGTTTACAACTAACTTCATTGTAGTTCTTTTGGTTTTTGTTGTATATCCCACTGATGATTTGTAATCAGATTACTCTGTTTTTAAGTCACTCAGAATAATTGTTTTTGGGGCGCCTGGGTGGCTTAGTGGGTTCGAGCCTCTGCCTTCGGCTTAGGTCATGATCCCAGTGTCCTGGGATCAAGCCCCGTATTGGGTTCTCTGCTCGGCAGGGAGCCTCCTTCCTTCTCTCTCTCTCTCTCCTCTCTCTCTGCCTGCCTCTCTGCCTACTTGTGGTTTCTGTCTGTCAGGTAAATAAATAAAATCTTTAAAAAAATTGTTTTTATGTGTTTATTTTATTTAAAAAATTAAAAAAAAATTTTTATTTGACAAAGAGAAAGAGCACAAGTAGGCAGAGAGGCAGACAGAGAGAGAGAGGGGGAAGCAGGCTCCCTGCCGAGCAGAGATCCTGATGTGGGGCTCCATCCCAGGACCCTGAGATCATAACCTGAGCTGAAGACAGAGGCCTAACCCACTGAGCCATCCAGGTGCTCCCTATGTGTTTTTTAAAACCATTGACTTGATATATGGATTAGTTTGACTTGATACATGGATTAGTTTCTTTGATTTTACTTTCAAATTTGGGGGAGCACTTTTAAAATTCTTGGGTCAATTTTGTTTTATAATTAATCAGATATTTACAATTTCATATTAAAAATCTAGAAAATAAGATAAATCTGGAAATGTGGCTTCTGTCCTTCCTTCTGCCCTCTTTTTTCTTTCCCACAGATGAATAATTCAGTTAGCTTTTGATTGATATCTTTTTTTTTAATGGAACTAAATGTATGTGTCTATGTTTTTGTTTCCTTTGTTAGATAAATACATGCATACTATTCACACTGTTCACACCCAGCTTTTTTCATTTAATATTTCCTGAATATCATATCACAATAGTATGTAAAAATTCCTTATTAGGATCTGTTTTTTATCTGGCATGGGATTACTGTACCATGTGTGTAATGTAAATTCAGACCTCAAACCCATCTTCAGGTTTTGCTCTTTCATGGGAAACTTTTTTCCTACATAGAGCTTTTGGCAGAGAGCCAGCTTCCTTGCTTCTCTTCTGGGCTTGTGAACAGAGATTTTGTTTTTGCTTTTAATACTCTTTTTTATTGAGTAAGCAGTCTTTTGATTATCTGAACTTTTTACTTGGGTATCCCAGTTATTTCATTCTAACCCCTACTTGGGTGGGCCCTATACCATGTATTCTGTCACTACATATGAACCTTAAAACCTTAGCTACTGGCTCTTACACTGTTTCTACTCTGTACTTCTCTAAGTTGTCATGCTCTCAGCTTTGACTCTTGTTAACTCTGGCTTTGAGTTCTGTTTTTGGAGCCTGGACATTTCTGAGCTATGTATTAATTTTTTTGGTTCTATTTTTTCCACCATTGGGTGTGTGTGTGTGTGTGTGTGTGTGTGTGTGTGTGTTTGGAGCAGGAGAAATTCACTTTGTCATGTTCCCAGAAGTAGATGGACAGCATTTATTTTCTGTCACTAATGTCTGTTATCCCTTTTTTGTAACTAACTGGCTGAAGGAATAACAAGCACAATTCACAAATATGAAACAAGTTTTTACAGCGTATCCTAGACTAACATTATGGCATTTCCTACCAAACCGTCCTTCCTTTTTCTTGCCTGAAAAGATTATTGATCTTTATTATAGGTGCTTTTTAGTACATTCTCTTCCTTTTTCTCTTCTCTCTCTTATTGTTTTCCTCTTTCTTCATCTCCCTCTAAATTAAAGAAAAATCTTTGTTGAGAATCCAGGTCAACTAATCTTAGTGCTTTTTCCAAAAAGGCAATAAGTGAGGTCAGAAGCTTTTATGCAACATTATGGGTGAATATAAATTATTTTTAGTAAAATAGAAAATAATTACCCAAGTATAATTTGTGCTCAAGTGCAGATTCTTGATTCAGGGTATTTTTTAAGTCATTGAAGAGGCTTTATCCAATGACATTCATTCCTTTTTGATTTTATGTCTTTGTTTCACTTGTGCTGTAACTTGTGTCCTCCCTGTTGCTTTCTTTTATATTCCTTTATTTGCAGTGCAGGTGTTTCATTATAACTGTATCAGCTATTGGAATGCCACAGTGAAACTTTTCTATTTCATACTTTCACCTAGATATTTTGCTGTACACTTTTGCAAATTATAATAGAGGCAATATTAATATGCAGTAAACAGCTTAGAAATGTACAAGTCATTCAGATCACTTAAAGAGGTTTGTAGCTTTCAGAGAAATTCTCCTTTGGAGATGAAATATTTACTTAGAACTTTGACTAGACGTAGGAATTTTGCAAAAGTATTGGAAAATTGTTTTTACCATTTTTGAGTTTCTTGTGATAAAAATAATAGTAATCTCTTTCCTACCTGTTTTTGTTAGCTTTTAACTCCTATTATGTATAATATTTTAACCAGAGTGAAAAATAATGCAAGAAAGACTTAAATCTTTCTTTAGACTACTTTAAGTGGCTCTAAGGAAAGTTAACTTTCAGGGTATCTTAAAAGATATTATCCTTATGGGTTTTTGTTGTTGTTGTTGTTGTTATAAGATTTATTTGTAAAGAAACTTTAAATCGTAATACTTCTGCAATTCTTTTTAAAAAGAATGCTTAGAAAATCCAGGAGAAAAATGGCATATGGTATTTAAACCTGTGCATTGATCAGCAAATATAAAAGTGCAATGTTTTCTAACTGACCCTTGATTCAAATTATACGAAATCATGCAGTGTATACATTTGCTGACATGTTTAGTGAAAATATGAGGAATATGAGAGAGCTAATAAGAATCTTAACTTTTTTTTTTGGTATTTCAGGCTTGGCATTTGTTTTCATTTTCTTCATATAATAATTATGTCATTTGTATCAAGGTTTTATCAACTTAGATTTATAAATATGTATTACATTAAATGTATTTGAGTATAGTATATACATTTGAATATGAATTCATATGTGGGGACAATAAAACACACACCAACTAATAAGTAAAAATGATTCAACAAGATAACAATCCAAAGTCTTGTAGTTGTCACTGTTCCACAGTGATGTGGAATGAAGAAAAAAATTCCATTTTCCATCTAATTAAATTTACCAAAGCAGTATCTTTCAGTCACATGTTTAAAACAGGAATATGTCTTTTCTCAGAACCTGTAAACCAGGTAGTTGAAAGATTGACAGCTCTGTGAAGAGGACACACCTTATATTTGGTTTCAGGCAGCCAGAGTTTTACTTACAGCTCTGGTGATGAGAATGGGGTTTCACACAGCAACCTAAACAGATAGCGTCATAACTCCATTGCTATCCGTGTTGCTTCCTGCTTCAGCATTTTTCATATATGTCCTACACATTGGATTAATAGAAACTCAACCAAAAAACTTGGTTTTGAGTTACCTGGTATCTGTCAGTCTGTGGTAATGACTACTATGAATCACTGAAACATGTGGAAGAATTTTATCTTTCAAAAAAAGTACTCTACTGAATATATTACAAAAATTTAAGAAAGAGCTACATTTTAGAAGTACACTGATTTGGACAGAATATTTCAGAGTCATTGGGTTTCTTCTCATGTAATTTTTCTGTATGTAAGCTGCCTTACTAAAAATTGGCACCATTTAATGAAACTATGTGTATTCACAGTAAAGAGGAAGCTAACTAAAGCAAACACTTAGAAAGTGACCTATGTACATGCATACTGCATATCCTTTTTTTTCTGGCAAGGAAGTGACTGTCTCTGTCATGTATCTAGGGATCTTGAATCCTTATAAAAAAGGGATCAAAATCAGGAGAAAAGTTGTTGTGCTTTGAGATATCTAAGATGAATACTCACTTAATACAAAAAGAAGAGTATCACGAAAATCACGGTATGTAATTGAAGAGTGGGAGCAATTATTTATATGACAAAGCCAGAAAGACATTTAAAAAACCCTTATGGGGTGCCTGGGTGGCTCAGTGGGTTAAGCATCTGCCTTCAGCTCAAGTCATGATCCCCAGTACTGGGCTCCCTGCTCAATGTAGAGCCTGCTCCTCCTTCTCTCTTTGCCACTCCCCCTCCTTATGACTGCACTCTCTCTCTCAAATAAATAAAATCTTTAAAAAAACCCAAAAAACCTTATATTTCCATTTTTAACTCATGAACAAATGAATGTAGCAAATATGTTTATTTTGTTTAAAGATTTTATTTAGGGGGAGGGGAGAAGGGCAGAGGCCAAGAGAAGAGCAGACTCCCCAATGATCAAAGAGCCTGTTGCTGGGGCTTGATTCCAGGACTCTGGGATCATGACCTAAGCTGAAGGCAAAGGTTTAACCCACTGAGCCACCTGGGTGCTCCAACATGTTTCTTTTAAATATAATGCATATATTAAGAGGATGGTGTACTATTTTTATATAGTCAAGGTAGAGAGACATAGTAGAGAAAGAAGGGAAAGCAGCAGAAGTGCTTGAATAAGAACAATTTTGATAACAATAGGGCTTTTTCCTATAAAGACCCAAGACATTCCATGTTCCCATTTCTGCTTTTCTGGTTGAATAGACTTTTTGCAAAAATATATTTTCCTGGACTCTAAAATTTATAGGGTGGGCTTAGCTAGCATTGACAACACAGCAATTTCTTATTTTCACAGACAAGCCTGCTTGATCAAAGCAAGACATAAACAGAATGCTTTGCTAATTTTTTATATAAATACAAAATGAAATGTGAGTTTTGTGTTTATTTCATATTACTGTCTATAAATGAATAAAGGAATTCAAAGTTTCTTTTTGTGTGTTTCACTTTGATTTTATTAACTTTTAGGATACCTAATAATGATATTTAGAAAAGAGATACTTAATCTTGGAGAAATAATTCATTTTTTTCAGTATGAGGATATTGAATTGTTTTATGGTCAGATCATAGTCATGTTGTTAGCAATAATACAGTTTATCTTCTATAACAATTTTGAGAAATGTATGCTGTATTTGGTTTATAGTGTCTCAAAACATTTTTTTTAACATTTTAATTTAACTATTAGTTAACATACAGTGTACTATAGTTTCAGGTTTATGATGAAGTGATTCAGTACTTCTACGTATCACCTGTTGCTCATCGCAACAAGTGTATTCTTTAATTCCCCTTACCAATTTAACCAATTCCTCCAGCCACCTCCCTTTTGGTAACTGTTATTTTTCTACAGTTGAAAGTCAGTTTCTTGGTTTACCTTTCTTTCTCTCTCTTTTTTTCCCCTTTTGCTTATTCATTTTGTTTCTTAAATTCCACATAAGAATGAAATCACATGGCATTTGTCTTTCTCTGACTTATTTCACTTACCATAATACTCTAGCTTCATCCATGTCATTGCAGATGGCAAGATTGCATTCTTTATTATGGCTGAGTAATATTCCAGTGTGAGTGTGTGTGTGTGTGTGTGTGTGTGTGTGTATACACCATATCTTTTTTATCCATTCATCGATTGATGGACAATGGACTGTTTCCATAATTTGGCTATGTAGATAATGCTGTTATAAACATCAGGGTGCATGTATCCCTTTGAATTAGTATGTTTGTGTCCTTTGGGTAAATACCTAGTAGTATTGCTGGATCATAGGGTAGTTCTGTTTTTAATTTTCTGGGGAACCTTCATACTGTTTTCCAGAGTGGTTGCACTGGTCTGCATTCTCACCAACAGTGCAAGAGGGTTCCCCTTTCTCCTCATCCTTGCCAACACACGTTGTTTCTTGTGTTGTTGATTTTAGCCGTTCTGACAGGTGTGAGGTGATATATTATTGTAATTTTTTACTTGGTTTTAAAGTTGTAAAATAGGGGCGCCTGGGTGGTTCAGTTGTTAAGCATCTGCCTTTAGCTCAGGTCATGATCCCAGGGTCCTGGGACTGAGCCCAACATTGGGCTCTCTGCTCAAGTGGGAAACCTGCTTCTCCCTCTGCCTGCCACTCCTCCTGTGTGTGTTCCCTCTCTCATTGTGTGTCTCTCACTGTCAAATAAATAAATAAAATCTTAAAAAGTTTTAAAATTCAGAAAATTTGTTTGAGAGGAGCATTTCTAAAGTAATTCATAACTAGTTGAGTAAGTAGTGTTTTGAAATAAATTTATTTTCTCTTAAAAATTACATGTCCTGTAATAGCCATATTTATATATACAATTATACCTTATTATAAAATTTTACATGGTACAAATATTTATATATTAAAGATTAAAAACTTTAGGAATACATTTTCCGCCCAAATAGAATGAGAAGGTAAGCATTAGGATTCTTAACATCTCTTACCTTACGTGGTCTTGATCAGGCCTAAGTTCTGTCCCTTGGTGAAAAGTCTGTAAACATTTACATTTCATTACAGAAGCTGTATACTTTAAAGGATCACATCTTAGAATTTTGGAGAGGTCCTCATTCTGTTTGCATTTTCCTCATGTACTTGACTTTATTTTCTCACTTTAAAATAACTGTAGTTTAATGCTAGGTTTGGATGTATAATTGTGTTTTTCCTTTTCTTAATAAGAAAAGACAAAAACGAAGCATTAGAGAAGAGATTAAAATAGAAGAAGCTTAAGTACTGAGAAAAGCCTCCTATATGAAACCCCATGGTGACTGTAGATTAAATCCATGTAAATACAATATCACTACTTGAAAAATGCATGGTGTTTTAAAGTATCAAAGAAAACCATACTGAAACTTATAAGCAGTTATTTAAGAAGACCATACAATATGTGACCTTTTGTGTCTGGTTTCTTTCACTTAGTGTAATGTTTTTGAGATTCATCCAAGTTGTAGAATGTGTCAGTTCTTTATTCCTTTTTATGGCTGAATATACATACACACAATGCATAACATACTCCAATTTGTTTATCCATTTATGCGCTGATTGGCATTTGGACTCTTTTTATCTTTTTACTGTTGTGAATAATGCTACTATAAACATTCATATACAAGTTTCTGTTTTCATGTCTTTTAGGTATATATTTAGAAGCAGAATTTCTAAGCCATGTGACTATTGTGTGTTTAATTTTTTGAGGAATAGCCAAATTGTTTTCCATAGCAGTTGAAACATTTTGCATTCCCACCAGTAACATACAAGGGGTCCTATTTCTCTACATCCTTGCCAACACTTGTCATTTTTATTAATTTATTCTTTGATTAAAGCTATCTTAAGTGGATGTGAAATGTTTTTTCATCATGTATTTCTTCAATGACTAGAGATATTGAAAATCTTTTCATGTGCTTATTGGCTATTTTTATATCTTCTTTGGAGAAACTGTGAGGTCCCTTGACCACTTTTTATTTGGGTTTGTTTGTCTATGTGTTGAATTATAAGGGCTCTTTATATATTTTCATTATTAATCCTTTATCAGATATATGATTTGCAGAATTTTTCTCCATTCTTTAGGTTTTCCCTTGGCATTCTTGATAGTGTTCTTTAATGAACAAAAAAGATTATAATTTTTATGAAGTCCCATTTGTCTTTCACTTTTACTGCTCATGTTTTGGTGTGAAATCTGTGAATCACTTGCCAAATTTGAGGTTGTGAAGATTACCTCTGATTTTTTTTCTTGTAATTTTAAAGTTTAAGCTTTTATATTTAGGCCATTTATTTGAGTTAATATTTGTATAAGAAGTGAGGTACGGATCCAACTTCATTACTTGTGTGTGGTTATTTATTTACCATTTGTTGGAAATTGTTCTTTCCCTATTGAATGGTCTTGTCAAAAATCAATGGGTTATGGATGATTGAGTTTACTTCTAGCTCTCAATTCTGTTCTGTTTGTCTCTATTTCTGTCCTTAGGTCAATACTGCACTTTTTTTGTTATGGTAGGTTTGTGGTACATTTTGAAATTGGGAAATGTGAGTTTTTCAGCGGCATTTTACTTTCTGAATATTGTTTTGGCTACTCACAGTACCTTGTAGCTCCATATAAATTTGAGGTATTTATTTCTCTTTCTGGATTATTGTTATCTTAACCATATTCAATTTTCTAGTTCGTGAACATGGGATGTATTTCCATTTATTTAGGGCAGCTTTAATTCCTTTCAGCAATGCTTTATAGTTTTCGATGTAAGTATTTCACTTTCTTGGTTAAATTTATTCCCCAGTATTTTATTCTTTTGAATGCTATAGGAGATGAAATTGTTTTCTTAATTTCCAGATTGTTCATTGCTTCCATGTAGAAACACAACTAATTGTGTTATCTTGTACCCTGCAACTTTACTGAATTCATCTATTAGCTCTAGTAGGTTTTTTTGTGTGTGTATGTGTGTGTGTAGATTCTGTGGGATTTTGTATATATAGAATCATATCATTTACAAGCAGAAATTGGATGCATCTTATTTTTTTTTTCCTTGATTAATTGCTCTGGCTAGAATATTCAATACAATGTTGAATAGCAGTGGTGAAAGCATGAATTTTTGTTCTGTTCTTGATCTTTGGGGGAAAGCTTTCATTCTTTCACTAGTTAAGTATGATATTAACTGTGGGTTTTTTTTTTTTTTAAATAAATTCTCCTTACTGTGTTGAGGAAATTCCCCTTTATCCTAGTTTTTGGGAATTTTTTATCATGAGAATCGGTAGAAATTTTTCAGATGCTTTTTTGGGCCTGTATTGAGGTGATCATATAGTTGTTGTTTTTTTTAAATTCTGTTAATGTGGTATGCATTTTATTGATTTCCATATATTGCACTGCCATTGCATTCCTGATTTATATCCTGCTTGGTGATGGTGTATATGCTTTATTTTTTAAATTTTTAAAATTTATGTAGGCTGCAGGCCCAGCATGGAGCCCAGCATGGGGCTTGAACTCATGACCCTGTGCTCAAGACCTGAGGTGAGACCAAGAGTTGGATGCTTAACTGACTGAGCCACCCACGTGCTCTGATGGTGTATAATCCTAAAAATGTGCTCTTGGGGGATGCCTGGGTGGCTTAGTTGTTAAGTGTCTGCTTTTGGCTCAGGTCATGATCCCAGGGTCCTGGGATAGAGCCCTGCATTGAGCTCCCTGCTCAGCAGGAAGCCTGCTTCTCCCTTTTCCACTCCCCCAACTTGTATTCCCTCTCTCACTGTCTCTGTCTCTTTCATATAAATAAATAAATTATTTAAAGAAAAATGTGCTCTTGGAACTTGTTTGGTAGTATTTTTTTGAGGAATTTTGTATATATTCTTAAGAGATATTGGTCTATAGTTTTCTTATGGTATCTTTGTCTGGCTTTGGTATCAGGTTAATGCAGACCTTATGAAATGTGTTAGAAAGAGGTCCCTCTCTGTTTTTTTGGAAGAGTTTAAGAAAGACTTAAACTCTTGTTGGGGCACCTGGGAGGCTCAGTCAATTAGGTGTCTGTCTTTGGCTGAGGTCATGATCTCTGGGTCCTGGGATAGAGCCCTACTTCAGTCTCCCTGCAGGAAAAAAAAGAAGAAGAAGAAATAGAAGAAGAAGAAGAGGAATGTTGTTAATTCTTCTTTTAGAGATTGATAGAATTCACTACTAAAACCATATGGTCCTGACTTCTCTTTTGTTAGGCTATTTTTATTAATTGACTCAATCTATTGTTACTGGTCTGTTAAGATTTTTTACTTTTTGAGTTAGTCTTGGAATTTCCTAGGAATTCATACATTTCATCTAGATTGTCCAATTTCTTGGTATAAAATTGTTCATAGTATTTTCTTATAGTCCTTTTAATTTCTATAAAGTTGAACTACAGTTCCTCAAATGTATATGAAATTGCAGGAGACTTCCAGTAGCCAAAACAATATTGAAAAAATAAATATATGTACCTGCTTTCATCTCTTATTTCAGTTATTTGCAGTTTTTTTCTTAGTTTAGCTGAAGGTTTCTCATTTTTGTTGATTTTTGCTTTTGAAAACTGACCTTTGGTTTTATTGATTCCTTCTATTGCTTTTCTCTTCTCTATTTTGTTTCTCTTGAATATAATCTTTATTATTTCTTTCCCTCTCTCAGCTTTGGGTTTTGTTTGTTCTTTTTCTAGTTCCTTAAGGTGTGAAATTGGGTTGTTGACATGATGTATTTTTTAAATGGAGGTGTTTACAACCATAAATTTTCCACAGAACACTTCTTTTGCTGCCCCCCTATAGGTTTTGGTATGTCGTGTTTTTTAATTTTTAATTTTTATTTTTAAAAGATTTTTATTTATTTATTGACACAGAGAGAGGGGGAGAGATGGAGAGAGAGGGAGAAAACAAGCATAGGCAGGGGGAATGGCAGGCAGGGGAGAAGCAGGCTCCTCTCTCAGCAAGAAGCCTGATGTGGGGCTCAGTCCCAGGATCCTGGTATCATGACCTGAGCTGAAGGCAGTGGCTTAACCAACTGAGCCACCCAGTGCTCCGGTATGTTGCGTTTTTATTTTCATTTATCTCAAAGTATTGTTTTGTGTCTCCTAGTGATTCCTTATTTGATCTGCTGGTTGCTTAAAAGTATGTTGTTTAATGTCCAGGTGTTTGAGTTTTCCAGTTTTCCTTCTGCTATTGATTTCTAGTTTCATTCCATTTTGTTCAGAGAAGATACTTTGAATGATTTTGATTATTTTTTAAATTTTAAAATTGTTTTATTATGTGACATATGGTTTATTCTAGAGACTGTTCCAATGCATTTGAGAAGAATATATATTCTGCCATTGGTCGATAGAGTGTTTTGTACATGTTTTTTAGGCCTAGTTGGTTTTATGGTATTATTCAAGTCCTTTTCTTTCCTTACTAATTTTCTATGTATTCTATCCATTATTGAAGTGGACTGTTGAAGTTTCCAACTATTACTATATACTGTATTTCTCCTTTCAATTATTTCACTGTGTTTGCCTCATATATTTTGAGACTTTGTTGATTCATGTGTATATGTTTATAATTTAAAAAATTTTATTAAAGTATAATTAACATAGTATTGTATTAGTTTCAGGTGTACAGTATAATGATTCAATGATTCTATACATTACTCAGTGTTCAACATGATAAATATACTCTTTTTTTTTAAAAAAAGATTTTATTTATTTGACAGAGATCACAAATAGGCAGAGAGGCAGCAGAGAGAGAGGAAGTGAAGCAGGCTCCTTGCTGAGCAGAGAGCCCGATGTGGGGCTTGATCCCAGGACCCTGGGATCATGACCTGAGTTGAAGGCAGAGGCTTTAACCTACTGAGCCACTCAGGCACCCCAATAAATGTACTCTTAATACCCTTTATCCCTCCAGTTCCACCAACCACCTTCCCCCTGGCAACCACAGTTTATGCTCTGTCTTTTTACATCTAATTTTTTCTTTGTTTTGTTATTGAAATTCCACATAGGGTGAAGTTATATAGTATTTGTTTTTGTCTGTCTGAGTTATTTCACTTAGCATTGTATCCCCTAAGTCCATCCATATTGTTGCAAATGGCAAAAAAAAACAAAAACAAAAACTCATTCTTTTTCATGGCCAAATAATATTCCATTGTATGTATACGCCACATCTTCTTTATCCATTCAACTATCTCTGCACACTTGGGTTGCTTCCATATCTTGTCTATTGTAAATAATACTGTAGTAAACATAGGGGTGCATATATCTTTTTGAATTAATGGTTTTATATTCTTTGGGTAAATACCAAGTAGTGGAATTACTGGATCATATGGTAATTTTATTTTTATTTTGTTGAGAAACCTCTATACTGTTTTCCATAGTTGGTGCACCAGTTTGCATTCCCATGAACAGTGCATCAGGATTTCTTTTTCTCCCTATCCTCACCACAGATATTTATAATTGTCATACCTTTGTGATGAGTTGACCCCTTGTCACTATAAAATGTCTTTCTCTGTCTCTTGCAACAGTTTTTGATGTAAAATCCATTTGTCTCATATTAATATTGTGAACGGGGCTCCCTTTTTGTTACTATTGGCATGTAATACCTTTTTCCTTCTTTTCAGTTTCAACCTGTGTTTATGAGTCTCTTATATACGGTTTATAGTTGTGTCATATTTTTAAAAAATTCATTCTACTAATAGTTGTCTATTATTTTTTCAATTTTTAATTTAACTTCTAGTTAGTTAATATACAGTGCAGTGTTGGTTTCAGGAGTAGAATTCAGGTATTCATCACTTATATACAACACCCAGTTGTATAAGGGCTCATCATATCAAGTGTCCTCCTTAATACCCATCACACATCTAGCCCTTCCCCCCACCTCCCTCTTTTACCTATTTGTTTTCTATTTCTAAGACTCTCTTACAGTTTGTCTCCTCTCTTCCCCCACCATATGTTCATCTGTTATTGTTTCTTAAATTCCACATATGAGTGAAATCATATGGTATTTGTCTTTCTCTGACTTATTTCACTTAGCATAACACATTCTAGTTCTATCCATGTTGTTGTGAATGGCAAGGTCTCACTCTTTTTGATTGTTGAATAATATTCCATCACGTATATATACCACACTTTTATCCCTTCATCAGTTGATGGATATTTGGGCTCTTTACATAGTTTGGCTATTGTTGATAATGCTGAATAGCTGTCTTTTAATTGATGAGTTTAACCCTTAACTTTTATAGTCATTATTTGTTATAAAGGACTTATTTCTGCCATTGTGCTATTTTTCTATGTGTCATGTCTTTTTTTGTTCCTCAAATTCCTCAAGTGCTGCCTTCTTTTGTGTTTGATGGATTTTTTCTAGTATACCATTTAGAGTCCCTCTTCATTAAAATTTTTTTTTATTTGAGTATAGTTGATACACAGTGTTACATTGATTCAAGTATATTTATTTCTTTTTATGTTTGGTTTTAGTTATTTTTTTTAGTGGCTACTAGGAATTACAGTTAACATGATAAATTTATAAAAATTTTATTTGAATCGATACCACCTAGCTTCAGTTGAATGCATTAACTCTATTCCTTTCTAGCTTTATCCTCTCCTTTATGTTGTTATTGTCACAAATTACATCTTTATGCATTGTGTGCCCATTAATATAGATTTATAATTATTATTTAGTACAAGTCTTTTAAATGATATAGGAAATAAAAAGAGTTGTATATAAAAAAAGAAGTAATACTAGGTTTTATATTACCTAGGTAGTTACCTTTATCAGTGATCTTTATTTCTTTGTATGGCTTTAACTTGCTGTCTATTATCCTTTAATTTCAGCCTGAAGTACTTCCATTAGCATTACTTATAGAGAACATCTTCTACTAGTGAATTCCTTTAGCTTTTGTTTATCTGGGAATGTTGTAATTTCTTTTTCATTTTTGAAGCATTGTTTTGCTGAATACAGAATTCCTGGTTGACATTTTTTTCCCCTTTCAATTCTTTAAATATATGTCTTCTTGTCTTTTGACCTTCATCTTTTCTGATAAGAAAAAGGCCATTAATTTTTCTTGAGAATGCCTTGTATATGATGAATTGCTTATCTCTTGTTGCTTTCGAGATTCTTTGTCCTTCCACGTTGATAATAATGTGGTGTGGATTTCTTTGTCTCCTTAGAGTTTGTTGAGATTCTTGGATGTGTATAGTCATATCTTTTATCAAACTTGGGAAGCTTTTGGACAATATTTCTTCAAAATTTTTTTTTTCTGCTCCTTTTTCTTTCTCTTTTCCTGGGACTCCCATAATGTATATATTGATATGTTGATGGTGTCCCATAGGTCTCTTAGGCCCTGTTCATTTTGCTTTGTTTTTATTTTTCTCCCCAGACTAGGCAATTATAATTGCTCTGTTTTCAGATGTGATGATTCTTTCTTTTGCTTGCTTATATTTGCTGTTGAGTGCCTCTCTTGAAATTTTTGTTTTAACTTTTGTACTTTTTAGCTCCATAATTTCTACTTTGATCTTTTTAATAATTTCTCTTTGTTGATATTCCTTATTTGTTCATACATAATTTTCCTAATTTACTTTGGTTCATTGTCCATGGCTTTCTTCAGCTCACTGAGCATATTTAAAGTAGCAAATTCAAGTATTTGCATACTAAGTTCAGTGTTGGGCTTTTTTAGAATGATATCTGTCAATTTCTTTTTTTTTCTATGAATGAGTAATATTTTTCCATTTGTGAGCTTTATAATTTTCTTGTTGATATTTGGACATTTTGAATATTGTAGTATAATTCTAGAAATAAAATTCTTCCTTATGCACCAAGGATTGCTATTGTTACTTGATGAAGGCTGGAGTCCTTCGTTCGTTTATTGATTTTTCCACATTGTTTTTGCAGACTGTATTTCTTGTCATGTGTGGTCACTGAAGTCTGCATTCTGTTACCTCTATGGTCAGCCACTGACCTTATATTTCCTTAAATACCTCGATACAGGGAGGGGGAAATTTTTGAATTTGGTTATTATGTTTCTGTGACTTCCTTCAGTGATGCAAGCAAAGCAACCTGATAGGTTGACTCAGTGGCCAGGGCTCTGTGTTGGCCCTCCAGTGAACTGCCATGTAGATCAAAACACAGACTTTTAGTTTTTAGAGAAGAAGGTCTTTAGTGTCTGCCCTGATGCCAGCAAGCTGCATCAGGAATTTTGGCTGTTGTCCCCATGGTTACTTTTGGCAGGGCTTATGGATTGTAGCTGCTATGTGTAATGCCGAAATTTACTAAAACTTAGTCTTTTCTTCATCAGGTACTCCCCTGGATGCTATAAGTGTTCAACTAGACTCCACAGAGTTCTGAAATAGTTGTTTCTAACAAGTTTTTGTTTTTGTTTTTACCAGCTTGTAGTTGTTTTGGTGGAGGGACTGATTCTAGAGCTTCGTACTCAGTCATCGTCCATGATACCACTCCCTGCTGTGTTCATTTTTAAAAGTGTTCCTGTTTGGACAAAAAGTTTTATGGTCACCCATCGGTAAGTAAATGTCAAGAGCAAGAAAAAGAGATGAAAAGAAGTTCTCTCATGAGGCTCATCAGTAAATATTTATTGACTGCTCAAAGAAGATAAGCTGTCAGATGAATGCTCCAGTTTTTCTTAGTTTTAGTTCTATATAGTTTTTGCCTATTAGAAAGTTTTTATACAAGTCTAGCATGGGTACAGTGAATGCCTTTGTTAGGATTGACCAATCACATTGATTTTTATCATGAGTTTGGATACCGAGTATTATAACATGTAAATTAAGAGGTGGAATCTTTGGAACAGCTGTATCTCTTGTTCCTGACATGGGTGCCATATTGTCTTTCTTTTTACTTGATCCTCTTCTCAAATCTGTAGGTGGGTTGTGAGCAATTGCTTTATGGTTGTGTGCAGTCTATAGGCTGTATGTTATATAGGCCTGCTATGGACAATGCTCTTTAATTGGGCAGAAAAGTTGCCACACTGGCTTCCCTCCCATTTCAGAAAGCTGAATACATGATGTTACTGCAGCAGTTTGTCAATGCCAGATCAAGGAGCAAGATCCTGGGATTGAAAATCAAACTAGGGGCTCCAAATGGTGAGAAAGACCACTGCATTTTGATTATTGAGTTTGAACATATTTATAATCATATGGTGGTGCTTTTTTGAACATGGATTAATATGTATTTACTCATTCTGGAAATTTACTAGACTTCACCTGATTTTTAGAGTCCCCATTAAAGTTTTTGGTAACTACTTGGAAAAGAAGAATAGAGTACCTTTGGAAAAAATGGTTTCCATGTAAGATCTTACATCGTCTGGCTGGCTGACTGTCTCTCTATCATGCATATGTTCAGAATGCTATAAGTGATAGCAAATTTAATGTTTTTAAAATAGTTAATAAAAGTGCAAAAGTGAAAATGACTTGTTTACCTTTTTTTTGTTCTGTATTTTAACATGTATAAGTTAATGTTAGTGAACTTAAGTAAAATAATTTCCTGTTTCTCTAAGTAGCCACATTTTGTGGTTGAATTTTAAACTGTACAAAGGGAGTTGTGATGGAACTACTATTAGAATATCAGCTGTATCTTATTAAAGGACTGCATATAGTATCTTGATAGTATTAAAACTTCTTTAAAATACTTTTAATTATAATTAAAATGTCTGAGTTTTAGTCATCTACAAAACAAAATAGTTTTAATCTTTTCCGTAGTTTTCCATGTGATTTCAGTGCTGTGTATATTAGTATTGGTACTTGAGTTTTTTATTACTTTTGCTAGCATTAAAATTGTTAATACCGTAGCTTTGTAATGCATATTTGAATATTTTAATTATGTTTCTATAAACAGCTTTGCTAATGTTATATTTTCCGTGAATATGATGGGCCTTCTATTAGTGCTGGCATTTAAACAATCTTGCTTTCTATTTTCCTGTTACATATACAATGCAAAATATTCCCACCTGAGATTTCCCCAAAAATTTCACTTGGAAAACAGAACAAATTTGAAGGATATTTTCTGTATGTTGCTCAAATCAAGCTTTGCTTTGAATCAAGCCAAATGATGAAAACATAGTCCAGCCTTCTTTCTAGCAAAATGCAATTACCTCTAAGGCCTATAGTAAAAAGACCAACTAATTGAGAACACTTGTCTTTGTTTTCAGTTAGCAAAAATTCTTAATAACAATGTCCATTTTCTAAATTCAAAAAGGTGGGTTTTTTTTTAATAAATTAAAAGTTGGGAGCTCTAAAAATTAAAGCATATGCAGGTTACTCTCTTTCTCAAGGGGACATATACTACTGCTGTGCTCGTGTGAAGTAATAATGAGATACCATAAGCAAACAGTAGATGATTCATGTCAGATGGTTCTTCAATAATGTTAGGGGGGAAAAGCAGCTGATGTATGGGATATTGAAGGCAGATTAAGTTGTTAATGTATATTAGTATATTCTTAATTTCCTTTTAATTGAAAAAGACATATTGACTTTAATTAGAACCATTTCACAGGAACTGTCAATTAGCACATGTCAAACTAGTTAATTCAGAACAGAATTCTTTTAATTAGGGTCTGCTTTCCTTTAACTATGGGGCCAATGAAATCAGCCTTTCCTTATCTAGATTTTAAATGTCTCTAAGACATATAATACAAATGTAGACTCTTATCTATTATTAGAAGCCCATATGGATAACATTAAAATGATGATGCTGGCATTGTTCATGCAGCACAAATCAGAGTCCCTTTATGACTGTTAGAAAAAAAATGACTTTGAACAAAGACTATTTTAAATACCAGATTTATCCTACTTTAAAGAGACTACAAAATTTATGACATGCATGTTCACATTTAAAGTATTATTTAATACGTCTGCTCAAATAAATGGGCCTATTCAAACGTTTTGTGTGTTCTATCAGCCGAAGACACATAAAACATTGTCAAGCCATACAGCAACATTTTTTCCTTAAATGAACTGTAATCAAAAAGGGAAAACAGACTGAATGATTTTTTTTACACGACATAAAAATAGCATTGTTAACTTTCATTGCATCCAAAGATTTAATATGACTAGTTGATACGGTGACTAAACCACTAGTGGTGAGCTAATATGATCTTAGTAATCAGGCAGTGTAAAATCTGAAACTCGGCTTTTTCTTAATGTACTGTTGTGGAATTGGAACATCTTAAGTTACATTTGGCATGAGGATGAGCATGTACAGTGAGCTTGGTGGAGCCAGGCTGTATGGTGTTAACCTACAAAATAGGTATACTCAATATTCGAAGATTTTTTTTAAAAAGATTTATTTATTTATTTTAGAGAGAGAGAGTGCAGGTGTGGGGCAGGGGCAGAGGGAGAGAATCCTCAAGCAGATTCCTTGCTGAGTATGGAGCCCAACACAGGGCTTGACTCACCACCCATGAGATTGTGACTTGAGCCAAAACCAAGGGTTGATGCTTAACCCACTGAGCCACCTAAGCTCCCCAAAAGAAGACTTTAAGTGATGTATAAAGGAAAATTAATGTGAAATGTAGCTTACTTTATCATGTGAGATTTAACCACTACTTTTCTGAGAGTAAGCAAGGATTACAGGAATTAATAAAGCAGAGTATTTAATAAGCTAATGTTTGGATTCCAAAGAGAATTATCTAGTATGTACACTCATATTCGTTCATTTGTGGTAGGTGCATTTAACTTAATGATAACCATATCTAAAGTGTGCTGTAGTATAATTATCAGTAGGTGCATTTGTGGCAGTGAATTAAATGGAGAACTGTAGTAATCTGCTTTTGGTTAACAGGCCAGACAACA
Source organism: Neogale vison (assembly GCF_020171115.1). Classification (NCBI taxonomy): domain Eukaryota; kingdom Metazoa; phylum Chordata; class Mammalia; order Carnivora; family Mustelidae; genus Neogale; species Neogale vison. The sequence continues at coordinate 199,604,824 of NC_058091.1, forward strand.
AAAGCAGTAAACCAAAAGGTGAAAAAAATGTAGCCAAAAAACCCCTTTTCTTCCAGAGTTGATGTCTTTCTTCTGAACCGTTCTTAGAGGTACCTCAGCTCTCTGCTTACTGTGTGTTTGAGAGACACAGATTACATTTAGCAATTCCATATTTTGTTTCAATCTGTAGCTTTTAACTTTTTTTGGTGCCATATAGTCACTTGAGTCTGTGATTAAAGATAGTCCTCTTACCAGATAAATGGGCTTAGGCATACATGCACTCAATGTTCAGGGTGGGAAATTTTTTTAAAAAAGATTTTATTTGTTAATTTGACAGAGAAACAGTGACAGAGGGAACACAAGCAGGGGGAGTGGGAGAGGGAGAAGCAGGTGACCCACTGAGCTGGGAGCCCCATGCAGGTCTCAAGGACCCTGGGATCCTGACCTGAGCCGAAGGCAGATGCCTAATGACCGAGCCACCCAGGTGCTCCCAGGGTGGGAAATCTTAATAAAAAATAATTTGGTATAGCCTGCAAAGGATGAAACCTCTGTTGTAATTGACTACTTATAGTGTCACAGGCACTGTGCTTGGTCTGGGAATGTAACAATGAGTAAGATGAGCTACCTTAACATCTGAGTAACTGTGACAAGTTATTTAAACATTTTCAGAAATTACTATGTGGTTCTTTTTTTTTTTTTTAACTTTTTTACTTTATGAACCAGTTAAAAATTGGCCTATGTTTACAAGTCTTACACAAATTTTAAATGTGACAAGATTGACAATTTTACATAAAAATTGCCTGGAAAATAAGTTATTAAAACAGTAGATGAGACTAATTTTATAAGTTTAATTCAACAGATTTTATTCATTATTTCCATCTTAATTATAATTTTATCTTGGTTAATAATCTTAGGTGATATTAAATAATACTACAATATTGGTCCATATTTTTCTATTTATTCACTTAAATTATATAATTTATTATTATTTATGAAGAAGACATAAGGCATACTGATAAAATTTTTATGAGTTGGTTTTATTTAAACTTTAAACTGTACAAATAATCTTGGGTGTGCTGGTAATTAATTTCTTGATTATCTATGAGTCACTTATCCATTCTGTGCCAGAGTTTAAATTTGAACACACTTTTGAGAAATATCAACACATCCAGAATCTGTTATTTCACTAGATACTCTTAATTCTTTGTATCTTCAGAGGTGTAATCTTTGGGGTATGTGAGCATGCACACATTTAATCTTATTTAAGGGTCTACTGAAGTGCTGCTGAATATATATGTATAAAGTATACATACTTGGTGTGCTTTAGTCCCACTGTGCTCCTTGATTGTCTATAGCAGTTTAAATTGCTGTGTCTATTTCAGCATATGTGAAGTTGACCTTCGGTGCATTCATCAGTGACAAAAATTTTGACTTTGGAAATTTACAGGAGACATGAGCCTTAACTTGGTTTAATGATCTAAATGGTATAGATGGTGTAGATTTTATATATTGGTAAAAATAGGCAAAAATTATTCAGAGCATGTGTTTGTGAACCAAAAAAATACCAATTTAACTCTGACTTTGTTAGCAGCATTTTAACAGACTATTTGAATTATTAGGAGCTATTATTTCAAATAGTTTTATGCAAATAAGAAAATTATAGAAATCGCTGGAATGCTTTACGTAAAGGAAAGTAGTTTACAGATTAAAATTTTTAATTGTTGGATTTTGGGGCACCTGGGTGGCCGGTGGGTTAAAGCCTCTGCTTTTGGCTCAGGTCATGATCTCAGGGTCCTGGGATTGAGCCCCACATCGGGCTCTCTGCTCAGCAGGGAGCCTGCTTCCCCCCTCTCTCTCTGCCTGCCTCTCTGCCTACTTGTGATCTCTGTCTGTCAAATAAATAAATAAAATATTTTAAAAGAATTTTTAATTGTTGGATTTTAAGAGCTAAATGGAAATTTTCTTAATTATTTCATCTACTTATAGATCCTTAATCAATATGGCATTGACTAAATGCACCACCCTGATGTGGTATTTCTTTCTCCATATAATAGTAACTATTCCCACACCTACAACCTCTGGCATACACACATCTTTTCTATCTAATGATCAATAGTTGTCTAACATATTAATTATATATTATAATTTAGTAAATTAAATTTTTTATATCTTGAGTGAAAGCATATTCATGTATCTTTTGCAAAGTGACAGGGAAGTACTTACATATATATATATGTATATATATATATATAGAGAGAGAGAGAGAGAGAGAGAGAGTGTCACCTATTCTCCATTTGGTTCAGTACCGCAAAATATTTATTAAACACCTCTTGTTTTCAGAAACAGTTAATATTAGGCATTATCTTGTTGAATGTTAGTTAAAATGTTTATTTGCCTTTCACATGACTATGTAGAATGTGGTAAAAACTAGTAATTTTCAGTAAACTAGCAGTTGCCTTTTTCAAAATTATTTAGTGTTTTTTAGCTGAAATATTTTCAAGACTTATGCAGGATGAACAATCCCACCATTATAGTTACTTCCTTTCACTGATATCATTAGGGGTTCTGGCATATGGAAAAGCTGGGTTCAAATTCCAGTATCAGCATTTAGTACCTTAGTAAACTTAGATAAATAGCCTAACTTCTGAGGTTCAGTTACCTCCTCTAATAAACAGGGATAATAATACCTACTTTGTAAGGTTGTGTGGATTAAATGGAGTCTATACAGGGTTTAGTGTCTTGTTTTTTACATACTCAGTAAATACTGGATCCTATCCCTTTCTCAGTTTTGTTATACTAATTGCCTGTACTGAGAAATGCAGTGTTTTATTGTACTAATTGCCTCTACTAAAAGAAATTTGTTAAATAAATTTACCCCTAGATGGAAAAACAAACTGTTAACATGAATGCTCTACTATTTTGATAGTTAATAGTTATTAACAGGGGAAGGGTTATCTCTGTCCTCGGTGCTTCTAGTGAAGCCAACTGATGATGACAGTCATCTAGTTAGGACAAGGAGTTCTTTCTTCACCATTTATGTGAAATATTTTATGACTATCAATGAAATCCCTTTTAACAAAAACAATTTGTTTATAATAGTTCAATATAGAATATTCAGATATTCTTTTTTTCTTCAGTAAGCTGTGTGCCCAATGTGGGACTTGAAGTCATGACCCCAAGATCAAGAGTTGCATGCTGTACTGACTGAGCCAGATTGCCACTCCCAAATATTCCTGAATAGCAATATTAGCTTCTAAAAATGTAAAAAAATAAATAAAATAGCCCCTAATTGTGCCAGCTAGAGGAAATCACTGTAAATATTTTGGTGCACTTTCTGTGTATGTGCTGAGAATTTTATTAGGTCATTACATTTTATTCATAATTATGATTTAAATGGCTGCACAATATTCATTTTTTAAACTAAGTTCTTTTTGAAGTTTGCATTTTTTCCTGCCCCAATAAGTAAATTTAAGATGTACATCAATCTCTCTCTCTCTCTCTTTCTCTCTCTCTCTCTATAAATATATGAACTTTATATGCGTTTCTTATTTTTTCTTTAGGACAATTCTTAGGAGTAGAATTATTGGTCAAAGAAAATTAACACTAATATTTGATATATATTAACCCAAGTTGCTTTCTAGAGAAGTGTCAATTTATACTCCCATTATCCCCAAATATGACTTTCTGACAAAAGAATGAATTGCTTTTTGAATATACAGTTTGGCTAGATGTAATGTCAGTTGATTAATGTATAGTTTTTGGTTAATTGATTATTGCCTAATTGATTCAGTTTGGCACTAATTTAGGAAGAGGCCAGATAACATTTTAATGACCCATGTGATCTCACCAGAAATTTACTGAAGATAGCATTTAATTTAAAGTAATACTTAAAGTAACATTTGGTGTAAGTGGTAGCTGGTATGCCAATTTGACAGTCATATTTTGATTTTTATGTGTTATGAAGTCTCTTTGAGGCTAATTTCTGTAGCAATTTTTGGAGGAAAATGAGATTTTTCTAATGTGCAATTAAAGTATTTGCATTATTGGCGATATATAGAGAGAAACTTAAGGATAAAAGTCAGCTCATTTTGTTTTGTAGCAAAATCAGAAATAGGAGAAATATGCTAACATGATAATATCTAATGAGAGAAATGTTCCATGCAGATGTCTGTTTTTCTATTAATTCCTGAAATGACTCTGTGCTTTTATTTATATGGGTAATATCAGACACAAGCATGTTACTAAGACTATATAGCCACTTACAAGAAAAGATAAGCACAATATGAGTTTAAAATTTTACTAAATTCTGCTTTAAAGGTGATTTAAATCTTAGATAATGTAAGATTTGAGATTTCAACAAAGATATAGTGTCTGTGTATGCTACTTCTGAGAGTTATTTAGGTATTTTTCTCTTGTTTAGCTGCATTTACCACAGCTTGTTGAACATAGGGAAGTGAGAATGGGTCCTGTATGATGGATCTTCTATGGAACCAGAGAAATATAATTTTACTTAGTTATTTTTTAAGCCTCTATCTAGGCATACTGCAACCAGTATTATTATTTTTTTGAATAGTATACAGATAAAGTCATAATCTCTCAAGCTAACAAAAAGGGCATGTGGAAGGAAAGAGAAAATACAGTTTTTGTTTTCACTGTTGTCAGTAGGAATTTTCATGTTTTCTTTGTACATTGGGCACCTTTTCATGTTCATTGTACTACACTGATAGCATTGTTGCATTTCATTAACACCAACTTAGTGAAAATGAAAGAAGGAATATTTTGCTGCTCTTACTATTCTAGATTTCTGTTCTGTAAATACTTAACCTTTTATAGTTATGAGTTATTTCAGAATAGAAATGCTTTTAGGACATGTATTTTGTTTTAAGCTAGATTAGGCTGCTAAATAAAGTAAATTTGGACCTTTCCTGTCACAGTTGGTAAATATGTTGTGGTAATACAGACAAATACAGTTGTTATATTCTGCACTTGTCATTTTCTCTATTGAACACATGTCGGTGAAGGCACAGCTTTTGTAAGGACTAGGGAGAGACATATACAGAAATGATCACCCTTTTGTAATAACATTCAGTATTGGAACTCACAAAAGCAAGTAATAAAGTCACACTGCTAGCTACACATATTTTATACTTACTCTGTCAGATTTGATAATATTTTAGACTTGAATGTGCAATGAGAGAGAGAGAGGGAGTGTGGGTTTGGGGAGTTAGATGACATAGGGAAAGATGTAGAGGAGAATAATGCTCTAGGTATTTGATTTTTAATTTGTAGAATTAACTTTTTTTTCCTCTTAAGCCTTGAACTTATGGTTTTAATTGAAGTTAATTTAAGCATAGTTACCAAAATAGTGAAATAAATCATTTATGACTTGATATCTTATTTGTTATTGAATATATTCATTAGCTATAAGTAGGACATCATGTAGTTTATAAATCTTAATGCTTTGTCATTTGCGAATATATCTGATATTAAAAAAAATAAACCCATTCTCCCTGCTTGGATTTTTCTTTGCTCTGGAGGATTAATGGGCAAAACATGAACTTCATTATGAATTTTTCCTAAAATTTTGATTTATAGTTTACTTTCTCAAGACTCAGTTTGAGTTACAGGGATCATGTTCTAGCTGTAACCTCTTATGGGAGGTTTCCAAATGAGTAAGTTGACCTTCTGGGATAAGAAATTTTGGGAGGTATTTGAAATTAATAGATGCTATTATGTTGGCTGCTGCTAAAGTGTTAGAGTTTATTCTTCAAAAAGTCCAGTTGAATGTCAGTGTCATTTGGTGAGGTGTGGGAATATACAATCATTTATAAGCCTGATGGTACTGTTTTGTCAGTTTTCTCTTCTCTTCTCTTTTCTTCTTTTCTTTCTTTTCTCCTCTTCCTTCTCCCCCTCCACCTCCTCCCCACTCCCTCCTCCCTGTCCTCCTCCTCCCCTCCTCCTCCTTTATTTATTTTTATTATAGTTTTATTTACTTTAATAAAATTTTAATGAATAAAATTATTTAATAAAATTAAAAATTAATAAAATTTAAAATAAGTAACTAAAAATTTATAATATTAATTTATAATATAAATAAAATTATTTTATTATAGTTTATTATATGAAAAATATGAAGAATAAGCTATATTATTAAGTTTATTCTTCAAAAAGTTCAGTTGAATGCCAGTGTCATTTAGTGAGGTGTGGGAATATACAGTCATTTATAAGCCTGATGGTACTCTTTTGTCAGTTTTCTCTTCTCTTTTCCCTTCTCTTCTCTTCTTTTCTTTCTTTTTTCCTCCTCCTCCTTCCCCTCCTCCCTCCTTCTCTTCCTCCTTCTTTTTCCTTCCTCTTCAACATTAATAGGCACCAAGATCAACTTAAAAAAGGTAATTTCAGGCTTAGGATTTTAGCAAATATACTTCAGTGAATATGTCATGAGTTTTTTAATGGAGTGTAAGGATAAAAGTCAAAGATGTTGATTGTTTTTTGTAAAACACGGTGCCTATAGTTAACAATATGATAGTTGAATTTTAAAATATGTTAAGAGGATAGATCTCATGTTAAGTGTTCTTAGAACAAAAACAAAGACACAAGAGAAATACCAGGAAAGTTTTGGAGATAATACATACGTTTATAGTAACTTGACAGTGGCGATGGTAAGGGTACATGTGTATGTCCAAACCCATCACAATGCATGCATTAAATATGTGCAATTTTAATATATCAATTATACCTCAATAAAGATAAGTAATGCATGTTGATTGTATTTAAAGATATATTCTGGAGAAGGTAGAGAAGAAAATTAAACAGATGAAGTCATAAAGCATTCAGTTCTTGATGTAAGAGTTTGTTAAAGCGAATGGCTTTATGATTCTGTTTTAGTCTATTGCCTTCATATTGGGCGTGAGACTGCTGATAATGATGTTGGTGTTCTTGGCATTTAAAGGAATATCAAATATATTCTTAATAGTTTCTCATTAGAGAGCATTTATTCTGCTGAGGCTGATTCATAGGAGGAAAAACTCAGAGTGTAATCTACAAGTGAAAAACACTTTATGACAGAGGAAGCCAAAGAGGAGGAGGTAAAGAGAGTAGACACTGAGAGTAAACTTTAGAGAAAGGAAGATGAGGGAGAATAGGTGGGATTAAAAAAAGAGGTTTTTTTCCTTTCTGTTTAGGCCTCGACTAACTGCAGCCTGGCTTCCTTTTGCATCCATCCTGCCAGTCATCCTCAAACTACTAAAAAACTCTAATTCTGGTGCTAATCCAGTTCCTCCAGCCTTTAACGTTTTCTAGCCACAGGTATTCTAGGTTCATATGGCTACCATAACTATTACTGTTCTTTGTATTCCTCATTCCATTGTCATTATTTGAAACCTTTCTTGAATATTCAAATATACCCACTTAGTTAACTAAACAGATTCACTTCCCTGATAATTCATTGTTATGTCAGTCATTGTTTATGCCAGGCACATTCTAGGCTCTAGATGTGTAACAGTTAATGAGATGAAGTCTCAGTTCTTATCAAGCTTACATTAAAACAGGTAAGTATATATTTGATTTGCTGTGGGGAGAACAAAAAAGCAAGTAAAGGGGATAGAGAGTAATGGACTATACTACTTCAGAAAGCGTTGTTAGAGAAGTTTTCTCTCTGGAGGTGATATTTAAACAGAAGTCTGCATGATGTGAGGGAACAAGCTATATGAGTTTTACAGCAGTACGCACCTGGCAGCAGGATGAGACAAGTACATAGTCGTAGGTTTGAGGTCTTCAAAGGTCAGCAAGGAGCGCAGTGGATGAATGGGGAGGGGTAGGAAATGAGGATAAGAGTTAGGCAGAGGCAAATAATGAAAAGGCTGATAGACCAAAGAAAAGTTTGTGGATTTTAAGAGTGATGGCAAGTCATCACTTGTCTGAATTGCTAGGATTAATTGCAACAGGGTAGATCTCAGTATTAATCATGTTTAATCAGACAATGTGTGCTTAAATTTCTAAGAATATATTGAAGGGATAATTAAAAGCCTTGTCTTTTATTTTAAAACACATACTTTCTAATTATTTTCTGGAAATTAAAGGACTCTGTGTGTGTGGTCATTTTAGAAAAATTAGAAATGCAATTTTAAAAAAAGATTCTATTTATTTGACAGAGAGAGATCACAAGTAGGCAGAGAGGTAGGCAGAGAGAGAGGGGGAAGCAGGCTCCTTGCTGAGCACAGAGCCCAATGCAGGGCTTGATCCCAGGATGGTGAGACCATGACCTGAGCCAAGGCAGAGGCTTAACCCACTGAGCCACACAGGTGCCCCAGAAATGCAATTTTTAAAAACCCAAACACTCACACACTGTGACAACCTCTCTGCTTCCACCTTGTTAATGTCTCAGATAAACACATTCCCTAATGTTAAAAATGGATTCTGGTGGTACTATTATTGTATTTATTTAAATAGTTCCAGAATGAGTAAGTTTTGCTCATTTTGTTTAGTGTTACCAATCATATACACTTGCCTTAAGATAATTTATTACTTGCAAAATGAATTTGGGAAAGTTAATAAATGTGTTTGATAATTCAGTCTATCTAGTGAAATTGTTAATAGAGGTCATCTGAAGAGTTTAGTTCTCTAGTCTTTCGAGTAATAGTGATTTGAAGTCTGATGCTCTGATAGTCTATCTTTAGGGCATATTACCAAATACAGTATTTGGTGTAATTTATCCAAAGAAAGAAAATAAAATGCTTCCCCCTTCCCTTGATAACTTCCCTGCTTACAACAGATGGTAGAAGTACATCTGTCTACAATGTCAGATATTCAAGGGATATACTTTTTGTTATTTTTTTGAAACTCAAGTTTCTATTTTGAACTTCTGTTCTGCCTAGGTGACTGAAATTTTAATCTTAACTAGAGGTCTCTTACATTTTCCATTTTTCTTACCTCTGTTAATTCTTGGATGGGAGTGGTGGGCCAAACTAGACATCTTCATCTTTTCACAGTGGTGGCATTTGTAGAAATGCTCATCCTTTCATTTTATTTCTGAAGTTATGGGTCATCATCATAGGTTGCTGCTCTTTCCTCATTCTCATCCACAAAGTATTAGCTGGTAAAGCAACTCTTCTTAGAATTTCCATGCTATTGATAACATTGTAATCTTTCTGTGGTCCCCAAACTCCACTAACATATGGAGAATTCTGTGAGACTGCCCCTTGTCTAAGCTTTGCTGGGCTGGAGTGGGGCCCAGGAAATTCTGAGGATAATATCTTGTTTGCCTCTTACAGTATCCCTTTCAGTTCTGTGGGATCTTCCTACCTTCCTGAGTCCATACCTAGGAAGCAGGCCACAAATTGCCTCTGTTCTCTTGTAAGAACAGTTGTCTAAAGCCATCATTCCTTTGACTCTTCTTTTCCCCATTCAGGGAATCTTCATCAAGTTTAGAGAGTGAGGAAGTCTTGTTTTTCTTTGTTTTGTTTTTAGAGTGCTTTGAATCTCTTTTCTGTGCCAAATACTGCAAAAACATAGGCTGACTTTGACCCAGAGGAGTGCATATTACTTGGGAAGTATTTCAAAAATTGGGACAATTCACATAAAAATCTGAATTTCCAGATTTTTGGGTGTGGGTAGAAAGAATGATCTGGCAACACTGGATCCACATTTCTATATGCTAAAAATCAGTTGGAGCTATATAGTGGCTCCTTAACAGGTTTGCTCATTCCAATCCCCACATTCCCTTTTTTGTTTGGGAAGCATATGTTCTGAGTCCTTCCTATTTTTCTCAAAGTCAAGGATTTTGAAATTCATAGATTAGGAAAAAGACTCCTTATTTCTCCTTTCTGCTGCCACTGCTTTTCCTGAGGCAAGGTGAGCCTAGCTACTGCTCAAGTGGAGGAAAAAATTAGCTAGTATTTAAAAACTGTTAAACCCCACTACAAGGTATTATCAGAATTTTATTTTACTTATTGAAAAATGTCAAGTTGATTTTTAAAATTGAGCTTTATTGAGGTATAAATTATATAAAGTTCACCAATTTTAAAGATGTAATCCAAACTGTTTTCCAAAGTGATTGTATCATTTTACATTCCCACTAGCGATGTATGAAAGTTCATCTGCTCTACAGTCTTTTTATTATTTAATGTTATCAGTGTTTTAATTTTAGCCACATGTAGTGGGTATGTTGTATCTAGTTACATCTCATTGTGGTTTTAATTTGCATTTTCCTAATGATTAAGGATATTGAGCTTCTTTTCATGTGCTTATATTCCATTTGTAGTATTTTTTTGAGAAGTGTCTGTTTAAATCTTTGGTCTATTTTAGAGAATTGAGTTCTTAACCTTACTTTTGAATTATAAGAACTCTTAACTATTATGGATTAAAATCCTTTATCAGATTAATCTTTTGCAAATATTTTCTCCCATTTTCTTAACAGTCTTTTGAAAAGTAAAATTTACTTCTTTAATTTTTACTTCTGATAAAAGCCAGTTTGCTGATTTTTTTTTTTATAGTTCATGTCTTTTGTGTCCTATCATAAGAATTTGATTGAAGGTCACAAAGATTTTCTCATATATTTTCTTCAAGAAATTTTATAATTTTTGCTCTTATATTTATGTCTGCAATCCATTTTGGGTTAATTTTTATATAAAGTGTGAGGTGTAAGGGTAGAGTTTCATTTTTTTACACGTGAATATGTAGTTGTTCCAGCACTCTTTGTTAAAGAGACCACTCCTTCCTCATTGTGTTAATTTCATGCATTTGTTGAAAATTGGCAGATCATAGATATATATTAATTTATAATCTGTACTATTGATCTATATGTCTTTCTTTTAGTATCAGACCATCTTTGTTATGATAGCTCAAATGTAAGTCTTGAAATAAGATAGTCTAAGTCCTCTGACTTTGTGGGCTTTTTTCCCCCTTTTTTCTAGATTTTTTTTGTATTTTCATATAAATTGCAATCAAAAAATTTTTTAAAAAGTAATCTCCAACAGCAACAACAAAGAAAAAAAACAAAGTAATCTCTATCCCCCTAACCCACAACCCCAAAGATCAGAGTTCTACTGACTGAGTCAGCCAGGTGTCTCTTTCATATAAATTTTTAAAATAAGCATGCCAATTACTATAAAAAGTCTTACCTAGGGTTTGAGTAGAATTGTATAAAATCTATAGATTTGTTTGGGGAGAATTGGATCATCTCCATAAACATGGTATACCTCTTCAGATGTGCAGATCTTTAATCTTGATCAGAAGTGTTTTATAGTTTTCATTGTACAGATCTTGCACCCATTTTTAAATACTTATTCCCAATTACTTCCAGTTTTTTAATTGCTATTTTTAAAAAAGATTTTATTTATTTGAGAGAGAGAGAGAGTCAGCGAGAAAGAGGGAGTGCGTATGCCCATATGGGGGGGGCAGAGAGAGGAGGAGAAGCAGACTCCCCTCTGAGCAGGGACTACCCTCTCCCCCAGCCCAGGACTGTGGGTTTATGACCTGAGCCCAAGGCCAATGCTTAACCTTAACCGACTGAGCTACTCAAGCACCTGTTTTGCTGCTATTGTTAAATGGTACTGCTTTTTGAATTTCAGTTTCCAGTTGTTTGAAGTATGTAGAAATAAAGTTGATTTTGCATATTGACTTTGAATCCCAGTCGTTTTTTCATATGTATGACTTTAGTAGTAGGTTTTCTTTCTTTCTTTCTTTTTTTTTTTTTTTTTGGTGTGTTATCAGGTTGAGGAAGTTCCTTTTTATTTCTGGTTTCCTGAGAATTTATTGTATTTTGTCAAATATTTTTCATCTTTTGAGATGATCACATGTATATTGTCAGTATAGTGAATTAAGTTTTTTCAAAAGTTAAATTTTACGTTTCTGAAACAGATGCTTTTTCTGTATTTTTTGAGATTCTCTTATTTCATCTCTGTGTTTTTTTTTTCAGTAAATATGATTGATGAATTACATTGACTGATTTTGAATGTTAAACCAACGTTGCTTTTGTGGGATAAATTCCATTTGATAATTATGTATTATCCTTTTTTATATTGTGGGATTCACTTTGCTAAAATTCTCTTAAGGAGTTGTGCATTTCTTATTCATGATGAATACTGGGTTTTGGTTTTCTTGCAATATCATTGCTTGGATTCTTAGAATGAGTTGGGAAGTATTTCCTTTGCTTTCATTTTCTGGAAGAGTTTGTGGAGAGTTAATAACATTTCTACCTTAAATGTTTGATAGAACTCCTCACTGAGGCCATATGGACCCAGGATATTCTTTGCAGCAAGTTTTTTTTTAGAAAAAAATTTTTTTAAGATTGTATTTATTTATTTGAGAGAGAATGAGTGAGTGAGAGAGAACATGAGAGAGGAGAAGGTCAGAGGGAGAAGCAGACTCCCTAAGGAGCTGGGAGCCCGATGCGGAACTCAATCCTGGAAGTCCGGGATCATGACCTGAGCCAAAGGCAGTTGCTCAACCAACTGAGCCACCCAGGCACCCCACTTTGTGGCAAGTTTTTAAAAGGTGTAGGAGTACTAAGTTTTGATAATTTGTATCTTCCCTGGGATCTGTTCATTTCATCTGAGTTCTCAAACTTACTGACATAGAGTAATCTATGATTTTTTTCTTAGTATTGTTTTAAAGTCTGTAATATCTATGGTGATTTACCCTTTTCTATTTCTGTTATTGGTAATTTGTATCTTCTCTTTTTTCCTTGACTAGTCTAGCTAGTTTTATCATTTTTATCAATCTTTTGAAGACCCAGCTTTTTATTTTATTGGGTTTTCTTTATCGTTAGAACTCCTTCTATTTTATGGCTTTCTACTCTTTATTGTTTTCTTTCTTCGGCTCTTTTTTAATTTAATTTGCTCTTTATTTTTCTTTCTCTTAAAGTGGAAGGTATTCCAAATATATTATTGTATTTGATTTATAGTTTTGATTCTGTTGCAGGCAGAGAACGTAACTTTGCATATTAATTCTTTTAAATTTATTGAAACCTTTTTTATGGTCCAGTTTATGGGACGTTTTGGTGAGTATTTCATATGTACTTCAAAAGAATGTATTTTTGAGGGGCATTGAAATCTCTAGCTATAATTGCAAAGTTGTCTAATTTTTTCAAGTTTATTAATTTTGCTTCATGTTTTTAAATGCTGTTATTAGGTGCATACACCTTTAATACTGTTTTGTGTTCTTGCAGTAATCCTTTATCATCACAAAATGTTTATTTTTATCCTTGGTCATAAGCCTTGATCTGAAGTCTGCTGTATCTGATATCAATACAGACTTGTCAGCTTTCTTTTGAATAGTGTTTATATGGTATATCTATTCCACTTTTTACTTTTGAACTCTATGTGTCTTTATATTTCAAGTAGATTTTCAATTTTTTTCCTTCCTTAATTCAAACCCAGTCTGGCAATCTCTAATTTAATTATTGATATGGTTGTAAATATATCATCTATTTTTTTCTATTTGTCTCATCCTCTCTTTCATTGATTTATTAGTTACCTACCTTTTTGGTTTAAAGTTCTAGGGATTACTGTGAGTTTAAAATATATTTCTTTAAGTCATCAGAATTCACCTGTAAATAATATTATACCATTTCACATTTATGGTTAGAACTTCACAACAAATCTATTGTCATATATTTAACTTACTAGTATTTTATAAATCCTATAATACATGTAATTGCTTTGATTTAAATAATCAATTATTTTGAAGGAGATTAAAAAATATGAAAAAGTGTAAATTATTTTTACTTACGTATTTACATTTCTGATACTTCCCATTCCTTTTTGTAAAATTACATTTCCCTCTGGTATCACTTCTTTAGGATGAAGAGCTTACTTTAGCATTTCTTATACTGCCAGTTATCTAGCATTGATTATTTACCTGTCTATCAAGGGTCTTTATTTTGCCCTTATTTTTTTTGAAGATATTTCTTCTGGGTATAGAATTCATTTTTGGGTTTGTTTTTATTTTCAGTATTTTAAAGTTGGCAATCCATTTTCTTGTGGTTTGCCTAGTTTTTGATGAGAAGTTCTTCATTGTTCTTATCTTTATTCTTCTGCACAAAATGTCTTTTCTCTCTATTTCTCTGGCTGCTTTTCAGACTTCCTCTATATTTCTTGTTTCTGACATCTTGATTATGTTGTGGTTTGTAATGATCACTTGGGTTTTTGTTTGTTTGTTTGTTTTTTAGGTTTATTCTGCTCAGGATTTCTTGAGTTTTATTTGTGGATTTGTATTTTTCACCAAATTAGAAAATTTGTGGTGATTATTTAAAAATATTTTTCATTTTCCTCTGGGATTAAATTACACATATATTAGTCTGCATATTTTCCTATAGGTAACTGAATCTCCATTCATTTTCTTGAGGTCTTTTTCTGTTTGTGCTTCACTTAGGATAGTTTTGCTGTCTTCAATTTTCCTGGAGTTTTTTTGTTGTTTTGTTTTTGTTTTTTGGTGATATTTATTCAGTGATCTATCACTGATCTATCCTACCCAGCATACTTTTCATTTCAGACTTTATAACTTTCATTTCTAGAATTTGAGTTTTTTAAAAAATTTGAGTTTTTATATTTTTCTTCTATATGTTCATGTTTTCCACTACATTCTTGAACATAAGGAATATATGATAGTTGTTTTAATCTAGCTTTCTCCATCACGATTATTCTGTTGATTTTTTTTGCCCTCTAGGTTTCTTTGGATTGTTTTTATCTGGTTATGGGCCATATTTTCCTACTTCTTTAATCTTATTGATCAGATGCCAGACATAATGTATTTTATGTTCCTGGGTGCTGGATTTTGTTATATTCTTTAAAGAATGTTGGATTTTATGCTGGCATGCAGTTAAATTACTCAGGATCAGTTTCATACTTCTGTGGTTCGCTTTTCAACTTTATTACAGTTTCCAGAGAAGCCTTTAGTCTAGCTGTTAGTTTCACTAACTTAAATTTGCTGAGTTACTCTCAGTGCAAAAGCTATTGATACTTCATGTGTTAAGTTGTCTCTCCACACTGGCCTTTATGAGCTATTCTTAGCTTAAAGTGACTGTGGGAATTATTTGATTGTTATTTTTGGTGTTTGCCTTTTCTTTGCCTTGGGGAATTTGACTTTATGCATATGCAGATCAGTATTCAGCCAAAGATTCAAGGAGATCCTCTGTACATCTTCAGAGCTCTCCTTCTTTCTTTTTTTTAAAATTTTTTAAAAATAATATATAATGTATTATTTGCTCCAGGGGTATATAGGTCTGAGAATTGTCAGGCTTGCACACTTCATAGCACTCAACATAGTATATACCCTCCCCAAAATCCATAACCCAACCACCCTCTCCATACCCCCCTCTCCCTGGCAACCCTTAGTTTGTTTTGTGAGAATAAGAGTCTCTTATGGTTTGTCTCCCTCCTGATCCCATCTTGTTTCATTTTTTCCTTCCCTACCCCCCAAACTCCCCACTTTGCCTCTCAAATTCCTCATATCAGGGAGATCATATTATAATTGTCTTTCTCTGATTGACTTATTTTGCTCAGCATACCCTCTAGTTCCATCCATGTTGTTGCAAATGGCAAGATTTCATTTCTTTTGATGATTGCATAGTATTCCATTGTGTGTGTGTATGTGTGTGTACGTATGTGTATATCACATCTTCTTTATCCATTCATCTGTTGATGGACATCTAGGTTCTTTCCATAGTTTGGCTATTGTGGACATTGCTGCTATAAACCTTTGAGTGCACGTGCCCCTTCGGATCACTACATTTGTAACTTTATGGTAAATACCCAGGAGTGCAATTGCTGGGTCATAGGGTAGTTCTATTTTCAACTTTTTGAGGAACCTCCATGCTGTTTTCCAGAGTGACTGCACCAGCTTGCATTCCCACCCACAGTATAGGAGGGTTCCCCTTTCTCCGTATTCTCTCCAGCATCTGTCCTTACCTGACTTGTTAATTTTAGCCATTCTGACTGGTGTGAGATGGTATCTCATTGTGGTTTTGATTTGTATTTCCCTGATGCTAATGATGTGGAGCACTTTTTCATGTCTGTTGGCCATCTGGATGTCTTCTTTGTAGAAATGTCTGTTTATGTCCTCTGCTTATTTCTTGATTGGGTTATTTCTTCTTTGGGGTTTGAGTTTGATAAGTTCTTTATAGATTTTGGATCTTAGCCCTTTATGTGATATGTTGTTTGCAAATATCTTCTCCCAGAGCTCTCTTTCCTTTTAGCTGCCTCCTGCCCCACAGATTCTAGCTGGGTCAGATTACCCAGATGCCTTTCTGTCTGTCTCTTAAACTAACTACTGAAGGCCCTGTTTGTATTCCCTCTCTCTGCTTTTATACCTGGAACATGCTTCCAGGCAGTGAGGGCAACTCGAGGGCTCAACAAGTTTGTTTTCCTTCTTTCAGTGATTGTGGCTCTATGCTGTGTGTTACCCACTTTCTGAAAACTTGTTTTATATATTTTATTTAGTTTTCTAATATTTATGATGAAAGGGTTATTTCCATAGCAGTAAATCCTTCATGGGTGGAAGTGAAAGTCCTTGTCAAATTGTTCTAGGAGTTTTGATAATGTTCTTCAAAAGTAACTATGTTATTATTTTTTATACTTTTTATAAAAGTATCCATGAATTTTAATAAAGTTTTAATGTATTCCATACTATAATATAGTTAATTGCTTTAAAACAGTATATTTTTAAATAAGAACAGTTTTTAGTTATCTTTATAATTGAGCATAAGACATGTTATGGATTATTATAAAACACTAGGTAATTTTAAATTAATTTCCAGGAATCTTTGGAATGCATTATATGATTTTTTTTGAAATTCAGAACCAATCTTTATTTTTCATTTTTTATATATAGATATAGATATACATATATATATAATTATGTTATGTTACCGTACAGTACGTCATTAGTTTTTGATGTAGTGTTCCAAGATTTATTATTTATGTGTAATACCCAGTGCTCCATGCCATCAGTAAAATTACCTTTCAATTGTGTAAATACATGTCAGTAAAGTTCCTTCAGAAACTTCAGCCTTAAGTAGAGGACTCACTGCCCTCAAGTGTGCTTAATCATGTTAAAATTATATATTGATTAAGTTAATATTTAAATTACTTTGTATTGGCTGAGCACACCCCATAGGTAGGTAAAAGGGAAGTATGATTCTGAAGTGTGTTCAATGGTAGGGAGAAGCCAATTTAGAAGTAAAATTTGTTGTAGTCAGAATCAAGAAATGATTATATTTCATACTTTTAATTCACCAAGAATTCTGTGCTGTCAGTTTTCTTCAAAAACCTTCTAAAAAACTTTTGTAAATTAAATTTACATAGTCTTCTTAATATGGTTGCCAGGTTGTCAACATTATGTTAATCAACTCAGATTTGTTCCTGTTTTGTTAAAATGGAATAATTGGTGATTTTGTCTTAAGTAGGAATTTTCTTTTTCTTGTTTGTATTTGTATCTTTTTATATTTTAAGTTTTTATTTTAATTATTTTATTTTAAGTTACTATTTTAATTACAGGTACTTAATAAATAGTTTTATATTAGTTTCAGGTATATATAACATAGTGATTCAATACTTTCAGATATCATCCTGTGCTTATCAGGACAGGTATATCAGCTACCCATCTTCCCACCCAGCTCCCCTCTGATAATCATGGGTTATCAAAAAACCATTGGTTCTTTATAATTAAGAGTTCGTTTCTAAATTTTTCTCTCTTATGTTTTCCCTTTGCTTATTTGTTTTGTTTCTTAAATTCCACATATGAGTGAAATCATATGATATTTTCTTTCTCTGACTGAACTCTTTTGCTTAGCATTATACTCTCTAGCTCTATCCATGTCATTGCACATGTCAAGATTGCAGTATGACTGAGAAATATTCCATTGTGTATATGTATGTACACACACTGTATCTTCTTTATCCATTCATCAATTGGTAGACAGTTGGGCTTCTTTCATATTGTAAATAATGCTTCTATAAATGGAAGGGTGCATGTGTCCCTTTGAGTTAGTATTCTTGCATCTTTGGGTAAATACCAAGTAGTGCCATTGCTGGATCATAAGGTAGTTATGTTTTTAACTTTTTGGGGAACTTCCATACTGTTTCCCACAATGGCTACCCCAGTTTGCATTTCTACCAACAGTGTATGGGTTTTCCTCTTTGTCCACATCCTTGCTAACACCTGTTGTTTCTTACGTTGTTGAGTTTGGCCATTCTGAGAAGTAGGAGGTGATATCTCATTGTGGTTTTGATGTACATTTATTTCCCTGATAAGAGATGGTAAACATCTTTTCTTGTGTGTTTGGCTAACTAGGAGTATTTTTTTAAATAACTGGACTATCATCTTCTGAAAATATTTGGTAGATTATTACAGTCACTAGTGACAGATACAGGTAGAAGATCATAAATGAAGTCACTTCCTTAGTGTTAGAAACCACAAGAATCAGCTTTACAAATTGTTTTACAAAACATAGTATTCTACAGTATGTTAAGAGGTTTGTTAAAAGAGTTCCATTGTTAAGTGAGTTTGGGAAACATTGCTTCCTAGATTTCTCTCTAGGTTCTGGGAAATCTTATAGTGAAACCTGTTTGATTTTGCTTGATTCAACATTTCCCACAGTTATTTGACTACCGTTCCTAATCACTTTCTATCCATGAACACCTCTTTACACCTCTTGAGACATTACATCTCTTGAGAACACAATTTTGGAAATGCTGCCAAGATGGTGGTGCTGTATCTTGTTCAGTTACATTGTAGCTGTATCTGGACCTTTGGAGTTATAACAAATGTTAAAGAAAATTGGTTGACAGTTTGGAAATATTTTGCTAGCTGAAGGCTTTGAGCCAAATTAGTAATTTTGAAGTACAGGTTTTCTGAGCAACTTTCTCTCTTCAAAATAAGAATGTTTCAAATTTATAAAACCTCATAAGACAGCTTAGAGAAAAACCATCTTTTATAAACTTTTGATGAGCAAAGTGTAAATGATAAACATATAAAATAAATTGCTTTTGAAGTATACCTAGAGCATATAAATTTTGAGAAATGGATTAAGATAAACTTTGACCAAATGTGTTTTGGGTTTTGCTAAATTCAGACATTAAAAAGTTTTGGATATGTATTTTCCTCACAAAAAGTCATCCATTCCTAAATTAAAACTCCAGAAAAGAGTTATGTAAAATGAACATTTGTATTTAGAATGTGCTTCACAGATCTTTTAAAAATTTTTAAAAAAGATTTATTCATTTATTTTAGAGAGAGGTAGGGAAGGGACACAAGGAGAGAGAGAGAGAGAAACTCAAGCAGACTCCCCAGTGAGCATGGAGCCTCATATGTGCCTTGATCTCATGACCCTGAGATCATGACCTGACCTGAAACCAAGAGTCAGACACTCAACTGACTGAGCCACCCAGGTGCCCCAGCTTCACAGATCTTGGTATGCTGCAAAGCAAATTTTTTGAGATTACTAGTCTACTCACAACACTTTTAATGGTCTATCAAAATTATCTGCTGAAATTCCAGCTTGGACCACTAATCTCCCCAAAATATAGACGTGATATTTTGTCTTTTATTTATTTGTGTTAATGAACAGGGAAGGGTCTTGAAAAAGTTGTTTCCTTTAGGTGCCTCCCACTCCAGCAATTTCATATTTGGTCCTAGTACACTCCAATAGGTAAACTCCAATAGGTATTTCTTTGTTTTTTTGTTTCTTTCTTTCTTTGTTTATGCACAACAATAACCAGTAATGCCAGCAGGCCTCTGGAAGTAGAATTTCTTAGATTGTGTTTACTTTGCTGGATTCAAAGCAATAGAGCAGAAAATACTCTAATTCTCTAGAAACACTTGCTCTTGCTTTTTGCGAAGTGTAAGATTTATAATAAAATTATCATAATGTGATGAGATTTTTAATAAATTGTAATTGATTAGTTTCAATAATCTTAGTACTTTGCTATTATCTCTCAAGTAAAGGTGAAGAAATGTTAGGCTTAATAAACACATTAGGAGGGGCGCCTGGATGGCTCACTGGGTTAAAGCCTCTGCCTTTGGCTCGGTCATGATCCCGGGGTCCTGGGATCGAGCCCCACATTGGGCTCTCTGGTCGGCAGGGAGCCTGCTTCCCGTCCTCTCTCTCTCTGCCTGCTTCTCTGCCTACTTGTGATCTCTGTCTGTCAAGTAAATAAATAAAATCTTAAAAAAAAATAAACACATTAGGAGGTGACCATTAAGAAAAGATAGTTAATGAATGGTTTGGTGTTACTATTTTATAAGGTTAGAACACATTTCCTACTGAGTTATTATAGTAACAAAGGAGAAAAGTAAGGTGATCTACACTGTGGCTGTATCCAGGTCTTAATAATTATACCAAATATATGGAGGGTTAGTTGAAAGGAAGAGAGTATTTTGGTAAATATAGACTCTTCAAATTTAATAAGAGCTTTTGGCATGGCCTACTTTATTATGCTTACACGAAATGAGGGTGATCTAGCTTTATGATAATCCATTATTTTCAAGAAGTCCTAGGTAAATTTTACTATGCTATGAATATACTTGTTTACATATTATAGTTTCAGGAGGTACTAATTCTTATGTTGAATCCTAGTTTTCTAGTATATAGAATTGTTCACTTATATATTTTGTATAAGTAGTTTTTAAAATCCTAATTTTTTTATTCGTCTTTGTAGCAGCAATAAAAAAGTTTTTACAGAATATATTTGTGTATATGAGAGTCCGTTCTATACTTTTCTACTTGATAGAACTGTTTGTTGTCAGCTGCCTGCCTGCTGTGTTGGTTAATATTATGTGTCAACTTGACTGGGTCACAAGGTACCCAGATATGTAGTCAAACATTATTCTGGGTGTGTCTGTGAAGGTTTCTTTGGATGAGATTAACATTTGAATTTTTAGATTGGGTAAAGAAGATTACTGTGTGTGTGTGTGTGTATGTGTGTGTGTTTTAAAGAATAACGAAATTGATAAACTGTTAGCCAGACTCATTAAAAAAAAAAAAAAAGAAAGGAAGACTCAAACCAGACTCATCAAAAAAAGACGAGAGGACTCAACTGAAGAATAACAAAATTGAAAAACTGTTAGCCAGACTCAGCAAAAAAAAGAAGAGAGGACTCAGAAATGAAGGAGGATGAATAACAACTGACACCACAGAAAAATAAAAAGGATTACAAGAGAATGTTAAGAAAAATCATATGCCAACAAATTGGACAACGTAGAAGAAATGGATGAATTCCTAGAAACATTACCTTCCAAAACTGAATCAGGAAAAATGATAGTTTTATCATTCCATTGCTAATAATCACTGATTATTAGCAATGGGAATTGAATCAGTAATCAAAAAACTCCCAGAAAACAAATTCTAAGATTAGATAGCTACATAGGTGAATTTATTCAAACATTTAATGGAGATAGTTTAGTAGTTTGTCCTTCTCAAACTATTACCAACAGCTAAAGATGAAGCAAAGCTTCCAAATTTCTTCTGTGAGGCCCTTGTTACCCTAAACCAAATAAAGACAACTACAAAAACACAAAACAAAACTCAGGCTAATACCGATGAACATAGATGCAAAAATCAAAATATGAGCAAACCAAATGCAACAATCCATTAAAAAAGTATGCACCACAATCATGTGGGATTTTTTCCAGAAATAAAGGCATATTCAATATTCACAAGTCAGTGTGATATATTACATCAATAAGAAAAAGGATAGAAACCATATAATCATATCAGTAGAAGCAGAAAAAACACTTGATAAAGTACAACATCAGTTAATGATTAAAAACTCTCAACAAAGTAAGTTTGGAAGGAATGTAATCAACATAATAAAGGCCATACATGAAAAACTCACAACTAACATTATAGTCAGTGGTGAAAAACGAAGAGCTTTTCCTCTAAGGTGAGGAACAAGACAAAGATGTCTACACACACCACTTTTATTCAACATAGTACTAGAAGTCCTAGCCATAGCAATCAGACAAGAAAAAAGTAATAAAAGGCATGAAGATTGGTAAGGAAGAAGTAAAACTGTCACTATTTGTAGATGACATTATACTATTATAGAAAACCTTAAAGACACCACCAAAAATCTCTTAGAAATGTTAAATGAATTCAGTCTAGCAGTAGAATACAAATTAGTAGCTGTAAATCTTTTGCACTTCTATTAACTCATAATTAATTAACAGAAGGAGAAATTAGGAAAACAATCCCAGTTACATTTGCAGCAAAAATAATAAAATATCTATCTAGGAATAAATTTAACCAAGGAGGTGAAACATCTGTACTCTAAAAACTAAAATATCGATGAAAGAAATTGAAGATGGCACAAATAAATGGAAAGATATTCCATTCTCAGGGTTTGGAAGAACCAATATTGTGACAATGTCCATGCTACCAAAAGCAATCTATAGAGCTAATGCAATCCTTATAAAAAATCAACATTTTTCACAGAACTAGAACAAATTATTCTAAAATTTGAATGGAACCACAAAAGACCCTGAATAGCCAAGGCAATCTTGAGAAAGAGGAACAAAGTCAGAGGGACCACAGTTCCAGATTTCAAGATCTACTAGAAAGCTATAGTAACGAAACAATATGGTGGTGCACCTGGGTGGCTCCATCCATTAAGCATCTGCCTTTGGCTCTGGTTATGATCTTGGGGTCCTGGGGTCAAGCACTGGGTCAGGGTCCGTACTCAGTGGGAGTCTGCTTCTCCCCACTGCCTTTGTGCGCACGTGCTCTCTCTCTCAAATAATAAATATATAAAATACTAAAAAAAAAAACCCAGTATGGTACTGGCATGAAAATAGACACCTAGATCAATGGAACAGAATAGAGAGTCCAGAAACAAACCCAAGATTGTATAATCAATCTATGACAAAGTAAGCAAGAATATGCAGTGGGAATCAAATAGTCTCTTCAACAAATGGTGTTGAAAAAACTGGACAGCTACACACAAAAGAGTGAAAGTGGACCACTTACACCACACACACACACACACACACAAAACCCTCAAAAAGAATTAAATACTTAAATATAAGACCTGATACTGTAAAATCTTAGAAGAGAGCACCGGCAGTAATTTCTCTGACATTTGCTATAGCAAGATTTTTCTAGTTATGTCTCCTGAGGCAAAAGAATAAAAAGCAAAAATAAACTGTTCAGACTACATCAAAATAATAAGCTTCTGCAGAACAAAGGAAACAATCAACAAAACTAAAAAGAGAACATACTGAATGGGAGAAGATATTTGTAAATGTCATATTCAATAAAGGGTTAGTATCCAAAATATTTAAAGAACTTATACAACTCAACACCCAAAGAAACCAAATAATCCAATTAAAAATGGGGCACCTGGGTGGCTCAGTGGGTTGGGCCCCTGCCTTCGGCTCGGGTCGTGATCTCGGGGTCCTGGGATCGAGCCCCGCATCGGGCTCTCTGCTCAGCAGGGAGCCTGCTTCCTCCTCTCTCTCTGCCTGCCTCTCTGCCTACTTGTGATCTCTGTCTGTCAAATAAATCAATAAAATCTTAAAAAAAAAATGGTCAGAGGTGCCTGGGTGTCTCAGTCAGTTAAGCAACTGACTCTTCATTTGGCTCAGGTCATGATCTCAGGGTTGTGGGATTGAGACTTGAGCTGGGCTTTGCACTCTCAGTGGGGAGTCTGAGACCCTCTCTCTCTCCTTTAGCTTCTCTCCCTACTCATGTGTACTCTCTCTCTCAAATAAATAAATGGTTAAAAAAAATAGCAGAACACATAAACAAATGTTTCTCCAAAGAAGACATACAGATGGCCAACAGACGTGTGAAAAGACATTCAACATCACTAATCATCATTGCATCATAGACTTAACGCAAGTAAAAAATGAGATATCACCTCACACCTGTCAGAAAGGCTAATATCAGAGGCGACTGGTGGCTCAGTTGGTTAAACATCTATCCTTGGCTCAGGTCATGATCCCAGAGTCCTGGGATCTAGCCCTGCATTGGGCTCCCTGCTCAACAGGGAGCTTGCTTCTCCCTGTCCTTCTGTTGCTCCCTTTACTTGCATTCTCTCTCTCTCTCTCCCCCCGCCTCTCTCTCTTTCTCTGTTAAATAAATAAATAAATACAACTGATCTTAAAAGGCTAAAATCAGAAACACAAGAAAGAACAAGTATTGGTGAGGTTGTGGAAAAAAAGGAACCCTCAGGTACTGTCGGTGGGAATGCAAACTGGAACAAATATTGCGGAAAACAGTACAGAGGTTCCTCAAAAAATTGAAAATAAGATTACCATATGATCCAGTAATCCCACTAATTGGTGTTTACACAAAGAATATAAAAACACTAATTTGAAAAGATATATGCACCTCTATGTTCATTGCAGCATTATTTACAATAACCAATATAGAGCAGCAACTCAAGTGTTCATTGACAGATGAATGTATAAAGGTGTGTGTACGTATGTATATACATATATATGTATATATAATGATGGAATATTAGCCGTAAAGTTAAATTTTGCCATTTGTAGCAACATGAATGGATCTAAAGGATATAATGCTAAGTAAAATAAGTCAGAGAGAGACAAAAACCACATGAATTCCTTCATGTGGAATTTAGGAAACAAAAACCAGGAATAAACAAAGAAAAAAAAAAGAGAAAACAGACTCCTAAGTATAGGGAAAAAATATGGTTGTCAGAGGGTAGGTGGGTGGAGGTATGGGTGAAATAGAGAAAGGGGATTAAGAGTACATATCTCTTGATGAGCACTGAGTAATGTATAGAATTGTTGAATCACTATATTGTACACCTGAAATTAGTATAATACTGTATGGTAATTAGACTTGAATAAGAAAAAGATTGCTCTCCCCAATTTAGGTGGGCCTCATCTAATCAGCTGAAGGCGTGAGTAGGACAAAAAAGTGTGTAAGAAGGATTTCTTCTGCTTGAATACATAAGCTGACACATAGATCTTTTGGGTTTCAAACCTGCTGGCTTTCAGACTAGAACTTATACCATTGGCCTTTCTAGTTCTTAGGTCTTTGGACTTGGATTGTAACTATACTATTGGCTCTCCTGGGTCCAGATCTTGGGACCTTTCAGCTTCTATAATCACATGAGCCAATTCATTATTTTAAGTTTTTTTTTTTTTTTTTAAATTTCTCATTTAGTGGTTCTGTTTTTGGAGAAACTGGACTAAAGTATCTGCTTTCCTGTCTATTTGATTAAGCCTAGAATAGAGCTATGCAAGTAGTATATTTATGCCATCAGGTTGTTAATAGAGTTGAGTTTTGTGAGAGCTGAAGGAAGGTGTAGTAGGAGAAGGAAAGAGAACCTTAAGCAGGCTCCACTGCCGGCATGGAGCCTGACATGGGGCTTAGTCTCATGACCTTGAGATCATGACCTGAATCAAAATCAAGAGTTGGATGTTGAACCACCTGAGCCACCCAAGCGCATATTATTTTGCTTAACCATCCCTATCATTACCTTTAGTCATATGCCATCACTATTGAGGATAGATGAAGAGAAAGGACCATGAGATTAGTCGTTTTCTTTGTGAAACTGAATATACTGATTTTAATAACAGTTTTAGGTATACTGAAAACCATTAAAATAATCTTAATTTTTTTTTCACCTTATGAAAACAATTTTGGTCTCTGTTGTTGGGTTATCTTGGAACTCTATGAACAGAAAGCCAAGGAGGCTTATTTGGTTTATTAATGTTCTAAAAGGAGGTGGTGTTTTATTTTAGAGGTTGTAGTGAAATATCGTAGTAGGTGGGGGTCAGCAAACTTTTTCTGTAAAGGGCCAGATAGTAAATATTTTAGGTTTTATGGGATATATGGTCTCTGTTTTTTTTTTTTTTAAATTATTTATTTAACAGAGATCACACGCAGGCAGAGAGGCAGGCAGAGAGAGAGGAAAGGAAGCAGGTTCCCTGCTGAGCAGAGAGCCCAATGCGGGGCTCGATCCCAGGACCCTGGGATCATGACCCGAGCTGAAGGCAGAGGCTTCAACCCACTGAGCCACCCAGGCGCCCCTGGTCTCTGTTTTGTCATTAATCTTTCTGGTATTTAACTCTGTCATTATAGCACAGAAGTAGTCATAGGCAACATATAAGCATAGGATTGTGGCTGTGTTCCAATAAAACTTTATTTATAAAAACAGATGGTGAGCAGATTTGTCCTGCAGGCTTTAGTTTGCTAACCCCTGTTATAAAGAACCTTACAAAAATTATCAGTACTATTTATTGAGCACTAATAGCATAGTGGGTAATACTAAAGGCATACTGCATTGTTATTTAATCTTCACAACAAAGAGGAAGCTAAGGCTCAGAAAATATTTAAATTACTACTCCAAGATCACATAGCAAGTCGCTTAGTCATTACTGGAACACATATTTATCTCTAAATGTGATGCTGTTCTTAATATAAAGGAAAACACTTTGTGAATTTAAGAATTTTGCTTTCTATACTTTACAAGAACCAGGTTGGTTAAAATATAAAGTTCAGCAGCAGTGATCTTACTGGAAATCATTTTATAGCTGATGGTTCATATATTGGCCAAGAAAACACTGAAAATTTAAATTGGTATAACCAGTTTCCATGTTCCCTGTTTCTCTCTCAGCTATTCATGCTGTTGGGATCGTAGGCATTCTTTTTTTTTTTTTTTTAAGATTTTATTTATTTATTTGACAGAGACAGATCACAAGTAGGCAGAGAGGCAGGCAGAGAGAGAGGAGGAAGCAGGCTCCCTGCTGAGCAGAGAGCCCGATGCGGGACTCGATCCCAGGACCCTGAGATCATGACCTGAGCCGAAGGCAGCGGCTTAACCCACTGAGCCACCCAGGTGCCCGGGATCGTAGGCATTCTTGAAATCTGCCGTGGTATACCAATTGCCTTAAAGGTCTCTCCTTTTTTACTTTGTTGGAGGCCACATTGGTTGTTCTGGACAAGGTCTTAGAAGAAAGATTAACAGCATTCTAAATTTCTCTCCTTAAACTTCAAAAACAGAGGCCAGAAACACCTCAACTTTTTGGAGAGGATAGGGCGCAAGGATGAGGATATTTGATCCTAAAAAGTTGATGAAGAAATTGTCCATTTTGAGCTGTCATCTTACCTTTATTGCCTTAGTGCTTCTAAGATTTGTAAGAGACTATACAAAAAATGCATTTTCTCTTTTCTCATCAAAACTTCTGAGAGCCCTGAAAAATGTAAGCCTAAGAGTGGGAGGGCAGTTGAAATTATGCAAAATATCAATGATATGGCATGTCAGTGTATATGAGTATGTGGTAGGAGATAAGAAAAGCTCTACAATCTAAATTCTTCTCCTCCTTTTTTTTTTTAACAACTACAGTTCTCTTTCTGATTTTTAAAAGCCTAATCCAATTATTTATTTATTTATGCTAAACAAATTATTTACTACTTAAATGTGCCAGGCACGAGGCCACCATTAAGGATACAATAATGAGTCTGAAACACCATCTTCAAGGAGAGTACCATCTAGTTGGAGAGATAAATATATAGATAATTTAAGTACTGTGTATTAAATGCTAAAACATGAGTAGGCACACAGGGAAGACATCTAATCCTACTTTGGAAGTTAAAGAATGCTGCTTGGAAGAGATAAAATCTAAACTAAGTCATAAAGAAGAGGAGTTAAGCCAGGCAAAAAGCCAGGATGAAGCTCATCTGAATTTCCCCCAGCCCAATCAACATAATTTACCTGAATCAAGTGTGAACATCAGGCATTTCAAAAAAGAGGCCTCTTTATTGAGTGCCATGAATCAAAAAGAAAAGATAAATGTGAAACCCATCCAAAGCTTAGTCACAGGAAGCCAATATTTGCTTATAGCCTGAACATCCTCTTCATCAGAATAAATGTTCCTGGCAACCAATAAATACTAAAAATAATTATAAGACATAACAAAGGTGAGGAAATTTGTATATAAGCCAGAAAGATCATTGTTTCAAAACTTCCATAGTATATTAGAAATTATGAGGGATAGCTATGACATAGAGAGCACATAAAGAATGAAAATAAACTTCATTAAAACTTTAATAATGGATATATCAAAATGAAGAGCAGTAATGCTTATACAAATGATTTTATGTACAGAACCTGTGGCTTTGGGCAGTTTGGAAAATAATAAAATGAAAAATGACTTTTTATGAAGAAGAGTAATATAATAGGAGTAAAAAGCACAAAATTGTTATAAAAATGATCCTTTCTTAGAGATTAGGAAAAATTTAAAAAAGACATTAAATGGAATATGATCTGTAATTTTAATCTTTGTGGGCATGGTATGAAAGTAGGTACAACTAAAGAAGGAAAGCATGTTGACAAAAGGAACTATGTACATAGTGTATAAACAGGGTGCTTCCTAAAGTTGTCACAGAAAAGGAGTGAAACATCAGCCATGGTTGGAGTAAAGGAGGAGAAGAGATAATTTAATGACAACTTATATAGTTATAACTCTCTAAGATATTATAAGAAGAACAGCCAAATTTAGTGCTCAAGAACAGGAGGTGGTTGGCTGAAAGTCTGGAAGAAGTGTTAATCTAATTGGGGTAGCCTTGGATAGCTGCACAGGTACCCTCTGTCCCAGGTATTACCTGTTGCTGTCTACAGAATTCAGACATGGAGGGGCCAATGGTCTGCTAGACCTTAGGAAATTCTGTATTTTAATAATCATTGTAATCCTTTGACAATATGCAACAAATATAGAAATGTTGGTATTTCCATAGAATTAATGACCACATCTGTCTCTTGATTTGTGTTTTCATTTAAATCATCAGGTCTAGTGATGATTTCTCAGTCACATATTTTATTAAAAGGATTGGCTGTCAAGAAATGAGCAGAAGGCTTAAACAGACATTTCTCCAAAGAAGACCTACACATGGCTAGCAGACACATGAAAAAATGCTCAATATCACTTGGCATCAGGGAAATACAAGTCAAACCACAATGAAATACCACTTCACACCTGTCAGAATGGCTAACATGAACAACTCGAAAAAACAGGTATTGGCAAGGATGCAGAGAAAGGGGAATCCATTTGCACTGTTGGTGGGAATTTGAATTGGTTGGTACAGCCACTCTGGAAAACAGTATGGAGGGTCCTCAAAAAGTTAAAAATAGAACTACCCTACAATTCAGCAACTGCACTAGTAGGTATTTATCTGAAGGACACAAAAATCATGATTTGAAGGCACACATGCACTCCAATGTTTATAGCAGCAATGTCCACAATAACCAAAATGTGTAAAAAGCCCAGATATCCATCAACAGGTGAATGGATAAAGAAGAGGTGGTATGCATATACAATGGAATATTACCCAGTCATCAAAAAGAATGAAATCCTGCCATGTGCAATGACATGGTTGGAACTATGGGTATTATGCTAAGTGAAATAAGCCAGAGAAAGACAAATACTATATGATTCCACTCATTTGTGGAATTTAAGAAATGTAACAGATGAACATAGGGGAAGGAAAGGAAAAATAAGATAAAAACAGGGAGGCAAACCGTAAGAGACTCTTAACTATAGGAAACAAACTGAGGATTGCTGGAGGGGAGGTGAATGGGGGGATGGGGTAATTGGGTGATGGGCATTCAGGAGGGTACTTGATATAATGAGCACTGGGTGTTATATGCAACTGATGAATTAATAAATTCTATCCCTGAAACTAATGATACACTATATGTTAACTAAATTGAACTTAAATGAAAAATTTAAAAAAATTGTATCTGATGTTTTTGATTCTTGTAATGGACTGGATTTTAAACACTGGACACAGTTCTTCCCAGTGAAAAGCACAGGTATTCTAACAAGTAATTATAACAAATCAGATGTATTTTTATTTTGTAAAATAGTATGCACACATATAGTACCCATGCAAAGACCCAGAATATAAAGCTGATTTAACAACAACCAAATTTTAGGAGAATTTACTTGATCATTATATCTTCCTTTTTGGCTGAAATATGGTATCTTAAAGATCAAATTATTCATTCTGGGAACAAAGACTTTTGAAAGCTGTCAGCTAACTGACAGTTATGAGCATTTATTTCAGATTTATAAAACATATTAATCAAACTTGTTCACAGCATGGTGGTCCAAAGAGGTTTATTTTATTTTTTGAGAGATACTTCGAATAACTGAAGAGCACTGGTAACATGAATGCAAAGCTGCATTTTTTTTTTTTACTTCAAAATGAATAAATACTTTTCTCAGCCTTAAAGAATGAAGCATACTGCAGGAATCTGTTTATTACAAGACTATTTGCAAAAGACCTGTGCGCCATTCATTGAACCTTGAAAAACACTTGAAAATATGGGTTGCATTTGCAAACTTCAGTGTATGACATGGAAAGCTGGCAAGCTGCCTGGCTTCTACTTAAAGGATTGTCATTCTGGGAAAAATAAATTTCTCTAACTAGACAAAAGTCAATGTTTTCATGTTTTACTGCAATCAAACTGATAGAGCTGACAATTTAATGTCTCAACACTTAAAATATCTGTGGATAATCAGTTACCTCAATCAATCATAAACACAAATCCTTCTATTTTTGAAGCTTGTGTGTCTGTGCCTGAGATGTAAAACAGTTTGGAGAGCCCCTTCCCCCACAACACCTCATCATCTATCCCCCACCATTTTCCCAATATTCCTGATTTGTCTTTAGCTATGCAGATATTTATACACAGTATGCATCTGGAAATAACTTTTAACAACTCAAGTGTGATCAAATTTAGAAACTTTTCTTTCACTGTCCTGTTTTATTTAATTTTTATGTGTAGTTTATAGACTGTATGCCTGTCAGAAAAATGTGGAAGTGTGCTGGCATTCGGCTGAAGACATCATCATTATGAGTGGAAAAAAATGCTCAAGGGTTTTCAAAGCGGTGCTGAAACATACATTTCCTTTCTCTGACTCCAGGGGATGCTGGTAGCTACCCCTGAACAGACCGGTGTTCTGGGGTCAAATGGTGGTGTTCTGGCCCCTCAGGATTTCCTGGCAAGCACACTGAATGGCTCACGTCTGGAAACTAATCATAATGATGATGGTGATAAAGCAGGGGAGGCACTGACAACAACTTAAAAAGCTGCCCGAGGAACTGGATTCCAGGTTGCTCTACATTTGGCAGAGCTGACAGGTTCAGTTCACTAAGCTTTGGTATTGATAATGACGGGAAACTTCAGACAGTTTTAGAAATCTGTTTCTATTGAGGTATGCCATGGTGTTTCTGCAACTCAAGAACAAGTTTACTGGGACATACCATTCTTCTTTCAACATGGTAAGCATTGATGGGAGCAGTTTTACATTGCTAACAGATAATTACTCTGAACACTCAATAAGCCAAATTCCTTGTTTGAAGTATTCTTTTATATTTCCTTTGTGTATGGTTTATATGTGGGTATTTGTATATATAGACATATACATTCACCACCACTGCTTCCTTTTTGTTTCTTTGATTATTTGGGGGCTTTGCAATCAAACTAAGCAGAATCTTAGGACCCTTGGGGCAGCATCTTTTAGTTCCCCGTCAGGCTACGTTGCAAAACAATCCATCTTGCTCTTGCACTCACTTGGCGGAAGTGCCACGACACGAATTGTGCAGTGCTTTGCTCTTGCCATGAAGCCTGGGTGACAAAAGTTTTTACAAGAAGCTGACTGTATTTGGGGTTATGAATATGCAATGACTCTCATTAGTATTGAAGCGCCAGAGCAGGGGCTGACATCCCCCGCCACTTTGAGCTGCTGCAGAATCAGCTAATGAATTGTCTTACTCTTTCACGCGCACAGTCTGCTGTTGTGGCTCCTGAGTTCCAAGGGGAGTTGCCCAGTTTGTGAAGACCATTGACTACAGAAATTAATTGTCAAGAACTACTCTTGATTTTGTGAAATAATGTTTAGACAGTGCTTAGATTGTCAGAACAGTGCTGAACTTTGCATTAGGTAATATCATGAATAGGAAAATTTAGAAAGAGACACGAAAATGTATATATGTTCTTCTATTCACCACTGTGTATAGATAAGCTTCTATCTGGATCACCTTACAGTAAGTGTATCGATGTATAGGTGAGATCAAAGCCATAGAAAGCTGACTTTCTTTTGGTTTGTCTATTATCCTTCTAAATAGAACAAACAGATGATAGAAAATTTCCAAAATGAATAGGTTTGAAACACAAAGCTATTCCATCAACTCTTTACCATATTCTTTTTCGTTTTTATTCCTTGTTCTCTGCCAAACATTTTGCAGCTCATACACATACCATCTTTCATGAATATGTTACTGATAAGGATATGTTTCTAGCCACTGATTAAGATATCTGAGCTGATTTGTAGTGTGTAAGAAGATGCAAAAGTGCGCAGAAACCATTTAGAACAGTCCCTTTTCAGTAGCATAAATTAAATGTGTTTTTCCACACCCCTCCTCCCTTGAAATTTCCTCTCAACTAACAGAGAACTTCTGTGGGTTGCTGCAGATTGTAAAGGATGGATTGAATTGAGTTGGATAATAATATGCTTAAAGGTAAGGGATATGTTGTAAGCTGTGCGAATAAGGCAGCAAAACAAGAGTAAGTCTTTACATTAGGTGCTTGCTCTATAGTCACTTATCTGAGATGTAAAAGCATCCCTTGCAAGGAAGCAGACACATTATTTTTGTAGAGCTTTAGAGGGTAGTGTTATTGTAATATTTGTTTGACCCATTGCTGGAAACAAGAAAAAACCAAAACCCAAGAACATATGAACCTAAGAGTACCAAGTATGAGTATAGATTAAAATGAATGCAGTCTGACAAAAGTGGCCCAACTATCATATGTCAAACACTTGTTACCTTTTCTGGCCTTAGTAACTGCACATGACTAAGAACAAATCAGTGATAAAATCTCAAGAAAGATGAAACCAGTCTGAGCCTTTGCAAAGACCATCAGTCATTCTACAGACCTGTGATATTATTCAAGTAATCCTTGGTTTCCTATTTAATGGATGTAATACACTTTCTACTCCTACATCAAAATTACCAAGGGACACTTTTTTAAAAAATTGGACATATCTTAGAACCAATGAGCTCTGATCACATAACAATGAATTGAATTAATCATTTGCATTCTAAATGTGCATTCTTATACTTCACTATCAGCATAGGTCTTAAAACTCAGTGTTTTTTTTTTTTAAGATTTTATTTATTTATTTGACAGAGAGCGAGCGAGAGAGGGAACACAAGCACAGGGAGTGGGAGAGGGAGAAGCAGGCTTCCCACAGAGCATGGAGCCCAATGTGGGGGTGAGCCGCAAGGCAGACACTTAACAACTGAGCCACCCAGGCACCCCAAAACTTAGTGTTCTAAAGTACCTGTATGTAAGGACCTTTATAATTACAAGAATTTCCTTATTTCTCTGTGCCATTTTCTTAGGTGTTCAAACATTTTTAATCAAAAGGCAAAAGGTCTACCTGGGTACATTAAAATAATCAAATTCCATATTCAACTCGTATAGAATACACTAGGATATTAAAATGTAAAAGTGGAAACAGATTAGTTGAAATAATTATATCCAAGCATAGAGTATTCAGATTTAATGGAAATATTAACCAATATCTGTTACTATGAATATGAGAATCATAAGTGAAAATATTTTAGTTTTAATTGCAACTATGGTAGTTTTGATTTGGCTCTGTAATTAGCATCTGCATTCTAGACTTTGTGACTGCTGTGAAAACATTATTTATGGAAGGTTTATCCAAATATAATTTGGTGCTTGTTTTTATCAAATGTTGAAGTCTAATGAAGTAAAATGCAAAAACTTGTGCTTCTGAGAGCTGTGCTGACAATCATTTATCATACCTTCTTTTCTATACACAACCACAATACAGTCGGAACAGCAGGCAAGGCAATATGTTAGGTTGTTTCTATTCATGTTATGTTAAGCTATCCTGCTACATACCTGCAATAGAATTTGGGCACTTACAAGAGAACAGTAAATATACATATTAATTTTGGCTATCATTTGATTCCTCTTTCTACATTCTGCAGCATACTCACCATAATTAACATTCTGATACAGTTTTATGAATTGGACCAAGAGTTGGAGTTATTCTACAGGAGACCAAGCACAAGGAAATTAGAGACGCATGCTTGCTCCAGTTTGTTCCCTTCCACCCCCGCCTCGTATCTTCCACCCTCCCTCACATAGACTCACCTTGCAGTGGGGAGGGAAAGGAGAATTAGAGAGCTGTTCAACCTTTGATGAGCTTACCTAAAATATTGCCAGCAGAAGCTATTTAAATTTGAACATACATGTAATTTTCAACATTATATGTAGGTTGTGTGCTTTATGCTTTAGTAGTATTTTCATTTTGATTTCCAGGTGGATGGGGGTACCATAATTTTTCAGTCTTTAAGTTCTCTAGAGGTCTTGATCTGAACTTGAGTGACAATGAATTTACCATCACCAAATGCTTACACATTTTCTTGTCAGTCATATATTAACATTTGTTGTGTATAATCAGGGTGCTGGGAGTGGGGAGAAGTGGATTAGGAAAATACAGAAAGTAGAATCCCAGGTATCAGGAGGTTTACCGTGTAGCTAGTTTGAAAGATTGCAGGGGAAATGATGGGAGATTCATTTACAGGGCTAGGTGTCAACAAATGTAGATTGTTTTAGTGACTAGTTCTAAGTATGTGTTTCAGAGCTGCCACTGAGATATGAGAATATGCTCAGGAGGGGTAGGTGTAGAGACATCTTAAAGGAGTAAAGTTCTTGTGTGGATTTTGGAAGTTGAAAAATATTATTAAAATGTATGAAATTTGGCTTTACTTTGAAATAACTTCAGTGTAACTAAAACTCACTTCATATTGGTTTCAGTGGTAACATTTCCTTTGAAAGTGATACAACTTAAAGCTTGGAATTATGTGTTTGTCATGCACTTTATTTTTCTCACTTAAAAAATTATATCCTTAGGGACGGGGGCGCCTGGGTGGCTCAGTGGGTTAAAGCCTCTGCCTTCGGCTCAGGTCATGATCTCAGGGTCCTGGGATTGAGTCTCACATCGGGGCTCTCTGCTCAGCAAGGAGCCTGCTTCCTCCTCTCTCTCTCTTTGCCTGCTCTCTGCCTACTTGTGATCTCTGTCTGTCAAAATAAATAAAACCTTAAAAAAAATATATCCTTAGGGAGAAAAAAAACCTTGTTAACGATAACTACCTGTTTATTTATTTATTATTGTGTTGTGTTAGTCACCGTACAGTACATCATTAGTTTTTGATGTAGTGTTCCGTGATTCATTGTTGGCGTATAACACCCAGTGCTTCATGCAATCCTTGCCATCCTTAATACCCATCATCAGGCTGACCCATCCCCCTAGCCCCCACCCTTCCAAAACTTTCCTTTTTAAACTACTTTTAAATGTAATAACTAGAAGAGTGAGGGAATATTCATTAAAAGATTACTATAATGTCATTTTTTTAAAAAAAATATTTATTTGACAGAGAGAGAGAGATATCACAAGTAGGCAGAGAGGCAGGTAGAGGGGGAGGGAGAAGCAGGCTCCCTTTCTGAGCAGAGAGCCTGATGCAGGGCTTGATCCCAGGACCCTGAGATCATGACCCGAGCCAAAGGCAGAGGCTTAACCCACTGAGCCACCCAGGCACCCCCCATAACGTCATTTTGAATGACCCCTTTTCTTCTTTAGCTTTTTCCCCCAGTAATCTTACTTAAATAGATATATAAATGTTGATTGCATATTCCTGTTTCACAAGAGATGCTCATTATAAACCTTGGGGAGTGGGAAACAGTCCTTGATTGGTGATCCTTGAAAAGTGATCTAACTCTCTAATACTAGCCACAGTTCTTGCTCTCAGTAACACTGTGGAATTATTGACTATCCCTTACTTGTACACTCCTCTTCCCTCAATCCCACTCTCCTCAGATGTTAATGAAGGAAGTTTGAGGTTACCCCTCCCAGGTGATTTGCTTTGCTTAGAGGAGACCCTGGGGTTTTATGTGTGTTAGGTATGTGGTAGGCAGTCTGCTAGGTGCTTTACATAATTTATTGCAACACAGATAACTGGATGTAAAATAGTGGTGCAGAGAAATGTGATAAAATAATTATCAGGATCACACAAGTGGCCAGGTTTTGAGTCCTAGTGTTTCAAACTCCACAAAGCCTATGTTGTTTGCACTATAGCAAAACATTTTAAGATCTAGAATACTCTATGCTGAAAGTTCAGGCTTTTGTGCCAGTTGCACAAGAAAAATTCTTCTGGCTGGAAGCATTGCCCTTCAAATTAGATGAGATGGAGCTAATTAATCCTACTAACTCATAAGATAGTTGCACCTTAAATTGTTTAAATGTAGGCTTATTTGAAGGAGATTTTAATTTTTGTTTTGAATTTATTCAATTAAATTCAATTTAATGAGCACTTACTGAATGCGTGTTCTTTGCCAGTCACTGTCCTAGTGGTACAAAGACTGTCTATATAGGGAGACATTTTAACATTATAACACAATTCACTGGATGCTATAATAGAGGCATATGCTAGGGATCATGGGAGCATAGGAGGGAGTAATTAATTTGAGGAAAGATGTTAGTAAATGCTGTATTTGGGGAGAACCTTGAAGGACAAGAAATAAAAATTTGCCAGAAAGACAAAAGGAGGTTGATAGTTCATTTCAGGTAATGGGAACAGCATGAGCATATGTGTGAATATGCCTGGCATGTCTGAGATATCGAAAGAGGGGTAGGTAGTAACAATGGTCAATGACTTCTTACCTTTTCTGCATCCAGCTCCTGGCAATGTGGTATTGAAGGTTCTTCCATGAAGAACTGGAGTCTGTTTCCCCATCACTGCATTTGCTTGACCATGTGACTTACTTTGGCTGAGGGACATTAGCAAATATGCAGCCAATAGAGACCTGAAAAGTGCTTATGCACTAGGGATTCTGTGCTTGGAAGCCTGAGACTATACTGTGATTGAGCCCAGGTTATCTTGCTGGAGGATAAAGTGGCCACCTGCAGGAAATGGAGGCTCTGGCTGACATCTCCTAACCACTAGAGATGTGAGTGAGATCATCTTGGACTATGTAGCTGATCCATCATTTGACAATAGACACATGGGAGAATCCACAGGGAATCTGTTGTCAGCCCAGATGGAGTGACCCAGCTTATATGCATAATTATGAACTAAAAATGTTATTTTAGCCACTAGGTTTGGAGTGTTTTGCTGTGCAACAAAGCTGATATACAGAGAGTCTGAATAGCGCAGGGAGTGTGGGAAGAGGCAGTGGCTGAAGATGAAGGACGTGTGGCATTTGCAACATCATGTTGAGTAGTTTAGATCTATTTTGTAGGACCAGACCTCCCAAACTTCATTGATGAATGTACCACTTTTATCTCTTTAAAAATATTTGCATGCTCCCTGAACTAGATTTTTATTTAAATTGTCTGATTTTTATACCAAAATTTATCTTAAAAGCAAACCTAATATTTAGATCCCAGTTTGATGTGTTACTTCTTTTCTAAAACTTAAAATTTATCAATATTTAAAACATTGTGTGCTATCAAAAATCATCTGGTATATCGCGAGTGCTGCATTCAGATTATCTACTTTAGTAAGTATGAATCAGGAGCATGTGGAAAATAATTTGAAGTAGAGAAGCTGCAGTTGGGAGGAGGGAGAAGGCTACTGCAGAGGGCCGAGTAGGGTATGGCATGTGGTAGACAGACTTAAGATGTGCTCTGGAAGAGAAAGACGTGGTGACAGATTTGATATATGTGGGGTGGAAATAGGGAGTGTGAAGTATCTACTGAATGGGTACTATTAAGAACGGGAAGAGAAAAAAAGATAATAGGATGTTGTGCTGAGTTTGAGTTAGTAGATCATTTGAAAACAAATCCATTAAGTATTTGTATATGTGGGTGTGAACTTAAAATGTTATTTTTGAAATCATCAGCATATAGTTGATAAGTAGTTGAAGTCACAGAAGTAGGTAAGATCAAGAGGATGTATTTAGGAAGTGTTTAGTACAGAGATCTGCGGCTTTTCTTTTCATCCCCAAACTCTTAAGACATGTGATTTATTCCAGCTAGAAATAGCAAATATGTTCATATAGGTGAAGATTCTCAAATGGGGGTAGAAAGCATCATAAAATTTGAGAAAATGAAAAATGTCTTCCAGGTGATTTTTTTTTTCAATTGTATTGGTTAGTCACCATACAGTATGCCATTATTTTCTGATGTAGTATTCCATGATTCGTTGTTTGTGTATAACACCCAGTCCTGCATACAATCCTATCACCAGGCTGACCCATCCCCCCACCTCCCATTCCCTCCAAACCCTCGGTTTGTTTCTCGGAGTTCATAATCTCTCATGGTTCGTCTCCCCCTCTGATTCCCCCACCCCTTCATTTTCCCCTTTCTTCTCCTAATGTCCTCCATGCTATTCTCTATGTTCCACAAATAAGTGAAACCATATAATAATTTCTCTGCTTGACTTATTTCACTTAGGATAATCTCTTCCAGTCCCATCCATGTTGATGCAAAAGTTGGGTATTCATCCTTTCTGATGGCCCAATAATATTCAATTGTATATGGACCACATCTTCTTTATCCATTCTTCTCTTGAAGGGTATCTTGGCTCTTTCCACATTTTGACTATTGTGGATATTGCTGCTATGAACATTGGGGTGCATATGGCCCTTCTTTTCACTACATCTGTATCTTTGGGGTAAATACCCAGTAGTGCAATTGCCGGGTCATATGGTAGTTCTATTTTTAATTTTTTGAGGATCCTCCACACTGTTTTCCAAAGTGGCTATACCAATTTGCATTCCCACCTATGGTGTAAGAGCGTTCCTCTCCAACATTTGTTGTTTCTTGTCTTGTCAATTTTTACCATTCTAACTGGTATCTCAGTGTGGTTTTAATTTGAATCTCCCTGATGGCTAATCATGATGAATATTTTTTCATGTGTCTGCTAGCCATTTGTGTGTCTTCATTGGAGAAGTGTGTGTTCATGTCTTCTGTCCATTTCTTGACTTGATTATCTGTTTTTTGGGTGTTGAGTTTGAAAAGTTCTTTATAGATCTTGGATATCAGTCCATGCTCTGTAGTGTCATTTGTGAATATCTTCTCCCATTCTGTGGGTTGCCTCTTTGTTTTGCTGACTATTTCCTTTGTTGTGCAGAAGCTTTTCATCTTGATGAAGTCCCAAAAGTTTGTTTTCGCTTTTGTTTCTCTTGCCTTTGGAGACATGATATCTTGAAAGAAGTTGCTGTGGCCATTGTCGAAGAGGTTCTCCTCTAGGATTTTGATGGATTCCTATCTAGTCTTTCATCCATTTTGAATTTATCTTTCTGTATGGTATAAGAGAATGGTTAAGTTTCCTTCTTCTCTATATAGCTGTCCAATTTTCCCAGCAGCATTTATTGAACAGTCTCTTCAATAAATGCTGCTGGGACAAGGCTGTCCTGCCTTGTTGAATATTATTTGAATTGAGGGTCCATATATGGGCTCTCTATCCTGTTCCATTGTTGTGTCTGTTTTTGTGCCAGTGCCAGTACCATGCTATCTTGGTGATCACAGTTTTATAATGTAGCTTGAAGTCAGGCAACATGATGCCCCCAGCTTTTTTTTTTTTTTCCTTCATTTTCATGGCAATTCAGGGTCTTTTCTGGGTCCATACAAATTTTAGGATTGTTTGTTCCTGCAGTTTGAAAAATGCCATTGGTATTTTGATCAAGATGGCAATGAAAGTGTAGATTGCTCTGGGCAGCATAGACATTTTAACAATGTTTATTCTTCCAGTCCATGAGCATGGAATGTTTTTTCCATCTTTTTGTGTCTTCTTCAATTTCTTTCATTAGTGTTCTGTAGTTCCTAGAGTATAGGTCTTTTACCTCCTTGAAAGGTTAGGTTTATTCCAAGGTATCTTATGGTGTTTGGTGCTATTGTAAATGAAATTGCTTCTCTAATTTCACTTTCTATAGTTACATTGTTTGTGTAGAAGAAAGCAGCTGATTTCTTTGCATTGATTTTGCATCCTGCCATATTGCTGAATTGCTGTATGAGTTCTAGTAATTTGGGGGTGGAGTCTTTTGGGTTTTCTACATAAAGTATGTCATCTGCGAAGAGAGAGGGTTTGAATTCTTCTTTGCCAATTTGAACACATTTTATTTCTTTTTGTGTCTGATGGCTGTTTCTAGGATTTCTAGTACTATGTTGAACAATATTGGTGAGAGTGGGCATTTTTGTCATGTTCCTGATCTTAAGGGAAAGGCTCTCAGCTTTTTCCCATTGAGAATGATATTCACTGTGAGTTTTTCATAGATGGATTTTATGAAATTGAGGAATGTTCCTATTATCCCTATACTCTGAAGAGTTTTAATCAGGACAGGATGCTGTATTTTGTCAAATGCTTTTTTCTGCATCAGTTGAGAGGACCACGTGGTTCTTCTTTCTCCTCTTATTAATGTGTTCTATCACATTGAC
This sequence comes from Neogale vison, assembly GCF_020171115.1. NCBI lineage: Eukaryota > Metazoa > Chordata > Mammalia > Carnivora > Mustelidae > Neogale > Neogale vison. The sequence continues at coordinate 199,645,252 of NC_058091.1, forward strand.
TGATTTGCGAGTGTTGAACCACCTTACGTCTCAGGGATAAATCCCACCTGGTTGTGATGGATAATCTTTTTAATGTTTTAATGTACTGTTGAATCCTATTAGCTAGAATCTTGTTGAGAATCTTGGCATCCATATTCATCAGAGATATTGGTCTGAAATTCTTTTTGAAGGGGTCTTTGCCTAGATTTGGGATCAAGGTAATGCTGGGCTCAGAAAGAGTCTGGAAGTTTTCCTTCTGTTTCTTTTCTTTTCTTTCTTTTTTTCTTTTTGAAACTGCTTCAGGAGAACAGGTATTATTTCTTCTTTGAATGTTTGGTAGAATTCCCCCAAGGAATCCATCAGGTCCTGGACTCTTGTTTTTTTGGGAGGATTTTGGTCACTGCTTTAATCTCATTACTGGTTATTGGTCTATTCAGGTTGTTAGTTTCTTCCTGTTTCAGTCTCGGTAATTTTTAGTTTCCAGGAATGCATCCATTTCTTCTAGGTTGCTTAACTTATTGGCATATAGTTGTTAATAATAATTTCTGATGATTGTTTCTATTTCTTTGGTGTTAGTCATGACCTCTCCCCTTTCATTCATAATTTTATTAATTTGGGTCCTTTCTCGTTCTTTTGGATAAGTTTGACCAGTGGTTTTATCAATATTATTAATTCTTTCAAAGAACAAGCTTCTAGTTTCATTGATGTGTTCTGGTGTATATTTCCCAGGTGATTTTCATATACTACCTTTTTTTTACCCCTTGTTGATTTAAAGTGAAATGAGGACAAGACTGAGGAAGAGGAATTAGTAAAAAGGGATAATGGTCTGAGAGATCTGCCTCTTTAAGAGGGAGAGAGCTCTTACAGAAGTGAAGGAACTTTAAGATGAAGGGGTGAGCCATGATACTAAATTCTTCAGAGAAATCCAATATAATGAGGATTATTCTTTAATCAAAACTGGTTCATCAAAGTGTAGTATTGGCATATAATAGGAGCACAGTAAATGTTTGGGTGAATGATTTATGTAGAAGATTTTTATGTTCAAAACATTCCATGATCCTTGAACATTCAAGTCAGAGAGAATTTGTAATTGCAATGTTTTGGCATTTAAAATCAATGTAGGTTTAAGAATACTTTGTTTCTCTGTCTATGGTCATTGTCTGAGAAGAGTTCTCACTTGGGCACCATAGTTGTGATGGTAGGGCAAAGCAATGTTTGAGCTTCTTTCCTTCTTTCTTTCTTTCTTTCTTTCATTTTATTTATTTATTTGAGAGAGAGAGAGTGCAAGTAGGGGGAGGGGCAAAGAGAGAGGGAGAAGCAGGCTTCCCAGTGAGCAGGGAGCCTGTTGTGGGGCTTGATCCCAGGACCTGGGATGATGACCTGAGCTGAAGGCAGATGCTTAACCCACTGAGCCACCCAGGCACCTGAGCTTGTTTTCAAGAGATGAGAGTCAACATCCTTGTTATGACCGCTTGACACTTGGGCCTCCTCACCTTTGCCACCCATGATTTTCCATTATGATGATTTGGGGTGATGGAATGAACATCTGTGATTAGCAGAACTGGACTGTCATTAGCCTATCTTGTTTTTATTTTATTACTATGTCAGGTAATTTTTACAGTCATATCATCTTTTAAAATGATTGTTAGTTTTTTTAAATGACATACAGGCTTTCCCTGCATCTCAGGAAAGGCTCTAGATGGGGGCAGCAGTTTCCTCAGACCATGATTCAGTGCCTGTGCATCCTGCTTAGAGCATGCTCGGCGGCACACATTGGTTTGACATCTGGCAGTCACGATTCCTGTGAGATTGGCTTCCCTGCAAACGTGCCCTGAAGGCATCCCTGCTGTGCCCCTTCTGTCCAAGTGTAAACACATCCAGGAAATTAACAAATAAAGACCCAACTTTTCTGGAAGGAATCAGGATCCCCTTACCCAGCTGGAATCCTGGGATTTGGTGTCCAGCTTCAAGAAATTTGACTAGCCATTTGGGTAGATGCTGTTGTCTTGTGGTACCTTTGTCCCTTTCTGCTTCTAAACCCCCATGTGCTGTCCACAGCCTCTGTTCTAAGTCTTCCACCTGAGGAAGTTTGCTTCAGGACCTTTAAAATATGAAATAGGGGTCATCTTTCATTGTGGATTCATTAGTGCAGCTGGATTTAGTTATTTACAGTTGTAAATTTGGCATTGCATTTGCCCGGATAGGGGACTCATTTCAAACTAATTGAAGCAGTCTAAAGCTAAACCTACAAATAATTAAATATTCATTTCCAGTTCTTTTCCTATGAAGATAAAAATATTAAAATGATCAAAATATGCATATAACAAGGAAGTTAAAACATCAGGATAAAAGAGGGAATCCTTTTTTCACTTTTCCCTTACTGTCTTCCCAGTTCCATTTTTGCTCCAGCTTAATGGAATGCATTTTAAAACCATGAGAGACTATGGACTCTGAAAAACAGTCTGAGGGGTTTGAAGTGGCGGGGGGGTGGGAGGTTGGGGTACCAGGTGGTGGGTATTATAGAGGGCACGGCTTGCATGGAGCACTGGGTGTGGTGAAAAAATAATGAATACTGTTTTTCTGAAAATAAATAAATTGGAAAAAAAAACAAAACAAAAAAACAAAACAAAACAAAAATACATGCACCATTTTGTTTTTATTATCTGCCTGCCACCACCAACATCAGCTTAGCACCTTTCAGATCCACTTCCAGGAAGCACAGACTTGAAAACTCTTCCCCGTAGTTTTGTCTGAACTGGCTACCATTCTGTAACACTCACTGGATCCAGTTGCTGGAGTAGTGGAACTTGAGAGGTGAGCAAGTGAGCAGTAGTGAACACTTTGCTGAGTGAGTCAGTTGGGCCTGTGTGAAAGGATGTAGGTGAGCCAGAAACTAATGGGAAAATAGGGGTCTTCACTAATTTTGATATGGGGCCATCTTCTTTTGCATGTCAGGGTATTTGAATATTTGGCCAACAGCTGGCTGGGCTCTGGGAGAGTGCCTCTTGATTCGTCTTGTCAGATGTTCAAAGATAAAACGAGGCAGCCGGCATGCCAGCACATAGCTCATAGCCTTGCCGTCAGTTTTGAATTTAGATTTGAATTGTGATATCAATGTCATGGTAGCACATGCTTTGAGAAAGTACTTATAGAGAATAATTGAAAGATTCAGTGTGAAGCTTCTGCAAGCCATAATTTAAAGTCCCAGAAGCTTCCATATTACCTTCGCCATTAAAATTTAAGGTGACAGAAGCCCAATTATGTATGGTTATTTTCTTAAATAAAATCGTATTTCTACCCCAAGTGAAAGATTCATTGCTGCCCACTAATCTCTGTCAGGAGAACCAATCTCAGTTGCATCTAGTGTCAGTAAGGAAAATGGTTCATGTTATCCCGGCGACAGTGAAGCGACACTGCAGAAGCAGAACTGGAAGCCCTCTGTGGAGGAGCTGGACTTGAGGAGGCTGATTTGCATGATAATCACCATTATGGATCCTTTCTGGTGACAGCTTCCACACTTAACCCAGTGCAGTATGACTTTAATAGCAGTAGAGAAGCCCAAGGAGGGAGCTGTAGCACACATTTGGCAGAACCTGAATGACCTCAAAAACTGTGACAAGGGGGCAGCTGGTTGTAAAGCCAAATCACATAGAGGAATGGAGACTTGGAACATAGCTTTAAACCCTGAAATTAAAAAAAAAAATAACTTTGGGGCCTATTGAAAGGTACACAGCCTTTCCTTCTTTTATTAGCTCACAGAAATCAGTTTACCAGAAGCCTGTTAACCAGCAGAATCCGTTTGCCAGAATTTCTATGGCCACTGATACCATGGCATGCAAACGGATCAGTGGGAATATAGAAAGGGGATTTTAGTTTCTTTCAGTCAAAAGCATGGAGCCAGACTTTTAGACTATGAATCCTTCCACTGATTTCGTCTTCTTTCGGTTTGATTTTACTTTATGCTGCACTGTGATTTGGGAAATAGGTTGTAATGGTAGCCAGAATTGCGATGAAAAATTTCACAGGGTCAGTCAAGCTTAAACCCACTGTTCTTTATGAAAAACTTTATTCCTTAGGGTTCCCAGGGACAAGGGAACATGTAAATCAACTAATATTATGATGCACACTGTTGAATGATATAGAGAGTATCTATCTATCTATATTTATATATTGCTTAGATAGCAATGTCTTATAACCAATAAATCAATTTCTCAGAAGTTTCACAGTATGATAAAACATTTACAAGTGGCTCTTGGTTCTGCTAAGTTTTGTCAGGACTTTAACATAACCAGGCCCTGTGGCACCTTGCAAGTTTAATTTTTGTTGCTTGGCGTTAGCCCTAGATTCTTTTTATCCTTTTACAAAACCGGTACCATGCTGTGCACTCAACTTCCCTCCCTTCATCTCTGCCTCAAATCACTGTGGTTTTTCCTGTTCCTTTCCTTTTATTCATGTCTCAGTAAGAATTCACTTCACTTGTGTCCATGATTCTGTCACTGTGCTTAGACTCTTGCTATAAATGATTTTGCCTCTTCTACTTTATATATTTGACATTTTGTTGGCCTCTTCCTCAAAAAGAAGAAAGAAAAATCCTTCCCTGTATTCTCTACTCTATTTTCTCTTTCTTCCTGATTTCTTTCTTCCCTTTGCTTCCTTACCATTCACTCTTGAACCTGTTGTAGTCTAGATTTAGCCACCATAGATACTACTTTCTCAAAGACTGTACTCTTCACTCTGCCCGAAAGAGAGAGAGAGAGAGAGGCTTACCTAATTGGTAAATTTGGAGTGAGGAAGTAGTCCAACTTGCCGACTGCCATCCTCCTTCTGTTCGGAGAAGGGCCTCCCTACCAGGAGCCTTCATTCCACCTGAGGCTGGGAGCCCACCCCAGCCCAGCCCTGTGGAGATGGACTAATTCTGTAGTGAAGACAGCTAGGCTTGTTTGGCTTTAACCCCCTCTATTCTGGTCTCAGTCAGTAATAGTGGGTATATTCTAGTTTCTTATCTGTTTATTTTTGTATTACATCTTAATTTGTTTACAACCCAGGAGAAGAAGAGAGTATTGATTTGGGGGAATTGCTTAGAAACCTAAATAAATAAAAAAATAGTGCATACAAATAGAAAGTTCATCTTCTTTCCCAATCTCATTTGACAGAGGCTTGGTCTCTCTTTCTGTTTCCGTACCTTTGAGGACAGGAAAAAAGTTGCTGTCTGTAAGCTAAGAAGCAGCCTTTACTAAGAACTAAATCTGTCAGTACCTTGATCTTGGACTTCCCAGCTTCTACAACTGTGAGAAATACATGTCTGTTGTTCCAGTCACCCAGTCTATAACATTTTGTTATAACAGCCCAAGCTGATGAATTCTTCCCAATTTTTCTATGCATATGCAAATGTATGTATTAAGTATATGATAGAAATACTTTTACTTGAGTATCATGTAACAGAAATATGCATAGCTATATATTTATGCCTATATCTCTCTAAAACAGATAGTTTCATTTTATATAGTCTCCCTCTATATACCTTTATTTGTATACATACACCATTGTATTTTTTCCAAAAATAGTAACAGACTATACATTTTGTTCTACACCTTCCTTTTTCCACTAACACATTTTTATATCAGTAAGTGGAAACCTGTATTATTATTTTTAATGTCTGCACAGTGTTCTGTAGTTTAAGTGGTCTATAATAAACCATTCCTCAGCTGCTGGCCATTTAGGTCCTTTCATACTTTTGAGATTATACACAGTCTTGCAGTGAACATGGTACTCTTTTAATTTTTGTGAATTTGTGCTAGTATTTCTGTAGAAAAGAGTCCTAGAACTGGAATTGCTGGCTATCTCATGAGATTTAATTGATTAGTAGTGATCAGAGACTCAGGATGGGAAGGATTCTGAGAGAGCTCAGAGTTTATCCTACACTCCCAGGAAGGATGTTGTTTTCTTGCTCTGACTTTGAAAAGTTTTAGAGAATGAGACTCCATATTCTCTCCATTAATGCCTTCCAGTGACTTGAAATTGAAATAGACTGTAAAAGAAATAGTCATAGTTATAATGCTCTGGCCAAGAGAATTGAAAGTGAAAGTGAAAAACTGAATCCTAAGGTAATACTTTGGTGAGCTTGTTTTGCAAACCAACCAAGCAATATAAGATAGAGGATTATCAGAGTTATGGCAGTCACAGATATTTGGATTAATTTCCATTCACGTGGTAGGAAGTTTATACTTTCATATACTTCATGTAGTGTAGCAATGGGAGATTAGTTCACTCTAGGTGTCCAAGAATGCAAACCTACCCTTCAAGATGGCTCTCAGCATACTGACCCCCTTTAGCCTTGACTGTCACCAGGAAGCATGTGACCTATTGAGTCTAACTAAACTACAAATGATCTTAAATCAGATTCCACCACCCACCTCAGTGCATCAGGCCCAGAAGAATAAGTGGTCTGTCTTTCATCGGGATTATTTTGCTTCCATCCCAAGGCTATTTCTTTTGCCTTGGGAGAGGCTTGTAACAGTTCATTTACAAGCTGACCTAAAGAAAAGAAAAGAAAAAGCAAAACAAAATATGATGCAACCAGAGAGAGCTATGGGTTACTGCCTGCTTCAAGTAGCTTCCTCCAAAGCAGGTAGGACTTATCTGGATTCTTTGCAACACTGTGATGATCTAGGTGGGAAAATTCCATGTATTAAGGACTTGGCTCTCAGAGCAGACATGTGCTTGACTGTCACAACTTGTACATTTTTCCTATTCATGGTGCACACGGCAGCAGGTTTTCATTAGAAACAAGTGCAGTGTGAGTAGCAAAGATGACCGTATTAAACTTCCAGGAATTTTCACCGAATGTGCACATTTATACAACACTGCAGAAAGGACTAGGGCAGCCTGGCTATGTTAGATCATTTCCCTGCTCACCAAAGAGATTTGAAATGGACTTTTAATTATTATTGTCGATTTGCTATGGCTATATTCCTTAATATGAACATCTGATTAGGATTAATTTTCCTTAATTGACGAATAGGGCACTTAAAATTGAAGAATTGAATTTGTTGTTACATATCAGCATATGTATGTACTGTATTGTTGTGCTGGCATATGTACTATGACTTTTTGCTGAAGTACAAATTACAGACACTTCTGTTTTACTTGTAAGGTCACTGTTCTTCCTTCCTTCACCTTTGTGTGGCTTTTTACCTCTGTTAATGGAGATAGAAGAGAGCTAAGTGACTATTAAACTCTTTTCTATATACCGTAAAACCCATTAACGTGGACCTCACAAAATCTGGAGTTTATGATAATGAGAGCAGGGCTGGGTTAAAGTTTATTTTTGCATTGTCTCTGAATTAAAGCTTTGCTGAGCTAATAAATAGTATTAAATACAATTAAAGAGGGATGGCACTATTGTTTTATAAAGCAAGATTTTCAAGCATGCTAGAGAAAGGCCTTGCAAGTGTGGTGATGAGGTCGTGTGGGAAAAGGCATAGTGCAAGGACGGTGCCACTTTCTATCTATGTGACCTTGGGCAAATTACTTGGCTTTTCTGAGTATCTTTTCCCTCACGTGTAAAATGGAGATGGTTTCCCTAATTTATAGGGCTGCTATGAGGGTTAGATTGAATGTACAGAAAGTGTCTCGTGTGAAGTACGTATTTCATAAATGGCAGGTAATAACTATCGACCTCAAATAATTGGTGAGCTAATTTCAAACACTTCTCATTTTTTCACTAAAGCAGCATTCTTCCACAATATAGAGTTTTGTTAACCTAATCTGAAATAGTGCTCTATTATTGTTATTATTGATGGAAGGAAACACCCAGCGTTCTGATGTAGCGGTAAAGAACATGAGCTTTGGAGTCGCGACAAACTCAGATTTGAACGTATTTCTGTAACTCATTAGCTACATGTACTTAGGCAAATTACTTAATATCTCTCAGGTTTTATTTTCTAATTTGTAAAAATGGAATGATAATACCTGCTCCAGGACTTTTATGAGGACTCAATGAGGTAATGCATGTAAAGTGTTCAGCCTCCCGATTTTCATATAGTCAACTCTCAAAACATTGGCTGTTGCTGTTATCATGATCTTTTGGACAACAATACTTTACACTTTTTATTAATTCAGACTTGTCTTCTTCAATTCACCTAACAAATTTCACTCTTGATATAATCCCCATTCTAGATGAGGATTTTAAATACAGAAGTAAAAAAATTATAGAGAAGCGAAACGGTGATATATAGATAGGGTGAAAGAGCAAAGAATAATATTTTAAAAGTGGAAGCCCAAGCTCTAATCTTGATTATTTCCCTTCTTATGTGTGGAGTTTGTGGTACAAAAACAATGAATACTGTTATGCTGAAAATAAATAAAAAAAAAACTAAAAAAAAAAAGAATAAATTAAAAAAAAAAGTGGAAGCCCAAGGTCTTAAGTTAGACTTAAATCACTGAATAGTCAATTTTGTGCATAATCTTTGTGTCCTTTATGAGATGTCTTTGTATCAGTCAGAAAGAAATAGAACTCTCTCCCTCTCTCTCTTCATATATATATATATATATATACATATATATGTGTATACACACACACAAATCTATATATTTAAAATTAAAAAAAAATATATGGTAGAGAATGTGGATTGATCACTAGCTCTCAGCACTCAGTGGAGAGAGTAGCAGTTAAGTCCATGTTCAGTTTTATTTTCATCTTCCTTTCCGCTGTATGTTTCATAGGCTGTATGGATGAGAAATGTAAGCACTATAATGTCCTGCATAGAGACTGTAATCTCCCCTCCCTTTAATCACAGGCTTACACAGTTTGTCAGAATCCATCACCTTAACAGATCAGACCAAATTACTTTGATGACTGGCAAATGGGTGGCACTTGTGGTGAAGTGAAAGCAGCCAGGTGTGTGTGTTTATTAAGTGCTCTTCAATAGAAAAAATGTATTTTACTGAAAACTCTCTCATCCATGCTATTTTTGCAGAAGCAAGGAGTACCCGTCTTCCTTTGGGAAAACATAAAAATTATTTTTCTTGAGATTCTGAAATACTGCCATTCAAATTCACAACACTAAACCTGTTATAAAAATCAGAGTTTTGTCCCCGCCCCCCATCATATGCATGTGCAGTGGAACCTTGTAATAAAAACTAGAGAGGGCAGAACCATTAATGTTGGGGCTATGTGCCTTTGACTTTCCGGGGATGCCCAATTTAAGTAGATAATTTTTTTTTTTTTTTGCATTATCTGATTTTAATTTTTAAATGTTTAAAAAAACATATAATGTATTTTTATCCCGGGGGTACAGGTCTGTGAATTGCCAGGTTTACACATTTCACAGCACTCATCATAGCACATACCCTCCCCAATGTCCATATCCCCACCCCCCTCTCCCGTCCCCCTTCCCCCCAGCAACCCTCAGTCTGTTTTTTGAAATGGAGTCTTTTATGGTTTGTCTCCCTCCCGATCCCATTTTCTTTCATTTTTTTCTTTTCCTACCCTCCAAACCCCCCACATTGCATCTCCACTTCCTCATATCAGGGAGATCATATGGTAGTTGTCTTTCTCCAATTGACTTGTTTCGCTAAGCATAATACCCTCTAGTTCCACCCACATCATTGCAAATGGCAAGATTTCATTTCTTTTGATGGCTGCATAGTATTTCATTGTATATATATACCACATCTTCTTTATCCATTCATCTGTTGATGGACATCTAGGTTCTTTCTGTAGTTTGGCTATTGTGGACATTACTGCTATAAATATTCGGGTGCACGTGCCCCTTCGGAACATCAGGTTTGTATCTTTAGTATATATACCCAGTAGTGCAATCGCTGGGTCATAGGGTATCTCTAGTTTCAGTTTTTTGAGGAACCTCCATATTGTTTTCCAGAGTGGTTGCACCAGCTTGCATTCCCACCAACAGTGTAGGAGGGTTCCCCTCTCTCCACATCCTCGCCAGCATCTGTCATTTCTTGACTTGTTAATTTTAGCCATTCTGACTGGTGTGAGGTGGTATCTCATCGTGGTTTGGTTTGTATTTCCCTGATGCTGAGTGATGTGGAGCATTTTTTCATGTGTCTGTTGGCCATCTGGATGTCTTCTTTTCAGAAATGTCTGTTCATGTCCTCTGCCCATTTCTTGATTGGATTATTTGTTCTTTGGGTGTTGAGTTTGCTAAGCTCTTTATAGATTTTGGATACTAGTCCTTTATCTGATATGTCGTTTGCAAATACCTTCTCCCTTCTGTCAGTTGTCTTTTGGTTTTGTTAACTGTTTCCTTTGCTGTGCAAAAGCTTTTTGATTTTGATGAAATCCCAATAGTTCATTTTTGCCCTTGCTTCTGTTGCCTTTGGTGATGTTCCTAGGAAGAAGTTGCTGTGGTTGAGGTCAAAGAGGTTGCTGCCTGTGTTCTCCTCAAGGGTTTTGATGGATTCCTTTCTCACATTGAGGTCCTTCATCCATTTTGAGTCTATTTTCCTGTGTGGTGTAAGGAAATAGTCCAATTTCATTTTTCTGCATGTGGCTGTCCAATTTTCCCAGCACTATTTGTTGAAGAGGCTGTTTTTTTTTCCACTGGACATTCCTTCCTAAGCAGATAATTTTTAAAAGTAAAATCAGGGGCACCTGGGTGGCTCAGTGGGTTAAGCCTCTGCTTTTGACTCAGGTCATGATTTCAGGGTCTTGGGATCGAGCCCCGCATGGGGCTCTCTTCTCGGCAGGGGGCCTGCTTCCCCCTCTCTCTCTGTCTGCCTCTCTGCCTACTTGTGATCTCTCTCTCTCCCTCTGTCAAATAATTTAAAAAAATTTTAGAAAAAAAAAGTGAAATCAGTTTATTAAGTTGACAACCAGTGGTTTAACATGTAAGAATTTTCATATAAATATATCTACACGTAAGAAAAACCTTTTGCCAAACCATGATTTCCAAGATTTGGGTCAGAAAATGTGATCACTCTAATATGCACCATGTAGATTAGTTGCATTATTCAGATCTTTATTGAAAGTACCTAATGGTTTAGTTGTTAAGTTATAGCATTTTGTGTCTACATTTGGCATATCAACAGGAACAGCAATAATAATATTTATTGAATTCTTACCATGTGCAAGCACTGAGCTAGAAGCTGGAGATATAATGGGAAGCAAAAAAAAAGACTATCTCATGTTGCTAATAACTTATGAAGTAGGTATAGACAGAAAGAAATTCATAGAATTTAAATGATTTGTCCAAGTTTTGATAGGAAATAAGGGACAGAGCTAGAATTACAGTGCTGTATTTGCTAGAGCAGCCTAACTTATGTTTTCATTAAGACATTACAAAATACTGTGGCTCAAACCAGCTAGAAGGAGCTCCTTAACATCCTGGAGATGCCATTATCAACCCTGGACTACTGATGCTTATACTGTTAAGTAAGGGAAAAATAAACTTTGGTCTTTTATTCTGCTATCATTCATATGTCCAAAGATATATAATCATTCTTGTCTTTTTTTAAAGATTTCATTTACTTATTTGAGATTGAGAGAGAGCATGCATGCACAAGCTGGAGTAGGTGGGAGGGGCAGAGGAAAAGGCAGACTCCCCACTGAGTGGGGAGCCTGACAAGGGCTTGACCCCAAGACCCTGGGATCATGACCTAAGCCAAAGGCTGAGCCACCCAGTTGCCCTCATAATCATTCTTTGTAAAGGCATTTCCTAGATGTTTGCACTTCAAACTTCTGCACACATCCTACCAGCTATACCTATCTGCCAGGAAGTTCTCAAAGTATATTTTTGTGGCCATATACTTCTCAAAATTCAGGGGTTCTATTAATAAAGGAAAAAGGGGAGAATGGGGCATTAAGGGATGGCTAGCAATCTCTGCATCACATGCTAATTAAGAACATGGTTTCAAAATGGGTTTGACCACAGATTTAGACAAGTGATGAATGATGTCATGACTTTGGGATATGCCTACATCCATTATACATTTTTTTCCAAGTAGGCTATCAAGGTTATATATGTATACACACACATGAATATAGTATGTGTATGATTACATTGTTTAAATATAATGTGTGAGATATCATGAATATTACATGATTCTTCAGTGGACTCTGGTCATCTACAAATGCTAATTCAAAATTTCATAATACAAGAGGTCTGCTGGCTTTAATCTTTGGCAGAAAGCCTTGCAAAATCCTTGGGATTTGACTAGCATACATCCTCACTCAAAAAGATCTCAAACTCAAGAGATCTATTTTGTAAGAGATGCTTTCATAAAAAGATGGATTTATAAGCACTGGGTGTGGTGAAAAAATAATGAATACTGTTTTTCTGAAAATATATAAATTGGGGAAAAAAAAGACCTAAAAAAAAAGATGGATTTATAGAAATAAAATTACTCTAAAGTTAGTGGAGCATGTATTCAATACATAAATCATAAACAATCTTGACCCTGAACTTCAGAGTTTCCTAGAATTCTTGGTCAATTCTTTTTTTTTTAAAATTTTAAATTTTTAAAAACTTATTCTTTTCAGGTAGGCTCTAGGTGGACTCATGCTCATGACCCTGAGATCACACATGCTCTACTGAGTGAGCCAGTTAGTTGCTCCTTCTTAATCTATACTGATTAAGTTTAGATATTTACTATAGAAAAAGTAATTAACACGTATGGGGAATACTTATTGAGAATATACTTAGTGGTTATGTTGAGATGGACCCACTCTCAGAAGATCCTTTGGTATCTTCTGGGGCTGCAGGAGGAGATAAGCACAGGAAAGACCTAAAGTACGTATACATATACTATTTTTAAAATTTTATTAACATATAATGTATTATTTGCGTCAGGGGTACAGGTCTGTGAATCATTAGTCTTACACAATTCACAGTGCTCACCATAGCACAGACCCTCCCCAATGTCCATCACCCTGCCACCATTTCTCTCCCCCAGCCCCCAGCAACCCTCAGTTTGTTTCCTGAGATTCTCTTATGGTTTGTCTCCCTTCTCGGCCTCATCTTGTTTCATTTTTTCCCTTCCTGATCCCCACGACCCCCCACCCTGCCTCTCAAATTCCTCATATCAGAGAGATCATATGATAATTGTCTTCCTCTGATTGACTAATTTTGCTTAGCGTAATACCCTCTAGTTCCATCCATGTCATTGCAAATGGCAAGATTTCCTTTTTGATGGCTGCATAGTATTTCATTGTATATATATATATGTGTGTGTGTGTGTGTGTGTATACCACATCTTCTTCATCAATCCATCTATTGATGGACATTTAGGTTCTTTCCATAGTTTGGCTATTGGGGACATTATTGCTATAAGCTTTCAGGTGCATGTACCCCTTGGGATCACTACATTTGTATCCTTAGGGTAAATGCCCAGTAGCACGATTGCTGGGTTGTAGGATAGCTCTATTTTCTTTTTTTCTTTTTTTTTTTTTTTTTTTTCCCAATTTATTTATTTTCAGAAAAACAGTATTCATTATTTTTTCACCACACCCAGTGCTCCATGCAAGCTGTGCCCTCTATAATACCCACCACCTGGTACCCCAACCTCCCACCCCCCCCGCCACTTCAAACCCCTCAGACTGTTTTTCAGAGTCCATAGTCTCTCATGGTTCACCTCCCCTTCCAATTTACCCAAATTCCCTACTACTCTCTAACGCCCCTTGTCCTCCATGCTATTGGTTATGCTCCACAAATGAGTGAAACCATATGATAATTGACTCTCTCTGCTTGACTTATTTCACTCAGCATAATCTCTTCCAGTCCCGTCCATGTTGCTACAAAAGTTGGATATTCGTCCTTTCTGATGGAGGCATAATACTCCATAGTGTATATGGACCACATCTTCCTTATCCATTCATCCATTGAAGGGCATCTTGGTTCTTTCCATAGTTTGGCGACTGTGGCCATTGCTGCTATAAACATTGGGGTACAGATGGCCCTTCTTTTCACGACATCTGTATCTTTGGGGTAAATACCCAGGAGTGCAATTGCAGGGTCGTAGGGAAGCTCTATTTTTAATTTCTTGAGGAATCTCCACACTGTTCTCCAAAGAGGCTGCACCAACTTGCATTCCCACCAACAGTGTAAGAGGGTTCCCCTTTCTCCACATCCTCTCCAACACATGTTGTTTCCTGTTTTGTTAATTTTGGCCATTCTAACTGGTGTAAGGTGATATCTCAATGTGGTTTTAATTTGAATCTCCCTGAGGGCTAATGATGATGAGCATTTTTTCATGTGTCTGATAGCCATTTGTATTTCTTGATTGGAGAAGTGTCTGTTCATATCTTCTGCCCATTTTTTGATGTGTTTGTCTGTTTCGTGTGGGTTGAGTTTGAGGAGTTCATTATAGATCCTGGATATCAACCTTTTGTCTGTACTGTCATTTGCAAATATCTTCTCCCATTCCGTGGGTTGCCTCTTTGTTTTTTTGACTGTTTCCTTTGCTGTGCAGAAGCTTTTGATTTTGATGAAGTCCCAGAAGTCTATTTTCGCTTTTGTTTCCTTTGCCTTTGGAGACGTATCTTGAAAGAAGTTGCTGTGGCTGATATCGAAGAGATTACTGCCTATGTTCTCCTCTAAGATTCTGATAGATTCCTGTCTCACATTGAGGTCTTTTATCCATTTTGAGTTGATCTTTGTGTACGGTGTAAGAGAATGGTCGAGTTTCATTCTTCTACATATAGCTGTCCAGTTTTCCCAGCACCATTTATTGAAGAGACTGTCTTTTTTCCACTGTATATTTTTTCCTGTTTTGTCGAAGATTAATTGACCATAGAGTTGAGGGTCCATATCAGGGCTCTCTACTCTGTTCCACTGGTCTATGTGTCTGTTTTTATGCCAGTACCATGCTGTCTTGGTGATCACAGCTTTGTAATAAAGCTTGAAATCAGGTAAGGTGATGCCGCCAGCTTTATTTTTGTTTTTCAACGTTTCCTTAGCGATTCGGGGTCTCTTCTGATTCCATACAAATTTTTGGATTATTTGCTCCAGCTCTTTGAAGAATGCCGGTGGAATTTTGATCGGAATGGCATTAAAAGTATAGATTGCTCTAGGCAGTATAGACATTTTAACGATGTTTATTCTTCCGATCCAAGAGCATGGAATGGTCTTCCATCTTTTTGTGTCTTCTTCAATTTCTTTCATGAGTGTTCTATAGTTCCTCAAGTATAGATCCTTTACCTCTTTAGTTAGGTTTATTCCCAGGTATCTTATGGTTCTTGGTGCTATAGTAAATGGAATCGATTCTCTAATTTCCCTTTCTGTATTTTCCTTGTTAGTGTATAAGAAAGCCACTGATTTCTGCACATTGACTTTGTATCCTGCCACGCTGCTGAATTGCTGTATGAGTTCTAGTAGTTTGGGGGTGGAGTCTTTTGGGTTTTCCATATAAAGAATCATGTCATCTGCGAAGAGAGAGAGTTTGACTTCTTCATTACCAATTTGGATACCTTTTATTTCTCTCTGTTGTCTGATTGCTGTTGCTAGGACTTCTAATACTATGTTGAACAAGAGTGGTGAAAGTGGGCATCCTTGTCTTGTTCCTGATCTCAACGGGAAGGCTGCAAGCTTTTTCCCATTGAGGATGATATTTGCTGTGGGTCTTTCATAGATAGATTTGATGAGGTTCAGGAATGTTCCCTCTATCCCTATACTTTGAAGCGTTTTAATCAGGAACGGATGTTGGATTTTGTCAAATGCTTTTTCTGCATCAATTGAGAGGACCATGTGGTTCTTCTCTCTTCTCCTATTAATTTGTTGTATCACATTGATTGATTTACGAATGTTGAACCATCCTTGTAGCCCAGGGATGAATCCCACCTGATCATGGTGGATAATCTTTTTAATGTGTTGTTGGATCCTGTTGGCTAGGATCTTGTTGAGAATCTTAGCATCCATATTCATCAGTGATATTGGTCTGAAATTCTCCTTTTTGGTATGGTCCTTGCCTGGTTTGGGGATCAGGGTAATGCTGGCTTCATAGAAAGAGTCTGGAAGTTTTCCTTCTGCTTCAATTTTTTGAAACAGCTTCAGGAGAATAGGTGTTATTTCTTCTTGGAAGGTTTGGTAGAATTCCCCAGGGAATCCGTCAGGTCCTGGGCTCTTGTTTTTTGGGAGATTTTTGATCACTGCTTCAATCTCGTTATTAGATATCGGTCTATTCAGGTTGTCGATTTCTTCCTGGTTCAATTTTGGTAGTTTATATTTTTCCAGGAATGCATCCATTTCATCAAGGTTGCTAAACTTATTGGCATATAACTGTTCGTAGTAACTTCTGATGATTGTTTCTACTTCCTTGGTGTTAGTTGTGATCTCTCCCCTTTCATTCATAATTTTATGAATTTGGGATTTCTCTCTTTTCTTTTGGATTAGTGTAGCCAGTGGCTTATCGATCTTATTGATTCTTTCAAAAAACCAGCTTCTAGTTTCATTGATACGTTCTACTGTATCTCTGGTTTCTCCCTCATTGATCTCAGCTCTAATCTTGATGATTTCCCTTCTTATGTGTGGAGTTGGTTTGATTTGTTGTTGATCCTCCAGTTCTTTAAGGTGTAGAGACAGCTGGTGTGTTCTGGATTTTTCAATTTTTTTGAGCAAGGCTTGGATGGCTATATATTTTCCCCTTAGGACCGCCTTTGCTGTATCCCATAGGTTTTGGACCGAAGTGTCTTCATTCTCATTGGTTTCCATGAATTGTTTCAGTTCTTCTTTGATCTCCTGGTTGATCCAAGCATTCTTAAGCAAGGTGGTCTTTAGCTTCCAGGTGTTTGAGTTCCTTCGGAACTTTTCCTTGTGATTGAGCTCCAGTTTCAAAGCATTGTGAACTGAGAATATGCAGGGAATAATCTCAGTCTTTTGGTATCGGCTGAGTCCTGATTTGTGACCCAGTATGTGGTCTATTCTGGAGAAGGTTCCGTGTGCACTTGAGAAGAATGAGTATTCTGCTGTTTTAGGGTGGAATGTTCTGTATATATCTATGAGGTCCATCTGGTCCAATGTGTCATTCAATGCTCTTGTTTCTTTATTGATTTTCTGCTTCGATGATCTGTCTAATTCTGAAAGAGGCGTGTTAAGATCACCTACGATTAGTGTATTCATATCAATATGACTCTTTATCTTGATTAACAGTTTTCTTAAGTAATTGGCTGCTCCCATATTGGGAGCATAGATATTTACAATTGTTAGATCATCTTGGTGGATAGTCCCTTTAAGGATTATGTAGTGTCCTTCTGTATCTCTGACTACAGTCTTTAGTTTGAAGTCTAATTTATCTGATATGAGAATCGCTACCCCAGCCTTCTTTTGAGTCCCATTGGCATGAAAGATGCTTCTCCACCCCTTCACTTTCAGTCTGCGTGTATCTTTAGGTTCAAAATGGGTCTCTTGTAGACAGCATATGGATGGGTCCTGTCGTTTTATCCAATCTGCAACCCTGTGCCGTTTTATGGGTGCATTGAGGCCATTCACATTGAGAGTGATTATTGATAGATACGTTTTTATTGACATCGAGTTACCTTTGAAGTCTTTCTTTCTGTAGACTGTCTCTATATTTCTGTTCAATGCTATTCTTGGGATTTTTCCTCTTTTATAGAACCCCCCTTAATATTTCCTGCAGTATCGGCTTGGTGGTTGCATAGTCTTTTAAGTCTTGCCGGTCTTGGAAACTCTTTATCTCTCCATCCATTTTGAATGTCAGTCTTGCTGGATAAAGTATTCTTGGCTGCATGTTCTTCTCATTTAGTGCCCTGAATATATCTTGCCAGCCTCTTCTGGCTTGCCAGGTCTCTGTGGACAGGTCTGACGTTATTCTGATGGGCTTCCCTCTGTAAGTAAGGAGCCTCTTTGCCCTGGCAGCTTTCAAGAGATTATACCTACAATTATAATTTCTCAATTTGACTATCAGGTGTCGTGATGTTTTTTTGGAGTGTATAATCTTGGGTGGAGACCGTTCAGCCTCTAGTACATGAACGCTGGTTTCATTCGCGAGATTCGGAAAGTTTTCATGAAGGACTTGTTCCACGACATCTTCTAGACTTCTTTCTTTCTCCTCCCCTTCAGGAATTCCAATAATTCTGACGTTGGAACGCTTCATGGCATCACTTATTTCCCTAATTCTGCTTTCGTGGGATCTAAGCTGTTTGTTCCAGGCTTCCTCCTGATCCTTTCTCTCTATCTGTTTGTCTTCCAGATCACTAATTCTATCTTCTGTCTCAGTTACCCTAGCTTTGAGAGAGTTTAGATTGGATTGGAACTCATTGAGAGCATTGTGGACCTCCTCCCTGGTAGCTTTAAGCTCCGCCCTAACATTGTGAACATCCTGTCTGGTCGCTTTCAGTTCGGCTCTAATCAATTCTGTTTGGTCATCCATGGCTTTCTCCAACCTAGCTATTGCCTGGATAATTGTTAGCCTGAATTCTCTTTCCGACATATTGTCTATGTTGATAGCCGTTAGCTCTGTTGCGGAAGGTCCATCCTCTGTATTTTTCTTCTGTTGGGCATTCCTCCTCCTAGTCATTTTGGTGGGAGAAGACTGAACAGATGTAGCTGGATGTATCAACTCTGGTGCAGTCAAGGTGCACCCTGGAACACTTCCTGATCTCCGTCTCAGAAGCCTCAGTCTGGGTGCAGAAGCTGAATAAATTCCCCCTTGGATGCTGGCAGTGCAGGTTCCAAGTTAAAGACCCTGGGGGCGCAGGATCTTTTGCTCGTCCCCAAAGCCAAGGCAGTGGCGGCTGTCTGGGAGCTCCTGACCGCCAGAGAGGTTCCAAGCAGCGATCGCACACTGAGATTTTGCCGCTGGCCAGGGCTGGGAGTGCCCGGCTTGCGCGCACCTCTTTTCAGAGGCGGCTGTGGGTCGGGCGCGCGTCTGGGGCACTGAGAACGGGGCGCTGGTCCGTAAGCCGCAGGCTGGGCTTTTGCGCGCCTCTGTCCGGGGAAGAGTTTCGCGGGCGCGAGGCTTAGACTTTGAAACAATGGCCCGGGTCAAGAAGCGCCCCAGGGCCTTAGAAACCCAGGAGAGCTGGAGCGACGTGCACGCGCATCTCAAGCTTTGTGGTAGGGCTAGCGCGCGTTCTGCAGACCGGCTCCCATCCCCTCACAGGAGCCGGAACCCCGCGCTCTGGGGCACGCTGGCGGCTTAGGGACCAGGAGCCGGTTTCTCCGCCGCACTCTCTCTGCCTCCGCGCCGGGGAGGCCGTCTGGGACCGGGGACTCAAGCCCCTGTCCCTAGCCGCTCCGATTCCCACAGTTTGCCCCCGCGATCCTTTGCTCTTTTGGAGTGCTTTCAACCAGTGTCCGAGTTAATGCTGGTCCCCAGACGCAGGGCACTCTCGCTCGTATCGGGGTATTACTTTTGCACCGGTCGCCTCTGGTGGCTCCCTCCCCCTTTTGTTTATCTTCCGATATCAGTCCGCTGTTCCCATTCCGCTTTACCTGCTCACTGGCGTCTTCTGCCCCTGTAGAGATCCAGACGTGTATAATTCTGATCTCAGGCTGATTTCATGGGTGATCAGAGTTCTTTGGTAGGTAATCAGCTCACTTTGGGGTACCAGCTGAAAAGACGCCTCTTCCTAGTACCCCGCCATCTTGTCCCCCGGATAGCTCTATTTTCAACATTTTGAGGAACCTCCTTACTGTTTTCTAGAGTGGCTGCACCAGCTTGCATTCCCACCAAGAGTGTAGGAGGGTTCCCCTTTCTCTGCATCCTTGCCAACATCTGTCATTTCCTGACTTGTTAATTTTATCCATTCTGACTGGTGTGAGATGGTATCTCATTGTGGTTTTGATTTGTATTTCCTTGATGCCGAGTGATGTTGAGCACTTTTTCATGTGTCTGTTGGCCATTTGGATATCTTCTTCACAGAAATGTCTGTTTATGTCTTCTGCCCATTTCTTGATTGGATTATTTGTTCTTTGGATGTTGAGTTTGATAAGTTCTTTATAGATTTTGGATACTAGTCCTTTATCTGATATGTCATTTCCAAATATCTTCTCCTATTCTGTTGGTTATCTTTTGGTTTTGTTAACTGTTTCCTTTACTGTGCAAAAACTTTTGATCTTAATGAAGTCCTAATAGTTCATTTTTGCCTTAGCTTCCCTTGCCTTTGGTGATGTTTCTAGGAAGAAGTTACTGCAGCTGAGGTAGAAGAGGTCAAGTACATGTATATATACTTTTGTTACCTAGGTGCTGCCCACCCCAAGCTCCCAAACCTAATGCAGTCTCTGATGAACTCAGCTGTCCACATGGAGCTGCTTTGGAAATATTGTGTCTTGAACTCAGATGGATGTACTTCATCCTTTTTCCTGGGTCCAGCTTTCTAGGTCCTATTTTACCAGTGGCTGATTGAGGCAGGAGAAAAAGAAAAAAAGAAAGATAAAAGGTGAAGTTAGAGCTGGTCTAATTAGTTCCCCCTAAGCCTTATCTTGGGGAAAGGTTATTGGGAAGCATCTCCCAAGTGCAAGGCAGTTATAGACCTGTTTTGTCTCACTGGCCACATGGAAGTAGAGAGGAGCAATCTAGAGAGAGTGAGAATCCCAAGAGATGAACTCCAAAGAGGTCACAGCCTACAGAAGTCAAAACTAACATTTTTTCTCCATACACCCAAAGCTCCAGCCCCTATTAAGAGGTTTCATTGATTCCAGTAACTTGATTCAGTCTTCTTTGTTCTTTCTTCATTGGCATAAGTTTGGGGAGTGGAGTAAGGGTGGGGAGAAGCAGAAGTGGAACTTTGTTTTAGAAGGCACTATAACAAATATAGGACATGGCCTTTATCCCAGTTCTCAAATAACTTATTGTATGGGGAGCTAATGTATAGGAAACATTTAGTGAAAGCAAATGAAATACTCGAACTCTGTGTTATTGATTACTCCAGAAGAATCCAGGTAAGGGATAAGTGAATGCAGATTTGTTTCTTGGGGAAGTCTTTCTAGATCATGTCACAAGTGAGGTGCCAAAGGATTAAAGGAACTAATTAAGAAGGCAGAAAAGAGGAGGTGAATAAAGATTCATAATGAGCTTAGAGGTCAGTGAACCTATGTGCCTGAAGCAGAGATTTCATTTTAGAGACTAGGGAATGAACTGGAAGAGGAAAGTGGGGTACTTTAAAAATCAGGCAGGGGTTAAATTGTAGGCAGTCAGATAAGTTTTTTGTTTTTAACCAAGTTAATGTTAACCTCTTTAAGTTTTTATGGAATGAAGAGAGGATAAATTAATAAGTTACTGATTAATTGAATGAGTGAATAAATACATTGTATTATAAAGACATTATAGATACTATAAAAACTAGCCTCTTAAGTAGAATTTGTCTAGGTTGGGAATATGAGGTTCCTATGCAGGATCTCAGCAACACAGTTTGCCAGAGAACAAGAGAAGTCAAGACTAGGTGTATCACGGACTGGGAGCCTGGCTGCACTAGAGTTAGGCAACAGTCTAATCCTCAGTGAACAAGAGGAAGTGTTGGATCTGAGGAGATCCAATTTATCTGGAGATTTGGTTACCAAAATGTAGATAGCAGGTGAGATTGAGTCGAGAATGGTGGTGTCATGGAAGTTGGGCAATCTAATCGTAGCTGGATTCCAGCTGACAGCTGGAGTTTTGGAAGAGAGTCTGGGAAAGGGTAGTGTCAGGGCCCTAGTCAAGTAGATCGAAGTTCAGGGCAAGGCGCAAGGTCTTGAAGGAAGAAAGAAAGCATGTCAGGGCAAAATCCAGTTGCTGGAGTTTGGGCCAACCTGTGTGGAGTTAGTAGGGAAATGGAGGAATGATGATGAAGCTGTCCAGAGTAAACTCAGTTTGTAGTGGAGAAAGGAAGACCATTCCTGCTATCTGGTGTGCTGAGGTTGCTTCTCTTTTGCCTGCATGATGAAGAGGCACTGAAGGTCACAGGTGTGCTGAGCCTCTTAAGTAGATCCTTCAGGGGCCCTCAGTTGGATCTCGGAATGAATGGCTGAAGTGGAGGCCTTGTGGGGTTGCGTCACTCGGAAGGAGTGGGGACTACAGCACAGGAGATGTAGGCATAGCTAGGAGCCTGTCATATTCCAGGTTGAGGAGAACAGTGCTTGTCAAAGAGATGGGGAGGGTTTAGTAGAAATTCAGAAGAAAAAGGGGCTGCAAAAAACATTTCAAATCAGGAAGAGGTTTCAGTGACAAGTTTGATAAAATGGATAGAGAAGGAAGAACCTGAAATGATTCTAGGTTGATTTTAAATGCTTGCATAGTACAACATTTTTGTTCATGAGCTGAAGGTTTTTTTTTTTTTTTAAAACCAAAACCAATTGTATTTGACATAAGATAAAAACAAAAGTTTATTTACAGCAGTGTTTTGCTCAAATAACTCAAGGAGATGACTGTGGTTGCTTCTTCTTATCTCACAACCAAACCAAGCAGAGGCTGCCTCATCCGCAGCCTCCCCATCCAGCACAAGGAGGGAATGCCAACCAGAATCCAGCTGCATGGCTCCCTCACCACCTCAGCTGCTCACTGCACCATGGGAAGGAAAATCCCTCCCCAGTTCAGTATACTTCCAGGGTCCCTTGCTATGAGTATCTTCCAACACTCCATACCAGACCTGGACTCACAGACATGGGTGGAGTGGAAGAGATTCAAGATTCAAGATGAGTTGAATGAAGCTGCTTTGTTCTTTCTTGCTGAGTGGGCCTCAGGAGGGTGAGGATCCCTGATCCCCTCGGACATGCAAGGGGCCAGTGGGGTGGCAAAAGGGAAAGCCTAGGAAACTTGCCCACTCACTGAGAGTGAAGTTCCCTCTCCTTAAATAACCAGTCCCCATTCCTATAGCAACAGATAGGCCAAGTGACTGAGAAATTGGATAGAGCTGAAGGACATTTCAAACACGTATCCCTTTTGGCCTGTTTTTTAAAAACCCAAATAAATAAAGTAAACTGGTAAATGAGTGTGTTAAGGCCAAGCTTAGTTGAGTGTTTGTTGGCTTTCAGTCTCAAATGCCATGGGTCTGCAGTGAGACATTTCAGAGGGAAAGAGCCCTTGAGCATGTGAATGAATAATGTTTCTTGCAAAGATGCTTTTCTTGCCTGTTCAAAGATAGTGTTATTAGTGTACATGTGCATGAGTATCACTGAAAGCCTCAGGTGGGCCTACCAGTACATATCTGTCTGTGTTGCTCTCACAGGGGGGCCTTGGTTGCTGGAGGTGACGTTTGAAGTGTTTGTGCGTGCCTCTTTTATTGACCTGGTTAGTTCAGAGCCTTTGCTGACTGAGGAGTGCTCCTTCCTGGCCAGATTCCTTCACTAAAGCGTGCTGTCTTAGTTAGTTCCCAGCCAGCCACTTGGCTGCTCCATGATGAGATAGAGGCATGGACTTGATGGGATAGAGGCAAGTCCATGCCTTCATGAAGGGATAGGGCCTGGAACTTCAGGAGGGCTTTTATACCTGTTTTATGGAGGTGAGGAAAGAAAATACAGATTCCTTCCCTGGATAGGGAAACTTCATTTTCAAAATGTACAGCTACATGGTGTTTCTCATTTTATTGGGCTTGGATCTGCACCTGGGGTAGCAATGGATTCCAAAGTCATTATTGAAGGTAAGGAAAGAAAACTCGAAGCAGAACTATTACCATAAAAGATCCTGGTTGTATTTTTGAAAGGTTGAGCTAAATAAAATTTCAGTGATCAGCAGAAGACCAACTGTTGAACTTCTGAAAAGTTGTTCTTAGAAAGGCTTGGATTAATAATTTGTTTCCATTTTGTTCGCAGATGTACTGTCTGTAGGACAGGGGTAGCCTGAATACCTGCTTCACTGAATACCTGCTTCACAGCTCCTTTCACATTTTCTTGTTGGAAAGACAACCGTTGGAGAATCATCTTGTTACCGTCAGCAAAAATGCAAACAAATCAAGACATTAAGAATGCCACAGTGGCCAGCAGTTAATGATGCCAGTGTTACACAAGCTTCCGCAAAGTTTTCAAGACAGTGTGCCTCACTAGCCAGAAATCAGGGAAGATTGAACCTATCCTTTTTGTCTCAGCTGTTCCTTAAATCAATGCATCCCCTCCAAATTAATGTGAATTGAAACACGCATTGCCTTTTTAACTTAATTGAGTACTTACTGTGGGTGAATCACTGCACAAAATAGGGGAGGGAAAATGAGGGAGACAAGTAAGATGTGTTTCC
The DNA here is from genome assembly GCF_020171115.1 of Neogale vison. Taxonomy (NCBI): domain Eukaryota; kingdom Metazoa; phylum Chordata; class Mammalia; order Carnivora; family Mustelidae; genus Neogale; species Neogale vison. The sequence goes on from NC_058091.1 coordinate 199,669,354, forward strand.
TGCTTTCAATGGATTTACAATTACTTTCAGGGCACTTTTTTTTTTTCCTTCTGCTCTTAATTAAATGTGTTTCTAAGATAGAAAACAAATGAATGGAAAAGTGTATTCTGCAAGTATTTTAAATCCCTTTAATAAAAAATGAAACAAAACAATCTAATGAGGGCAAGTGAAGGACATCTTAATTCCATTTTTGTGGACTTTCGATAGGTAGGGTTTATTTTATTGATTCTATAAATATTTGGTAGACTTTAGAGATATTAACATATTAGAGGTGGAATTAATTGGCTTAATTTTTTTCTTCCTAGGTGTAGATTGTCTGTTGAAAAGATACATTTTGTTTCTACATTTCTTGAAGAGTGGATAGGTGAATTACATTTGTTGCCTCTGTAGGCCTCTACCTTCTGTGCCCTAGGAGCCTGACATCCTGTGTGAGTTATTAGCATGTGGAAGGGGAACATTTGGATCAAACTTGGGAATATTGTTCACGGACCCAAGACAAGGCAGAGATAGGAGCAAAACAGACCCAGGCAATGACTCTGTCGGAAAATTTGGCTATTTCAGTATTCATGTGTTGTCCTCTATGTTCCAAAATTACTGTACGTTTTTTTCAAAAACTTATTTCTGATCTGGGAATAAGTCATGATTTTTAGTGTTAAAACACTAATAGGACTGTAGATACTAGACATTTTATATGGTGTTTGTAACACATTTTATTATGTATGAAGCAACAATAGAAACGTCTTTGTCTGGAGTAGTGTCCATTTGAATGGAAAATGTGCCAGCTTTTTTTTTTTAAACATCATCAACAGACTTCTTAATTAAGCTGCCAATAATACTCCTAATAGCACTGTGCATCATTTGAGAAATGAATTGTGAAGTGCTGTTTCCCTCTTATTGAATAAACAATGTTACTCCATATAAAATGGATTTAAACTGTTTTTGAATAGGAGATTATATTGCTCCCTAAAGAATTTGATGAGAATTCTTATACCTTCCCTTTTTACTTAATTTTCAAAAATTAAGTATTTTGCTCCCCAGTAAGGAATTGTTCTAATTTGACCAGTGACTTTAATGATATGATCCATCCTTAATAGGATGAATCTCCCTGCCCCCAAAATCCTGATGGTGATACTGGATATTTGTTAATCTGAGTTATGAAACTATATTGTACTAAACTGTAGACCTTTATTTCCTATTCTGTGAAATTTTTTGTAGGGAACATCTCTATGTTCCTGGAAACTAGCACAGTGGCTGGCGCATAGTAGGTATGTGTTGAGTAAACATTTGGTGATCAAAAAAAATGTGTAAGGTAGCTTTTTTCTGGGCTTCTTAAGGCTCTGTAAAAGACAGAGGGGTCTTGCTAATAGGGTAGCACTTTCATTGGTTTCCAGTCAATCTAGTTAGAATAAGTCCAAGTTAACCAGTTTCTTCATATTTGTTTAGTCCACTGGGCTTCTTAATGGGTGTCTTCGATTCATAAGTTTGGCCCTGTGATTTGTACTAACATTCACTCTGCTTTCCCTGGCCCTTGGCCAACTCGATCGGGGTAGGCCTTTGGAGGGGCTGTTCTGCTTCTCCTCTGGCTTGTCTACTGCTAGAAGAGTAATCACTCCATTCACTGGGTATTCACGACATGCCAGGCGCTGAGTTAAGTGTTTTACACATATCCTTTCACTTAATTATCTCATTTAAACCTTACAGCAACCATTTGAAGTAGGTATTATCTACTGCAGAGATATGTATGTATCTTGCTTAAGTCATGGGGATCTAAATCCAGATCTCTTAGATTCTAAACCCTGAACTATTAACCTCTCCCCTCCACTGCATCCCAGGAGAAATTCCCAGTGCCTGGTGGTGTGGGGGCAGATCAAATCTGGATGTAGTCCAGATTCATTTCATTTAGTATTCCCAAACAACAAACTGCCTAACAGATAAAACCCAGCAAATCACAGTTGTTTTGAGAATGGGGGAGGGCAGAGCAATTGGGAGAAAGCAAAGTTGGAGACAAACCAATTTGAGTCAAACCTTTAGCCTTTATCTCATAATGCCTTTTTTTTTTAAACTTTCTTTTTTTAACATGGCCTGACACCATGTGATAAATCAAAGCCTGACGTAATTGACCCAGAATTGATCCCCAAATGTCTTTTGGGGGAACATGCTTTAACTCTAGTTGTTGATTCTGAGGAATAATTGCCACCCTAGAAAGGTAATTACATATGCCATTGTTTATACACATAATAGGCTCAGAATGCATATTCTGCACAGAGGGAAAGAGAATCCTGCTTCTACATTAGGGGTGTGTGTTATGTATTGTGTCAGAATGCCACAAATAGCATTTGAACTGTTCCCTCTTACTGCCTATTTCCCTAACGTGTGTGTGTGCATATGTGTGCGTGTTAAGGGTGAGGTTGGGAGTGAGGAAGGAGGTGGGCCGTGGACAGCTGTTTGTTGAGCTGAGTGACAGTGATTTGCTTTTCCTTAATTTTTTAGCTTACCAAAACAGCTTCTGGATCTGATTCATTTAGCTTGGGCTGGTAAAAGGACTTTTTTTCTTCCTGCTTGGCATATGCTTATTAATGAGTTCTCATATTTCTTTCCATCAAGCACTATTTACCTTGTGGAAATATAAAGTGAGAATCTTTCTCCGCAACATCCTCCTAAATGCCCTGGTTTTGACCACCCCTTTAAGTACACCAAATAGTCAGCTAAAATGGTAGCTAGTGCCTTTCCTCTCACTGTGCTTTCTGGTAAAACATAAATGGGATTTAAACCACAAATGACCAATTAAAGCACTTCATGCCTTTTTCCTTTAGCCATAAGACAGTAGTTAACTTGAGTAAATATAACAAATAGGCTATTTTGTGGTAGTCTAACCTAGCAACATATATATATATATTTTTTTTTCTTTTTTTAAATCCAAGCTTTAAAAAAACATAATGTCATGAATTTTTGTAGTACTGCCCAATGAAAGGAATACATATGTATTTCAGTATGGAACTGAGCCTTGTTTGAGGCCAGAGCAATTCATCCTGGGCTATTCTCGGCTGCAGTGTCCAGCAAATTGCATGACCTGCTTGTTAGACTTGACAAGACTGTTTTACCTAACAAAGGCCTCTGCAGCTCTGAGCAGCAGTGGAATGTCAGAATGAGCACATTTCACACACAGATGTGCAGCCATAATAGCCTCTAAGAAGATGCATGTGGCAGGGAGCTAAGGGTGGGGGTTGGGTGCTTGGAGTGGGTGGTGTGTGAGAGTGTAGTTCGGGGGCCAGCGGGAGAAGGAGACCAACAGTTAGCAGTAGGGATGTGGCCCCACTGACCACATTTAATCAGCCCTCTGTAAACAATTCAACATTTTCATTGTTCTCTAAAAACTAATAAAGAGAAACAAGCACTTTTCATTCATCTTGAAGTAATTTTCTGTCAGGTTGGAACCCCTTGCGGCCTCCAGCTTGGGCAATGCTGGCTGTGTGATACAACAACTATTGCAATTTATTTTACAAACTCTGGTCATTCACATGTCAGTTAGTGTTCACCAAGCCGGCGTCTGAAATTGTGCAGTTAACGAGTTTTACAACATTTCTATCAAGAGAAACTGTTTAGCATAACTGACTCTTAAGGAGTTATTATACCTCTAAAAATCCATTTTAAGGGGCATTATTTAAATAAAATAGAAAAACGGTTCACTGCCTTTTAAAGGGGCTACAAAAAAAGTCCATCAGCTCCAGTGCAGTAATCCTCAGCTTAAAGCACTCTTGAGAGTACTTCTGGGAATTGTCAGCATAATGAAATGTTTTGTGAAATGTCCAGATAGATTCCTCTACTCAACAATTTTACTGCACCATATTTATTTTCCTTCCAGTTTTTAAAGAAGTGAATTACTTTTTGAGAGGATGACTCTATGTTGTGTAGATTAACTGAGCACATTATTACCCAGGTTGTAGCAGAAGCGATGGTTCTGTTTGTAGTATTATCCATATGCATCTGCAGCCAGGGGCAAAGAAGAGAAAGGCAGCTTTCCTCCCTTAATGCCTTAGCTCCAAAAGGGTTAAATCGCCGTGAGGCCTACGGATTTTGTAGTTTCCTTGTGCCATGTTTCCTCAGACATCTAAACAACGTGGGTACAAAATGGCCTCTGTCAGTACTTCCTTTAAACCTTAAAAAAATGGACTCCGTTTTCTTACCCTAAATTACAAACGCAGGGAAAGCCATACACTTGCGCAGTGGCACATGCATTCTGATGTGTATCATTTGAACCTGGCCCATTTCTATAGGAGATGCCATTGGACATTTTACTTAAAGAATAGTAGATTCCTCACATTAACTGAGATGGCCAGTGACCCCCAAACCGATTAAGGGCGAGAGTCCATAATAGAGCACTATATAGCATAGCAAAAAGTTCATTTAGCATATTATATTACCGAACGGGAGTAGAAGCTACCACTTGTAATGTTAATGGCTTAATGGTTCTTTCTACGGTGAGCAAGGCCAGGAGAAAAATTATGTTCTGCTGTAACAAGAGATACTCCATATCCCTAAGAGGTGTATCTGTAACAGGACACATTTCCATTTTGCAACAAATGATCCCCTAATTTCATAGACTGATGTTTGTGCACGTGACTTCAATTTTCTGAGGGAGACAGGCAGGTGTTCTTGTGCCTGTTAGCCGTATCTGCCCATAAGAAGCACAGTAACATCCATGAGCCAAATACAATTTGACATAATTCATACCTTTATTACCTCCTACAGAATGATATTATTTCATGCTGGCACATTAATGTTTCCAGCACGATACTGTCATTCCTGGAAATTTTACCTTTTGAAGTTCAAATATTGAAGAATGAGTTTTAAAATTCTCTAACTGCCTTAGATTTGGGGAAAATGCGACTTATCCCAAGGTCAGCTTTTTTACTCTTTTTTGATATTTGATGGCCCGGTAGATAATGTCCAGATAATGGGAAAGATCATATCTGAAAACTCTTACCTCTTCTTGACCAAAGAGCTCATTCTTCTCCTATTCCCATTTTTGCAAGTAATATTTCATCAACTTCTTTTGTCGTACTTAGTTCACTGTTATTTATTCCTCTAGTGATGCAAATTCAGGAGAATTTGACCCAAAATGTTTAAATGATGGCAGCTTGAATCTGTTCTGTGTAGTACTTAGAGCTGTCCTGATACTCCAGCATTCAAAATTAGTTAGGGCAGATGGAGTACAGAAGTTTCCTTTTGCAGCCATAACAAATTACCACAACTTTAGTGGCTTGAAATAATGCAAGTTTATTGGCATACAGTTCTGTAGTTCAGAGATCTCACTGGGCTAAAATCACTTGTTGACAGAGCTGCATTCCTTCTGGAGGTTCTAGGGGAGAATCCTTTCCCTTACCTTTTCTAGCTTGCAGAGACTGCCTGCTTTCCTCGACTCATGGCCTCTTCCTCCATCTTCAAAACTAGGAGTGGTGAGTCAAATCCTTCTCACATGGCATCAGCCTGCCTCTTTTCCATTGTCACCTTTCTCTTTCATGGACTGCAGCTGCAAAATATTCTGTACCTTTGAGGAATCATGTGATTAGGTTGGGCCCACCCAGATAATCCAGGATGATCTCTCTACCTCACGGTCCCTATTCTAAAACACATCTTCAAAATCTCTTTTGGCATGCAAGATATAATATTGACAGGGTCTGGAGAATGGGACTTGGACATCTTTGGTAGGGGGTGGGGGTTGATGGCATTAATCTGCCTATCCCATGGAGGCTCTGAGAGTTCTTTCCCATGCCAATATTTGGAGAGTTAATTGCAGTTCCTAGGAGTCTCCAAACTTTTAAAATCATGCATGAAAATAGTTTCAAAATTTTGATTAGGTACCCCAGTATATGTACATTTCCTTCTAAACCATCCCACATTATCTATATTAATAGTATATATATTATTAGTAAAGCTTCATTTCTTTTTAGTATATAAATAAATAAAAGCAGATCTTCTAATGATTTCTTTGCACCTCAGTGCACCATCTTGTCTTCCCCCCCACAGGGCTGTGTGCCCCTAATTTTGGAGGAGGAGGAGAAAGGATAAAGTTTGGGTTGATTTGTGTCAATGTGGCTCTTTATTCTTTCAGAAATGTAAGTCTTCAAAGTAAAGAAGGGACTGCAGAGACTTTTTGGTAGTCTCTATTAATTTTTGACAGTGAGGAGTTGCAGAGTATAATAACAGTGTACAATGTAACGTACCCAAAGCTTTCCTGAAAGTTGAGACCTGTGAATTATAGAATTATTAGACATGGGCCATTTTGTAAAAGACTAGAAAGAGATTGTTCACCAGAAGCTGTAGAATAAGACCATATCTTGTCAAATAGCTACTCATGTCAGTGTGATTGAAAATCCCAAGAAGTCAATTGCTCAACGAACATTTTAAACACTAGTGGCAAGGTCCATGTGAAACTGAGCTGAGAAGAAGGGTGATTCTGCTAAGTTCATTTGAAATCCTAGTTTTCGACTTTGAAAACATCTATATCCTATCAGCCACTCTTGATCTCCATGCCATATGGGCCTATAACAACATAGGAAAACCAGAAATTGTGACACAGGCTGACTCTGTTAAATCCCCTTATGTTAAAATATGAGATGTTTTTAGAGCAGTCACCCTCAAAAAAATGGGATCTTGCTAAGATATGCTGACACACCTCTGAAATCAAAAAGAGCTTCTGCTGGCAAATGAAAGTAGGTTGCTGCAAAAACGTACATCAATTAGGAAACAAGTCAGTGAGTGTTTGCCAACTGCCATAAGTGTCCCAGAAGCAGTCTGGGCAGTAGATTTTTGTTTAATTTTTTTTCCAGGCACTCACTTCTATTTTCTTTCTGAAAGGTGGGCAGGTAGTCTTCTTAAATCCTTCACTGATAGTTCCCATCAGTGACATCTCACAATGTAACTGATAACATGTCAATGATTACTGTACAAAGAAGTTAAACATTAGAGTGAAATTTCCCCATTGAAACCCAATACAGGGATTAGCAACAATAGGGAATCTGTTTTATTTGCATTTAATTTGTACCTTCACACTATTATCTCCCATGTTTTAGTTTCAGGAAATGTGGTCTCAGGCTATTATAACCACATTTCATGCTGCTGTTGCACTGTTATTTGATCTCTATGGTTGGAAATGACTTACTGAAAAAATAAAGCTAGCATACTTTATTTTAATTATACCAGTGCAGTGTCTAAATAAAAAATGTACTTTATATTTAATGTGGAGCACAGATTAACAGTTTTATGGGACATAAAATCTATCTATATCATTTTCTATTTACACATCAGTTATATATCTTTCTCTCAGCAAAACAAATGCCTATGGTGTGAAAACAAGGAAGGAGAGCATCGAAGTTACAATCACATGGGCAGTAAATAACATCTTAATTGGTCTGGAATGCCGGAGTTTGATTTTTTTTCCGCCTGGCTTTTATTTATTGATCTCTATAGCTTATTTATCTTTCCAGTGATTTGTACAAGTCTATCTCCTTTCCTCAATAAGCCAATGTATGGTGGTTTTATATTGCACATCCCATCTGGGGAAATGGTCTAGTGAGAGAAGTGCCGTTGCTCCTGGAAAAGCCATTATTTAAAAGCTTTTGTAGAGGTAAGGGTAACGTCTTAGTTTTCATGCTCTGTCTTCTGGAAAAGAGAAGGAAAGACGAAGTGTGGCTATTATGAAGTTGCCACCCAATGTATGTTTCAACAGTTCTCTTCTCTCCCTTGTTTGGCAGCAGGAGGAAAACAAAGAAGGACTTAGTGTACACTGGGAGATGTCTTTTAAATGTTCCTGAGCACGATTTAGCTCCTGGTGAGGGTAGCAGACAGGAATGGATTATGTATATCTCATACATAATCTGGAAACCTTGGGTTTTTCTCTGTACGCCTCTCTGCAGTTCCAGCCCTTCTATCTTTCTAAACAGCTCTTTAGGATAAACGACACTTCCAATGACACATTATGCCCCACAGTGGGGTTGAGAACTGGCAAATGCAACCATTCTCGGGAAAGCTAGTTGGCAAAAAGTCCAACACTTTTCCTAGTAGATCGCTGTCCACAATTGAAGCGGAGCCTGGAAAATTAGTCATTTTTCCTCCTCCTAAATCAGTGATCCTCTTGTTCATCGAACCAGCACTTCCAGTATTTGTCATGATTCTGTTGGGTTGCCTTGATCTCACAGAATATTAGCAAAGTGCTCTGAAAGATCTCCTCTGTTGATAGCTGAGGGAAAAACAAGTTTACAGATGGCAGTGCTATACTTACACTATGCAAGTGATGCTTTGCAAAGTGATTCTGTAAACATATTCCAAAGAAGAGCCTCTGCTCTCCCATCATCACCCTAATATAACCTTAAATGCTTTAAAATGAGCTAATGAAAATTTGGGGCAGGTCTTTTAGAGAATGCATTTGCATTTGACATAATTAGTGGTAGGCAGATCTCACCACATCCAGAGGGAATCTCAAGACAACTGCTTGGTCGACTATTAGTGCTTAATTTCTGAATGTCAAAACCTGCACATCTTAATTTCTAGAGAATAAGCTCAATTGAACTTGCTCCCCAGTTATGCAAAAACTGCTCAGATAAAACCAAGTGGACACCAATGTAATGAATGTGGTTATTAAATTGTTTCAATTGAAAGAACCCTATTCTTACACCATCATAATGGGAACAATTTATCCCCACTGATCGGGCTGTCTCTCTCTTTCTCTCTCTTGCTCTCTCTTTTTCTGAGCTCTCTTTGATCTTGAAGCATATTGCAGTGGTGTGTCCTATTGAAAAGCGAAACTGGGGCAATTTTAATGCTTTTGTACCTTACCAGTGCTCTATTTTTTCACTGTTTAAAAATAGCTGTTAATTATAAGTGCAGTTTAAATGTCTCAAGTGACCCAGAAATGCAGGTTGGAATGAGACAGATTGTGTGTCTCATATAAAACAGATGTACTCTCACAGAGCATTCTGAATTCAGCCTTCCCTCTGTATCCTTCTCTTGGGTTATTTCAATCAGGTATTGAGCTGGTCTAGCACCGGGATATAAAATCCCACACATTTGAAGTGGAAAAAAAAAAAAAAAAGCGAAGCTCTCTCTCTCTCTTTACCCCATAAAGAGCCTCTTTTGTATATCAGTCCCTACTATGTGGGTGAATATGGTGCTTTTGGTGTTAGTTAATGGGACAAGGGCCACTTTCCTGGCCTGGAAGACCATATGATTTTCTAGAGCCCCACTTTGCCTGCCTCTTGGGTCAGAGGTGTGTGTCTTAAAAAGAACACTGCTGTAGCGATAAACATATTCCTTGAGGTCCTTCTTCAGCCTGATTCAGTGTGCCTGAGGACAAATTAATCCACTAGTTTTCAAAAACCCTTGATTCTTCACTGATTTCAGAAAGTTGTGTTTTTAGCTTCTTGCTAACACTTTGAGGCTGGAGATGGTTACACTGCTGGTGATGTTTCAGGGACGAAGGCTTTAACAAGCAATGTGCTAACTTGGTAAAATCATACTATTCATTTATTCTGTTACAGTCTGAACAAATCTGGTACTTACCTAATTAAATGTGCTTGTATTCAGCAGGTTTGAAGATGTTCCTACTTAGTGAGGTTACAAGAAGTGATTTCAAAAGGTGAATTTAAATAAAGTACATTCTAGTTTGATGATCTTTTCCAAGTTTCTTAAAAACTTTGGTACACATCCCGAAGACACATGAATCTGAACATTTGGACAGTAAGGGAATTCAAGACTCATCTCCTCCTCCACTTGGATTGAAACCCATATCTTATCTTTCTTGCTGTCAGGATGGAAACATGTCTCAGATGGAGGAGGGCAATTTATATGCACATTGGCCACCTAGCTGCTTCTAGCTAGAAATGCCCGATAGAAGAGTTCTTCATTGCTATAGCAATCATACCGAACATAGTCATGGTGTGGGCTTAGGGACTGGTTCTTTAAGTTCTCTCTGGAAAAGTTGTAGACATTTTAGTCAGGTTCTAAAGGAAGGCCCTGGTTTGAACATTTTTTTTATAGCTAATTTTCCAAATCAGTAATTCTAATTTAATTGATTGATTTGATTCTAAAAGAATCATTTTATTTCTAATCACTCTAATTTGTTCACTAAGATTTATTGCATTTGGTGTTTATTGTCTTGTAAATGATAGCCAAAAACACTTGAGTTATGGTCTCAAGCCAAGTTTGTGATTTATTTTCAGGAAGGGGGAAAGGTATGGCCTTAGGTAACTTTAAGAGAATCTATGTCACACAGAGTTGGTGCTGAAAGCGAATTCAGAAAAAAAGCATTCTTTAAATCCGTATCTTATAAAAAATTACACTTCATGAGATACAGTTATATATTACTATTTGAAGAGGAATGGCAACATGTTTACAGACAATGCAAATCATACTTTTTTGGGTTAGTTTCAGAGGTAGAATTTAGTGATTTATCAATTGCATATAACACTCAGTGTTCATTACATCAACAGCAATTTCTAAGTGGAGTAGATCTGAAAGTGGAACTGGGAGGAAACGCAGTTGTTTGTGTGTAGTCTTCTGACTCCCACTCATCTTCAGAGGCATGGGCTGTGGGCTGGGACCCTTACTCACCAAGAGATAGAGTCCTCACAGCTTGTACTGAACTGGTCACCTTGGGTGGGCAAATCTTTCCCTGTTTCAGACTCAGTATGTATTCCTTTGTTCTGCTTAGCACGTGTGTCTTATGGCTGTACCTTTCCCTGAGGGGACAGGGTCCTTCATTCTATGGCACAAGACGGGTGTGTGCAGGCTAATGGCCCTGTGGCTGTCAGGAGTAACCCTTGTCTGATGAAGTAGCGATGAAGGTGAACTTGCTCTGTCTCTTCTTCATGTGACTAAAATGTTGCTCCTTCTCGTGCCTGACTGCATTGTGTTTTCCTTGGCAACTCAAATACTAAGACACAGTGGGCTGCAGTGGGCTGGCCTCACCTTTGGTGAGAGGCAACAGATGCCACTTCTCAATAAGAACAAATTACAAGGTATATGGGTTTGGAAATGCCTTCAGTCTTTGTTTCAAATCAGGCTATTGGTAGAAATGGAAAAGACTGGTGTCTGTCTGTGGACATCGATAGCTGTTGATTGTGGATGTTGAATGAGCATCAGGACCATGAAATCCAGATCTGGATAAAAGTCTGGATTCATGGTAGGTGCAAGGATGAGTTAAACTTTGGGTAAACTCTGGTTCTGAGAGATCAGCAGGCTGGAATGGGAATGTCCTAGTTCTGAAAGCCAGGTATTAGGACTATCTGTGGAAGTGCCAAAAGGAAGAGGATAAGAGCAAGCAGTGAGCTGGAAGCCAGGAGACAAGGGGAGCCTCCAATTCCAGATGTCCAAATGAGGAAGTAGTCCAAAACTAGGCAATTGCCAGCAACCAGTCACCTGAGGAGTTAAGGAGGAATGGCCAAGGAGCAAGAGCACAGGTATGAGAGCTTGGAAACAAAAAGGACTATGATAGATGAGGCAGCTTTCTGACTTCAGGTACCAGAGGAAGGGGGGACCTCAGTCAGATACACAGGTGGAGCAAACACAGGAAGGAATCGGATTCTGGCTTTGCTGAAGTGAGAGCTAACTTCTGGTAGACATATGTTGGAGATTGGTATGTCTCAGGAGTGCGCAGGAACTACTTACTAGCTTTATTCTCTGAGTCCTGAGCCCTGTCTCCCTGACAGTTCTTGACTTCCAACTCCCTCAGAAGATTTCCAGTAATAAATAACCTGGTTCAAGCCTGATTTCAGATAGGACATCTCATATAAAGGCAGGAAAGCGCTATACCAAAATATTTACAAAGGGTATGGGTGATTATGGGTGTTCTTAATTTTCTTTTTCTTAATTTGTATGTATTCTGTACAATGATCTTTATTACCTTTGTAAGAATTAAAAATATAAGTTAGTCTTCTTTTAAATTTTGGTGTTTCCCCCAATTTTATTGAGATATAATCAACATTGTATAAGTTATATTTGATAATATATTTGATAATATAACATTGTATAAGTTTAAGGTGTACAACAATGATTTAATTTAATGTATTTAATTAAATTTAAATTTAATTTAATTTAATGATATAATTTAATGTATATTGTGAAATGGTTACCATTTCCAACTGGTTAACATCTATCACTTCATATAGTAGCAGAAATTCTTTCCTGTGATAAGAACCTTTAGCAACTTCCGAACATATAGTTTAAGATGTTGAGATATAATTGACATCTAAATTGTATAAGTTTAAGGTGTACAACATAACGATTTAATTTATGTGTATATTGTGAAATGGTTTCCATTACCAACAAGTTCAGTTAATATCCTTCAGTTCATATAGTAATAGAAATTTTTTCTTGTGATGAGAACTTCTAGCAACTTTCATTAACAATTACATTAACAAATACATTATTGTTAACTGTGTCACCATGCTATACATTATATCCACAGAATTTTATTATATTATAACTTTATGTTTGTACCTTTTGATCATCTACACTCAAATCCCTCACCCTTCAATCCCTACCCCTTACAACCTCCAGTCTGTTCTTGGTTTCCAAGAGTTTGGTCTTCTTTTTTGGATTCCATAAATAAGTAAGATCATACAGTATTTGTCTTTGACTTAATTCACTTGGAATAATGCCCTCAAGGTCCATCCAATGGTTAAAAATGGCAAGATTTTCTTTTTTTTTTAAATGGCTGAATGATATTTCATCATATATATATGAAATATATATCATATGATATTTCATATGATATCTGAAATATCATCATATATATTACACATTTTCTTTCTGACATATATCTATATATATCTATATATATTACACATTTAATTTATCTATCTCTTGATACACACTTAGGTTGTTTCCATGTCTTAGTTACTGTAAGTAAAGCTGCAATGAATGTTAGTTAGGGTACAGATATTTCTTTGAGATAGTGATTTCATTTCCTCTGAATACATAACCAGAAGTGGAATTGCTGAATCTTATGGTAGTTCTACTTTTAATTTTTTGAGGAATCTCCACACTGTTTTTCATAGTGGCTGCATCAATTTATGTTCCCCCCAACAGTATACAAGTGTTCCCTTTTCTCCACCTCCTTGATAATACTCATTATCTCTTATCTTTTTGATGAAAGTCATTCTCAGAGGTGTGAGGTGATATCTCATTGTGGTTTTAATTTGCATTTTCCTAATGCTTAGTGAGTGACGAGCATCTTTTCATGTACGTGCTGGCATCTGCATATCTTCTTTGGAAAAATGTTGTAATCCTCTGCTCATTTTTAAATTGGATCATTTGTTTTGTTTTTGCTATTCAGTTGTATGAGTTCCTTAATTATTTTAGATACAAGCCCCTTATCTGATATGTGGTTTGCATGTACCTTCTTCAGTTCTCTAGGTTGCCAGTTCATTTTGTTGATTTTTTTTTTTTTTTGCATTGCAGAAGATATTTAGTTTGATATAGTCTGACTTACTTATTTTTGATTCTGTTGCTTGTGATGTAGGTGTCCTATCCAAAAAAATTATTGCCAAGACCAACAGCGAGAAGATTTTTTTTCCTGTTTTCTTTTAGGATTTTTATGGTTTGGGTCTTGTATTTAAGTCTTTAATCCATTTTGAGTTCTTTGTGAATGGTATAAGATAGGAGTCTAGTTTCATTGTTTTTCATGTGAATTTTCCCAGCACCATCACTGAAGACACTCTTTTCTCCATTGAATATTCTTGGCTCTCTTGTCCAATATTACTTGACCATACATGTATGGATTTATTTCTGGGTTCTTGATTCTGTCCCATCTATCTGTATCTGTTCCCAGGGTCCTGAAATCAAGGCCTGCATTGGGCTTCCTGCTCAGCGGGAAGACTGCTTCTCCCTCTCCAACTCCCCCTGCTTGTGTTTCCTCTCTCGCTCTCTCTCTTTTTCTCCCTCTGTCAAATAAATAAAAATCTTTAAAAAAGGTTAGCTCCCCTTTGCCTTCAAGAGAAAGCATTACAAGGCCTCTACAAGGAGGCCGGGCATACCTTTAAATTTTTTTTTTTTTAATGCCAGTACCATACTGTTCTGATTACTATAGCTTTGTATTATAGTTTGAAATCGGGACACGTGATGCCTCTAGCTTTGTTCTTTCTCAGTGTTACTTTGGCTACTCAAGGTCTTTTGTGGTTCCATGCAAATTTTAGGATTTTTTTTTTCCTGTCAGTTAAATTCTCAGATGACATAGTATAAAGAATTAGAATTTTGGCATCACCAAAGCTCTGAAAACAAAAAGCTCTCTTTTTTTTCTGGCAAATCCATTTGGTCCAAAACTTGCCCTGAGTTTGAACAGTTTTATGTATGATACTTATTTATCTCACTTAATGTGAATATTCATGTATTTCAGTGTCAGTGTCAAAGTATCAATGTGTTTGATTTTAGGGTACTTCTCCATTCCCTTAATATAAAATGCATTATATGCATTACACCAACCTTAACATCTGAAGAGTTCTGAGTTTAGAATGTATTTAAGCTCCAAGGATTTCAGACAAGGAAGCTCAGAACAGTTTTGCAATTTTTCCTTTTTGTTCTCTTCTCAGAGGTATAAAAGAGGGGAGAGAAAAGTAGAGGTGAAGAGAATTAGCACAAGGGCAAGACTGGGGAGTAGTTTGGGGGAATTGGTAGAGAGAAAGGCTGCCTTTATGAGTAACTTTAGGGAATGTTAAGAAGATTTTTAAGGAAGTAGGTCTGTTGCATATTATGCAATGCAATTCTCCTATGCTACTAACTCCAGACCTACAGTAAAAGCTACCATTATTTTTTAGTGCTTTTTATACTTAGATTTTTATTTTGGATGCATCACTGAGCTGAGAGTGAGTTCAAAGCATCCAGCACATTTCTTGTTCCATGAACATTCATAAGAAATTGCATATCTGTTACTGGTTTATACTAAAATGTGAAAACTTCATTATGTTCCTATTCTGAGAGTTCTTTTCTTTTCAGAGCGTAAGAATATGGATAGGTTCTTACCAGAATATTAAAGAAACTATTTAGGTAGCTCTAAGATTAATCAAATTAATATCAGACATCAAATAGCAGGTTGAAGATATTTTGGGCTGGTATTCAAATATTCTCCACCAGATAGTTATGTTGGGTAGGTACTATGCCAGGAACTTTCACATATGTCAAACTCTAACTCCTAAAGGAAACTGCTGCTATTTACTTCTCCATTGTATTTAATCAAATGTTAGAATGCTTTACCCGTATGATATTATCTCTTACCATGGAGTAGAGTGATTTTTTTTTTTTTTTGTCTATACAATGGTTAATTTCCTATTTGTAAACTATTACGATGATTGAATTTGTCATTTTTCTCATGGACATTTGGCAATATGTAAGCATAGGCTTAATCAGGTTTGATAAGAAATTGTCACTTAAATTTTTCTCCCTGGTTAAAACAGTTAGATTCTGCTTTGTAATGCTTTGTGTGTTTCTACTACTTTATGGTGTGGTAAACAGGAATTGTAGGACCCTGATCCCTTCGGTGGGCATTTCCTGCCTTACCCCTGAGCAGAGCATATTGCCTGTGGGTGAGGGTAAGAAGGAAAGAATCCATGCTAGGAGAATTAGGTTCTCTACCACCACCAATGAGAGACCACACCATGTGAGCGGAGGAGCTAAAATGAAAAAGATCTGAGTTTCTGAAGCTGGTGGTGTCTTGATAATTGCAGAGAACTGTTTTAAATTACTTTTAGTTGGTGTATTAGAAAATGCAAAAAATTGATATACTGGTGGCAGGCACACTATGGTTAATTTATATAATGTGACAAGAAAACTAGCATTTGGAAACAAATTGGTAATTATTGAAGTAATTTTTGCATCTCTTTTCACTCTATCTTGGGGAATTAGCTTTTGGGTATTGCCTAGGTAACAATATTTCAATTTCATTCAAAATGATCACTATTATGATAGTAAAGATCAAATTTCATTAAATCTAGACACATAGTACTTTTCATTTTAAAAACCCAAACTCAGTTCTTTTTCTTAAAGGAATATTCAATATCATTGAGTACTAAAAATCAGAATGCTAATAACAAATTTTTTTCCATAAGCTTGATAGATAACTTAAAAATTATAGTAAGTACCTGCTCTGTGCCAGGTACTATGCAAGGGGAGTTTATATATACATATATATATATATATATATTTTTTTTTTTTAAAATTCTCATAATAGCCCTGAGAGATGGAAATTATTAAACTCATTTTGCAGATGTGAAAATTGAGGCTTAGAGACATAAGGAACGTGCTCAAGATCACCTGGATAGTCAGCCCAGATTCAAGACTTGAACGTGCGTATCTGTCAAAGGCCTTTGGAACCTTCCAGGATTCCATACTGCCTTCTCGTTTCATGTAAACAAATGATGGTAGCTCACAAGAGGCATGAATGTGTTGAGTGTGATCCCAGGGTGTGGGGGGGATGCCTAAGTCCAGATAGTGACAGGAGATGATGTCCTATAAAATGTTCCAGCAACATGTAAAATATGGGTGATGTTAGAAAACCTTCTCAAGAGTTAGAATGATTAATAGATACCTTGCAAAGGTTGCATGTGCTGTTGCTAAGATTTAATTATTTCAGAGTTTACATATTTCTCTTAATACTTTAATTAGGCTTCTTTAAAGTAAAGTAAAGGTATTCAGTAAAAGTGAGCCAGATTTTAACTTTGAGATTTAATCAATGAGAATATTTGTCTTATGTAAAAACCAGCAGTATTTGAAGATGAGGATGAGAGCAATGAATCTTCAAGCAGAAGTGAGCGGAGACACGTCGCTCCCCTTCACTGTCACCTCCAATATTGTAATGGAGGCAGGGGACCACGTGGTTTGAAAACAAAGCATCACTTTGTTCCACTGCTTTGACTCAATGAGAATAACAATATTCATTTTGTTCTGAATCTTAAAGAACCTTAAAAGAAGGCATGAGATTTTGATACAGATAAAAGAGGACATGAATTTTAAAAATATGAAAGACAACTTTGCTAGAGAGAACTTCTCATTCTTTTTAGATTGTTTGCCTTCTGATTTACTAGAGCTTAGAGGCACAGATATTAGACTTGGTTCTAGGATGGGTCACTGAAAAAAACGGGGTGTCTCACTTATCATAGTAAGACTTTTATAAGATAAAATATAATTTAAAATTTTGTACATAAATTGGTAACCTGTAACCAAAGGATCCATTTTGAAATTCTAAGGACGAATCATGTACCTTCTGACAAAAGTAAAATATTATGTGAACTGTCTTTAATCAGCCTATTTGGACCTTCCTGTGAACACTCAGGTCATTTTCGTGGCTTTTGGTCCATTGGTATTTTCATGACTTTTGGTCAGTTTAGTAATAGTTCAGTAAAGTTCAGGCATTCAGTGTTTTCAAACAATCCTTGATTCTTCCTGCACAAGGTGGTTTTATAATAGATGTCAAAATTTTGCGCAGCAATCTGGTCTTTTCTGCTGTCTTGTATTAAGTCTGGATGTATACTCACCTTCCTTTTCTCTTGTGGAAGTGAGCGCCTTTTATAAAGTGGAGACACCTTACAAATATCTCCATTCTTGTCCTATCATTCCTAACACCAATCTGTTTTCTTCACCATGGGTTACCACATGGCTTTTTCTAAATGGGTCATGCCTTCCCATTCTCCATTTGAGAAGTAAAATAAAATATGCGAGAGCCATGTGATTAAGGAGGGGGCAAAGGAAAGAACTGAGATTTGCTGAGTACCTCTGATGTACTACTCGATGGCTGGGCCTTCCATATATAATCTTATATGATCTAGTTAGATACTAGAAACATTACATCCACTGTATTTATATGATAATGGTATTGATTCAGTTCCAGGCTCTTTGAAGCCACCTTCTGAAGAAAATTTGTGTGACTTAGTTTGTGTGTAATTAAGAGAGACAGAGAATGCGTTTGTTCTAGTTGTGCATGTACACGTTGGCAGATCATGGTTGGTTAGTGCAATGGACAGTGAGGGTCAGAGTGTCTTCAGAAGTGCTTTGTTTCTGGGTGTTGATACAGTGAGGGCCATGTAGATGGCACACGAAATCCAAAGGAAGCCTCGATCAGATTCAGCTTGGTAGGCACTGCCTGGTGACTGATGATAATTGAACAGACAGGGAGCAAATTTGATACTGTTACC
The DNA here is from genome assembly GCF_020171115.1 of Neogale vison. Lineage (NCBI taxonomy): Eukaryota > Metazoa > Chordata > Mammalia > Carnivora > Mustelidae > Neogale > Neogale vison. The sequence goes on from NC_058091.1 coordinate 199,687,533, forward strand.
ACTGGTTAACTGGATGTTGTCTTAATATTCCTTGGTGCCTTTCCCAATAGTGATTACAGTTTCCCTTTAAGTCCATTTGTCGGCGCAAACCAAGAAAGTTAAACCAACTCTGGGGTCCCAGTCTGACTTGTCATGATGTATGGGTATCAAAAGGTAGAGTAGTATTGTAGAGTGGTTCAGGGTGCTGACTCGGGAGGGAAGCTGCCTGGGTAGGAATCCTGGTCCTAACACACACTGCCTTTGTAACCTTGGGTAAGTCATTTAACAGGAAACATTTAGTTCTTTTCAGCTGTAAAATGAGTACAATAAGAGCATCTACAGTTGTATGCCTGAAACTAATACATGTTTTATGTGGCAGTTATACTTCAACAAAAAAATATTTTATAAAAGCAAAAAAAAAAAAAAGGTAGCACCTACCAATGCATGTAAAATACAAAGCCCCATACCTGTTGTGTTGTTAGTGCTCAACTGGCATTGATGTAATAGTAATGATAATAATAATAGTAATCAAAGCAACATCAAATTATTATTATTAGAACAAGAGCCTCAATGAGAATAAATCAACTCCATGATTTCAAGGAAGCAAGTTCTATTAAGATTGTGTCCTCTTAACTTCCCATATAATGATAATTTATGCATTTAATAATCTTAATCGTCAGGAAACTTTTCCATATTTTTAACCTAAATCCTCAATGCTATAGATAGGTTCTCATTCGTTTTGAACTACCTGTGGAGATTGTTTTCCTTAGAGTCTTCATTTTCTATAAAATTTTCTCCATCCTTCCCAGAAGGCCCAGATTTCATTAGAGTTTTGGAGGACACAGAATGTAAGTTTAACCCTTGCAATAGCCTCATTGTAGTCTATATTGTCACTTCAAATAAATTCTTTAGAAGACATCTGTGCTCTTTCCCTTCATTTTTCATGGTCATTTTATAATGGAATGAGCCATACGGATTTAAGTATATCACAGAATCGTTCTTTGGCAAGGGCAGTTTGCCTGAAAGACAAAGTTAAATCTATTTAATGGAGTATTTTGGAAAAGAGACAAAGAAAAGTCATGTTGGGCCAAGATTTTGTTTTGGGCACATTTGGGGGACAAAGTTATTTTATAGGAACTGGTTTTATTTTTCTTATTCTTTCCTTAATGTGGTTGCATAATTCATGTTCATGTTAAGTGTTATTAAAATAAATGTAACTATTTTAAATTTGATATGCACATAAATTCTTTTCTTTCAGTGGATGCATATATGGTTGAAAAATTTCACTGTGGGGCAATTCATATCAGTAGAGACAGATCTTATAAGATGTCTTCTTATTTCAGTCACAAATCAGAAGGGCTTCGTGCTCCACCGCAAGGAAGACATGCACATGCATTATAAATTCTCTCATATTCTAGAAATTACAACCAGGAACTCCAGGTAGCTTTGAAAACTCTTTCAAATGATCAAATACTATCGACCAGAACTTTTCAAGCTTTAATGTGTGGAGGAATTAGCCAGCGGATCTTGTTGGAATGTAGATTCTGATGCAGTAGGTCTGAGAGGGAGCCCGAGTTTCTGCCTTTTTAATAGTCTCAGGTGATACTGATGCTTTTGGTCCTGGACCCACTTTGAGTAACAAGACTGTGGACTTCCTATCCTCTTTGTGACTCCTACCCATCTCAGATACACAGTTTTCTGTATCCAAAAAGTGGGGAGTAACTGAAATCAGTCAAAAGGGATGAGGAAATAAGTGATCACATAGCTAAATGTGAGTCTCAGAATAAACACTTGGGTCACCATAATTCATGATATCTTTGGACAGCAAGTGGGTTTGAGTCAGCTCTTCTGCATTGTGGTTCCTTTCTTTTGTGGTTCATTATTCACTATTATTATTACCTTTTTTTTTTTTTTTCTTTTTTGCCTTCGCCATTTCTTTGTCTTTTCCAAGGGGGTTCTGAGCTCAGAGAAAGAGAAAGTTGTGGTCTGCTTAGGGAAGTAGTATATACCAGTCTGAAATTTGGTGGGATCATGACAATGTTACAAGCAAACATTACCTTCTATTATTATTATTATTATTTTTTAAAGATTTTATTTATTTATTTGACAGACAGAGATCACAAGTAGGCAGAGAGGCAGGCAGAGAGAAAGGGGAGGAAGCAGGCTCCCTGCTGAGCAGAGAGCCCGATGCAGGTTTTGATCCCAGGACCCTGGGATCGTGACCTGAGCCAAAGGCAGAGGCTTTAACCCACTGAGCCACCCAGGCGCCCCCTTCTATTATTATTTAGGCAAAAGAGTGCCTAAAATAATGGGAAGTATATGGGGTTTCTAATACAGAATTTGATTGCTGAATTCCAGATTGGTGTAAGAATGGTCATTTGCACTAGGGAACAATTCTGAATGAGGGGCTGAGATCTGCATTAAAAGGAGTAGTATTAATCCTGTCAGGAAAAAAGCATGTTGGTATGGTATCTCACTTCTCACCAGCAGGGTTGGGGAGCTGTTGTAGTTTTAAAAGTTAGTTAAAACTGGCCTACACTGTCCTTCATATTAAACAAAGTAACCAAGGTGGGAATTATTAAATATCAGAGTTAGTTACCAAAGGCAGTAACTTTGGAAAATGTGAAAAAACTGCTGCGTAACTCTCTTTAAAAACAAAACAAAACAAAACTGCTTGGTTCAAATTTGTCTAGAGTTTGGAAAAAAGATATACCCCTTTAAAAGTCTTACGGGAACAGGAGTAAATTTTACAGCTTCAAAGGCTCTGGAATGAAGGATGAAAAAAATATCGTCCAGAGCTCCTCTTGCTGATTGAAAGAGAAGCTGGTCCTGTTTTTCGCAGTGTAGCGGGCTGCTTACAGGGGATTGGTGGAAAATCTCCTCACAGTGTTCTTTGGCCAACTGAAAGGGAACTGCTGGTAGTCAAGTTATGTGAAAGAAATAAAGAAGCGTGTCGGTGCCAAGGAGGCACAGAGGGATATCTGTCTAGGAAGCTAAGACAAGACTCAAGGACTCTCAATCCCGCCTTTTCTTCATGTGAGAATATGGGCTAAAACTGCTGTGCCAAGTCCTCAAACCAAGATGGTTGACCAAGTTGTCACTAGCCACGAATCTCTAGACAAGTGGTGTCTTCTGTTGTTGTTATTATTTTTGTTTGTTTTAATGTGGAGGAAAAAGCCAAGTGTTTTTGGTAAGAAAGCACAATATTAGGTTAAGAACTTTTTGTATTGCTGTCTCGGCCTGCTATAGCAAAAATATCATAGACTGCCTGCTTTCTATAACAAACATTTATTTCTCACAGTTCTGGAGGCTGGGAAGTCCAAGATTGGCAGATTTGGTGTCTGATGAGAGCTGGTTTCTTGGTCGATAGACAGCCGTTTTCTTGCTGTGTGCTCGCATGGCAGAAGGCGCGAAAAGCTCTCTGGGACACTATCCTGCTCAAGACTAAATTCCTGTGGAACAGAGAGTCTGAGTGTTTTTAGCTAAAGAAGGAGGGAGATGCTTTCCTCACGAAAGGCTTCATGCCTTTGGGGAGCAGTTGTTCCCGAAGGCAAAATTGAGGTGCTACCATCGGAAGGGGGAGAGAGGTCAAGCTGGTAGAGAAACAAAGTTGGAAGTAATAGGCAGGAGCTGAGAGGATGGTTCTTCCCAGACCAGGAGAGATTCGAGTGTGTGATTTAGTTGTTGGGCTTATCCCTTCTTAGTGCCTCTTTATTGGTGTTATCCCTGTGTTCAGCTTTAACAGGTGTTACTTTTCTCAATGGGTGTAATTGCTGAGGAGATGCTGATCATTTATTTATTTTCTTGATTTTGTTTTGTATCCAAATGTGTGGCACTTGTAAGGAAAACTAAGGAAAGCTGTCATTACTATGTTTAATGCGTCAATAAATTATATCCTAGTCGATCACTTCAAAACTATTTATTTCTCCTTCCCTCAATCTTTGTGTACACGTACACATGTACACACACACACACACACACACAGTTCTGGGAAGCCGTTCCAGATACAAAGTGGAAAAGATGGAAGGCAGTGACAGGAGTGTTTCTCAGGGCCACAGACCTATTAATCATCAACGTAAAAGAGGGAAAAATGTGAATTTTGTGATTCTTGACACTTTACTCTCAATCTGTTAGTTCATAGGAATTAATGGCATGGATTAGCTAATAGGATTTAGCATTATTGGCCCTGCTAGCAGACTTCTAAGTGTTTGACTCTGTTGATGATAAAGAAAATGCTTTCTACTGAAATTCATACAATTTACTCCTCCATGCCAGACCATAGGATGCATGCAATGTGTAATTACAGAATCCTTCTTAAAAAACAGCAAATCTCCTTTTTAAATTTTGTGTAAAGAAAATTTTAAGTAAAGTTTAGTTCTTTAGTTTAAAACAGAATTGTAGGACAACTGTCTTTTGCAAAACTGTGGTAATCACAACAGTGACACATAAATGGCATAATTCTAAGGGAATCTGGGGGGGGGATATGTAGCCTCAATAATTTGAGTTTTCATCATCCACAGGTGGCCGTCTCCCTTAGTAACAAGGGCTAACATTTACTGAACAGTTGCTATCTGCCAGGCACTAGGCTAAATGCTTTTTTATGACAAGGTTTAATTGCCACAAAAATCTTGAGGTCTATACTATTATTATCTTAGTGTTACAGATGATGAAACTGAGGCTCAAAGAAATAAAGTAGTATATATGGGGGAAAGCCTGGATTTAGTCTCAGGGAGCAGTCAGACCTTTGCTTAAGTTCATAACCATCACACCATGCTGTGTTTCTTTTTCTTTGGCTATAGAATAAAATTTAAGAATACATTAGCTCATCCCCCCCCCATTTCTTTTTATCCCATGGCCCTTCTCCCACTCTGGCTGCATTCTTGAAGCATCTGCTCCTTGAGAGGGTGTCATTGTAGTAGAACCCCTCAGGCTAGACATGGTAGTCTACCCACTCTTGTAACTGGTAGGGGAGGGCCTATGTATGTATAAAAGGGAAGGTAATCAGGTCAAAGCTAAAGGGATGTTTGTTTGTGAGTCTTGAGAAGAGAATTCTTGGATTGAGTCCCAGTACAGAGTTGGGAGCATTGGAAGAATAACCAGATTGGTTTGGAAAACAATGAAGAAGCCTGTGTCCTCTTTCAGGAAGGGTTCAGAAGGGGAACAAGACTCTGTTTTGTTTTGATTTTCAATAATAGGGAGAAAACAGAGCATCTTACGAGTAGGATGTCTGAATTTGAGACCCCTGAAGAGACCCTGAGCATCCTAGCCTAGCCTATAGATCCACAGAATGTTTTTCTAGATTACAGAAAGCTGCTAGATGTCCAGAAAGAACCAGGGCACCTAAAGATCTATGTAGTTAAGATAGGGAGGGGAAGACATTGTGGCTCTATGAGAGCGAGGTTCTGGCAAGAAGATGGTAGCTCATCGTATGTTGGTATGGAGAAAAGCTGATGACTGGAGACCAGAAATTCATTTACTCTAATATCCCACCACATTCTGGCATTATGGTAGTCTCTTGAATTCAGGCACAAGCTCTAGAGAAGTACTTTATTTTATTCTAATTTTATTTTAGATTTTTAATTTATTTATTTGACAGAGAGGGGGAGAGAGAGAGAAAGAGGAGAAGCAGAGGGTGTGGGAGAGAGAGAAGCAGGCTCTCCGCTGAGCAGGGTGCCTGATGCAGGACTCGATCCCAGGACCTTGGGATCATGATCTGAGCCAAAGGCAGTTGCTCAATTGACTGAGCCACCCAGGTGCCCTCTAGACAGACACTTTAAAGGGAATTCTGGGGACGCCTGGGTGGCTCAGTTGGTTGGACGACTGCCTTCGGCTCAGGGCGTGATCCTGGAGTCCCGGGATCGAGTCCCACTTCGGGCTCCCAGCTCCATGGGGAGTCTGCTTCGCTCTCTGACCTTCTCCTCGCTCATGCTCTCTCTCACTGTCTCTCTCTCTCAAATAAATAAATAAAATTAAAAAAAAATCTTTAAAGGGAATTCTGTATTGCCCGATATTAAATTTTGCCACTAGGTGAAACAGGGTTTAAATAGAAATTAAGTTTTATAAAAAGGGGTTAAGGGGGTAGGAGAAGAATAAATGAAACAAGATGGGATTGGGAGGGAGACAAACCGTAAGTGACTCTTAATTTCATAAAACAAACTGAGGGTTTCTGGGGGGAGGGGGGTCGGGAGAGGGTATGTGCTATGGTGAGTGCTGTGAAGTGTGTAAACCTGGCAATTCACAGACCTGTACCCCTGGGGATAAAAATAGATTATATGTTTATAAAAAATAAAAAAAAAATTTAAAAAGTACAATATTTCTATCTCTTAGAAATTAAGTTTTATAAAAAGTACAATATTTCTATCTCATATAACTGTGTTTTTTTAAATTTTTTAAAAAAATTTTATTTACTTATTTGACAGAGATCACAAGTAGGCAGAGAGGCAGGCAGAGAGAGAGGAAGGGAAGCAGGGCTCCCCGTCGAGCAGAGAGCCCAATGTGGGGTTCAATCCCAGGACCCTAGGATCAGGACCTGAGCCAAAGGCAGAGGCTTTAACCCACTGATCCACCCAGGCACTCCTATAACTGTGTTTTGTCTGAGATTTATTTCCTCTACATTCTGAAGAGAACAATAAGCCCTTTGCTTAAAAGTTGAATAAAATCCATTAGAACACAAAGAAAATACCCAATGACTAAATTTAAGCCAATTCAAATCAATGGGCAAACCAATTCTCCCAATACAGGCAGTCCTCACTGTGCATGGTTCAGATATGCATGCATTTCAGTTGTCACAGTATAGTTTAAAGTATCACTTGTCCCTTGACAAAATAGTTGAGATTTCAGTTACCCACAGTGTATTAACCTCGGGTGCTAGTCTAATGTACAAATGTCACTGCTACTCATTCAGTTCCCAAATCATGATGTTAAAAGCAGATGCACATCATGATCAGTAATCAATCACATCAACTTGTTCAGTGCATGCATTGATTATTCAGTTTGTGCACAGACAGCAAAGTGCATAGTGGTGTTGTGTCTTTGTCTTCTAAGTGATGAACCCATGTGACATTTTACATGTATACATCACTGAAACAGGGAACTAGTCAACAAAGATGAAAGCGCAGCAAAGAAACAAACAAAAAAGACTCTAGAAGTGAAACTGGAAAGTGGTTATGAAGAAAAAAATGAAGGTATCCCAGAGGAAGTGACACTGACAAAAAACCCCAAACCCCCAAACCAAAAACTCACATTAAAGTACTCTTGAAGATACTACATGATGGTTAAATCACAAAGAACAAAATATTAAAAGCTGACCCTATCTTAGGAAAGTGTATGTAATTCAATAAGACAGAAAAGATAAATAAATGCTCCTTATCCTGTTACACCATAAGAAGAGAGTTTCTACAAAAATAAAAACTTAAATTTCAATGAAATGGTTTAAATTAGACTATGTAAAACAGTATTTTTTCTATTGTTTTCATTTCTCTCTATTTAAAATGGATAGTAAGAGATGATTTGTTGTTTTGACAAATTTTTAGAGGTCATAGAGCAATCATGACTTTCCCCATTGGTTATTAAAATGACTTGCATGGTTTCCATTTACATGGTCACTTCTATGGTTCCCCATTGTTGTGCAATGTGAGCAACTACTTGTATACAGAAAGAGGCAAATGTGGCTTTATCGGATATGTAAAATCAGCCTCAAAATATCATCATCTCAAAAAACTTCACACCTGTAAGTTCTCTCCCAAGGTCAAGAGTTGCCCTGAAATTGGTATTCTCATCCTGTAGACAGAGAAAGAGAAAAATGTAAGGCCTTGGGAGTCCTAGGAGCTGAGTTAGTAAATGCTTCGTCTCCAACAAGCATTAAGTGTTCACATATCCCTCCGTGTTTTTTAATAGTCATGTGTGGTACAGTGGTTGCCATTGCTCATTTTTGGTATTGTTCACACATCATCTCGTAAGTGGACTGATGGTCATTGTGTGGGATGTTCACAAATCCAGTCATTGCGCTCCAGTCATTACTACTTATTCTCCCTGTCATGTTTTATGTGGGAATATGCCTGGTGGGACATGAAACAATCAGACACTTATATTAACAGAGAGGATAACAGATGTGTTCTTCTTTTATTGTCTCTGGGGTTCTTTTAGATCATCTGAAATGACTACATGAAGTTTAAAAATATTTTATTAAAAATGCTTAATGCAAGAAAAAATTGTGTTTTCCACACATAATGTTTATCAAGACAACCTTCAAGTGCTCTTAGACAAAAGAAAGTTTAAAGCTTTTAAATAATGGGCTTTATAGGCACAAAATTATTTTTGCCTTAAAACCCTCTAAATATACTTTTATGTGTAACTATCCGTGTCTATAAGGAAAGGAAGAAAAAAAAGGAAAATTGGGGAAACGGATATTTGTTAGGTAGCTTATAAATCCTGGTCTTTTGTAAGACTAGTAAGTTTATTCTATCATTTCATGAAAGACATAAAATAGTGTGTGTGTGTGTGTGTGTGTATGCGTTTGTGTGTTTTCTTGGAACAATTGAAAGTATGCCAGATTATTAACCATTTCCCACCTTATCCTCTTCATTCTACCGCATGGCACATGTGTGAAGTATTATAGTTCTTGAGTATGGAAAATTCTCTTTTATATTTCTGGGGCCTTTTCACTCAAGAAATTCCAGGCACATTCCCAATATTCTAGTCATTAGTCTATACAATTCTCTATTAAAATGGTGCCAACTTTTCATTTTAAATGGGAAAAATTGGGACTATTTTTATTTCTACCCTAGCACAATGATGTAGGAGATTTGTAAGAGAGTTGCTGACTCTAATGCCTTTAAGGAAATGATTTATCTTTATTCGGCTTTTGGAAGAAATCACACCATACCAGTGTTGACTGCAAAGTCAAAGTGGCAGTCCAAATGCTGGCACTAATTAAATCCATTTGCACATGTGTAAGGAATGAGGGCTGTGACCCGAGATACTCTCTAACTTCTGAAGCAAGACATTACTGAATCTTAAGATCTGGAGCAGGTAGACTTTTTAGAGGCAACCCATAATTTTATGAGTTGATAAAACTGAGGCTGAAGGAATTAACTCTGGCACAAGATTATAAATTGACGAGTTATTAGTATATCGGTCTTCTTTTTCTGGATATGATAGAGTAACTTGTATTTGAGTTAACCTTGTACTGTAAATTATTGTAAAACTGAACAAAATCTATGAAGATATAGTTTCTTTAGGCATTGGAAATAGGCAGTACAAGGCTACGATCCTTGGAAGAAAAGATAAAAAGTAAGTTTAATGTTTAACCCAACTTTCTGGTTAGTGCCATCTTTCAGATTCTGGTTCAGGGAGGTGAAGTCCAAGTGGAGAGTATGAGTCTTGCTCTAGGAGGGCAAAGATCAGAGTTAATGTCTGCTAAGGTGGCTGGAATATGCAGGCCAGGGTCCCAGAGAGGAGGATGCTAGAAGGGTTGAGCCCCAGAAGTCAGTAGGTATATTCTGCTTAGGTTCTTTGCCAAGTTTGATTATACATGTATAGGGTAAGAATCTGTAAGGTCTGGCAAAGTGAGGCTAGTGGGTCAGAAAACTGAATGGAGCTCATAGTTCATGCAGTGCTGGAAGATACTAAAGTTCCTGCCCAGCCAAAGTCTCAGGACATTCAACAGAATGTCAGTTGAAACCTCCAAAAGGTTTCAGTTGAATTCAGTTGAAAGCTCCAAAGGCCATGCTCTAGGGATTAGGACCACAGCTTAGAGTAAGGGCTGCATCCTCAATTGGAGAATACATTGACAAAGCCTAAAACCAAGTCTGACTGGATTGAGAGAATCTGCCAGCAAATTATATAACTGCCACAATTATACTCCACATACTTTAAAGGGAGACCAACTCCTTAAAATATATTATTCAAATTATCCAACAAGTAAAACTATTAAATGTGTGAAGAAGCAATAAACTATAATCCACAATAGACATCAACAGAAACAAACCCTAAAATAGTCAAGATGTTGGAATTAGTAACAAAGATTTTATAAAAGCTATCAGAAATGTGTTCAAGGATTTAAAGGACAAAGTGTTCAAATGAATGGATAGAAAAGGAATCTCACATGAAATGAAAATATGAGAAAGAACCAAATGAAATTTTAGCACTGAAAAATAAAATACATGAAATAAAAACTTCACTAAGTAGGTGGAACAGTATATTGGACAATGTAGAAGAGTCAGTAAATTTCAAGGAACGTTGATGGAAATTGATTCAGCTTAAGAATATAGAGAAGAAAAGATGGGCAGGGATGTGATCTGTGGGAAAATAGCTAATAGAATAAGACACACTGACCTAAGAGAATGACTTAAGAGAATGGGGCAGAAAAGCCATTTGAAGAATTAATGGTCCCAAATTTCTTAACTAGGTGAAAACCATCTATTTATAGACCAAACTCAAGCATGGTAAATACAACCCCCACCAAAAAAATCTACACTTAGATGTATAATAAACTTGCTGGAAACCAGTGATAAAGAGAAAATCTTGAAGAAAGGGGGGGGAGGGAGGGAGGAAGGAAGGAAGGGAAGAAGGAGAGGAAGAAGGAAGGAAACAAGCAGAGAAGGGAGAATGGAAAGAAGGAAGGAAGGAAGGAAGGAAGGAAGGAAGGAAGGAAGGAAGGAAGGACAGGCATTACATGATGGGGAACAATGGTGAAAGTGATGAGTGATTTCTCATCAGAAAGAATGGAGGTCAGAAGATAATGAAATACCTTTAAAGTTCAGAAAACAAAGTAATCTGTCAGCACTGTATTCAATATGTAGCAAAAATATCCTTTAAAAATTGTACTGAATTAATAAGTCATTTTTAGATGAATGGAATTTGAGAGACTTCATTTTCAACAGATTCACACTAGAAAAAATGCAAAAAGAATGGAAGAAAACTTCCTCAGTGTGATGAACAGCACCTTCAAAAGACAGAAATAAAGAAAAAAGAAAAAAAAAAGAAACCCTGCAGCTAACTTCAACATTAAATGATGAGAAATTGAACAGGTCTACCCTGCGATGAGGATCAAGGCACGAATGTCCACTCTTGGGGCACCTGGGTGGCTCAGTGGGTTAAGCTGCTGCCTTCGGCTCAGGTCATGATCCAAGGATCCTGGGATCAAGTCCCGCATGGGGCTTTCTGCTCAGTGGGGAGCCTGCTTCTCCCCCTCTCCCTCTCTCTCTGCCTGCCTCTCTGCCTACTTGTGATCTCTGTCTATCAAAAAAAAAAAAAAAGAATGTCCACTCTTTCAGATGTCCACTTTCACAAGTTCCATTTAACATTATATTGGAGGTCTTATCTCCTACAATAAAACAAAAAGGAGCAAGAAAATAAAATGAAAATGAATTAAATAAAAGGTAATGGAAGACATAAATATTGAAAAGAAAAAAGTCAAATTGTTTTTGTCTGCAGATGTTATTGTAACATCTGTATTTGTATAGGTTATATTTAGAAACTAACAGAAAAACTACTAGAACTAATAAGTGGAGTTGTAAAGTCATAAGATACAAGGCCAATAGATAAAATGATTTGTATCTCTATATTATAGGAACAAAAATTTGGAAAATTAAAATTGAAGGAAACATTTAGCATCAAAATTCATAAAAAGCCATAAATTTAGCGAAAGATGTTCTAGATGTCTACACCAAAAACTTCAAAACAATGCTGACAGTAATTAAAGGAAACCTAAGTAAAGGAGAATTATACATTGTTCATGAAAGGGAGACTCAGTATTGAGACATGAAATGTTACTTTGGCCCAAATTGATCTGTAGATAGGGTCAACATAATTCCAATCACAGTTACAATAGATTTTTTGAGAAAGCAGTCAATTCTATCATTTGTATGGAAGTAAAAAGAGCCTCAAAGAGCCAGAAAATTTTTTGAAAAAGAACGAAATTAAAGGAATTAAACTACCTAATTTCAACACTTACTATAAAACTACAGTGATCAAGACAATATATTACTGACATAAAAAAAAAATTTCAACAGACTAAGGTCTAGAAATAGATATGCATATATATGGTCAATTTATTTTTGACTTAGATGCCACTGCAGTTCAGTGAGGAAATGAAAAATACTTGCAACAAATGGTTCTGGAAAAAGTGGATAAGTATATGGAGAATCTTGACCTTTTGTCATACCACATACAAATAATTGAAGATGGTGTATAAACTTAAAGATAGAAGTATAAAATTTCTAGAAGAAAACTTAGAATATCACTGTGACCTTGGGACCAGCGAAGACTTCTTACAGAGAATGCAAAAAGCATGAACAACAAAAAATTTTAAATGATTAAAATAGACTTCATCAAAATTAAAAACGTCTGATGATCAGAAAACACCATTAAGAATAGAAAAAGAATGCAACAGACTGAAATAAATTATTAAAAAAAATATACAGCCAAATGATGTAACCAAGATGATGTAAAGGACTTTTTCATATCAATAAAAAAAGATAAGCAATTCTATAAATGGGGCAAAAGACTAACTAGATCAGGTCCTTCAAAAAGAAGACAGGCAAATGGCCAATAAGCTCATGAAATTGGGATTAGAATCATTTCTTATCAAGGAAATGCAAATTAAAACCACAATAAGGTAGCCTTTCAGAATGACTAGAATGGCCTTCCTAAACAAACAAATGAACAAACAAAATAAAACAACCAAAAACTCAACACACCAAATATTGGTGAAGATATGTAGAATTTAGATCTCTTAGATCTCCCCTGCATTACTGGTGGGAGTAGAAAATGCTGTGAGTGGCAGAAGCTATCTGGTACTCTCTTATGAAGGGGAATGTACATAAATAAGTCCTATAGCTGTGTAATTAAATTCCAGTGTTTTTAATTAAGAGAAATGAAAACATTTGCCCACAAAAGAATTCTACAAGAATGTTCATAGCAGCTTTATTCAGCATAGCCTCATATTGGAAATTATCTTTGGGGCACCTGGGTGGCTCAGTTGGTTGAGCTTCTGACTCCTGGTTTGGGTTTAGGTCATGATCTCAGTGTCCTTGGATCAAGCCCCAAGTAGGGCTCTGTGCTTAGCCAGACTCTGCTTGAGATTCTCTCCCCCCCTCTCTCTCTGCTCTTCCCCCTACGTGTGTGCTGTCTCTCTTAAACAAATAAATAAAGAGATACTTAAAAAAAATTGGAAATGACCCAATGTCCATCAACAAAGGAGTGAATAAACAGACTGTGGCAAATTCATACAAGGGAATATGACTTTGCAATAAACATGATGAACTAAGGATAGTAAACACTATGAATGAATCTCAGTATGTTGAGGAAAAGAAGCAAGACTCAAATGAGTTCATACTGTATGATTCCATCTGTGTGAAAGTCAAGCAAAGGTACAACTAATCTATGGTGAGATTTTGAAATCAGAACAGTCGTTGTCTTAGAGTTTGGGGGGGGTGGATGTGGGAGAAACTTTATGGGAAGGTGGACATTTTCTTTATCTGTACTTAAAGGTCATTGGTTATGTGAATGCTTACATTTACTTATGGAACGACACACTTAAGGTCTGTGGGTTTTGTTGTATGTAATTTTACTTAAATAAAAATAATTAAAAATTTCATTGAATCAATGATTTCAGATTTCCTATAAATAACAATTATTGAGATAATAGATTTTAAGATTATTAATTTTTTGGTTACTTACTTGTGTCTGCTTTTATCTTGTTATGCAGTTTCCCTGTCACATTTACTCTTTGTGGTTTTGTTTGAACAGTGAATGGGGTTTTTCCTTGGAGAATATTTTCACCCAAAATGGGGCTCGGGTATCAAATTATAAATTGGAAATAGAGATAAAATAATCTAATTTTAGGAACCCAAAAATCGGTATTTATTTGAAAAATATAAATATGTAAAATATGTGAAAATATGTGAAAAAAAAAGCTGTTGGTAGAATACGTGGGGTGGGGGGGAAAGCTGTTTTAACTAAATAAACCTTACTACCCACAGGCACTGGGTAGCAGGTAAGATAAAGTCATGAAAATTGTCATCAAAAAATCGTTCCAAGCTCAGCGCACTTATTTTAAAGCAAGCATTCCTTTCTTACCCTGCCCCGAATCTTCTGGTCTATTAAACTCAGCAATCTTATCTACAGGTCCAGAGACTTTTTCTGTCAGTAATAATTCTGTGCATGGTTCTATTTTGTTGTATGCGGAAAGGGATCCAAAGAAGATAGGATAGTTCTGTAAGAAACACAAAGCAGACTCACTTTCTGTGGGTCCAAAGAACAGAATGGGTCGTGTGGCCGGTTGTAAAATCTCTACCATTGCTTGGCTCAAGCTAGGGAAGAAGGCTGGGTGAACGAAGTCAACCACGGAATGATGTTTTCCCTACCAAGTATCCGTCGGTGCCCGGAAGACTCTGCACGATTGGGCCTCTTCTCTCTTCGCTTATTCAGCTTCGGCCACGTTGGCCTGTGATTCCACGACAGGCCAGGCACGCTCTTCTCTCAGCACCTTTATCTCAATTTCTCTTCCTCCAGATAAACCACAGAGCTCGCTCTCTCACCTGTTGCAAGTTTTGCTCAAATGTCTTCTTCTCAAAGAGGGCTTCCCAGACCCCACAGCTGAAATTGAACATTTCTCCTTATCTGACATCCCTAACCCACCTTCTCTCCTTCCTATTAATCCCTAGCATTATTATCTGATATTTTATATTATTTACTTATTTTTTTAGTTTATTGTTTTTCTTCTCATACCAGAATGCAATGTTCACAATGGTAAGCACTGCTTTAGTGTCCAGAACAGTGCCTGGAACAAAGTCGGTGGTCAGTATTTATCAAACGATAGAGTGAATAAATACAGAGGTGAGAGAGCCTGTAAGTTTCCAGGTCTCAACCCAGACTTTCCAGGTTTGAAAGCTGGCTCTGCTAGTTCCTGGCTGTGTGACCTTGAGCAAGTCACTGAACATCTCTGTTCCTACGTAAAATGAATAACTACTTCATAGAAGTGTTTTGCAGATGAAATGAGTTAATACTGTAATACTATAAGAGAATTTAAAACTAGAACTTTAAACCTTAAAGAATTTATAATTGAATTTTTATATGGTTCCTTTTCCCCAGAAAGCTCTTTCACACTTCAGCCCTTTTCACATGTTGAATTTCAATTTATTCTTTAAAAGCCAGCTCAAATGTGATCTCCTTGGTGAAGCTACCCCATCCTCTGTAGGTGAAGTAAGCTCTCTTTGCTCTGAAGGCAAAGCATGCATTTATTCATTTGTTTGTTCTGCAAACATGTATTGAACAAGCATGTAATCATGGGTCAGATTAGGTCCTAGGGGTATTGAGAAGGCTAAGACTTGAGCCTTGATAATGAGGGGTATGTATTTTCTTAGCAAATGCAGACATACACAGAAATAAGGGCAAAAATGTGTCATGAGTTCACTATTAGGTGGACTGCTAATGTGTTTATATCTCTGTCCCATCTTCTGAATTGTGAGCTCCTGTGTACAGAATCTCCACATTTCAGTTATTCTTTGTATCACAAATCCCTCCACCATGCTTCTCTGGCACATGGTATGTACTTAAACATGTTCTTTGAAATGACTGACATGACGGAACCTGGGAATGTGTAAGAGAAACTACTAAATAATGATGCTAAAGCTGATGATACTAATAGCTAATACTTACCGAGCAGTTATTAATGGGGTCAGTTGTCATGATAAGTACTTCACATATTTTATTTTAGTTTCATTTATGTAACAACAAAAATAGCAAGATATTATGATCTATTTTCTATGGATAAGGAAACAGGCTCAGAGAAGCTAAGCAACTTGTCCAGGTATGGAGTCATGTTTGTAACTGGGGACTGTTTGTTTTCAAAGACTACGTTTTAAAAAGATTTCCTTTGTTTATTTTAGTGAGGTGGGGGTTGTGTAGGGGCAGAGGGAGAGGCAGAGAATTTCGAGCAGACTCCTCACTGAGCGTGGAGCCCAATATGGCGCTTGATCCCACAACCCAGGAAATCATGACCTGAGCTGAAATCAAGAGCTGGACCCTTAACCAAATGAGTCACCAGGCGCCTTCCAAAGACTATTTTTGACCATACATGAGTAAGATGCTGGCTGGTAACATTGTAGAAACTTTTTTGTGGTCAGCTACTTGTATCTGAGTGTTTGGTTTTCCTTCTCTTGCTACTTTTCTTTCTTTAAACTCTACAGATGAAATTATGGAGATCAAAGTTGTGGACCAATGGGGCTCCAGGGAGTCCTGTTTCAATTAGCAAGGTTGAAGCCAGTGTAGTCAGCCTTCTGGATTCTGATATACCTCCCCTCTCCTTTTTCTTTATCTTTTTCCAGTGTAGTTTAAAATGTGCTGATAGAGAATTGGACTGCTGACGGTAGCACCAACCTACCCATCAAAAAGAAGGAGGCAGTGGGGAACAGTTAGGAAGAACATAAAGATATTCCTTTCCATTTTTTAAAAGCCTTTACTGGCAGAGAGAGCTAGAAAGATAGGAGATGGTCCAAGGGGGCTTTGCATTTCATGACTTTAAAGGTACTTAGTGTGGGGCAAAAAGTTATTTTTCTTCTTTGGCTTCTCTAAATAAGGATAGACAGATCATCTTAGAAACAAAGATGATTCTATTTCAGTATCCAATGCAACGTACAGCTTAGAAATTGTTAGATACTCTGCTATGTTTTGTTGACTACCTAGTCAGAACTTTTCAAGGGACCCCAAACATGTAATTTCCATGGTCACAATTAGGTAGAATCCCCATTTTTTCCTGTCAAATGAAGTGGTCTGAATGGCAATCCGAGACCATTTTAGCAGACATACCTTCAGAACACTTAGATTGCAAGATTCAAGTGTACTTTTATTAGTTTGGCAGTCTGCTGGAGGAGTATATATACACAGAGCAAAATACACAGCTTCAAGGATTTTTTTTTTTTTTGGAACAAAAATCAACCAGGACTGTTAAAGTAGTAAGGAACAGAAATGGTAGCATAACATGTTAAACAACTTGAAGAACGGGTTTAGATTGAGGCGAATTTATGATAACTTACTTCTTCAGCCCCAACAGGGACAAAAGAGATCAATGGATTTAAAGCATCTTCTAAAAGCTTAAAATTATGTTCATATTGTGATTTTCTCTAAGAAAATCCATATAGATCAGTTTTAGATGAATTATTGTAAAAGGACTAATGTGATAACATTAAAGGAAATGGCAAAGACGCTCTGAGGGTAAAATTAGATAATGTCTGATATAGTGACTTGCAGAACGTCAGGACTGCTAGTAAGTTAGAACTGCTATTCTTGTACTGGTGATCTGCTTTCTTAATAGCAAATTTTAAGAAATTAATTTCCTTCAATGTTCCTAATTCCACACAAAACAATTGATGTGGGGTCTATGTTCAGAGACTGTTGCACTTATATTGGCAGAGACGATAGTATTTTTGTTCTTAAAAATGGGATTTAAAGTTGAATTACATAAGCTTATATTAAATCCAGTTTGTTACACTGTTTGTGTAGTTAAACTCTGATTTTGACTCTGATTTTGCGATTCCTATGACTGTTTATCCCAGAACTCGGTCGATAATATTACCATATTGCTTTCCATTTAGCTTATCATTCTAAGAGCAGGACTATTTTAATCATTAATTATTATTGCTAGAATGCAAGCAGCATGATAACTGGAAAGGAAACACAGTATGGCTTTAGTCCCAGAACAGAATAAGCCTTCAGTAATGTCAGCTGAATGAGTGAATGATAATTTGATAGTGCATGTTAATATCTGGTAATCATAATTATTATACTAACCAGCATTTATTGAGTACTTACCATATTTTAGATACAACATTTTTTGCTTTTTATACATTATTTAATTCTCATAAAAACAGAAGATTAGAGAGTTTTAAGTACCTTGTCCAAGTTCAGGCAGCCAGCGAGTGATAAACTCAAACCCAGCTAGCTCTTTCTCTGGGTCTTGTGGAAGCTGCTCTTTTCCCCTTGTTTTGCAGTATTTTCCCACCCTTTTTCGTTCATCCTCACATAAGGAGTGAACTCTGCAGACTGGACATTGTTAGTGAAGAGAGAGAGAGAGAGGATTGTTCTAGGCCCTGCTCTCTGCTCTCTTGTGTGGGGTCTGGTCTCCTCCTTTAGCTCCAGGGCCGTGAGGTGGATTTTAATGGGCACTGAGTCATCTTTGAAACAAGCACTCACTAGTGCCCCATGATCTACAAACATTCCCTCTTCTTCCTTCCTTTCCTTCAGATTTATTTGTGTCCTGAGCACAGGCCTTACAAAGCCATGTGATCATTTCTGAATTCTCATCGGTATGTTGCTAAGATTGAAGAAAGATGCTGAGCTCTAGCTGCTTGGCAAATACCATTTCAAACTGGAAGTCTCTTTGACTTTGTGTTTTTAATTGTATTGAAGCATTGTAGTGGAGGGACTTAGAAAGTGTTTATCACTTGATCCAGTAATGGCCTTATTTACTAAACTGCATTTAAAAAATTAGATTAAAATTCACAGCATCTTCTATTCTGTCTCTGCCCTTTGCTCTTTGTACCAAACCAGACCAATCCAGCCCATCCAAAAGGCCAGGTTTGGATTTTGAATCTAGAATGCTTTGAACCAAGGGAAATTACTGATCTGTTCACTTTCAGTGTGTCTGTTTTCGGTTACTGGATTCCAATGCCGCCATTTCGGAAGTGTGTTCTCACTCGTGTTCCTTACTTGGTTGCCAGAGCACTGGCGAACGTGGAGGACACTGCTTAGGGTTACAAGGACCCAGGACACTGTCGTGGCATCTCGTCTTTGTGTCTCAGGACCTGAGAAAAATTTTCCCGAGACGGTGTGCTCTAAATCTTAAATTATCATACTAGTGATACCTACATATGCAGAACAAATATCAAAATGTGCTATGAATTTCACTTCAATACACTATCAAGTAATGAATAGTAAAGTTTTTAGTCTGTTTAATGTCATCATTACACATATTAACACTCCATTCCCCATGAAGGGACAAATTAGTATGACTCTCCTCCACTCAGCTTTTTTCACCTTAAAATGGAAAACATTTTAGGTAGAGCTCTTGTTTCATGGGTTTTTCCTCCAGCTTGGACACAGCTGTTAACCTTACTTCTGGACTGACCTATAGAGAATGAGAAGCAAGTGGAGAATAAACTTACTGTGTAGATTCCAAAGCATGTCTCAGCGCAGAAGGTATTGCTGACTCAGCACTCCCTCCCTTCACCTCTTTGCCTTCTCACTCACTGCAAAAAAAGAAGTCTAGATTCTTCTGCCTCAAACAGACTTTTTGAAAATGACATGAAAACCAGAGCCTGTTACCAGACGGAGCAAGACCCGCCAGTCCGGTTCCCACCATCGCGGCTGGCCGGGACTGGGGGACAGTGACCGACGGACATGATTGACAGGGCCAGGCCCAACTTGGTGTGAAGGCCAAGGGCTCCAGGCCGATGAAACACCTCTGGAAGTCTGCCCGGTGGAAACACAGAGCGGCATGGGTTTCATGCCAAAGATTTTCGGGAATGGGTCCAAAAACATCTTCTGCAAGAGGAAATGAAAGAGGAAATAACTTGTTATTCCAAAGGGGTGAGAGGGCTGGGGTGAGAGTTGAAAGAAGGGTTGAAAAGAAAGAAAGAGAAGTGAGCTGTGAAGGTGAGGATATGCCGAAGAGGGGAAGTGAGCCGTTGGAGCTGGAAATTTTAATAAGCTCACAAAGATAAGGAGGAAGTAGGGACTGTTTGGAAGGTAAACATACCATAATGGAAAGGGCAGCCTTGCCAAGAATAACAACGGCGAGATAATTAAAGGAAAAGGCTAACATAAATGTGAGGAAAAAGAGAAAACGCTGAACAGGTCTTCAATATAAGAACATTCCAACTCAGCATTTTGTAACCGACAGCAAAACAGGAAAAAGGAAAGAAACGCATGCTGCGGCAGGCGCACAGATATCCTACCCTCTGCTGTCCGTGTTATCTCTCCGTGTTTTGTTGACTCAGGTAGAGTGGGATACACTGGGTGGGGTGAAAATTACAACCTCCCTTGTTTATCTCTCTGGATCCAGTGTGTTTGGGGTATTTGTCAGAAGCCACGATCCCAGGAACTTCATTAGCTTCTGAAAATCTATTATTTTGCAGTGTTAATATCTGTGATTTAGGAGGCGCTGCAACCGAGTCCTACACCTCCTGTACACACAGATTTTCAAGATTTTCATGAGCTCTTTTCACACTAGCTAGTGGGGTACCCTAAAAATGATTTTAAAGGATGATCAAGCTTATTAAGTGGTGTACTAACCCACACACAACATCCCATGGCTTGGTACTCTACCCACTTCTGTGCTGTACATGGTTCAGGTCCCACTCGAATTTGTGTTCTTTTTTAGCTCTTGAGCATTCTGCAACTTTCTTTCTAGAAATGAATTAAATTGTTCAGAGGACTGGATATACATAGAGGGAGTTACAGAGACCATAGACAAATAAAAATAATACCTACCTCTTAAAGATCCAAATAAGATCAAAGATCCAAATTTGGTCAAATGAAAGCGATGTTGGGGGACTTCTGCCTCAATTATTACCAAATATATTTATACATAACTTCATTTGTTTTATTTTATATTCTATGATTTTACTTATTTAATTTAGACAGAGAGATAGAGCGCGAGTGGGAGGGGCAGAGGGAGAGGGAGAAGCAGATGCCCCTTGTGGAGCAGGGAGCCTGTTGCAGAGCTGGATCCTGAGACTGGGATCATGACCTGAGCCCAAGGCAGACACTTAACTGACTGAGCCACCCAGGTGCCCCTGTGGGTAGAGTAGCTTTATTTATTGAAAAGACGCAATTATTACCCAAAATAATATTTATATATAACTTCATTTATTGAAAAGAATATTAAAAAATGACCAGCAAATAAATATTTTTCTTTGTCACAAATCTAATTTCACCTTAATGCTTCCCTTTAACTAAATTTTCCCAGGAGTTGCTTTATGTATGTATGTATGTGTGTATGTATGTATGTAGAGTGGGCACACAATGTTATATTAGTTTCAGGTGCACAACATAGAAACTCAGCAAGTTTATATACATTATGCTATGCTCACCCCAAGGGTAGCTACTATAAACAGTCACTATTTGTGGGTGACATGCTAACATACATAGAAAATCCTGAAGACTCCATCAAAAAACTAGCAATAAATAAATAAATAAACTAGCAGCAATAAGTAAATTCAGTACAGTTGCAGGATACAAAATTAATACCCAGAAATTGCAGTGTGCCTATGCACTAATAATGAAGTAGTAGAAGGACAAGTTAAGGAAACAATTCCATTTACAGCTGCACCAAAAATTAAGATACCCTAGGAGTAAACTTAACCAAAGGCTGTTTTATATGCATCTAGATTTATAATACCTGGTCAGGCTGCTCCAAAAATATGTATCAGAATGTAAGACCTTAAGAATTCTATGTGACTAAACATACTAACACTTGCTTTATTTCCTCTCTTTGGGGTAATTTTTGTTAAGTTTAATTTCATTTGGTGTTTTTAAAATGTTTTTACAAAGTTTTCTTTTTTTTAATAATACATAACATTGTTTCACAGCAATTCAGAGCATCTTAAAATCTTGACATATTTCTCTTCTTTTGCCAGGAGCAGTTGATGAGAAATAAAATAAAATAGAAACCTCAACTTTGGCTCTTTTACCACCATAAAAACCTGATAATTTGGCAATATTAACTGTATATTTTTTTTGTTTTTTTGTTTTTTTTTCCAATTTATTTATTTTCAGAAAAACAGTATTCATTATTTTTTCACCACACCCAGTGCTCCATGTAAGCCATGCCCTCTATAATACCCACCACCTGGTACCCCAACCTCCCACCCCCCGCCACTTCAAACCCCTCAGATTGTTTTTCAGAGTCCATAGTCTCTCATGGTTCACCTCCCCTTCCAATTTACCCAAAAGCACATACCCTCCCCAATGTCCATAACCCTAACCCCCTTCTCCCAACCCCCGTCCCCCCAGCAACCTTGTATCTTCATTTTAGAAAAGGCTGTGGGGCACCTGGGTGGCTCAGTAGGTTGTGTTTGCCTTCAGTTCGGGTCATGATCTGGGGGTCCTGGGGTTGAGCCCCAAGTCGGACTCCACAGACAGTCTGTTTACTCCCTCTGCCTCTGCCCCTCCCCCTGTTCCTGTGCAAACTCATTCTCAAGTAAATGGATACAATCTAAAAAAAGAAAAAAAAAAGTGTTGCTTTAAAGCTCACTCAGGGCAGGTGACTCATTTACCGTTGTGCTTCATTCCCAATGTCAGCATCTAGCTTATTTATTTATTTATTTTTGTACACAGTAGAGGCTCAATTTGTTTGATATATCAAATTGAGGATAAGACTTAGACATTCTTTATGAATCAAATCTCCTTAATAAATTTTCGTGGTAAATTTCCAGCTAGAGAGAATTGTGTGAGTAGTATTACAGGGAAATTCCGGGGCGCCTAGGTGGCTCAGTGGGTTAAAACCTCTGCCTTTGGCTCAGATCATGATCCCAGGGTCCTGGGATCAAGCCCCACATTGGGCTCTCTGCTCGGTAAGGAGCCTGCTTCCCCCCCTCTCTCTGCCTGCTTCTCTGCCTGCTTGTGATCTCCGTCTGTCAAATAAGTAAATAAAATCTTTAAAAAAAAATAAAATGGAATTTCATTATAAGTCTCTGGGTTGCTGAATGAAGATACATTAAAGAGCCAAGTTTTATCTTCCTTCTAAGTGGGATCAGGAACAAACAGAGATAAGGCATTTACCCAGGCACATGAACCACACCTTAGGACAACTCAGAAAATGTCATTTCCTTACCACTCTAGTGGAAGGTGAACTGTAGAAAACAGAGATCTCCAGACTTTAGTGTTCTGGTCCTATCTTAAGGGCACCCAGAGACCCTCCTGAAAGAAGTACATTTATTGTAAGCTCTTTTAGGACCACCTGACAAGAAGTAAATGCTTTTTTTTTTCCTTTAGGGAGCAGGTTTTTATTGGTGTCCTGATTTTACTGTTCATCAAAATGTCACAAGAAAACAACTACTCATAAAGCCATCTCTTCCTTTTGCTTCAGAATATGATTGGCTGCCAGGATGCATGATGGGAAGTTTGTGGGGATGGCAATTATCAACTAACAGCATTTTAAATACATCCTTATTTTATGGGTTGAGTTTGGAAACTACTTCCTTACACTGCAGATTTTATTAGTACTTAAAAATAAACTTGAGGGGTGCCTGGGTGACTCAGTGGGTTAAAGCCTCTGCCTTCGGCTCAGGTCATAATCCCAGGATGTTGGGATCAAGTCCCGCATCAGGCTCCCTGCTCAGCAAGGAGCTTGCTTCCCCCTCTCTCTCTGCTTGCTGCAGTCTACATGTGATTTCTCTCTCTCTGTGTCCAATAGACAAATAAAATCTTAAAAAAAAAAACTTGAATTTCCCTGCTTCTTGGGTAAATAAAAAGTGGAATCTTACTTTAGTCTGATTACCTTTATATTGTAGGTAAAATTTGAACTGCTTATTTTAATTTAACTTAATATAATCTTATATTTAATATATATTTTATATTTACATATTAATATAATATAACAATTATAATATTTTAATTTCTTTGGATTACAATATAACACTGTTCTCCTTAGCACATATGAATCTCCTCTTCGGTTCTTGTGTAGAGGAGGATGGATAGTTGTCCACCACAGAGACTGAGAGCCTTCTGTGGTGGGTCTGAGGCTGAACTATTGGTAAGTCCTCCCAGAGGACCCATCTTCATGGTCTAGAAATAAAAGACAATCTGTAACTTGACTGATGCCTTCTTCTCTTGAAAGCAGAAGGCCTAATAACTTGCCTTCTAAGTATCGGCAAGAAGAAAACAGTTGTAGGAGTTTCCTGTTGTTGCTGTAGCAAATACCACAAACTAGGTGACTTAAAACAATCCAAATTTATTTTCTTACCATTCTGGAGGTCAGAAGGCCAAAATTAGTTTTATTGTGTTAAAGTCAAGATGTCAGCAGGGCCATGCTCTCTGGGAGAATCTACGTCCTTGCCTTTTCCAACTCTTGGAGTTGCATTCCTTAGCTCATGGGCCCTCCTTCCATCTTCAAGGGCACTGACTAGCATCTTTTTTCTTGACTCAGCTTTCCCCTGCTTCTGTTACACGGTCTTCCTCTCTTCTGTGATCAGATCTCTGCTGCCTTCTTCTTCTAAGAACACTTGTGATTATGTTTTGGACCCACCTGAATAATCCAGGCTACTATTCCTATCTTGAGATCCTTAATTTAATGGCATCTCCAAAGTCTCTTTTTGCCATATAAAATAACATTCCCAAGTTCCAGGTATTAGGATCTGAATATGTGGCATACCCCTATTAAGTCTTCCACAACAATTGTTGAGCTTTTTCTAAAAATAGAAATACCCGAGTTATGTATGGAGAGGGGGATCCAACTATCTTTTTTGCTTCTGCAAAAATTTATGATATAGAGACAATTGTTTCAAGAGGAGAAGTAGGGAATTCCTGAATCACAAAGACATGGTTGTTTCTCCTATAGGAGTTTAGGAAATAAAGGTGCTTTTATAGTTATAAGTGAATTGCCGTGAAAACTAAGATTGACCTTTGAGGCATGCCAACATCTCTGTTTCACGTATGAGGAGTCTGAGGCACGGTGACGTTATATAACTTGCCTATAATAACACGAGAAGTAAGAGGTGAAATTTGGGTTTATTTATTTATTTAAAAAATATTCTATTTATTTATTTATTTATTTATTTATTTTTGTCTTTTTTTTTTTCAATTTATTTATTTTCAGAAAAACAGTATTCATTATTTTTTTCACCACACCCAGTGCTCCATGCAAGCTGTGCCCTCTATAATACCCACCACCTGGTACCCCAACCTCCCACCCCCCCCCCGCCACTTCAAACCCCTCAGATTGTTTTTCAGAGTCCATAGTCTCTCATGGTTCATCTCCCCTTCCAATTTACCCAAAAGCACATACCCTCCCCAATGTCCATAACCCTACCCCCCTTCTCCCAACCCCCCTCCCCCCAGCAACCCACAGTTTGTTTTGTGAGATTAAGAGTCACTTATGGTTTGTCTCCCTCCCTATTCCATCTTGTTTCATGGATTCTTCTCCTACCCACTTAAGCCCCCATGTTGTATCACCACTCCCTCATTTTATTTATTTATTTGACTGAGATCACAAGTAGGCAGAGAGGCAGGCAGAGAGAGAGTGGGAGAAGCGGGCTCCCCACTGAGCAGAGGGCCCGATGCAGGGCTCGATCCCAGGACCCTGGGATCATGACCTGAGCCGAAGGCAGGGGCTTTAACCCACTGAGCCACCCAGGTGCCCCTGAAATTTGCGTTTAAACTCAGAGCCTGTGTTTGACCTGCTAGACCAGAGTGAAGAGTAGAGGGTGAGCTGAGGGCCAAGGTGACAAATGATGCTAAGGAGAGTTGGATATAAGTAAAGGTGGAAACGGTGTTGGCTTCTCAAGTCAGAGTCACAGTTTCCGAGAGTTAGAAGGCAGCCAGACCTTCTAGATTTCCCGAGGTGATACTTTGCAGTCCGGTATGCTGGGCACCTAGGATCCAACCTATGCTGGTTTTTTGTTATTATTATTACAAATAGCGGTCTGCCTAAAGAAGAGCTGTGGAACACAAGGCTCATGTCTGCTAAAGGAGAAGTCAGGTGAGGGCCTGACACCCCATCCATTCTCACCTGCTCCAGATCTTCTTTCCTTGGTTCCTTTCTTCTCGCTTCATTGTCCGTCCTTCTGCTCTGGTCCTGTCTGGTCAACCTGCCAGCCTTATTAAAGTCTGCCTCTTTCATTTTATTTTCTTTTGACCCAACCTTCCATCATGCTGTTACTCAGTTTTCTTCCTTCGGGTTACCACTACATTTCTTGGAGGAGTAATTCAGTCTTGCCAAATCAACTTCATGCCAGCTCCTTTCTCCTCCCCCTACGGTTAGGGTTCCCCTCCCACAGCTCCTCCAGAACTGCGCTCACAGGTCGCCATGGTCTTTCTGGTGGCCAAGTCTACTGACCCGTTTTTCAGTTCTTCTCAGTGACCTCTCGGCAGTATGCGAGACCACTGATGGCTCTCTACTTTTTGGAATCCTCTTTTTTGTGTTCTCTCCCTGAGTCTTTTCTTCAGTCCTTCCCCAGTGTTTCTGTGTTAGAACACTGATGATTATATCTCTGCTCCTCACCTCTTATTTCTGCATACCTTCTTCATCTCTCATCTACTCCTGCTGTCTCAGCCAGCAGGACAGTGGGGAAGACCTCCCTGTCCAAACTTGCAGCCTGGACTCTTCCTTCTAACAGCTTCCCTGAGATCTCCCTCTAGATGTGACCTGCAAAACTGCAGACTTACCATCTCAAAGCTGAACTGGGTGTCTTCTTTTCTAAATTTGTTCCATAGCTTCTGTTATTTGGACACTATCTACCTAATATAGCAAACCAAGAACTGTGGAGTCACCTCCTCTCTCTTTATTTTTACATCTAATGGTCATTCAATTCTGTGTCTTTGGCATCCTTTTTACCACCTCCTTGACGGAGGCCTTTATTCTTGACTACTCGGTTATAATAGTCTTAACTTGTCTCTCTCTCGCCAATAGTCTTCGAAGTCTGTGCTGCTCCAAAGTGCTCTGTAATCAGTTGCTGTTGAGAATGTCTTTTGTCCTTCACGGAGTCCTTCTAAGTCTTCTAGGCCCAGCTAGAATGTTGGATCCTTCTCTGTGGAGGAGGAAGGGACTGCCCTTCATAATGGCCATGTGGTGCTCAGTTCCTGCTCCGGGTCTGAACCCTCAGTGGAGTGTAGCTCTTCAAGGGCCGTGTCTTGTGTCCCCAGAGCCTGGCACAGGACCTGGTTCCCAGGAAGCGCTCATGAAGGTCTGTTGGACAAATCATGGAAGCCGTGACCAGAAGATGGAGGGATGAACCAAGGAAGCTACAGCAAGATGATTTTCAGAATGGGTGAGAGACACTTTCTTGTGTCATATTTTCTTTCTTTTCCACAGTTTGCACTTTTGGGCTCATTGACCCAGACTGTTCCTTTCAGTACAGTAAGGAGGGAAACTTTGGGAGAATAATGAAAAATAATTAAGTGAGGAGTCCCTAATTAATAATTTCATTTCCTGGCATTGAGTTAACCTTTCACCCACTGGTTCCCAGATAAAATTTTCAGAAAGCCTCATTCATACTTTGTAAATTGGAGCAAACATTTTTCCTTGGTCTTTCAGTAATTCACAGGCTTGGGCTGCATTTATATCTTTCATAGGTTATGCAATTATAGGAAGGAAACTTCCGAAGCATTTCTGAGTACCGACTCTGGTCCCCTATTAGAAACCCAATGTATGTTATGAGAAAAAGGAGGCAGCTGTCAAGAAGAAAGGAAACTCACATTTACTGAGCCCCAAATACTTGGCAAGCACTCTGCTAAGTGCTTTTACAAACATCTCACATCTTGCAAAAACTTTGCCTGGAAGGCAAGGCAAGACAGAGATGTGCACCGAGGGCCTCTGCCTTCTAGTCAATATTTTGTAAATACTTAGTCACATTTATATGAAGACCAGGCTGGGCACTGCCTGTGGGAAGAGCTGAGAAGGAAGATGTTGTACAAGCTCAGCATCCTCCTTATTGTTCGTGGAAATTCAGCTCTCCTTCAAAAAAGCAAAGCAAAATCCACCATCACTGGCCCCTTTCCTCCTTTGAAGGCACTTTCTGCCCCCTTATTATAACTTGCAGACCTCTCTTGTGATCTCACCCCTCCTTCCCACCCCAAATGAAACTGTCTGAGTTAGAACACAGGTGAAACTAGGGCCACAGAGATGGCAAATAGCAAGTTTGCCACATACAAGTCAAGCAGGTAAGCAGTCCCGGGCTGGTAAGGTACCCCCACAGTGTTAGGGGTTCAGACTCCCTGGAGCGTGTTGTTGTGCCATCGCTACAGCAGCATATTCATATTCATGGTCCGGGATGGCTTCCTACCATAGCCACGTTCCATCCAATGGGAAGAAGAAAAGTATGGGCATGATTTGGAAGCTCTGCTTAGACCTCATTGACTAAAACCTAGTCATACTTTAAGAGGCTGCAGCCTTCCCAGCTTGGCCACAAGAAAGGAAGGGACAATGGGTATTAGATATCAACCAGATCTCTACTATCTTCTTCTTCTAAGAACACTTGTGATTATGTTTGTAGGTTTGTCAAATAATGCACTTTGACTATACGTGGTAGTCTTCGTGGAAGGAGTTCTGTATCCATGTTTCCCCCTCTGGCCATGTTTTCAGAGTTGCAAACGTCAGGGAGGCCCAGTATTTTTTATAGAGGGCAACCTTTGGTCACTGCCCTGATAGCCCACTGCTCTGGCAGGACCGCTGTGGGGTGGTGTGTACCCAGCTCAAAGATGAGGTCAGAGAGCCTTAGGGAGTTTGCTTTTCTCTGGGTTTCCCCCCAGTTCTCCCTTATCTTCAAAACTTAGCAAGACAGATCTTAGCCACTGAAGAGAAGCTTCCAGGTCTGAGCATAGAGAGCCCCTCCAATCACACACGAGTAGGGCATGTCTATGCAAGGACTAGTTCTTGCAGGAGAACTTCCAGGAAGCGAATAGAAATTAGGACACTCTTTCTGTTGTCACGGGTTAATCTTAAATGTTTAAAAATTCTTTTCTGTCAGCATTCAGTCTCAATTCTCTTTCCGCCTTTTCTCCATATCGATGCCTACAAAAAAGTTCCCTGTTGGGAGGCTCTCAAGTCATTGTGTGGTGAAGTGATTGTAGAAACAGCTGTGTACCCCAGCAGGTGTCCGTTCCTGGGGGCCCCGGCACCCTGCCCGGCAGCTCCCATTCGGCAGCATCAAGAGCAGACTTAGTATGGCCAAGCATTTTCAAAGGCAAGGGCAACAGCGTTTGCTCATTTTTTCCTCTCTTTGTCCTAATCTTTACTTCTTTCTTCCCCCTCTTCATCTTCTCCTGGAGGGCTTTCTTCAGCTTGCATTTTCTGAACCATCTGAAACAGCTGTCTTCTGTGCTGGCTCTGTTCTAAGTGCTTTCTTTGCCTCGCTTCCCATTCTGTCCTCACCTGTAAGAGAAGACCTGTGAATGCTCCCATTCTCTAGGACAGGGCATTGAGGCACAGAGATGTGAAGAAACTGGTCCAAGACTGCACAGTTGGCTATGCCTATCTGAGCTGCCATCACTTGCCTCTGGCTGTACCCGCAGCGGAAATGGGATTCACGCCCAGGGCTTGGACTGCAGCCCTCCCGCTCTTCTGGTCCACCATGCTTCCTGTGAAACATGGTCCTTACAATCAGATGGCCACTGAATGGGGGGTGGAGCTCCTGTCTGTGACCTCTGCCTCTCGTAGAAGCTCCTCCGTGCGCCCCACCCAGGTGGAAAACACTGATTTAATCTCAGCGGAGCCTAAAGGCAGCTGTGGCACATATGCTGCAACAGAAGGCACTAGAAAAGCATTACCTATATTTCATATCCTTGTTCAAGGCTCCACTCTCCTATTCACCTGCCGGCATAAGGAGAGTGCTTTTCTCTTGCGCAAGGATAATCTGAAATGCTACTTTTGCATCAGAAAACTAAGAGGTTCATATATCCTGCCTGGATGGGAATGTTTTTCAGCCTCAGAGCCTATAAAAATATTGTGGCATGAACGGTTCAGCTGAAACAACAGAGTGCTGGGAAAATGAGTCTGCAAAATGTACTTGAAATATTAGTCATCAACATGGTATAAAACACCATTTCTCCCACAGAGGGAGGCCTGTGCCTGGGAGCTAAGTGCACTTTTGCCTGCAGGACCAGGTGGGGATTGTAGGTTTATGCTTTGCATACTTTTTAATTACCCAGACCCATCTACTATTATGAAGATTAAAGATTAGGGAATACATCTCATTCCTCTGAGCTTCCTGATATTTCTTCAACAGTGATCGAAAACAGAAGTCTCTTTGTACTATAAAGACATGAGAATATATATATATAAAAAATTGTATATAAATATTGTATAAAATATGTATGTATACATATTATATATATATTTTATATATATACATATACATACATATTTTATATTATATAGAAATTTACAATAAAAGGTATATTTATATAATAAATTATATTATACATAATGTATAATATAGGGACACCTGGGTGGCTCAGTCCTTTAAGCCTCTGCCTTTCACTCAGGTCATGATCCCAGGATTCTGGGATCCAGCTCTTTGTCGGGCTCCTTGCTCAGCAAGAAGCCTGCTTCTCCCTTTGCCTGCCCCTCCTGCTTGTGCTTGGTCTCTCTCTCTCTCTCTCTTTCTCCTGTGTCAAATAAATAGATAAAATCTTAAAAAAGTAACATACAATGCGCAACTTATATTTTATATATAATTACATATTTCTATAAATTTGTATACATCTTCTAAATAATAAGTACCTATAGTGTATTCTATACATACATATATAAGCCAGTGAGGCAAAGGTTTGTTTTTAAATTAACCTAAACAATAAGTTCTGCAATGAATCTTCCTTTCAATAAAAACTTAAGACCAAAAAAACAAAAAACACAAAAAAACTTAAGACCAAAAATATAAGTAAAAGGATAAATACAAAAAGGTATTAAACCTTGCTGAGGACATTAGTTTGGTGTCTTGTGGAGATGTGGACTGGGGTGGGATGTGGTTTTCATTGAAAATGATGATTAAAAATCTTCCCCCTCCCCCTTAAAATCCCCTGGAGGTTTTCTGCAGAATTTTAGCGCAAGTTGCCCAAGATTTTTATTATTAAGAGACTTCTTATCCTATTCTGCTTAGGCCATAGCTTCACGTTCCACCTCTGCATTTTGGGCGGGCGGCTTTAGGTTTTCTCCGCATTTGGATCCGGGGTGAACGCTCCTCCCGCGCCTTCCAGGGCAGTGACTGTGTTGAGTGTCTGGCTGGACTAGGTGCCTCTCTGCCAGCCAGCGCCTCCCCCCCCCCCCCCCCGCCTCCCCAGCAGCTTCCGGCCCAGGGCTGGGGAGGGGGGCTGAGACCCCCAAGGGCCGCAGCACAAACTGACGATGTGTGATGTGTGATCATTTGGATTCAGAGAGCTTGAGCCAGCTGACCCGCGCTGGATCTTTAAATGCATTCTAAACACAGGGGCTGGATGCTCTGTTTTAATTAGCAGCCTCCTTGATCCTTGAACTTCCCCACGTGTTCTGCGGTGGTGGCTACACACCTCGTTTAAGGAAAGGACTCCTTTGAAAGAGTCACTTGTCCGCACAGCACATTTCCTGGAGGCCGGCAGGCTGGCCGTCACTCAAGGCGCCAGTATTTGCGGACTGCGGGTAATAGATTTCTGTGTTTGTTTTATGAAGATTTTCATTCTCAGACTTTGAAGAACTGTGGCAACCCTTACGTGAAGGCAGCTCAGAGTGAGATGTGAACTCAGGTGCAGCAGGCTAGCCCACGGTGCCCACAGGCGGTTTGCTCCCTCCCTGGCTTGGTGGTCACTGAAATCCCTAGAGAACTGCTTGGCTTGGCTGAGCTAGAAGCCATCCCACAGGCTCTCAGAGATCTCCTGGCAATGTGTGTGGCATTATTTCAGGAGTACTGGCGGGGGTCGGAGGGGTGGTGGGGTCGGGGTGCGAGGCTTGCTAGAATTCCAGGGGGATATTTCCACAGAGGTCCCAGAGGTGCTGGGGCCAAGGTTATATCCAACAGTCAGAAACTTCTCCAGATTCTGATCTAAGACCTTATGGCAAGAAGGTGCTACGGGGGCGTCTCAAGGCAAGCCTGGTTTTGGGGAATGGGCACTGGATTGGGTGGCAGTCCTCAGGAACCAGGAGTCTGGCGCTCGCTTGGCCTCTGCCTCGGTGCGTGGCCTTGGCTGTGTCATTCTCTGGATAGCTGTAAATGGCGGCAGATAGATGAAAGTTTCTTAGAGTAGCCAGTTTGGAGAAGTGGTAACAGGGCCCCCGGGCGAGGCCAATTTGCCCACATCCAGCAGCTCGCTGGCAGAAACCCCATTAGCAATGCTGTCCCCACACCCTGGAGAGCACCGGGAGGGACTTGCATGAGCACGGCAGGCAAGAGAGACCTCACGGAGTGTGACAAATGAAAAATTTTAAAACGACATTTACTTTTACAAGTCAGACATTTAAGTGGGTCCTTTTTATGGAGCATTTTCAATTTTTATATCACCTAAGAGACTTTTGCATTTCTTACAATCCTTCTGCACATTAAAAATGAATTATAGTCTCATCCATTTTTAGTAAAGAATTTTGAGGAATTTGTAAAACAGACAAAAGTCCGCATGTGCCCCGAGACAGTCCAATAATCTGAATGAGTTTCCCCTCATGATTGATGGACTTGTACTAGTGACTGAGGAAAAGAAATTAAACGTCAACATTTTAGTCTGAACCTAGTGTTTGGTATCATTTGTAAATATTTTTACTGTCTCTCCTGCGGTTTAATGTGTTTCTTAATGTTTCTTTGGGGAGAGTCATGTGGACAGAAATCAGCAAACTGTGGGGCCAGTGTTCTGGGCCGGGAGCGCCCAGGCACCCGTGTGATGTGTCCTAGGGCTGTGGCCACCAGTGTCTTAATGCCAGGCTCAGAGCTAACTGGTTTGCAGGTATGCACTCATTTAATTCTCACAACAGCACTGCAAGAAAGTACTGGTTTGTCTTCTGCATTTTAGAAGGATGCTCTGAAAGGTCAAGGGAAGTGCCAAGGTATTATGAACGCAGGCATTCTGGCCCAGCGTCCTCGCTGGATACCACGGCGCTTTCTTGCTGCCCAGGGGCACCCAGGCTGGCCTGGGCCTTCCCCTCTGGTTTTTATTACACCACGTTAGGACTGCTATCTCAGCAGGCTCTGAAATGACCCTATTTAAGTGTAAGTTTCTTGAGAAGAGGATCCAGGTTTGGTTTTATGTCTAACGGGTGCTAATTTTCGACTTGTCGGATGATTGGGTTGAAGCGAATGGTCTGCATTTTGCACTCCAGAGAAGAACTGGAGGCCAGATTTCTCCCAGAGTATGTAGCACTAATGTGGGCTGTGCCATGCTCCCGCACCCATTTGGAGAGTTCCAGAATCTGGTGAGCATGCAGCTAACCTGGACAATAGCGATGGGCTGGGTAGGGAGAACAAGTCTCCGTTCTGGGTTTACGTGATTGGGGTATTGTTGCCTGTGGCTTCTGCTACCAGTGCTTGACCCAGTGGTGGAGCCTTCCCCTGGCTCCGCTTGGTGCCTTTCATAGGCATGTGCAGGTTAGAGAGCTGCAGGGAGATGGGAACCAGGCCTCCGAGGAGACTGGGAAGCACCCAAACAGGGGAAGGTACAGGGCATGTTTTCCCCAGCAAGAGAAGCTTTCACCTGCATTGGTAATGTTGTAATTCACGCAGTCTTTTATGAATGAGGAAGTTAATTTGTGGATATTTTGGTTCAGAAAATTCCTTCTCCTGGTATTCCATGGCATACGTGAAATTTAGGACACAGTGCCCTGATCACAGTTATTTTAGGAAGTTAAAAAGAGAATACTATAAATACTGTACTCTACCAGTTCTCTAGAATGGGGGCAGGAATTCGATTCTCTCATTCACGGCTATTTTCCCAGCACTTAGAACAGCACCAGACATTGTTCAGGGGCTGGGAAATACTTGTCGAGTGACTGTGAATGAATGAAACGTGGAGGTTACTGAAAAACCCTGCAGGCTCCTGGCAGAGCTCCTCGCCTTCCCTAGCGAGGCCTTATTTTAGTGATGTTTCAACCTCCAAACAATATGATCTTATATAAAACTTGAGAATATAAATAAAAAATGTCTTTGATGAGCAAGTCCCAGGATGTACCCTTCCCTTATTTCATAGCTCGTTGATGACTCTGAAGGTGTTGTGGGACCAGCCGACAGTCCGAAAGTCAGGACTCTGGGTGACGGCTGCCGAAATCCAATTTCTCTCTGTCTTCTATTTTGCTTGCCCGATACTGTAGCCAGAAACTGTCGGTTCACACAAAAGTCGTTTGCCTCGCAACCCCAGGACATTCCTCAACGGAAGTGATTCAGAAGCTTGTGAGGAACAGCAGAAAATGTTTCAAAGTGGAATGAATCATTTACCGTACAATATCTATTTGCTCATGGGCCTCATCGTCGGCTTGTCAGATCGGAAGGGCCACAAAGTTTATACAAAGGCTAAGGGTATCCATGAGATGGATAAGTGATGGGCATTCATTTGTTGCTGAGCCCACTCATCAGTTTGTCTGAAGGGAGGGCGCCACGTGGGTTTGCCCAATCTTTGTTGTGGCTAGTATCCTGGGAGAGCTGCTCAAACCCAAACGCTCTCCCACGCTTGCACAACCGTGGAGCTCCGACGAACATGGAGCGTGGGAGGGAAGAACGTAGTGAGGTAGGAAAAAAGCCTCATTAATGAGTGGGACCTGGTCTGAATTAGGTTTTCACTCACTTATCCATTGGTTCGTTTCCAAATATCTGTTGAGTGTGTACTGTAAATAAAGGGCTACTCTCATGAAGAGGTTAACATCTAGCTGCTGTAGATATAAAAATCTCTATCAAGGAAAATGAGAAAGGCAAGAGTAGAATGATGTAGCTCACGTCACTTGGAGGGAGTACAAGGACAATATGGGTATGACGTGGAGGAGGTTAGTGAAGGTTTTTCTAGTTGCCAGGTCCTTGGATTGCTTTAAAATATTAAAACAGTTAGGAATATGCTTGGTGTTCATCACCAAGCACCCCTCACCCCCCCCAACATTATAGAGATTAGCTGTTTTTCAGAACAGATTTAATTTTATAAACTCCCAGAAGTCAAAAGCGACATCAAAGAAGAACATTCCTTGACTGAGATCTTTTGGGTTGGCCCTGACGGTATGCCTTCTAGTAAGGAGTGACTCAACTTACTGTGGGTCAAACATAAATTGGGTCACTTGGAAATTTACACACATCATGAATGGTTCGAGTTATGGGGCACACTTTATTTTACCCAATAACTGCAGGTCTATTTGAATTTTAATCAGCTGCCAAGTAAATATTTAAAGTTGGATAGTTGTTGCCAAGGAGGCTCATAATCTCTGAATGGTAATGTTGCCTTTATCTCTACCTCCCAAGTCTGGAGAACACGAAAGTACTTGGGAAAGAAGAAAGAAGAAACGCATTTCAAGACAGAATACATCGTTGGTTTGTAGACTGAAGACTGTGGGCGACAACCCATTTCATTTGAGGATGCTGTGATTTTGACACAGGAAAGAAAACGCTGTAATCTCCTTGAGGTTTGCCCATCTGCATTTCCTTCCCAGGCTACGGCGGTTATCATCGTGGCTCTGAGGATCATGACTTCCAGGAGACAGAAGAGAATTAACAATCACTTAATTATTAATCCCCTGTAATTGGAACCGAAGACTATAAAATGGAAAGGATGAGAAGCCAGCAGGGCGGCGGAAAGGGAAGGAAGGAGAGCTTTGAGAACTGCTTTGGTGTTAACCCTTTCATTAAGGCACTCCTTTGACCTCAGTCTTGACTGTCTCTCTGTGGGGCTCTCCTGGTACTTCGGCAGGGAGAAGGACAGACGGAGAGGTCACACTTGGTCGGAGGGGACTGTGGTTTGCTGGGCTAGCTGGAGGCCCAGTTCACACGGGAGGTACAGGGTCAAGTCAGGTCAACGGGAACCAGCCTAGGCAAGCAGCAGCGGCTCTGTGGCTTTCGGCGCTTTTCAATTTGGAAGAACCGAGAAGAGCAGCTTCTCTCTGAATCATTGCTTTCCCAGGCTTATGAATTTCAGAACCTCTTGTACTTTCTCCATTGCTTTCCAAACACGGACTCGTTTCAGGCTTCCCTGCACACAGATTGCAGTGATGTGGGCAAACAATTTTGACAAGATGTGCAGCTTTGAGGAAAAGCACTTTCAGCTTACAAGGACATGCACCGTTGTTGGTCTCTTTGCGGCGGTCGTGGTCGGAGCTCTGGTGCTCGGCACCTGGCCGGCACCCGCAGGCCTGGAGGCCCACCCCCACGGTGGGGCCTGGGAGGGCAGTGGGCTGCCTCCGGTGTTCTGGGCGAGGCTGTGTGTCACATGTGTGACCACCAGACCGTCATTTTCTCTGGGCTCTAGGGGGGAAGAAAGCAAATCTCATCCAAGGTTTTGGATTCCCCCCTTCCACATTTGAGTTCCCAGATCATTTACCGAACACCATTTGTACGCAGAGTGCTGTAGAAGGATGAAGAACAAACTTGAAGGTCGTCACTCTGTCTTTTAGAAGCTACCTTCTAAACTGGAACTGACAGATCATGAACGCTGATGTAAAGGCTGGTGAAACAGCAGAGAAAGGACAAAGAGACTCCAGGAAAAGGGGAATGGATAGGATATTTTCTAGCTCTTCCTGCTGGGATTTTCAAAGGGACGGGGGCTCTGCAGCAAGCTTCCCTTGTTTTCTCTTTATAAGGTTTTCTGCCACGTATTAATTTTCTTCAGCCTCCTTTGGTTGATTTTGTTCTGGGTTGGTTTCCTCTTGCGCAAGGATGTGGGTCTAATCGTTAACTGGAGGCTGGCCTGCTTCTGGCTTTCACAGACTAGCTCCTCCCACCAAGGGAGGGGGGCGCCGGGCAGCAAAGGAAACCAAATGTCTTTAAGGACAGCTAAGCAAAAAGTAAAATGACCAGATTTGAATTAAGCTCTTTAAAAATAAGAGAACATGACTATCTATCGTTTGCTTTTAAAATTCAGGGCTCTGCATTATACATGTAGCCAGCACTTTACTGAATACCTAGGACAAATGATAAAGGTCAACACTGTGTTTTGGCCAGGGAGAGGAAAGACAAGGTAGAGGGAATGTTTATATAGGGAAACGAAGAACTTAGAAAAGAGGCAGAGCCAACGTGAATGTTTTCCCAAATCCTGAAAAATAAGGTGTGCATGGCCAGGCAGGATGTGGAGCCCTGGGATGCCCCATTGATGAGGAAAGAGCCGTGCTTTGTGAGCCAGGGTTCAGCTCCAGGAGGCCTGGGTGATCATGAGCTGGTGACTTCGCTACTTTCTGCCTTGGGTGTTCATTTGGTTAAAAATGAGCAATAAAAATAACATACAGAAAGAATTTAGCACAAAGCAGGCCCTAAATAGATGTTAGGACCTGCCTAGCATTTCCTGCCTCCCTTGCAGCTAGGTGTGTCTGCGCGATTGCGTCTGGCAGGGGAGGGGAAATGATTTGTGCTGTCACCGCCCGGCTTGCTGACAAATAGATCCACGCTGACCTTGCACTGGTTGTTATTCCTCTGGGATGGGAACATATTTGAAGGTAATCCCCACTTTGAGCCGGCAGAGGAGGACAGTGGTCGTGCAGCAGAGTCAGGGTGGGAGGAATCCGGGCTGATGCGTGGGCAGAGCCGTCCTGGCAGCTGAGACTGGGTGGACCATAATGCCGAAGAGATCAAAAGTTCCACCTTGCTGTTGGAAAGGAGCTGTCATTGTGCCTGACTTTTACCTTAACTGATACGAATTTTGGTGGGATAGTCACCAGGTTCTCGGCAGATTCTGCAAACAGGCATTGAGGCTGTCCTGAACTGTACCTGTGAGACACAAGCTCTGGGGAGACCCAGGTATTGCGTCTTCCTGAAGATCCCCTGCCTATTCTCCTAAGTGTTCATGATGCCCAGCTCCTCCTCACCCCCAAACCCTCTCACTCCTTGTCGGATGAGTCAGGGCCAGCTCACAGTGCTGGGGCACTCATGGGGGCAGCTCCATGGCAAAGGTGTGAGTGGGAGAAACTGGCCTCATTATTGGGGGTGTGAGAGTGGCCCTTTTCAGGGGTGCATGTCTCTGTGGGATTAATGCTTAACAGGGGAGCCAGAGTTGGGTGTCCCTTGAGACTTAGACTGCTTTCAAAGGAGCATGGCAGCTCTTGCGGTCCAAATCATGCAGTATGATTGTTGACTGTAGGCAGGATAGTGGCTCCCCCCAAATGTTTGGATCTTAATTCAAAGAACCTGTGAATAGGTTAGGTTATAAGGCATAGGGAGTCAGAGCTGCAGATGAAATTAATGTTGGTAACCACCTGACCTTGGGGTGGAGGGAGAAGCCTGTGCTCTCCAGGTGAACCCCGTGTAATCACTTGCATCCCTCGGGGGAAGAAGATCTGGGACTGGAGGACTCAGAGAGGTCGAAGCACACAAAGAACTGCTTCTTGTGGGCTTTGAAGATGGAGGAAGGGAGCCGTGAGCCAAGGAAGGTAAGAGCCTCTAGGAGCTTGCTCTTGGCTGAATGTGTCCTCTCAAAATTCATATGTGAAATCGTAATGGCTACCGTGGGTGTAGTTAGGAGGTGGGCCTTTGGGGGAGGTGATCTGGTCACGAGGGTGGAGCCCTCCTAAATGAGATTAGCATTCTAAGAATAGCGACCCACAGAGTTCCCTCAGCCCTTCTGCCAGGTGAGGATTTGACGGGGAGTCTGTGACCCAAAGAGAACCCTCACCCGGCCATGCTGATCCTCTCATGTTGGACTTCCAGCCTCCAGAACTGTGAGAAATACATTTCTGTGGTTTATCATCTCTCCTGTCTGTGGTATTTTGTTAGAGCAGCCTGAGCAGACTAAGATAGAGCTGGAAGAGGCAAGGAAATAGATTCTCCCTACAGCTTCCAGAAGGAACACAGCTCTGCTGACACCTTAATTTTAGCCCAGTGAGTCTCATTTTGGACTTCTGACTCCCAGAGCTATGAGATAATAAATCTGTGTTGTTTTCAGCCACTACATTGGTGGTAATTTGTGGCAGTGGTCATAGAAGACAAATTCACTGCCCTAATAATTAACAGAGCTGATTATCAATATTTGGAGACTTAATTCTCAGGCTCACAGATAGATAATTTTCCAACGGCCAATTTGGGGAAGAGTTCAGAACAAAACCTCACAAAGGAACAGGTAGAGACCTGAAGCGGTAACCTTGAAGCTCTGTTCACTTTATGGCAAAGAAAGCTGTTTTCCTGACCACCACCTTTTTTACTTAGGCTTTCTGTCTTTATTTCTCTGTTTGAAAGGGAATCTTAAGCCTTTCCTAGAGAGGTGTGACCTTTATGTATACCCATTTATGAAAGTGTAGTGGGTTAACAATCACTGAAATGTGACAGAAAACAAAAATCAGCATGGTTTAGGATTATTGCAGCAAAGGTTAAAATACCAAATAAAGTTAAAATCGGTCAATTATTACAATAATATGTAAACCAAAGAGATTTTCTCGTGATAGCTGAACCTTCAAACACAACCATTTAAGCATATTAATGTCATTTAAAATTGTACATGGTAAAGTATGCAAAACTATAAAGCTGCCAATTTGAATATTCAACTTAAATGTCTGCATTATGGGGTAGGGGCCATTCCTAATTTAGGAGTGCACATTGTAATTATTTAAATGCAATGCCTGATAATCTTAAATGCTAACATAAACGTTGGACTCAAAGGACAGCTTCCATTAGCCAAGGCTGTTATTCCGTTTTTAAACCTTAGACTTTGAGAGAAGCAGGAGAAATGGAACAGTAGTACTTGGTTTCCTAAGTTCCAGACCTTCTAGTAACTAAAAAATAACTAATACTGTTTAAGGAAGCAAATGAGAGAAGTAAAAAGAGCTGATTCGTAGTATCTTGGAAGTGAAGTTCAGAGTTTCAGTCAGAGATGTGTGTTCAAGGAAAATGCTAGTAAAAAGCTAACACTGTCTCCCCAACATGTGCAGCAGCTTAATACAGAAAGCTATTTTTATTGTATAAAGGGAAACATAATTGTTTTGAGCATTTTCTTAGAGACTCTGTAGCTAAAGAAAAATAGAGTACAATGTACTGTGTTTAGTGACACAGACACATCTTTGGGTCTGCCTGGGTTTGGAGTGTCTCCATCTGTACACACATGTCAGGGGACACAATGGAGTGAGAGATGACAAGTGTAAATTTTGAAAAGCGGGAATTTAGGGAATCAAGAAAGACAATAACTAATGTCAAAAGGTGCCGAGGAAACTGCCTATGACTTTTCAAAACATACTGCTTTTTAGAAAACCAGAGAGTGCAAGCAAGAAAACCAGAAATCCTCCAATATCAACCCTGTAATTGTTTTATTTAAAAGCCCGTCTTCAAAACTTTCACAGTTTTCTCATGCTCTTTGTAATATTTGTTCAGTTAAATCTCTTTGTTCATCTCAGGTAATGTGTGCATTTCCAGGTCACTGAGGCAATGATTCTCTCTACGATGCTCTGAGGACTGAAAAGTTAAATCTGCTTCCGATGCTCATTTGATCTTTGTTACTATAGCTAATCAGGAGTTTACGGAGGGATCTAAAGTGCCAGTGCCACCATCATGGGGTCGTTTTAATTTTCCTTGGCAAATTCGACTGCATTTTTCCATTACATCTGAAGCTGCCGGTGCTATTGTATTGAACATTCTAGTTTTCGAGGAAGAACTTGTGCAGTGGGAGACCCTCGGTTACCTCCTCCGACAGTGTTTTTCTTCTGCATTCTCTGTATAAAGAGCGAATAAAGAGAAACCTTCCCCAGAGTCAGAAGAGGTAGACAGAATAGTTTAAATTTTATTTTATTTATTTTTCAAAAAAGATTTTATTTATTTATGAGAGAGAGAGTGAGCGAGGGAGCAAGTGAGCTAGAGAAGGAGCAGGAAGAGGGGCAGAGAGAGAGGGTTAAGCAGATGCCCCGCTGAGCAGGGAGCCTGACGTGGGGCTCGATCCCGTGACTCCAGGATCACAACCTGAGTGGAAGGCAGATGCTTGACTCAGGCACCCCTAAATTTTAAGGAATATCTTTGCAAATTTGGGTCCTCAAGCTCAGTTGGACTTCATTGTTTTCACATCAGTAAATATAATTTTATTTTTAATGATGACTGAAATTTGGCAGTGGTTTGTTTTTCAGACTTTTCCCCCCACGCAGCACATTTTCCAGGTAGTGCTTCTGACTATCATAATCATTGACATTCTCTACAGTTGACTATCTTCCAAAAGTTTAATCATTTTTGTCTTTATTCTTGAAGTCTTTAATCCACTTGGAACTCATTTTTGTGTATTGTGTGATATAGAGGTTCAGCTTCATTTTTTTCCACATATGGGCAAGCAGTTGTCTGACACTTATTGAAACGTTTCCTCTCTGATCTAGAGTGCTACTACTTCACAACTCAAGTTTATATATGTAAGTGTGTATCTGCCTGTCGATTCTATGTGCCATTCCTGTATTTTTCTTTCTTACAGTCTGGTTCCACACTGCCTTCATTAATATAACTTTATAATATTTTTTGGTATCAGATAGGGCACTTAACTCATTCTGTTTTTGTTATTGAACATAATTAAAAAAAAGTTTTACTGGAAAGGAAAAAAAAAGTTTTTATTTATTTCAGAGAGAGGGCAAACATGTGATTGGGGGGAAGGGCACGGGAGAGGGAGAGAGAATGTCAAGCAGACTCCCTGTTGAGTGCAAAGCCTGTGGCCATGTCATGTCATGCCTCCCGAGATCGCCACCTGAGCTGAAATCATGAATCAGCTCTTCAACCAACGGAGCCACCCAGGAGCCCTGACCCATTCAATTTTTTGTCAGGAGACAGACTCAGTTATTTTTAACCCTTGATCTTCCATGCAGGGTTTAGCATTGGCTTATTGAGTTTCAAAAACCTTTGGGAATTTGGTAAGAATTGCCTTTAGTCCACATACGAATTTGAGGAGAATGGCATCTTTATAGGATTCAGTCATTATATGCATGGACACGGCACATCTGTCAACTTTGTTAGATCTTCTTTTCTGTTTCCCGATCAAGTTTTGTAATTTTCTTCATAAGAATATTACAAACCTTAATTTATCATTAAGTCTGGGTTTTTTCTCTCTCTCTATATATGTATAATTGTATTATCTAAGAATCATGAGAGTTTTCTTTCTTCCTTTCAAATCCTTTTATTTTTTTTCCCCCAAGCATTAAGTCGAACTTGTCATAGTGGGATGCTTACTCTTAACTTACTCTTCTTCTCCTGGCTTCTCTCAAGATTTTCTCTTTGTCCTTGGTTTCATGTAATTTGAATATAGCATCCCTAGATAGTTTGCTGTTGTTGCTGTTCTTGATATTTAAGAAAACCTTGCTCAGTGTTTTTAAGATTCTTGGGTCTGTGGTTTAGTATCTGCCTGTCATGAATATGGAAAGTGCTGGGCCATTACTAGTTCAACTATTGCTTCTTCCTTCTCTTACTTCTTCTGATGTTATAATCTTTCATTTGTTACACATTTTGAAGTTGTCACACTGTGCTCGCATGTTCTGTTCTGTTTCATTCTGTTTTCTCTGTGCATCTCAGTTTGAGAAGTTTCCACTGGCCTATTTTCCCCGACTTTGCTGCTGCTTTTCTCAACTGTGTCACGTCTACTGATGAGCTTATCAAGATAATTCATCATTTCTTTTACTGTGTTTGTAATTTATAGCATTTCCTTTTTATTCTTCCTTCAGGTTTCCACCTCTTCACTTAACGTTACCCATCTGAATTTGCGTATTGTCTACTCTTTCCGCTAGAGCGCTTGACATATTAATCGCACTTATTTTAAATTCCCTGTTTGATAATTCCATTAGCTCTGCCATATCCAAGTCTGGTTCTGATGACTGCTTTCTCTCTTCAGATAGCTGCTTTTCTCCCCCTGCCTTTTGGCATCCTTGTAATGTTTTGTGATTGTAAGTAGAATATACTGTATCTAATTTAATAGTAACTAATTTAATAGGCCTTTACTGTGCGGATTTATACTACTCTCGCTAAGAGCTGGGGTGTGTTTAATGTCTGTTGTAATTAGGTTCTGGAGGTTTCACATTACTCCAGCATCCTTGTTTTTGTCTATGTTCTTGGCTTTGGAGCTTCCCTAAGTACCTCTCCTCACAGAGAGCCTGTGTCTTGCTGCTCTTATGGCTAAAATCCACTGTTATTATACTGAAGCCTGGTTGATGTGGTGGGGGGGGCGGGGAAGGGAAACACACTATAATGTTTTTTTAGGTAATCTCTCCACTCAACATGGGGCTCGAACTCATGACCCTGAGATCAAGAGTCACATGCTGTACCGACTAAACCAGCCCCAGTAAGCTTTATGTAATCTTCCGATGCACTCTGCGTCTTTTAGTGGGCCTGTGTTCAGGAGTTATGGTCTTCATACTTATTTCTCTCTGTCCTCCCGTGGTTTGCTTTTTATTTTCCCTGCTCCCTACCCCCTTCCCCAGCTGTTGTATTTTGAGTCTATTTCCTTGAAGCCCTGTCCCTGTTCACTGTAGTTTTATGATTTTTTTCCCCCCTTGAGTGAGACAAGAAGGCTGGAGGGGGGCTGGAATGGGGAGGACTTCCTTTCCCTTATCTGGGATAAGGTTTCAAAACTGTGCTAAGGCAAAGAACTTTGCCTTGGAGAGTGGCCCTATTTAATGGAGAGGTCTCTGAATATATTCTGTAAGAATTACTCTTCCCCTCCGCTTGCCAGAGCCACAGGGAAATTTTTGTCCAATTCTCAAATCCTCAAATAAGACCTGTTGGAATTCCTGGATAGGAAGCCCATTAAAGTCCAGGGGGACCAAAGACTGCCCCCAGAAGAAACTCCCCTCGGAGTCTCTCACATGTTAGTCCACACTTCTCTTTCGGCAGTTGTCAAAATTACCATTTTATTGTTGCTATTGGTTTGTGGTTTCAGCAACTTCTGCTCTAGTGAAGCCAGTCTGGGCTGCCATATCTTTCTGATGGGCCTCCCTGTAGGGTTTGGGTGGCATTTTGTCTTGCAAACTCTTATCTGAGAGATCCAAGGAAAGTTTTCGATTTTCAGTTTGTCCACCTTTTTCTTCTTGTAATGAAGCGAAAACTTCTAAAGTTCCTTACCTTTTGAAGCTGAAACCACGTGTCAACTCTGTGTCCTTGACAGAAATTGAGTTGATGGGAGTATATTTTGTTTGGAGCGGTTAATTAAGTTTACTGATATTTTATTTGGGATTTTTGAATCTATTGTATGAGTGAGATCGGCTTGTAAATTTCCTTTCTCTTACTGTCTTTGTTTGCTTACGGTGTCAGGGTTTTATAAAATCACATAAAATGGATTGTCCCCTCTGGGCTGCTTTTTCTCTTCTCTCGAATTGTTTGTGTAAGGTTGGAATTAGTCCCTGAAAATTGTGTAGAATTTGTCTGAGCCCATTGTTATCTTTGTGGGAAAAATTTAAAATCTATGTCAATATCCTTTATGGTTATGAGACTACTTGGCTTGTTAATCCCTTTTCAGTATGTTTAGTTAAATTACCATTTTCTGGAAATTTGTTCGTGTAGTCTAAGTCATCGAATTTATGGGCATAAAATTATTCATTACATTTTCCTATTGATGTGTCTACTGTTTTCTCTTCTGGTGTCTTGTCCCTGTAGGAGGATTGTAATTGGGCTGGGGGTAATTTTCTTTAGGAAACTTCTCTGGTAATTCGATATGTGATTAGGTCACAGCTGAGTTTTAGAAAAATGGATAAAAATGAGTTTTTACTTCCTGCCACTCTCTGATCAGGGTC
Source organism: Neogale vison (assembly GCF_020171115.1). Taxonomy (NCBI): domain Eukaryota; kingdom Metazoa; phylum Chordata; class Mammalia; order Carnivora; family Mustelidae; genus Neogale; species Neogale vison. The sequence goes on from NC_058091.1 coordinate 199,732,027, forward strand.
ATCTGTTACCAACTTTAAGAGCTGTATTCGCCTCCAAATGTTTTCTGTCATTCTGTGGGATATGTTGGGCCTTAGCCTAGACTATGTGTGGGCCTATAGATTGAAAATGTCTTTAATAATTGGATCTTTTTGATATCTTAACATTTGATGAAGATCTCTGCAACCAATTTGGCTACATTCTGTATGAGGCGGTCCAATTCAGAGGCTGCATTTAGACACAGCCTGTGAATCCAAAGTAACATGAGCAAAGTTCTAGTCACGCCATAGTTTGTGGCTGCCAAAATGTGGACACGGAAGCAGTTATTTTAAAACTTGATAAGCAACACAGCATTTTGGAGGACTGTGGAATAAAATGAATACTTCTAGTTGCCCAACTGGAAAAGCATTTGCATGATTATTTACATCCTTATCATTGAATGCCCTTTATCTGATCATAGGATGTATGTTTTGGGTAAGAGTTCTCTTTAAAAGCATAATTTATATTTTAAGTAAGGTAATTTCTTCAAGCAAGATTTATGTTCTAGGGATTTTTCTATGTTTAGTATTTTATTCTGGCGGGATTTAGTAATCTTTTTGTTAAAAAATGAGGATATTTTAATTTTTATCCCCTTTAAAATATAATTTATACACAAATACAGACTATCTATCTATCTATCTACATATATTTAGATACATAGATGCCTTAATATAATATTCCTGTATTATATTTTTTGAGGGGGGGTATAATTTATACACAAGTTAAATTGGGAAGTTGGAAACTTCTTCAGTGTTCATGTAATGTTTAATTTAAATTATTTCCAACCACAGCCTAAGTCTCATGCTGCTATGGACAATCTGTGTTTCTTGGTATATGTTCCAACATTTTATTTAACAAAATAGAAATAGAAGAACAAATATAAAGGCACCAAATGTGAAGTATAGCTAGAAGGCTTTGACAGACATAACAGCAAAGCTACTTCATCTTTACAGCATTTGATTCAGCGACATTGTAACTCTGAAGATTTCATCTTTGAGCATTTAATTCTGTAATTTAAAGAACAACTCGATGCGACTTAAAAAGGAGAAATGTCCAGTTCAATCCGCATGCACACAAATCGAGAAGTATGAAGTGACATCCGCTCTAGCAAATTCGGTCTTGATCTGATTCTGATTATCTCAGAAGAACCTCTTCTTGACGCTCCAAACAACTTCCTCATTTTCTTGAACTCGAGAATATTAAGTTTAAGTCAGCTTGGAAAAAATAATTATTAATGATTAAAAAATATATGCTACATTGATAAAATATGGTATCTTGAGATCTTCAAGACCCACATTTATAAGCACAGCGAACCACATGAAAAGCTAAAATTGCCCTCAAATTAGCAGATAAAACAGAAACCTTAAACATTAGAAAATAAAAGGAACCTGTCAGATAATAAAAAAAAGCCTGACCAAGGCAAATAGTTTATTTTATACTCTCTTCACGTAGATTCCTTAGAAAACAAAAGATAAGTGCTAATGGTTTATGGGGAGGTTCCATCTCAGGGAAGCAGGCGTGAAAGCAAGAAAGAAAAGCACGTCCAGTGTGGTGCATTGTGGAACTGCAGTGAAGGAGGCGTAGGGTGGTTAGGTCATGCGGAATGTCTCCAGAGAGACTGGAGGCAAGAGTTGATTGTATATATATGGTCATTCATCCGACAGCTCTTTCCCATCTCCCCTTATCTTACTGGTCTAAACCAAAGGAATTAACTCCTGTGAACTTCGAGGACTGCTGTGAAGGCTGGGGTTCCTCCTCGTCCCCTGGTGATGTGTATGGAGCATCCATTGGCTTTTTCTACCACTGGAAGATCTTTTCTTTGTTAAGGAAGCTCCCCGCAGAAAGCGAGAGAAGTAGTAGAGGCCAGGGTTGGAGGATGGTGGCTAGAGAGAGAAGGCAGCATTTGGGATGGTACTTAAATTAGTTTTGTTATTAGTACATCTGTGAAAGAGTATGTGTGTTTGCGTAAGTGACAAATTTATGGCTATCCATGGGTATATCTGACTCAGTTTATAAGTAAATGTACAAGTGGAGGGCAGATTGTTACTGTAGAAGAGCATGTTACAGAGCCTACAGGAAGAATCCAGATCATGTCAAGCTTAAGATGCCTTTAGATGCTTCATTGGGAGCAAAGGAGATTTTAGTAGAAGGCCAAAGTTTCTGGATGGCACTGTGTTGGCATAAACCTAGAAGGAGCGTAGCTGGCAGATGGTCATATCGAGGTGAGGTCCTTGAGCAAAGCTGGCCAGGAGGCTGACCTGTGGCAGTAGCCCGAGAGTAACCAAAGGAGAATGCAAACAGGTATGGGAACCATCCCAGCTCTCTCCCCATGGGCTCAGTGACAGCTGAATAGGCATATTCCAACCTAGTCTGTTTTCCACTCATTTCTGATGATTGGGTTCTTAACTAGGCATATAAGGTGAAGAAACCTTATCTGTAGGAATTTAAATCTTCTCAGCCTTAAAGAAATGGAAGAACTTTGGCAGGTGTGTAAATCAACAAAACAAAGTCTCCATCAAGACCAACACACAGAGGTGCCAGAGTCTAGGAAAATCAGGAAGAGTAAATGATCAGTGTGGTATGATTTAAAAAACTGACTGACCGAATCGAGAGATTCTCATTTCTCATCTACCCGATTTCTGTCATGTAGCCCAGGGATGTTATTTGGAATTACTGTTATAAATGAAAGGACCCTTTGTATTCAGCACCTTATTCATTTTAGGATGATTTTGGAAAATTTGTCATATTTTACATCTGGGTATCTGCTTTTCACTTTAAGAGGGTATGACCAATCAGGTGCATGGTGAGACTAAGTTTAGTCATAGTATGAGCAACGTAGCCTTCTTACATTCCATTTTTGAATGACCTCTTAAGGGTTTTTTTCTGTATTTAGGATGTGTTAGATGATTTCTAGACCAACCATCACTATCATCTAAAAATGCTTCCTATTTGTTCATCTCTAACATGTTGAGAATCTACTTCATCCTGCTCAATTAGAGATCTGCTTATGGAAGATATTTAGAATATAATGTTCCTGTGCTCACTGGTAAATTGAATGCAGCCTATCAAATAATTAAAAAATGTACAGGAGACCCGTTTAACAAGAGTCAATGTTAAAATATTTGGGTGCAAATTTTTAGGGGTTATTTATTTATATTGTTGCAAAAATAGTTTCTAAAGTCAAGAAAAAGATTTTTGTGGTTGAATATGGAGACCTTATCATCAGTTGTCTCCTTAACTGCGAGATGGAGAATTTAGAAGCAACCCTTGGGTCATGTGAATGAAGCACCATTTTGCAGAGGAAACATTTCAAGCATCCTGACATTACCAAATTACTGACATTTCCATTTTGGACTTCAGAGAATACTTTTGGATTATGAGGCAATTATTTGTGGAAATAACAGGAGTTCATAGGAAGCATGGTGAAACTGAAAAGTGCTCCCCAGTCCCTTTGCTCATTCAAACTTGTTCTAAGTAGATTTTCCCTTTCCCTTGAATGAAATATGGGTCATGTCCATAAATTGCCCAATTCCTCCCAGAAAATCAAAAGCTTTTTAGCCCCATTAGTAATAAAAACAATTCTTTTAAAGTTCCATATAATAGCAAACTTTATACTTTATATCAAATTAAGGCTTCTCCCCTTCACCAGCTTGGACTGTTCTGGTTGAGGGTCTGCTGTGGCAGGCAGGTGTAGAGAACAGCTCTTTTATCTTCTCTTTCCTCCATCTGTACCCACCCCATTTGGCTGTCTTGTTCCTCCATGGTTATGAGGGGGATGGAAGAGAGGAAATATTCAGGAAATCCGTTGGTCTGATAATGGGGGTCTCTGGTCTTAGTGGTTGTTTAAAGCTGATTTTTTTTTCCTCAAAGGGGCACTTTTATGGGTCTCTTTGAAATTCATCCCATTGGCCACACCTGAGTAAACTTGCTGTGACATAGGCATAGAGTCTTCTGTCTTCCAGCTGGCTATTTTTAATTTTTCCCTTTGCCTCAGGTCATATAAGTCCATCATCTTCATCCCTGGGAGAGTCATATCACCTTTTCAAGCAGTCCTTTTGGCAATACTTAACATGGTTTAGCTGTTCTCTCATCATGACCAACATCTGACTTGTGCAAAGTGCATACACTTTCTTGCCTTTACTCCTATGTTATCCCAATTTCCTTTCAATAAAGCTTGCTTTCTTGGCTGCCATCAGTCACTTCAGCCAATTTCTCCCTTGTAGGCTTTTTTTTTTTTTTTCTTTTTCCCTGAGTGATTCCATGATCAGTGTATTGGGTCGCTAGAGGAGAATGGCAGTCTCCTCCTACCTGACTTGTGGTGAGAGGAAAGCAGCTTCTTTCTTTCCCCTACTAAGGTAGTGGGAAGAAAATGCCAGAGCATCGAACACCTTTCTCCGAAGATATTTTCTTTAATGGTCTCTCAAATCTCAAACTTTTTCTACCTTCAGTGGGTGGACTAAGGGTCACAAAATTGGCTTTAGACAATGACCTCTACTTTTGCATGTCAAAATGCATCCTGCTTACTTGCATAAGTAATTCAATACTTCACTCAGGAAACTGGGGAAATTGGGGCTATCTGTGATCAATGTTCTCTGATCTATACCAGAAACTAAAATAGAAATGCTCCATTTTTAACATACTAGTACATCAAGTAGACCCAACCTAAGAAATTTGTAATCACATTCATATTTTCTGCTTGTTACGTGAGGATTTAGGAAAAATTGTGTTAAGAAATGTTTAAACACATTAACAGAACAAGAAACCAAATAGGTGCCCTAAGACTATATTTGTGTGTCTTACTCTGTCAACAATTCAGTTTACATATTTTAAAAGAATACTCAATAAAGAACGACTAAATAAAAGACTGGTTTTTAAAATCAGTTACATTTATTTTTGCATTAGCAAATATCTCTAGAACTCCAGTATGGACCAGACACAATGCAAGGGATAGAAAGAAATAGAAGCGAGAGAGGGCTTATCACTGTGGCCTGGGGTTAGGCAGGGATGCAGAGGTAGGAAGAGAGAAACTTGTGAATATCTAGACAGAGAAAAACTGTAGAGTTCAATATGACTCTGGAAAACAGAAGAAAGGTTTGGCTTAGAGTTATATAGCCAGAGTAACCAAATGATGATCTTTGAGAGGAAAAGCTAAAACCAACAAAATAAAATGTTTCCTTGCCTTTTCTTAGAATGACCTACATAGGCAGGACCTAAGTGGAAAGCAGGTTGGAACTGACAGTGTGTTTTCCTTGGAAATAGCTAAGGGTAGATTCTTAAGCCACTCGCAGCATAAAAATGACTCCATATAACTTTTTCTATGGAATTTTTAGAATAAGAAAACTCACTTGAGTTCTAATTTAGAATTCCAAAAACTCTCTCCCTTGGCCCTGGCTGCAAAAGTGGGGCTGGTTATTGTTCATAAAAAGCTCACATTCCTGAGGAGTTGGGTCAATTAGATATACCTTGGAACTAGTAACTAGTTATACCTCAACATTTGTATGAGAGAAGGTGTCTTTCTGGGTCAGTCTGCCCTCAGTTTTTAGTTGAGGGAAATGTTGCCACTGCTTGGAGAGAGAACAGCCAAGGCTGGTGGAACGGTGGTGGCTTGTGTACATGGTGTACCTGGGTACTGTCTACATTAGAAGTTTATTGCTCTTTTGTCTCCCTAAACCCTTGGAGAATTTTTGAAATGGATTCCCCCCCGCCGACAAATGAACATATATAGGTTTTGAGTAAAGTTTCATAGGGCTTCTAGACCTCCTGAAGCCCTTCTATGGACCTCCTTTTTCATACTACAAAAACAAAGCATTCAGTATGTTCTCATGAAAGAAATCTTATATAACTATGTCCAAGGGAAAAGTATACTAGAATTGCAAAGGATAAGATTAAAAAAAAATACATATATGACTGACAGATAAAGCATGGAAAAATTACAGTGGCTTCCAGAAAAAGGTATAGAGAGAAAAGATAGATCCATAAAAGGTCAGTGTATCAATTTAAAAAAGATGCTGTAGAGAGAAATTGATCTACTTAAAGATGGAGAATATATAATGAATGGAATAACTTCCTTAAAAAAATTGTGTCTCTAACAAGAAAAGTAAAGAACCAGAATTTAGTCACCTAGGAAGTACAGGAGACCTTACAAGAATAGCCATTCCCCATGGGTGAAAAAGGAAATAATTTTTAAAAACTGTAAGAAGGCCAAATCAATAGGTCTGAATAATGGATTATTAAGGAAATGGCCATTATTCTTACAGAATCACAAATGATTATTTTTGAAAATGAATTATTGAGGCCAGATAACCGAGACGTATGCAAAATAATGATATATTTTTAAATAAATATGTACATAACAAAAAAAGTCCATACCATTTTTATGTTCTCCAAGGGCCTAATTTTTCATTTATTAGTGCTTCCTCCTAAGAAACCCTTTGAGATATAATTGTCATTGATACTGAAAATAGCTAAACCCTGGCAGTATGTTACTGCGTAATTCTTCCTTTATACTGTGTAGCCCTAATGAATATGCAGTGTGTTAGGTGGCATTGAAAAGAGGCTCTTGAACGAGTCACTGTCTAGCTATGGATTTAAGTACCTCAGATGTAGTCAGAAGCAACACTAAAATGTGATCACCTTGGATGAGAAACATAAACAAATGTACCTAGCATCTCTTGAAGATAATTTCACTTTACCAAAATACAGATATTTAGGGTTGCCTGGGTGGCTGAGTTGGTTTAGGTGTCTGCCTTCCACTCAGGTCATGATCCCAGGGTCCTGGGATCGAGTCCCACATCGGGCTCCTTGCTCAGCTGGGAACCTGCTTCTCCCTCTCTGCCCCTCCCCCTACTCGTGTTTCTCTCTCAAATAAATAAATAAAATATTAAAAAAAAAAGAATACAGGTATTTGTTAAAAGTTAAGTGTAACATTGAAATCTTGGAGTAATTCTGGAAGAGATCATTTGACAGGCACTTCTACTCTAAGTAATTCATCCCATTGGTGTGGATAGTTTCAGGATCTGGCATTTTAGGGAAATATTTCCACACTAAACACTTTACATTAAACATATTTCCACACTAAACAGTCACCTGGAGGGGTAGTGGTAGTAGTTTTTATTAAGCCATATTCTTTGGTGTATCTAGAAGGTACAGTCTGTGGGGCAGAGATAGTACAGAGAAAGACAACAACAGGACTGGTACTAAATGGGGATAAACGTGGTAATAAATCTGATATGGATTAATACTTTACCTATGATGCAGACAAAATGAACAAATATGTTTCTGGTCTGATGTGAACAAAAAGATCTAGTCATACTTCTGAAAATTCCTAAGTACCAGAATTTGGTGTTTAAAGCAACATATCTTAGGATTTGTCAAACAAGATGAGATAGAGTATGAATATTTATCTCTAGTGCCAACTGTCCAAATTGAAAGTAGAAACATCTGTCAAATGATTTTCATTCTACTTTTTAATGCTATTTTTTCCCCTGTTTTATTTTTTTCCAAACACAGTGTGACAGAATGTCAATAGGAAAATCCTTGCTATAATACCAAGAACCCTGGACTTCTTGAAGTGGCTCTAGGTCTTGGAATAAACTATTTTTGGATTCAGATACTATGATTGGGGAGTTCCAGGCAGTAATCTTTCTCCAAACATCCTCAACTATCTCCATAAATTTTTATGGTTGTTATATTTATCAAGTTGACCTTGAAATAAATGTATTTACTAAGAAAATTATTACACCTGAGTACTTGGTAAATTGAAGTATTTTTAAAATTTAATCTTAGGCACAGCTATCAAAAGGAAATAATGACTCTCAATATCTAGAAAAAAGATGTTTGATAATCAATTTATATTTAATATAAAATGCTTACCACTCCAGATAGCAATTGAACATACTATTTTTTAAAAAATCTTGATATGTTAAGTAAACTTTGTTGAATTTAAAAACAGGTAGTGGTATGATTAGACTGTTCCAAGTTTTTCTTGAACTGAAGCAATCCTTACCCAATTATCACTGAAATTAATCTAAATGATATTGAAAGAACCATTCAGTTTAAGTTGAAATGCTACTTGTCAAATGTAAAAAGTGAAGAAAATCTAGTATATCCTAGTTGGCAAATACGCTTTTTTTTTTTTTAAACCTTTGCTTTATGGAAGTAGAACAAACCTGCACAAAATTCCAGAAAAAGCAAAAAGCAAAATGTAGTTCTTCAAGGGAACATGAGAACTGGATTGCTCACTGCATGATGGACATCTCCGCTCTTTTCTCTCTTGTGTTCCCAGGCAGTGATTGTCCTAATGAAGGCTTAAAAATATGGTAGCTGTGGACTCTTAAAGTTGTACAAAAAGTCAACATATTAATAGAAGATTCTGCAAGTCAGTGTTGGACCCACTGATGTGAAGTGGCAACTCGAGCTTCAGGCTACCTTGTGGCTGATTCTGATCCTTCAGGAATGACAATGGTGGCTTCTAAACCCTCTTGCAGTGAAGCATCTACATAGTTTCCTGCATATATGAATCAAATCTGTTCTGAAGGCCCCTCAAAGCAAAGAATGTTCTTTCCTTTATGAGTATTTTTTTTTCTTTTTTTAAGGAGAAGAGAAAGATTACTGAGAAAGATTATAAAAAATTGAAAATTATTTTCAGGGAGTTATTTTTGTACTTCAGGAGTAACAGGAGGTGGTTAATTCTGAACATTTATCTGAAACTTCACACCAGCTTTGCCCTGGGTGAGTTTGCGAATCTTCTTTTCTGCCATTGGGTCTGGCTGAGGAACTTCTGTTTGCCAAATCATGTGTGCGGTAACCGGTCCTTTGGGTCACCCTGGCAACCGCAGTCCCCTCAGTCCAGGCCACACTCGTGTTTTGCCAATGAAAGGGACAAAATGGAGGAGCTCAACCTGATGCTGAGAAGGAAGAAAGAAAATGGGAGAGAAATTTGAAATCGATTGAGCTGATTGTACCCCTCTCCAAAAGGACTTCTGTTAGAACACGGATGACCTTATTGGAAGTGAAGTAGTCGTTCCCTATTCCAGAAATAGAGTAATAGAATGTCGTGCTGTGGTGGTTTTGTGATGAGAGGTAAAATTGAGAAATGCAGGTGTGAAATGTTCAGAGTAAACAGGATATCCAGCTTCGGAATCCTAATTATTCTTATTTATCCCAGTGAAGGAACTGTTGTCCAGGAGTAGCACGAGTGATTTCACCCAGAAAAGTATTGTGAAAAATGCCTTAAAAAAGAATTCTCAATTTTGCATGCCCCTTCCATGATATCTGTCCTCTTGCCTGATATGCATCTGTTTTCTTTCTCTTTTTTACTTGGTCAGTGAAGCAATAATTACCTGCAGGACAGCATTTTGAAGTTTAAGGGAAAAATCTGAAAACATATACATAAATAATTTTCTTTTTCTTGATAATAGGGACAAAGGTGACATACATTTCAGTGCTGAGAGAGCATAGTTCTACCTTCCACTTTCATGTTTTGCCTTGTTAAAACAAAATAGCACTCGGAATTCCTAATTCCGAGTTCTTTAATCATTGAGCACGAGCCATTCTTTCAGTCTAAGGATGAAAGACAGCGGGTATTCCTGATTTTACACAGAGAAGGCCATCTTTTGTAGATTCTAAAAGATCCCTTGCACCCAAAAGGAAAAAAAGAAGAAGAAGAAACTCTGGAAGTCTGTGGGTCTCGTCAAACAGCAGTCTAAAAATTTATGTCAGCATTAGAGGTTCAGACATATGCCCTCAGAATTAGAGCTGCTGGTCAAATGTTTATTTACAAAGAGAACAACCTAAAATATTTGTATATGCCTGATGTAGGCTCTGGTCTTTGCATTAGCAGAAGGGCCAGCAGTATTCTGTCATCAGGGTATTTGACAACACTTGGGATCAGTTGTGATGTTGAGTCATATTTCAACATTACTGATATGGCCAGTAATGTCAATGATAACACACTGAGTTTGAAAAGGTTGTATTTCAGTGACTTTTGTTCTGGTTGAAATGCCAGAAAGTGGTACCTTCTGCCACGCCCACCAGCCCCCACGTCCCCCGTCCCACATGAAACTGATTGAAGCTTTGTTGGTGAAGGTGTGTGTGTGTGTGTTTATGTGTGCGGGGACTGGAATCCAGTGCCCACCCAGTCACATCTTCCTGTTTCTCCCTAGTCCCCTGCCTTGCAGTCTTGGTTAGTGGTGAGAAATGATAAAAGAAAACTAGGACAAAGAAGGATTTGGAAAGATAAGGGGAAAGGGGCAGAAGAGGAAATAACAGGGGAGACATGGGGAGGGGAATTCAGACTGATGATACCTCCGCAACCTCCTTCTTAACCACCCACCACCCCAGAAAATACCAGTCAGATTGGAAGAGTCAGGGAAATGACAACACAAAACCAAATAAATAAATAAATAAATAAATAAATAAAATTAAATTTAAAAAAACTCAGAAAGGTCACAGAATGCTGTGTGGCTTATGTGTCTTAGGAGTGACCTGAATTCGGTTTCTGTTCAAGTCAGAAAAGCTCCTATAACCCACAATTCTTCACATAAAATTCCTTGGCAGTTGCCACTGCAAATCTTCTGGTCTTTTCCTGTCTCTGAGAAACAATACTATAAATGCAACTGCTGTCAATCACGGAAGTCTGCTCAAGGTTATGCCAGGTCAGATCTGGAAACCCAAGGATCAGTGAGTGAGGTGTTGATGGCCGGGTGGGTGGCAAATGCGAATGGAAAGAGCTTGAAATTTACAAGCTGCTGTCACTGGAAGATTAGGGCAAGACGGAGGCCTAAATTTGAAAGAGCCAAGTCAGAACGCAGGAAGATTAGGAAGTGGAGGACTAAGGGAAAAAAATGTGTCGTGGTTTTATTACAGAAAGCCTCACAAATTTAAGCACTCCGCTAGGAGGGATTGAAACGTACAGCAGACCACTTGTTCCTTCCAACATGACCAAATAATATTCCATCTTCCTACAGAGCGTCTCCTGTCTTGCGTGCACTCTGCCCCTTCCGTAGGCATCCTGTCATTTCTTGGGGTTACAGAGTGTCTGGATCGTCCCAACAGTTCCTCATTGGCTGTTTGGAACTAAATCCCCTGTTCATCACAACAACTGGCATATTATTAAAAAGGCTGGCACTTATGTCACCCAAAATACACACCTTTGATGGGGACAAATGAACGAGGATGTAAACAAAAGAAGAGAAAGGACAAGTGAGGCAGCGACATCTTGCAACCTTCCCGCTCTTTCCTCTGTCCTCCCAAAACCCTTTCCCTCAGGACTGCTCAGAACGCCCAGCAAATCAGCAGCAGCTGCTGAAAACCCTCTTCTCACAACCTGTTTCCAAGTCTTCAGCATATTTTGACAAATTAATGTTGGTACTGAATTCTCTTAACAAACTTTACCTGAGTAAGATGATTCTTACGCTCTCTGATTTACAAAATACAAGCACTGACTCTCTTTTCAAATAGGGAAAGGTATTTTTAGTAACTCAAAGACGAGGTACTTATCACCTCTCTTTCTTCTCCAGGAAACAGCCATCAGGGTTATGCAATGGCAGTTGAGAATGGGTGTGTATAATTGATGTAGTTTGATACTTCTATTTTTAGTACAGAATACACCTCAACAAAATGTCTTAATGTTCAGTAACTTCATGGCAGAATTGTCAACCAGATTGTTTCCTATCCAGGTACTACAGTACCTCTCTTTCAGAAAAGATTTGAAGGCATCAAAGATTCAATTTATATAACTAAACCTAATCAGTCTTCCTTTGGGACTGAAACAGGTAAAATAACATTGACAGGAGAATGGAAAAGTCTAAAATCTATATAAAATGTCATTGATAGCTTTTCTTTAGTCTCATATAGACAACCTTATGATCAATCTATTTCAAGTACACGGCAGATCCTTTCTCTCCTGTTACTGAAATTAAATGGGACCATGAAAAGAGAAAGTCTAGAAAAACTGATGAATTTTTTAGGTTTACTGAACGAGTATCAGTGGCCACAGTGGCTGCAGGGATCCCACTCTGAGGAAACAGAAGTAGCTCCTAAAGTCGAACATTCTCTTGAGTCGCCCCACAAATGTCATTCACATAGTAATAAAACATTTTAAGTCTGTGGAGTCCTGTGAATTCTGAGCACGAGGCTTTTTTTTTTTTTTTTTCCTGGAACAGAAGGAAATTATAGCCTGTTGTGATGGTTCCTGCAAAACAGTCTCACAGATCTTTCTTCTGCGTTCTCTTCCCTCGGCTTCTGTGACTGCATATTCTGTGACTTTTCCAGCTGCCTTTCTGGCAGTGGCTTCTCCGCATCATTTCTGAGCTCCCTGTCTCTCAGTGGCCCTGAGAAGGTGGTGCTAGCTGTTTTCGGCTTTAGGTCCTCCTCCCTTGTCAGTTCCTCTGGCTCTTGGGTGTGTTCACCCACAACTTGGGTTTCCATATGCAGGCTGGGAATTCGCACATCAGTGTCCGTAGTGCGGCCCTTGCTCCTGATGACTGGGTGTGACCATCCTGCCCAGTGCGCCCAGGGCCATGTAGAGTGGGTGTGCCGCTCGCGGAACTCAGGAGCCCCGGGCCCTCCCCTTGCTGGGTCTGTGTTCCCTGTCTTCAGATGGCACTAGCACTCATCCTGTGGCCGAGGGACAGAGCAGAGTCATCCCAATTCCGCCTTCCCTCTCCGCGCCTGCAGCCAATTAACTACCAGTTTCTCTCCGTTCTCTCCGTTTCCCATCACACCATTCCACCTGCCCACCCCCCCCCATCACCATCACTCCTTATTTAGGTGCTGTCAGCTTTCTTATGGACTCGTGCAAAAATGTCCTAATGGATCTTCCTGCCTCAGGTCTTGATTCCCTCCAATCCATTTTTCAAACCCCCGTAGAGTGATTTTCTGAAATGTGAGTCTGGCCTTATCATTTCTCTGTTGAAACTCTTTAATGGCTCCCCAATGCCTTCAGGTTAAGTCCAGTTTCCTTAATGGCCCTTTGTGATCTGACCCCTGACTGCATCTCTAGTCCCCTCTCTCCTCCTCTTACTACGCTCTTTGCTGAGCCTTGTGGAATTTCTAATTTCAACTCCTCAAATGGAACATGCTTTCGTACCCCTTCTGGGTTTTGCTCATGTTGCTCCCTTTTCTTTTCCTTGGGAAGCCTCTTTTGCGTGGTTAGTTAAGAACGCGGGTCTGAAAGGAGACTGCCTGGATTGGAATCCTGGCTCCCCGTTTCCCAGTCCTTTGCTCTTCTGGACCTTGATGGTGATGACGATGATGACAGCGGTGATGTCAGTGACTGTATCTCCTTTTCAGGGTTTTTATGAAGATTAAATGAGTGGGCGCCAAAACCATACGTGGGTTCAAGTAAATACTCAGTAAATGTTAGTGGTCTATTACTTCTCACCTGATCAGATAATGTCTAAGAATGCTTGCCTGGGCTTCTTCATCGGAGTAGATACACTTTGTGTTTCCACAGTACCTGCATACCCTTGTGGGGACCGCTGTCACACACGCTTTGGTCCCTGCTTCTCTCTTCACCTCTCTCCCCTCACTGGTTACATATTTCTTGAGGTCAGAATTTTATTTTGGTCACCAAGGCTCTAAAACCACGTCTGGCTGGTAATAAGTGCTCAACAGGCAACTCGATTTCCACATAGAAAATCTTTGCTTTTTAAGAACCAAGATTTCAGGAAAAAGAGGAGAGTTGATGTCTGTGTTTTACATGTCCTATCATGGCAATGTATTTTAAGGAAGTAACTTATATTTGACTGGGATGTCATGTTGAACTAAGGAGGTGTATAGCTGGTTGGATTTCTCTCCTGTAAACAACAAAAACCAATAAGGAGACAATTATAAATCCGTTTCCCTAGGAAAATCAAAGTCTGCCTGAGGTTATTGCTGTGTCACTAGTGCCATCAAGGGTTTCCACTCCTCCAACGGTCTTAATAGACAAGAGAAATGGAAAGAGGAAAAGATAAAGCACTTTTTAAAATCTAAGTGTACTATAATGACCCTGGGCTGAGTAAGGGGAAAGGAGTTGGTTAGGAGGGACTAGGAAAAGCCTCTCTAAAATAAGTCAGATTCCTCTTTTTGTTCTCTCTGGCTTTTCTCGAGACCAGTGTGTGAGCTCTGTCATTCTATCAGTCTCCATTCCTGTTTCCATTTGTCTTCCTGTGCTTGCCGCTGCTACTCCTCCTGCTGACATGGGTCCTCTTGGTGAGTTTTAAAAGCTATTGGTTGGAAGGTGGTAGACGCAAGATCATTTCTACTGTGGATCTACTCTAAACCTGTAAGAAAAAACTGTTCCTGAAAATGACATATTTAATCCCTTACTTTTTTTTTTTTTCTCCTGTCTGGATCCAAGTCAGGGAGAACACGTCTAGAAACCAGTAACACTAGTTTTGTATGGAATTGAACAAAGTTTTTTTTAATGGAAGAGAGAATACCAAGAGAAGTTTTTACCATGAGTGGAGGGGCAAAAAGAGGAGGCATTTTAGAGGTATAATTCATATTCCCTTTATCAATCACTTTTAATTTCTTTGGTTGCATGGGCTCTCATGATCAGAAGGGCCTCTGTTTTATGGAAGGGGAAATGTATCAAGTTTGGTAATTAGAAATAATGTAAGTGACTAGTAAATTTGGGGAAAGTAGAACAGGTAAGCTGAGGCCAATAGAGAAACACAAAACAAAGACAAGACAACAAATACCGGTCATCTTGTGGCTGTGCCTGGACGCAAGCCAAGTAACCACAGAGAGAGTCAAGATCTTGGTGAAGCATTAACTGTACCTGCCTCACTTCTAGTTACAGATCTTCCTCAACTTACGGTGAGGTTATGGCCCAATAAACCTATCATCAATTGAAAATATTGTGTCAAAAATACATTTGATACACCTAACCTACTGCATATTAATCTACCGAACATCATAGCTTAATCTGGCTTATCATCAATGTGCTCGCTCAGAACACTTCCATTAGCCTACAGTAGGGTAAAGTCATCAAAAATAATTTTACAAGAAATTATTGAATATTCCACATAATTTATTGAACACCGTACTGAAAGTGAAAAACAGAATGGCTGTGTGGGTACAGAATACTTGTAAGTATATCGGTTGCTAACCCTCGTGATCATGAGACATAACGGAAGGTGTGGCTCACTGCTGTCAGGGAGGGAATTGTACTGCATATTGCTAGCCTGAGAAAATACCAAAATTCAAAGTACAGTTTCTACTGAATGAGTATTGCTTTTATACTGTAAAGTTGAAAATTCGTAAGTTGAGCCATAGTAAGTCAAGGACCATCTCTACTTTAGGGTGATTCCTTGTAACTGTTCTCTTTTTACTTTTTCATTTTTTAAAACTGAAAGTATGAAGAAAAGCAGAGAGGATAGTAAAATGACCATCTATATTTAAGAAGTTAGGGCCCTGGCAAGAAAGGGATGGCAGGCTCAAACAGGAGAATTTGAAGAGAGTTTGAGAAAGGACTGTTTATGAAGGTATGGGCAGGATTTGGGGACCCACCATGGGACAGTGTAGGCTTGGGGAGCTACTAATAATGGGGTTTGTTATCTTCGCAGGCCTGGAGACATGAGAGTAAGTACTGTTTATTTAAACCTGGAGAGGCTGCCTGTGAGGAGTGGCGGTGGGTGGGGCAGGGTCCTACACGCTCCATCTTCTTTCTCCTCCAGCTCTCCTGCAGTTGTTTCTATTGGCCAAACCCAATAGGAAGTCAGAGGTCACAGGAGTCCACTAATGTGGTTCACAGACGTCAGCCTCCTAGAGAGTACAGTAGGGTGAAGGATATATGTGCAGGACAGAGAGAAGATATTCAGCACAGTACAGGTAAGAGGAAGAACTCCTATCTGGGGTGGAGAAACGTAGGGCCTAGCTTGTTTTTCAAGCTTTAGGTTGCAATCCATCAGTCAGTTGTAAAAACAGTTTAGCAGAGGGTGACCAGCATTTTAAAAGAAAAACAGAATGGAAAATATTAAGGGTGAATCTGATGCAGCAAGGGTGTGTGATTGTGTGCACGCCCATGGGCCTAAGTTCACACTTAGGCTGGACATATATTTCTTACTATTGGTCATAGTGAAGAGAATATTTAGCCTGATTCAGAAAGGGCAAAGAATTCATGTAGGCATTCCTCCAAAGAAAATCTACAAATGGCCAATGAGCACATAAAAATATGCCCAACATCATTAATTATTAGGGGACTGCAAATCTAGCACCCATTAGGATAGTTATTGTAAAAAAAAAAAACCCACAAAAAACAAAAAACCAAAACCAAACAAATAGAAAAGAATGATCAGTAAGGATGTGGAAAAACTGGTGATGCTTAGGTGCTCCATTAGTGAGAATGTAAAATTGGTGTTGCCCCTATGGAAAATTCCTAAAGAACTCCAACAGAATTTCCATATGATCCAGATAGTCCACTTCTGAGTATATATCCAAAGGAATTGAAAGAGGACCTTGAAGAGATAGTTGTGCACCCATATACATAGCAGTGTTGCTCACAACAGCGAAGAAGTGAAAACAATCCAGGTGTCCACTGATTGATAAATGAGAAAATAATATGTGGTATATACATAAAACAGATTATTATTCAGCCATTAAAAATAAAAAGAGGAAGAAATTCTGACTGAGGCTACAACATGGTTGAACTTGGTGGACATTTTGTTAAGTGAAATAATCCAGTTCTCAAAAGACAGATTTTGTATAATTCTACTTAAATGAGGTATATGGGATAGTCAAATCCATAGAGACAGGACGTGGAATGGTGGATGCCAGGGACAGAGAAGAAGGGGGGATGGGGAGTTGTTGTAAAATGGGTATAGAGGGGCACCTGGGTGACTCAGTGGGTTAAGCTTCTGCCTTCAACTCAGGTCATGATCCCAGGGTCCTGGGATCGAGCCCCACATCGGGCTCTCTGCCCAGCAGGGAGGCTGCTTCCCCCTCTCTCTGCCTGCCTCTCTGCCTACTTGTGATCTCTGTCAAATAAATAATTAAAATCTTTAAAAAGATAAAATGGGCATAGAGTTTTAGTCTTAAAAGATGAAAAGGGTTCTGGAGATGGATTGTGCAACAACTGGGAATTGACTTAACACTACTGAGCTCTGCTCTCATGGTGTTACAGGCTGAATTAGGTCCTCCTTCCCCCAATTAATACGTTGAAGTCCTAACTCCCTGATATCTTCAGAATATGACTGTATTTGGAGATAGGGCTTTAAAGAGGTAATTAAGTTAAAATGAAACGCTTAGAGTAGCCTTAATCCAAACTGACTGGTATCCTTACCAGGAAATTTGGACACAGAAAGATTTCGGAAATGTGTGCACATGAACAGAGACCAAGTGAAGAAGAAAGTGACCAGAAAGTGTTCATCTGCAAGCCAACAGGAGAGGCCTCATGAGAAATCATATGGATACCTTGAACTTGGACTTCCTAACTTCCACAGCTGTGATAAAATAAAATTTCTGGTGTTTAAGCCATCCAGTCTGTGGTATTTGTTATGGCAGCCCTAGAAAACTAATACAGATGGTAAATTTTATGTTATGTGTATTTTTATCACAATTTAAAAAAATGTGGAAAACAATGGTCTAGTTGGCTCTATCTTGGAAGAAATCTGGAGAGAAGTTTGTGAAGCAATAAATGATGGGATTGCCAAGAAAATAATTTGTATTCTGTGAAAGGAGATTTGACTGGGACTGTGTATGGAGATACATGTTTAGAACTGTAGACCTGTTCTCCAAATTTGAGGTCAGCATAGCTATAAATTAAATGTTGGTGGGTTTTCCTTGCCAGGTTCAATATAATCCTAGCTTGGAAGGAAGATCTTGAGGAAGCAGTCTGGGTTCTTGAAACTTCCCCAGTAGTACAAGTATCAGACAATCATGAAATTATTAAGTTTATTAATAACTTTGCTGTGCTTAGCATAATGTTAGAAGGATATTGATCATATAAGTTAAATATTATTCCCAACTTTTTTTTAAATTACAAGTTGCCAGTGGCACTTTATTTTTTCTTTTCAGCTTCCTGTCATGCAGTTTTCTTGGCCTTTTGGCCTGGATGCCATAGGGCCCGACATTGCATGGGCCATGCAAAGATTGGCTACACCTTGAAGTTCTCCTCTTCTGTAATGACTCTGGCTTTCTTGTTCTTATAGACATTCCATCTGGGCATGACTAGTCTTCTTGTTCTTATAGACATTCCATCTGGGCATGACTAGTCTTCTTGTTCTTATTGACATTCCATCTGGGCATGACTAGTCCTCTCAGCTGAGTAGCAAATTTGAATTCTTTAGCAGAGTTGCCTTTCTTCTTGGGGGCTGAGGGCTTCCCGGGGTAGAGGGCGAGCTTGGAGCAGTACTGTAGGCATGGCATGTTGGCTTGCAGGGACTCTGTGGACTTGTTCCACCTTCTTGTATCCACCAAGATCCCCATGGCCCGTGCCGCCATCTTGTGAATGCCAGCCACCTGTAACCCTAACAAGCTCAAGCCCTTGCCACATACTTCGGTGTGATCCCTCACTGTGGGGCCCCTCACAATGGGCCTGGTGGGTCCACTTGGCCGTGAGGCGTGCCTGGGTTTGCCAGACCCCATGTCTGCGGCTCTTCTGTGCCAGCTGGTTGAACCACGTGGCTACGTGCAGCTGCCACTCCTCACGGAAGTGGGGCTTCAGGAACATGCTGTTTGGGCTGGGCACCATGGCTGTTGCCTATGGATCTCCTCCATGGGAGACTGGCCAGTGGAAAAGAACTGGTGCTGCCAAGTATCCTGAGATGGTCTATTCCCATTTTACAGATACAGAAATTAAGGATCAAAGATGTTAAGTTGTTTATATACCTATACCTCATAACACGTAATTCACATGTAACTGTGTCTGAAGCAAGAAAAAAACATGCACAGTTTTAAATTTACCTGGTACATATCTGAGAGAGATATCTAAAAGGAAACAATCATGTGGTAAAGACCTTTTAAATAATAGGAAGAAAATATTTTCTGTGCCACACATATTGGAAGTCTTTCTGTTCCTGCGGGAAGTGGGGAGATCCATAAAACCTTTTGAAACTTGCTTGTGGTTAGGCTTTGGGGTTTGTTCACAGCAATCTTTGAAATCAGCTTTATTGAAGTATAATTGATATAGGAAAAACACATGCATTTTGTGTGTAGAGTTTGTTGACTTTTGACATCTATATACACCAATAATCCGTTAACAAAATCAAGACAAAGAACTCCATCACTCCCCAAGTTCCCCAAAGCCCCTTGTCAGTTAGCCACCCTGCTGCGCACTCCTGTCTTCCCTTCCCCCTCCTCCTCCCTACTCCTCTACCCCTACTATCCCTGTTCCACGAAACTACTGACTTGTTTTCTACTACTGTAACTGATATCCCCCCACCTCTGGCACTTCATATAAATGAGATTTTACACTATCTAGTGTTTTGTTTATCTTTTTTGTCCTGGCTTCTTTCAGTCAGCAAAATGTTTTTGAGATTCCTTCATGATGTCTATGTATCAATACGTTATTCCTTTTTATTTTTTTAATTTCTGGGTAGTGTTTCATTGTATGAATATGCCACGATTGGTTTATCCATTTATTTATGGAAGGCCATGTGAGTTTTTTCTCCCAGTTTTTGGCTATCATGAATAAAGCAGCTGTGAACACTCAAGTACAACTGTTTGCACGGGCATATGCTTTCATCTTTCCTGGCCAGTTACCTAAGGGTAGTGTTGTTGAGTTGTAGGTGCATGTTTAACCTTGTGAGAAGCTGTCAGGTTGTTTTCCAAAGGGGTACCACATGGCATGCCCATCAGTAATGCGTAAGAGTTCCAGGTGCTCCACATTCTTACCAGCACCTGGCATTGTTGGTTTTATAAATTGTAGCCATTCTGGTGGGAATGTAGTAGTTTTTCACTGTGGTTTTAATTTGCATTTCCCTGACGACTAAAGATGTTGAAAACATTTTCACATGCTTATTGGCCATTTGTATGTCTTCTTTTGTGAAAGTGTCTATCCAATTTTTTTTTTAAAAGATTTTATTTATTTATTTGACAGAAATCACAAGTAGGCGGAGAGGCAGGCAGAGAGAGAGAGAGCAGGAAGCAGGCTCCCCGCCGAGCAGAGAACCCGATGCGGGGCTCGATGCCAGAACTCTGGGATCACGACCTGAGCCGAAGGCAGAGGCTTTAACCCACTGAGCCACCCAGGCGCCCCTCTCCAAATTTTTTGTCCACTTTTTATTGGGTTATTTGTCTGATTGTTGAATTGAAGGAATTATCTGCATATTGGGGATCTGAGTACTTTGTCAGATATGTGCTTTGTAAATGTTTTTTTCTGACCTTTGGCTTGCCATCCCATTTTCTCAGTGGTGTCTTCTGAAGAGTTTTATATTTTGATGAAGTCTAGTTTATTAACTTTTTTCTTTTATGGTTATTGATTTTTGTGTTCATTGGAGAAATTATTGCCTGTCCCAAAGTCATGAACTTTCTCTCTATCTTAGAAGTTTTGAAGCAAGTGTTTTATAATAGGCATTTGCTCTGGAGAAGAGTTATATTAACTTAAAAATTAATAAATAGCAAAAGTAATAATCAGGTACAGTATAGGCTCATGGTCATGGGCTGAAGGTAGTGGTGTGAGTAATTTTAGTATTGGAGACAGAAATGACCAAAATTAGCCTATTACCTTTGCAAAATGAAATTCCTAGCCATCATTGCCATGATGTGGGCCATTACTGGAGCTGAACTTGTGAGGGTTGCCCATGTGCATGGCAGAGAACAAAATGAGAACAGAGAAAAACAAAAACTAGAATTGAGGCAGATTGGCACTGATCTGACCAAGGGTTCTGCTAATAGGAGAGTGACAAGAGATAGTTAAAAGCAGGTGTATATTGTTCATAAGTTTTATGCATATATATATACACACACATATATATGCATATATATGATAAATTGTATATACTTTATTTCAAAACATCAGTCACTTTTTTCCTAATGAAAATTCTCCAATAATTTATCCACGCAAGGCTTGATATAGAGACACCTGAATTGAGAATACCAACCAACATTCTAACACATCAGCAAAAGCCCTTTACAGAGGCACATGAGAGGATTTATTTGCTTCTAACATGGAACTTAGAATAGATACCTTTAAAGGCAGAGAGAAAATCATGATATTTCTTTGCCACCTAGGGTTCCGATGAGGTGAATAAAAGAAGAACCACTTGTCCATTTGAGAGCTAAACTTGAACTGAACATTTCTTTACCTTCTGAAATGTTCAGTTAAGTGCTTTTACACTTCAATTTTCCAGCCTGGGCCAAGACCAGAAATGCCAAAATGATATGAGAAAGGCTGTTCTTACTGTTTTTCTGGCTGGGATTGGAAGAGTAAGTGCCAGCAATCTTGTAAGAAAGCCTGTTCTCGAAAGATCTGCAACCCAGTTTGCAGAATCAAGGGGTTTGGATAGTTCAGATGAGTCTGGCTGAGTGTCCTGGTGTGTTCATCCGAGTAACACCCTGCAGAAAGCATTTTGTCTTATCAAAGTCAACCACAGAATACTTTGTGTACTTCTTCAGACGTCTTAACCATCATGTGTGCCCATCCAGATAAACCGCTAAAGGCTAGCTGAACACTGCCAAATTGAAATCTTTGACTATGATCCCTACAACTAGGATTCAGATTTCAACTCGAAATAATGAAAATAGTAATCACAGCGATAATTTTATAAAATGTTTACAGCATTGGCTCCAAAGTGCATCAGAGTCTTTAAACTACAGAAGGCATTAGAGATAACTTAGCCTAACCTCTCGTTTTATACTTTAGAAATTTAAGGTCCAGAAAGATGAGGTTATTTGGCCCAAATTTATGTAACGAGTTAGAGGCAGTGTCCAGCCTGGAAAATAGGAAACTTTCTTTCCTGTGATACATCATGAAGTAGGCTGAATGATTTGTTCTTTATCATATATGAGCCCCAAAAGAGAAAAACTACCTGTAAAGTTATTATGTGGTCCTAGTGTGGCAAGTAAAAAGGAAATTCATTAGAGGTACTGGGATGGAAGATTATTACTTCAGTATTCAGGGCTGGAGTGCCAAACAGTATCTTCAGATCTCTTAAAACCCCTCATTGATATGCTGGCTTTAGGATATGTTAATTATTTGGCAACATTATATGCTGGAAGATGTTTTTTCTAAAAAATCTTTTTATTCTGAAAGCATCTTGCTAGGAGGGTCGTTAATGCTTTGAGAACCTGAGTTGCAAATTCTCGTTCACACACATCTCTTCAAGATGCAGTGGTGAAAGCTGCCATTCCTGATGACCATCCTACCTGGACGGTGGGAAGAACAAGGCAGCCTGGCTGGGGACAGAGGGGTGTGGAAACAGATGCCATGGGTGGGTCCACCGAGAAGATCAGGGTCTCTAGACGTGAGTGAAAACCGCAGCCCTAGTGGGAAGAAGGAACCCCCCAGCGGCAGACAGCTTTGCCTGTTCGTTGCCTGCCTCCACAAAACAACATAAAGGCTGTGCCAGGGTTGTTCCTCTTCCTGAAAACAGCTGAAGCCCGCGCACTCCCCAAACTACAAAGTGTTGGGTATCTCCCAGTTGTCAAAATTCTTATTCTTGGGGCACCTGGGTGGCTCAATGTGTTAAGCCTCTGCCTTTGGCTCACGTCATGGGATCGAGCCCCGCATCAGGCTCTCTGCTCAGCGGGGAGCCTGCTTCCCACTCTCTCTCTCCCTGCCTCTCTGCCTACTTGTGATCTCTGTCAGATAAATAAATAAAACCTTTAAAAAATTTTTCTTATTCTTTCCTTATAGAACACACATTTCTTTTCTTACCTGATGTTTACAGCAACAGTTGTCCTATTATTATTATTACTATTAATATTATTAAATTTTTAACAGGCTCTGCTTTGCTGGTTGATTTGAACTAAAGAAAGTATTTAGAAAATATACAGCATTTTACTCTGTCTGCCTGTGCTCGCTCTCTCACCCTCTCTCTCTGATAAATAAATAAAATCTTAAAAAAAAAATTCGTATAAAAAAAAAAAAAGGGATGCCTGGGTGGCTCAGTTGGTTAAGCAGCTGCCTTCGGCTCAGGTCATGATCCCAGCGTCCTGGGATCGAGTCCCGCATCGGGCTCCTTGCTCTGCAGGGAGCCTGCTTCTCCCTCTCCCTCTGCCTCTGCTGCTACTCTGTCTGCCTGTGCTCGCTCTCTCGCCCTCTCTCTCTGATAAATAAATAAATAAAATCTTAAAAAAAATTCGTATAAGAAAATATACAGCATTTGTATATAATATTATTAACTCAATTTCCCCATTGGTAAAAATTGGGCTCGGTCTCTGTAATCTCTAGGTCCCTTCCATCTCTAACACATTAGGCTTCTCTGCATGTGGACCCTCTGTCACACACCTTCTATTTCTCAACCAGGCAGCCAATCAACCACTCTGTCCCCCATATATTTGTATAAAACAAAGTATGGGAACCTGACAGGAATGAACATAAATACATTTCAACGTGACTACATCAAACCGCCTTAACAATAGCAAAAGTATTCCTATGTGCATAGCACATGCACTACAGAGTTTCTGTAATATGGAACACTTTGAAGTTATGGTAAAATTTGTGCTGAGACAGACGTGAAGAACTTTGGTGACCTCAACCCCATCAGCTCCGTATATTCTTTACTTCCAGGCGAAACACCTGCTGGAGTGATGGCGTGATATGAAGGAGCCTATGCTGTTCACCAGAGCTGACAAGTTATTCTTAAAGCCTTTAAATAAAAGTCGAATCCCTCATGACTGTGGATTTGGATAACGGAGGCACAATGATTTTTTCATTAACGGAAATTTATATTATTATTAATGGAAAGATCTATTATTTATAAGACGATAGACAGTAGATTTTGCTCATTTTATTTACTATCATTGGTTTTATTTAGCAGATGTCACAATGTAAGCAATTTCTATTAATGGGAATATCAAACAGTTGGAAATGGGGCTTTTAAGTGAAACACCTGGTTCAGAAATGATACGTGTACATCCTGTGTGGTGACAGACCTAATCCCAAATACATATTTTTTCATAAAATCTTACCTGGTTCTCTACTCTTTAAATAGCTCTTCATTTTACCTCGGACTTTTAAAAAACACACAAAATAATTCTTAAGCATTAGATCTTATCATGAAAGACAGTATATTTCAGAAGCGTATGTGCCCACTTATATGAGGAATTTAAAACAGTCAGACTCATAGAAGCATAGTTTGGTGGTTGCCAGAGGCTGGGGGAGGAGGAAATGGTGAGATGTTGGTCAGAGGGACAAAATTTAGTTATGTGAGATGAGTAAGTCCTAGCAATCTACTGGACAGTACAGGGCATAGAGTTAAGAGTACTGTTCTGTATATGTAAAAATTTGCTAAGAGAGTAGAGCTGATGTTAATTGTTCTTATCACACCTGCACACACACACACACACACACACACACACACACACACACGAGGGCAGGAGGAAACTTCTGGAGGTGATGGATAAAGTAATGGCATAGGTTGTGGTGATGGCTTAACAGGTGTCCATTTATCTTCAAATCAATCATGGTGAATACATTAAGCATGCAAAGCTTTTTGTATGGAAAGAAAGGAAGGGAGGGGTGGGCACAGAGGGAAGAGGGGAGGGAGGGAGAAAGAGAAACCCTGGGGACTAAAGAGGAGCTAACGCTCTGTGGGATGGACAAGGTAAAAGCTCCTCAATAATCTCTAGTTTTGGCAAAGCAGGATTTGTGTGTTAGGGGCAGTAAGAGAGGTCATTAATCTGTGAACCCAGATGGTTGCCACCAGCAGGTTTCCAGGCAAACGTAAAGCCTGCTTCTGATTAGCCGTCCTCTTGCCTCCCTTCTTTACACTTTCTCTCTTTACACTTGCCCTGTCCCCCGCTTCTCTGGCTGCTGGGCTGTCTGCCCCTTGCTACTTTCATATGGTCCTTCCCTTTCTACAGCCCTTCTCTTCCCTCCAGTTGGAGATACCCAGCCTTCAGCAGGTAGAGGTTATTCGTTAAGAGATTGCCAGATTAAATGATGCATAATGAGATTCAAGATACTTGTATGCAGGATACCCTGTATTTGCATTTTGAAAAAGCAGATTATTAACCCTAAACAAATACAAAATTGACATGAGAATGTTTATAAGTGGGAAAAGATTTTCTAGTGTTTTCCCCTACTCCAACCTACTGTAAAGTCAATGGATTTCCAATAATTTTTTTTTTTTTTTAAATTTGAGAGAGAGACAGAGAGAGAGAGACGAGCAAGGGTAGGGACAGAGGGAGAAGCAGACTCTCTGCTGAGCAGGAAACCCAATGAAGGGCTCGATCCTGGCACTCCAGGATCATGACCTGAGCTGAAGGCAGATGCTTAACCTACTGAGCCACACAGGCGCCCCTCCAATAAATTTTTTAAAGTAGTGCTTAATAAAGAATTACTTTTCTTCTAAGACTTTACAGACTCTTCCTTGGCCCACAGACTTCTAGTGAGGGTAAAGAGTCACGCCTTCAGATGCCAGGAATTGACCAAATCAGATAAGTAAGACTGGAACACACTCTTTTTTCTTAATTGTAATTGTGTTTTAATATTTATTTCATTTCATTTATTTATTTATTAAAGATTTTATTTATTTATTTGACAGAGATCACAAGCAGGCAGAGAGGCAGGCAGAGAGAGAGAAGGGAAGCAGGCCCCCTTCCGAGTAGAGAGCCCGATGAGGGGCTTGATTCCAGGACCCTGAGATCATGACCTGAGCTGAAGGCAGAGGCTTTCACCCCCTGAGCCACCCAGGCGCCCCTTCATTTTAAAAACAGAAATAGATTTGCATAGTTTAAGAACTTAACAAGAGTGAAAAAGAGCACAAAGTTCTCTCCTCAGTCCCATATCTGGTAGTTTCCACCCAATACCAAATAGAAAACCTCTGTGGCTAGCTTCTTGTGTAGACTTCCAGATATTTAAAAAACGTTTATACGAGTGAGTGTTAACACCGGTTCCTTTTCCCGTTTAAGAAAAAGGAGCATACATACTATGTACACTTTGGTATTTCCCCCCTCACTTAATATGTCTTACATCTCTTTACATACTGGTACTATGGAACAGCTCTATTCTTTGAAAAAAAATTATTTATTATGGTTGAAAGTATCAATATTTGGATGCACCGTGATTTACTTAAACAGTTCTCTATTGACAAACTGTTAGATTGTTCCAATCTTCTGCTATTAAAAGAACTGCTGCAGTAAATAACCCTGCACATTCATGATTTTGCCCATGTGTGAATATATCTGTAGAATAAACTCCTAGAATTGGAACTGCTGAGTCAAAGAGTACATGCATTTGTAATTTCAATAAATATTGCCAAATTGCCTTCCAGAATGATTATACCTATTTACACTCCCACCAGCAATGAATCACTGCTCCCATTTCTCTGTATCTTGCCAACCCTAAGGGTTGTCAAATTTTTGGATTTTTACCAACCTGATAGTGAAATATGGTATCTTGATGTAGTTTTAATTTGCATTTCTTCTATGTGGGAGTGATTTGAGCATCGTTTCATATGTTCATGAGTCATTTGTATTTCCTTTTCTGTGAACTATTACTCATTTTTCTAATAGGTTTTTTTTTCTTTTAATTCTATGGTTTCTTTGTAGATGAGAGTTGAGTTCCTTGTAAGTACACTCAACTGCAGATACCTTTTCCTGGTTTGTTGTTTGTCCTTTTACTTAAGAGTTGTTTAAAAGGCTGCATAATGTGGATAATTGCATTAGTATTTCATGTCATTTTGCCTGCACACACAACTTTGGATGAAGATAGACAGGTAGACAAATAAATAGACTGTGTGTGTATATGTAGATTTTTTAAAACGACCCTTTCTATTTCTTGTTGTATAAATACGTGACACTCATGTATCAACCCCTCCTGTAGGCAAATGAGTACAAGCATGTTATCCAAAAGAGGTTCAAGGGGTTTGGTGAGTTGCCACTGGTGCTAGAAAAATGAGACATTGAAACTTTATTCCCAAAGTTCACAATTTGGTTATAAGGGTGGCACAATTGTACATGCAAATAAAGGGTGGCTCATTTGGTTAAGTGTCTGACTCCTGGTTTTGGCTCAGGTCATAATCTCAGGGGTCGTGGGATTGAGCCTCAGCCTCTCTTGGGGCTCCATGCACAGCAGAGAGTCTGCCTGAGATTCTCTCTCTCTCCCTCTCACGCACTCGCACAAATAAAGAAATAAATTTCAAAAGAAATACGATAGAGTAAGAGACATACATATAAAGAGGTAAATCATGAGGACGCTGCAGAAACAATGTATAATTAGTTGTGAGCACAGTGATTTGGCAGTAGGGCAGGTGGACTGAGTCACTGTACCTTTACCGGCATTAGGTTAATCGTTAAACCACTGCCTCAATCAGACTTCTGTGCAGAGAAGAGATTCTGTGCCGGGAGTTTTAAGCAGAAAGGAATTTAATGTAGGAGATTTAGTTTACAAAACCACTGGGAGAGACTGGAGCGATGGAAGCAAGGAGCTGCTTTGACCTCAGGTTTCTGGTGGTCCCATCACCACTGCAATTGTTAGGGAAGAGGGGACACCCAGGCTCCTGCTGTTTTTGCTCCCCCTGCCTCTCTCCCAAGACCCTGATGGGCAGCGAGGAGAGTGTGGACCCTGGTCACTGCCAGCACCGGTGACTGTCAGAGCTTGTCTGTCAAGTGTAACTGTCACAGGAAAATAGCCTTGCCTATGTTTCAGATATGTCATAGCTACATCCTTTTTGGCCAGATCCCGAATGCACCTGGAACTGCAGCTGCAAGGGAGTCTGGGAAATGTAGTTTGAGACTTTCCAGCACTTGTAATTCAGGGACTGTGGTGATGGATGCCAATAATTAATATAGTTTCAGTCACTTTGGTATGTGTTTATCTGATTATCAAGTGTAAAGCAGATGACTACAGACTGGGAACATTAAATTGATATATTTTGCCTGGCTCTGGAAGAAGAAGGCTTCTAGAAAATAAAATTTTTTAAGGAGCTCACCTGGCAGGAAACCTGGTAGTCAGGAGCAGAAGGATTGAGGACATGGGACGTTAAAGCATCGACAGGACTGGGAGAATTGTCAAGGAGTGGTCGCGAGGGTCGAAGAAAGATAAATTGGTTTTCATTGTTCTATAGGCATATCCAATGATGATAGGAATAACAACAAAAAGAACAATATGATTTACTAGATAATATATGTGAAAACCTGTGGTAAGCCATCAGGTCCTGAAGACAAGCAATACTGGAGTAAAGTGTTCTTCTCATATATATGCAACAAAACAGATTTTAAAAAGTTAGCAATTGGCCCAAGTTCACTTTACTGTGTATTACAACTTGAATTGAATCTTCCTCTCTTCCCCCTTTCCATTTTCCCTCCCTCCCTCCCTCCTATTCTCCATCTCTCTATCTTTCCTGTAATTTACTGAGCATTTACTATCTGCTGGGCTCTTCGCTTGGATGGTCAGACTAAATCCTTTCCCTCAAGGAGGCAGTCGCCTTGTATCTAGTCTACCTGATGTTTATTTGGCATTTTCTCTATTGTATATTTGCCTCTCAGAATTGTATTAGTAGCACTGGATTCTGTTAGGAAGCTAGCTGCTTTTATCCTACCTAGAGAACACACTTACACAAACAAGACGTAGGTCAGTTCCAACAACAGGACGGTAGAATCTAAACTCCAACCTTCAGAATTCAGTTGGCGGCAGTGAGCATGGCTTCCTCGAGGATGTGTGGGTCCTATGGATCTTGTATAGAATTGCCTACGTGTGCAAGGGTTGTAGGATTTGACTCCAGAGGGGAAAACATAAAATGGAAGGCTAAAAATGGCTACAAAATATCTCCAGGATATTAGAGTGAAGCTAACCACATAAAAGACACATGACATTTGCCTGTGAATAGATAGACTGAGCATTTCGGTTCTTATGCTGGTTTTTAGCTGCCAGTGATTCTTGTGGCAACCATCCAAGTTTTCAGGACACTATCACATTTTTAAGTTTTCCTAATGAATTATAATAACATTTCTGTAGTTTACATCAAATTGTGTTGAATGGCATTTTTAGCAAATTGTGTCACTTTGTGAATTTCCAAATTTTACAAAATTTCTGTGCCAAAAAATAATCAGTGAAAATGATTTTGTGTGAAACTTTTTGAAAGCCAAGTTTAGCTGATTTTGCTAAACAGCACAAGCAAACAATTTATTCAGTCTTTCTCCAAGTCCTTTTTCTGTGCCTTGTTCTTTGCTTCCAGGCCCCCCCCCTTCTCCCCCTTTCTAAGCTTCTTTCACTCTGTTTACTGGCCTTTGTTTCTGCTCCTAGTTTGTCTTTCTCTAACATTATCTGCCCTCTCCACACCCCTCCATCTTGAGCTATACCAAGCCTTGGGCTATGGTTTTGGGTTGAGGGTCACGGAGGTCATGGATTTTCCACTGAAAGAAAGAAAGGAAAAAAGGCGGGGGGGAAGGAATGATCACTTTTGCTCTCTCTTCTGCCCTTGGTGCTGAGAAATTCAGTTGAGATCAGTATCCCAGCCAGCATTATTACTGTGGGATTGAGACAAACACAGTGCTTACCACAAGAGAGGCCATAATCATGTTGCTGAGAATAAAAGAACATATTTCTATATGCCTGGACTCATGTTTTGAGATCCTTGCATGTGGGTGGTTAGACGACCATGGTAGGTTTGGAGCATGTGCTTCTGAAATGCCCTGTTTCCTAAGGGAGAAACAGTGAAGAGGAGTGGAGACAGCATGCATTTTGCAATCAGGGCTCCTGGGACGGAATCTTGGCTCGTCAGCCACTTAGTCCTCCTAGTGTCAGTATTCTTTGTTACCAAATAAAGAAACCAGCTACTGATAGAGCTCTAACAGTATTGCTAACAAAGCGGTTACCATTAATTGAATAATTCCTATATGCCAGACATTCTGTTAAATACTTATGTGCCCTGTTTCAAACTCTTTTACAACCCTAGGCAGGAGCCGTTTCCCCCATTTTATGGATGAGGAGACTGAGGTTAGAGGATTTAAATTACTTACCCTAGGCCGCTTAGCTATGAAGTGGAGTTGGATTTTGAACCCAGTTCCGTCCGATTCCAAGTCCTATTCTTGAAGCACTACCCTAGGTAGAAATGATGGTTAAATAATGCCACCCACCCAGAGTTTCAGACATAGAGGGAGGGGGGGGGTCATTCTTTTTTTTTTTTTTTTTTAATCATTTTGTTTAAGACTAGAAATTCTGGGAGGCATAAAGTTAGCTCTAGCTCCTACTCTGCTTCTTCAAGAATTTTCTCTCCTCTATGTGGGCATACACCAGGCCAAAAAAAAGATGGCAACTAAGACCGTGACCCGAATCCTGGGAGATACCAAGTCACCACCAGCCCTGTGTCTTTGACCATGTATACAGTTTGGTAAACCATCTAGAAAATACCTGACACACGAAAACTGGGGCACTGTCTGTTCTCAGATCAGAGACTGTAGGAGGGTGTTGTGCCCAGCTGGAATGGGAGAGGGAGATGGGGAAGGAGACCAGAGACATCTTGCTGCCAATAGGTCTTAGTGGTATTCCGAATGGAAGCCACAGAAGTTTACAGTGCCTCTTGCACAAAAGCCACATAATTATAAGACAGAGCTCTATTCCAGCCTCTTGTGGCTTCCATGTGTGTTTCTGTGATCCTAGGTTGTGTCTCGCCCGTGTGTTAATTTCTACCTGCTGAATACAATTTGGTTTGTAGTAAGTGATGCTTTCACGAAGTTTCTCAGCAGCCCATTTCTGGGTGGGATTCTCTTCCAAACCACATGAAGCCAGAGAATCTGCACGAACGTCTGATTGGTATGTTCTGCTTTAGGAGGATAACGAGTCTGCCGCAAAAAAGATCAAGTCCTAAGCTAACTACGGCAAATGCTTTAGGTATGTCTGTAAATTTGGGATTCCGTGAGTTTACTGACGCTTTTTCAGCAATGCCTAGATCACAGTGTGTCAAATCACATTGTTATTGTTGAGGTTTCAGGAGGTCTTTGATTATTTCATGACCTTTTCCCTAAATAGCTCCTATTACTTTGATACAAGAATTTTTGAAGTGCTTCGCAATCTTTCGCTATTCCCCGGGGCCCGGGTCAACATTCCTATCGTCTCTATTTCAAGATGAAACACAGAGAGTTTAAGTGATTTTCCCATGGGCTCCCAGCAAGTCAGCATCTATTCTGGACAGAAACTTCTTAAGCTTCTGGCTTTAGATGAGCTCACGGAGCCAATATCTCCCCCAGCAATTATTTATACACATTATGCGTCTGACCTGGATATGCTGGTGCTTATTTCCCATTTGCATAACGACAAACCTATCAGGCCTCCATGAAGGACTATTTCCTCAACTGAAGTAGCCAAGTTCTAATGTGGGTCTTGCTTTAAGGACTCAGGGAGGGTCAGGAAGGGGGATGACCCCAGCCAGCACACGCCAGCCCGCAGTGTGCGTTTTGGGTAGAGCTTGGTCAGAATGAGGTCGAGCGGTGATCCGTCACAGGCTCATGGGAGAGAGATGGGGGAGGGTTGCACATTTCCTACTTGGGCTTTTCTAAATGTGAAATTCGGTTTCATTGTGGAGGGCCGGAATCGCTTCCGGGCTGTTAGGCAGCTGGAGACCGGTCTTCACGAAATACTGTGGGTAATGAACTTAGGTTCAGGTACCACAATAAACATGGGGTGTGGGTGAGGGCAGAAAGTTTTTGCTTTATGTTTGCCTCTTGCATTCAGAGCGACAGATCATAAAGTGTTGTTTTAGAAAGTCTGCAGGGAGAATTTAATACCATAGTCTGTTAAGCTCTTTCTGTTTAAATGACTTGGATTAATCGTTTCTTTGTTCCAAAACTATCTTGTTCAATTATAAGTTTATTCAATGAACTTTAGAAAATACAGATAACAGAGAGAAGAAAACAAAATCACCGAGTTCCACTTTACTCAGGGGTAACCTATATTAACATTTTGGTGTATTTTTATCTTCCTTAAAAATGGGCTTACTGTTTGTCTGTCTCTCTCTCTTTTAAACAAGGATTATATGTTCAAATTTGTGATAATCTACTACCTATTTTATACACACATACACATAGATTATACTAGGCATACTGCTTTATAAACCTGCCTTTGAAACTTCAGTTCAGTTTACTTTGAAAATCTTCTCTGGTCATTAAACAGTTTTCCCAGCATCATTCCTGATGGTTGGATAGCATTTCATTATATAGATGTATCATTGTTTATTTAACTGATTCTTCATTGCTAGACATTTATGCTGTTTCCAAGTTTTCTCTGTTATAAACAGGCTGTGATGAAGACGTAAATCTCATTTATAATGGCATCAGATCATATGTTTTATTTGTATCTTCCAGAAGACCTGAAACATAAGGTTGCTAAGCAATAGTGCTGTATGGATCTTTTTATGGGAAAACACGACCTGGGAGAGCAGCTTTGAGGCTAGCCAGGGCTGAAGAGAAAATACGTCAAACAGCAAAATGCTCATTCTTGTCCACTAGAAATGGAGAGAAGTCCAATGAGCTAATAGCGGAATGTGACTAAGAAAATCTACTTGTACAGAAGACTAGATAATGGTAGAATGGTTCTTAATTAAGATACTGAATGCAACAGTTTAAAAGGTAAGGAACTCGTTTGTCTAAACTTCAAGCTTGCCGAAGTAGTTGCCCGAGGACATAAGCCTACTGGTCCAGTCACCCACGTAAGCCTTTCCAAGTCCTGTTTCTAAAGTAAAAACAAACAGCAAACAGAAAAACTCCAAACTCCCACATCAGAACAGTAATGACAAACGTCCAAATCCAAACCTACCTCTGGTTTATTTCATTTGGTTCTCTATTAGCTGGATCTGATTCTGCCTTTCTAAATTCAGCCGATATCACTAGATGCTTTTGGAAAGACCAAGTTGCCTCATGCAAATTTTTTTTTTTTTTTTTAATGTAAAGGCCTCTTTTGCTAAAGAAATGAGCCTCCCCTTTTTGGATCTTTCATTATCAGCAAAAACAAGATTTTGTGGGAATTAAAAAGAAACCATTCACATTCTATAAGTTCTTACCTCAGCTACCCACCAACAACACCCCAGCTTTTTTTTTTTTCTTTTTGGACACATACATTTTCTATGACTTTCAAGCCTGCCCTGATGATTACTTGACTGGCAGACGTGAAGATCTAGGCTGAAGAGCCAAGGGATCTGAGCAAATTGCCGCGGTTCTACAGATTGAAGAAATCAAAAACATGCATTTTGACTATTCAGACATTGATGGTCTGTGTCTTCTATACCAGGACTCCGTGTGGCCTAATGATGCCAAGCTTCTCCCTAGAGAGTTTGGAAGGCTCTGTGAGCAAGGTTCGAGAATAATATGTGCTGTTTCCCTTCTCCTTGGGGTAACCATTGTCTCCAGTTGGTCCTGTGCTCAGTGAGTCATTAATTAAACCCAGAATCTCTCTAAGTGACCTGTTGCAATGTGGAGGTTCATTCCCAACCTATTCTGCTTCACTGCGTCCTCTCTGGCCAGTGTGCCTTGTTTGTATTTTTTAAAAATTTCCCTCATTCTTCCTCACACCATGAGGATTCATTTTCGAGAGAGCAAAAGGCTAGGTTAAGAAAAACACAGCCACCTCCAGAGTGCAAAAACTGCAATAAACCCATCACCTCTAACGACGACGGCAGAGCATGAAAAGATAAAAAACAGCCTGCCAAGAATGTAGTAACCACCCATTCACTTTTAAATGCTCTCCACACTTCAATGCACAGACCTAATTACTTTTCTGCATTCCCAAATCCACTTTGCCCATACTGCAATCAGAAACCTGGCGTTAAAATATTTTAGACTTGGAGGATCAAGACTAATTATGGGCCTTAGCTGCACCTTTTGGTTTCTCCCCCCCCCACCCCCTCCCCTTCTTCTCTTCTTTGGGTTACTTTAAAGCACGCTCCACTGGAAGAAAGGCTGCCCAGTCCCAGTCGGGGGTGAAGCCGAGAGAGAATAAAACAAAGAACGACTCAACTCAATTCAGTAAGCTTCAATGAGGCTGGTATATTTAATGTGAGCCCAGGGTTAGCCCACAGAATTGTGGCAGAATGCAATATTCTCGACAAAAAAAGATGTGTTTAAGGTCGACTAAGGCCCCATAAGGCTGTTGTTGGTGTTTAAGCAGTCCACCGAGGTATTTAGCACCGAGGGTTTCTAAACATTCCAGCTGAGAATTAAACTACAGCTTTTACAGTAGCCGCTGAAAGGTTTGGGGGGCTGGGAGCGTCCCCTCCCCCTTGTATTGAAAGGTCAACAAACAGTAGGAAAGATCATGTCATAACAAAGATGAAGCCACCTATTATGGAGTCTAGTGACAGCTAATAGCACTATCAGAGGGACTAATCCAAGGTATTAAATAGTGTAATTGTTAAAATAATATCATGGTTATTAGAACACCCAAGCACGAGACGCTTTTCATTTTACATCACATGAAAATGTTGCAGGTGAGCTTCAGCCTTCGCGTGACAGGCACTTGTTATAAATATGTAAATATTAGAAAATTGCTTCAGTACTGCAATTTTTCTGCAGCCTACAGAATGCATTTTTAATACGCAGATGTTATGTTTTGTGGCATTTGCTAAACTACTTTTGGGTAATTTTGCCGAGTTACACTCTTAAAAAGCTTTCATTCACACAAAACAATTTGCTGTGCGAGTTGGTGCTAATGTTTTACTTCAATGAGGCATTTTTAGTTTCAGGGATTTAATAAGACAAATACTACCACAAAAAAAAGCATCGTTTCTCAGAGATGAATTTGTGAAATGGCTAAGGGAGGCTGAATGCTTAGAGAGGGAATTTTACGGAAACTGCAGCTCTTGGTCTGAACTCTGGAAAGTTTTATGAGCTTGGGATGTGGGCACAGGTATCTTTGGCTTGCACGGTTCTTATTCAGAATACTAGAAGGAAACGTGATCACCTTGAGGGGGGACAAATGTCACAAAAACAAAAGAACCCTTAACACGGAAAACCCACGAAGCTACTGAAACACCTCCCTCTTTCTTTTACTTTCCAGTAGCCAAGAATCCAAACCACAGGTTGTACTGGGGAGAGGGTTTAAAACAATACGATGTTTTAGACGGTCAGGGTTTGCAGGGCGCTTAAAACACAATACAAAGGGCACATACAGTGGCTCACAACCACCAATTAACCCTCCTTGTTAGATAGGTAATTTATTCCACTCAGAGGCATCAAATATCAGAGAAATCATGGGCCAAAACAGTAATTATCTGCAGGGAATTCAAAGGCTTTGAAAGCCAATAATTCCAAAGAAATAAAAACAGAGTCCTTTTCACTGTATAGACCTCGTCTTGAAACCTGTAATAAGAGCCAGGCCCTGGCTGTGAGCCTCTACACTTCAAGGAGAAAAAAAAAAAAAAAAAAAAAGAGGCTGAAGAAGGTGAAGGCAATATTCATGGGGCTTTTCTGCATAAAACTATCTGGGAGTGGAGGTCAGAGACCTGTCATCCTGGGCACTGTCTGTAGCATACATGTCCCCATCCAACATGAGAATGAAGGGCTGGGTTGGCCAAAAGTGGGACTGGAGAAAAAAATCTTAAATTACCGAGCTAAAGAAGATGACAAGAAACTCTATTTAAGAAGTCCAGCAGTTTAATTTGAATTTTTTAAAGCTCAAGTGACATAAAATAATCTTTCTTAGGATAAAAAAAAATAATCACAGAATTTCTCAAATTTCATGGCAAACTTCTTGAGGAAAGCATTTATTCTTAACAAGCTCATCTGCGTTTTGTAATGTCTCGTCTTGGTCATCTAGAACCAAAGGAGCTGGTCATTGAAGGTTTGACACTGAGGTTCTCCCTTCATTGTACCCTCACATATTTTCCATGATTTTTTTTTTCTGTATTAAAAAAAAAAAAAGAACCAAGTTCAAACCTGTAATAAATTACCTATGTTGTATCTACGTATCTCACACATGAGTGTACTAGCATTTGGTGTCTCTACCCTTTCACACACATGGCTTCTGAAGAGGCTGTAGGGGGGCCTTGACTTTTACACAGTTACTACCAATTTCATAGAAATTCATGGGGGTAGCACCTACTTTTCACTTAACAAGGTCAAGGCACAAATCCACATGCCTAATTTAAATGATTTCTTTTATTTTTTCATCATTATAAATCCGTACCAGATGTGAGGGAAAGAGGAACGCTGTTCCCTGTAGCTCAGTTGCTCAAATCTACCTCTGATGATTTTCCTGTGGACTTCAGAGAACAGATTTGCATTTTCTATAGCAAACTTTTCCAATGAAGTAGAATTCTCCAAGATTCTGTTTTTGTCCTGAGTTGGGTTAATGTTAGAATTGGACACTGCTGCGGTCTATGACAATCTAAGATACCGAATCTGGTCACTTTGCAGACTGAATAAGGTTCTTGGGTGATGTTTGAGGACTGTTGACAAGATGTATGTATAAGTAATCATGTAGCCCAGCTGTCATGCAACAGTGGCTTAGCGACATACCTCCTGGTATGTCATCCAAGGGAGTTGGACTAGATCTCTTTGCTGCCCTCCTCCAATGCTGAAGGTTTTGTGATACTATCGTTCGTCCGATTTAGAGCGAGACATTTTATTATTCTTAAAAGAGCACTTTACTTTCTGCCTTTAGGTATGCGAGAAAAATTTTAAATTACATTTATTTTGGTAATTAAAGATAAAATTGCCTGTATCTGAGCTGGCAGGAACATTGAAATTCTTACACAGCCAATGCTAAAGTGCCATTTTTAGCATTTCAAATTTCTTAGCACATTTAAATTCTCTCATGTGTTCCTTTTTCAGGGGTTTCAACAGGGAAATAGAGGCTACTCCTCTCAAAAAATGCAAAGCAAATGCATAGATAATCAGAAAGCCCCTTTCATTCCACCTGCTGCCCAGAAGTCATATGTTTTGTAGTGTCACCTAAGAAATGGAAGAACAAGAGGTACACCAACCGAAACTCCTCTTGGTGACACATGAAAGATGGCAGTACTCATTTAGGCTACTTAATCCAGTGACTCGCTCTCTACCCTCTTCTTCGTGCTGATAACTCTTGCATTTATATGTTCATCCTGACCACTTACTGGAGTTTTCGTCCTACTGGATGAATTTGCACAGCGCCCTAGTCTTGGGGTGTCCCAGTGTCACTCCACCTGGTGTGCAGCTCAACAAACTCAATTCAACTCGCTTTGGTTTCCCAGCGTCTCCTCTTGGTGGGGTTTATTTCCCTCCAAACTGAGGACTATGTCTGTCTCTTTTCTAGACCTGGGCACCTCTCTTCCTCCCTGGCTGGGTGCTCCTGTGATTAACACTAGAATGCCCGTTGTGGAAGTTCTCCAGGTTCAAAGCCCTGAGGGTACTTCTCACTTGTTGCTCTCTTGCAGGCTTCACTATGATTAGTTCTTAACATTTTGCCTTTAGGGAGAATGCTGTGATGCTCTTTCCCTTCTGTCTGCAGCAGGCAGACCATTGCAGACACACGTGTCATGCCATCCTTGAATGAGGCAGTGGGCTTCAGCGGCTCACCTGACCATCTCTTCCCTTTCTCTAATTCTGCTGTTAAACACATGTTTGTAACACACCCCCGTCCCTGCCTGAAAGCCTATAGAGGCTGCCGAGCTCCCAGCTTCAGCCCTCGGCTCCTTGCTGCTCATTCCGGCTTAGTCTTCTTGCTTCTGTCCGCTGCCCTTTCTCTTCTACTTCCATCCCCGAGTTCTAACCACTTCTCAGCCTCTTCCGATGACATTTTTGTTTGTTTGTTTCGCTTGTTTTTACCCACTTGATCCCCTTTCCTTTGAACTACCAGACCACATCTGATCTTTACATTGGATGATTATCTTGGCCACTTTGACAGAATGGGAAGAGCCCTGGATTGGAGTCACATAAACCTGATTCTAAAATAGGTCTCAACAATGTATCAACTTTGGTCATTTTACCTCTCTGAGTCTTTGTAGCCTTTCTAAAACAGAAAATGGGGATATAATGAGCAGTAAGGACAATGATTACAAGTGTGAAAGTACCAGCGTGTTATCAGATTCTAAGTGGTACTTGAATTGGAGTCTGAAATTGTTCTTAATTTTATATTTCTGTCTGTTTTCTTTCCTTGGATTTGGGTAATGTGTTCTACATCCCTTTCTCTGCACCAAAGCCCCAGACATTGTTATGTAAAAAATTGTGGCCAATAAATAAATCTGGAACAAAACTTCCATTTTGGAAACTTGGTCTAGAGTTTTCCAACAAGGCAAGATAAAACTACTCACATCTCAGACTTTGAAAATACCAAGTGTAGAAACAAATGACCTCTTGTATAGACAAATATACCAAGAGTAGAAACAAAGTTAAATCTTGTATAGAAAAATCTTACCCATGCTAAAGTCCATGTACAAATGTTACAATTTTATAGGAACTCTCTGACCCTGACAAAAATATATCATTTACTACATAGTTTATCCCATTTTCTTACAAAGTAAATATATCAGTTCTAAAGAAATAAAGCTTTGAGGATGCCCTAACCTACTTCTTTACATACCATACTTATTACATATACGTCGTTTATATGGGCGGGTATTGTTCAAGCACTTTGCAAATATCCATTCGCTTCACATTTGCTTTCCCCAAGAGGTAGGCACTGTTACAATGGCTATTTTCCTGATGAGGAAACGAATCCATAGAGGGGCTGGGCACCAGACCCAAAGTTAACACAGCTAGGAAGGTTAGAAGTGGATTAGAAGCCAGGCAGGCAGTTGGCCCCCAGAGGCCCATGCTCTAAACCAACAAGCTATGATTCCTCTTTTGAACCTTTCATGTTTTTATCATTTTCTCCTTGTTTGGGTTTCTTTCATTGGTTGGCAAAACTAGCATGCAATTAATATCAGTCATGGCGGTCATACTCTGCTCCGTGCCTTGACCTGCTGGGCTGAAAATGGGGCTGTCAGACTCACAGAGGAAAGAAACTTCGCAGGCCTATGGGATGGGAGAAAAAAATTTCTCTCTTGTGGCAGGGGAGAGATTATTCCTTTTACAAACAGTGAGTATTTTGCTTTTCCTCAGAGATTAAGAAAGCAGAATTGACATCACTGAGTCATTCTTTCAGTCACTACCAAGAATCTTAAAATGCATGTAAATGCAGTGTCACAACATAATTGCCTCAGAGAACACATCTCAAATTGTGAGTGAGATAATAGAGAATTATGTTGAATTGGCCAGTTGACTTAATTATATTTTGCCAGTACTAAACTGTACTTTCCAGAATTGTAATTTTAGATTTGAGACAGTTCAGCAATTCCTGAAGAAAGAACATCATATGGTCAATGTGTTTAAAAAGCCTGTTTTTCTAGAGTTTTACTGTGTTTTTAAGGATGTCAACAACCATAGCATTGGAGGGGTTCTGTTGGCTCTTTTACACAATAATATGGGTGTTGTGATTTATCAGGCATTTACTCTGAGAACTTATGACTGCTTCCGATGTTACAGTGGGACATGTTTCTTACCTGTGTTCCATCAGTTTGGGATTCTCAAGGGGAGGGAAGGGCTTGTTAATTTTGTATTGGTCTTTGAAGTCACATTTATGTATCATGAAAGGACCTCATTCGATGAGCCATTTTGGTATACAAATAACTTTATAAGAAGATAGAAATAATTTGATTGTGTGAGGGATTTTAAACCCCAGAGTTTTTTGTTTTACAAATGTAGACTCAAATGAGGCTTGAAAAGTCACTCTCTTACATTTGCTAAAACTCACATATATACGTTTTTATAGCTTTTCAGCTGAGGTCCACGCTGTCACCCTCTTTCCTTAGGATGAAAAGGGGATGCTGACACCCTCCTATTTGGTATGTTATAATGCCTGTGCTTTTGTTAACCGAACAGTAGATACCTGTGTAAGTCTGACAGTAAAGCAAGCAGCTGTTAATAATAAACATAGTAGAGGGTATGGTTATCAGTCTACAAACTCAGATGGGCAAGAAATAACACATTTTTAGGATTGCTTTGAGCCAACTGTGATCCATCTCCAACCCTTCTTATGTGTCAGACAGAATGTTTGGTGTGATTGAGGATTCTCTTTCCTTCCTGTTTTGTGCAAAGGCCCCAGAGTATTAAACAGCAGTACTCTGTACTCTCTGCCCATCGCTGGCCACTGGGGCAATTTCTTTTAAGGACACCCATTCTCTGAGTCTGGATGTACATTTCTGGTCAGGAGGTTGGACTGGGAATCTTTGCCATCCCTGGGAGCCCTTGTATTTGCCTTGCAGTCCTACTAGCCGTACAGAGCCCTCCCTCCCTGATCAGCCTGGGTCTCACCATCTTCTGTTCACACCACCATCAAACAGCCCACGGATCCCAACCCTTGCAGGAGCACCGCAGGCTCTGCCCTCCCAGGGTGTGGGAGAGCCTCCCTTTACCTTTCTCCTCAAAACCACTGCCCTCACTCTTCTTTTCCTCTAGGACACCTGCCATGACATCTTCAATCACAGCAGTTGTCTTCTACAGCTTATGTGTTCTGCTCTGTCACAGACCATCCCAGAACCTAGATGTAGCCCTTGGCTAGAAACGGCAGGAGACAGGGGTAAGGCAAAACAAAGGGCGAATAAAACCAAAAGAATTTCTCTCTTCATTATCCTACCATTTTACCATTTAAATAAATAAATGCTCTTATGCTGGGCTTACCTGTACATATGATAGGGTCATAAAATCCCACCATAATCCCTCGAGGACATGTTTATTATCTTCATTTTACAGATGAAGAGTTGTCCATTTTCCCTTCCAGGCCAGTCATGAGGCCAGTAAGGACTAGGGCCAGCATGTCAGTTCAGACCTGTCAGACTCCAAGGCCGATAGTCTCTTTTTGAACCGAAGTTTTCTTTCCATTCTTCGCTTTATGAAGAAAGCACCACCGCCCCTAGAATATTTCTGCCACGTTAATAGTGTAGACGGGATCAGATGGTTTCTTCTGCTTGGGCTTCTGTGAGCTTTCTGCCTGCCAGAGAGGTTCATTCTTCAGACTTCTCCGAGGCGGATTTTCCCAAAGGCATGGCCTGTGAAGGTGGGTGTGGTGTTTCAGCTCGGTGCAGGTCGCTGTTAGATGTTAGCATATATCTGTAGGCTCCCAGATGGCTGGGCTTGAACCCTGGAGTCCTTGATTCAGTGAGTTGGGTTGGGACTTAACAATTTGCATTTTTATCAATCCCATCCCAGGAGATGGGGATGCTCCTGGTGGAGGGGACACCATTTGGGAGCTAGGGTTCCAGGTCGTATTGGCATCTCTAATTTAATCTGAGTGAGGAGGAAGAGAAGGTGATTGTTCTCATGTCTCAGGTAATTCAGGGATTTAGCTCAGCTCCGTATTGCTAACTGCTGTCAAGGTTTAACATAATTATTTTGTGTGTGCGTGTGTGTCTGTGTGTTAATTAAAAAAAAATTAAAGAATTTGAGTATATTTGATACTCCATGTTACATTAGTTAATATTATCCAGTTTTAATTTTTTCCCCTAGATTTTTAAAAAAAGATTTTATTTATTTATTAGGCAGACAGAGATCACAAGTAGGCAGAGAGGCAGGCAGAGAGGGAGGAGGAAGCATACTCCCTGCTGAGCAGAGAGCCTGATGCGGGGCTCCATCCCAGGACCCTGGGATCATGACCTGAGCCGAAGGCAGAGGATTTAACCCACTGAGCCACCCAGGTGCCCCAAAACGGTCTACTTTAAATTGTGTTAGACAAGAATATTATGATTTTTTATTACGTAAATTAGATTTAATTTAATAACATGAACTTTTTGTTAAACGTAAAAACCCAAAATTCTTTGTATTAGTCCTTACTGTATGAAATGAACTACATAGCACACTATTTAACAACTTAATAATCTAAAATAAAAATACATTACTTTTATTAAATGGCATAAAAATTATTTGAATTATCTCCAGGGGTGTTGAAGAGATTAAATAATCCAAGGAAATGCATTCAGGACTCAGAAAAGGAAGGGGAAATCTTGCTCTAGGGGAACTGGCTCCTTTTCATATATTTATGTGTGTGTATGTATGTATATATGTGTGTGTGTTACTATTCCTTTCTTCTTTTTCCTTTGGCTGGTGGGATATATGTCCTTACCCTTGAAAGCCCATTGGGCACAGGGCACATATACTGAATGCTTAAATGGAGCAGGTTCTTCATTAGGTTTTTGGGAGAATACCTTCTTTTTAATGCCTTCTCTTTGAGTCAGGGCTTCACACCCAGTTGTTGGAGACATGACTATGGGCATGGGAAGGTGTTTTGGAAAGCCTCAGTTGGGCTTGTCCCATAGGCCTTCCATTAAGGAATAAAAGAAATCTTCCCAGTAATATACGGTTAAGCCTATTTTACCAGGATGTGAGGCCAGATTGGAATTTGGGACATTCCAATAAGGTAGACATGCACCTGTAATGTTTTCCATTCTCGAATCTTTGTTCAACATGAGGTGGCATTATGGGACTCAGGATTCATGATTTGGGACTCTCACCCTTTTTCGAAAAACTTCCTTTCTTCCTTAGCAACAATGGGTAACAGAACTTTTCATCAGAGTTCCCTGGGAATGGTTTAACTTTGGTCCTTTTTACCCCATGTAAAACTTTTTTGGCCCTCCAGACCTACTCCAGTAATATCATTCTTCCTTGGTTGGGCACTAAAAGTGTGCCATGATATGGTCCCAATCTCTGTTCCTCATCTAAACTTAAAACTTGCTATCTCCTGGTACATACTGTGTTTTGGTTAGCACTCTGCTCATTTTTCTTTGGCAACTTCTTGCCTCTCCTCTGACCAGGAATGACACTCTTGGGTGTTTGGTGGCCCAAATTCTCCTTCCTTTATGAGAATGAATATTTGACTCTTGGTTAAGTTCTGCTGGGATTGATACCTGTTTGTATACTGTTCATTTCTGCCACTGGATTGTGAGTTCTTGGATAATCAACCTTGTGATTCCTCTTTCTGGAACAGTCAGTGTTGCACTTTTAAAGATACACAATGCCTTCAGCTCTATGATTTTGTTTAATCTCCACAGCACTTCTGTGAGTGTGACATTTGGCTTGTACTGAAAACAAAGAGGCTAGAAGAAATCTAAAGATATATAGAAAAATAGCATTAAACAGCATTGCAGAATGAAGAGCAAACCACGGCATCAAGCCGAAGCAATTTGGCAAGCAAATTGTAGATAACAGAACAGAGTTTGAAAATTGCTGTTGGTATAATCTGAGGAGAGGTCATTCTTAGTACCTGGGGTTAAGAAGTTTTCTGGCTTACTGACATTGACTATAGACGGAGATGCCATGTCTAGTGCTGTCTTTCAAATCCTGTAAGGAAACTACCATATTCTGAAGAACATTGCCTGATCTGTAAATGACAATGGACCCTGTATGGTCAGGAAGAGTTGGGTAAGGTCGTTTGCGGTAGGCTGATCTCATTAGGCTGAGTTAATGCTAGCCAGCATTCGGTAGAAAAGAAAAGAAATTCACACATGTAAAAGTCAAGGAAAGAAAAGTTTATTGCTTCTAAAATTAAAGCAAAATTTCCTACTTATATTCCTTTCTTTCTAATGCAGGAAAGCAGTGTCATGGCAAGATCCCTAGGACACCCTTGCTATGTCATGTGTATGACTTTGAATAAGCCTCTTAGTTTCTTAGAATATCATGATAAAAATGGGTTAATGAAATGTGTCCTATAGGGGGCCTTGTGAAAATAATATAATGCAATGTATATTAAAGTACTGTATACAAATAACATAAAAAAACTTCTGAATTATTTGTTTCTTTGCTAAAGGTATAGCAAAATGTTATAATAATTTAAAAATTGTATTTCTATGTTTTGTTTGCTTTTCCTTAAATATCTAGTTTTTTTATTTTTTTTTTATTTTTTTTTTAAAGATTTTATTTATTTATTTGAGAGAGAGAGAGTGTGAGAGAGAGCATGAGCGAGGAGAAGGTCAGAGAGCGAAGCAGACTCCCCATGGAGCTGGGAGCCTGATGTGGGACTCGATCCCGGGTCTCCAGGATCACGCCCTGAGCCGAAGGCAGTCGTCCAACCAACTGAGCCACCCAGGCGTCCCTTAAATATCTAGTTTTTTAAGACAGGCTTTCTGTTTTGGTCCTCTCAGGACCTTCTGGAGGCTGTATTTGAGTTTGGCGACCTAGGTTCTTATGCTTGGGTCCCTGCTGCTGGTTTGTTTCTGCACAGATACCTTCTGTATGCTGGCTAGTATGGGCTGAATTGTGTTCCCCCAGGATTCCCATGTCCAAGTTCTAACCCCAGGACTTCAGAATGTGGCTGCATTTAGAGAGAGATGGGGTTTTTAAAGAGGTAATTAAAGTAAGATGAGGTTACATGGGTGGGTTTAACCCCGTTTGACTGGTGTCCTTATTAGAAGAGGAGATTTGGACACAGATTTAATCTATAGACATTAATCTCACCACCATCTTGACTGAGACTTACGCTATAACGAGAGAGGAAACAGTATTCTTTTTATTTAGGATTCTTTCAGTAAGGACATAACTTGACTTTGACTTTGATTAATTTGGGGGAACTATCTTGAGTGCCTGTGCAGTAATTAAGTTGATTGCTCGGGATGGCTTATGGAAGCATTCTTGTCGGTCTGAGCATATAAATTATGCTA
Organism: Neogale vison; assembly: GCF_020171115.1. NCBI lineage: Eukaryota > Metazoa > Chordata > Mammalia > Carnivora > Mustelidae > Neogale > Neogale vison. The sequence goes on from NC_058091.1 coordinate 199,776,730, forward strand.
CAGAACCATTTCCAAAATTAAATTGAGGTTTTGATAAGACACATAAACTCTTTGAAACTGAAGTTTCAGTATGGCTGTAATTCTCTTAGGGCTTAACGTGTTTATTTTCTTATCTCTGCATTCAAATGATTTCTTCCTCACCCAACCTAAACTAACTAGTTAACTAAATACCTAAACCAAAAATCTCTGAATTCATTATTACCTTTTTTTGTTGGAGTTACTCTTAGATTGGGCATTGTAGGCACATAATCCATGTGACATCTAGTGTATTTTCATACGTCTTCAGGCTTTCTAAGACTTTGTTAGCTATTCTCTATTTTTCTGGGAACACTGAGATTGGTCCCGAAAATTGGGGGTTTCCAATAAAGAAATTAGATGGAGTATATGTTCTTTGTGGGAAAAATGTTGACCAACACATTTCCCAAATGAGACATTCTGTTATAACAGATTGAACATGACCACAAAATCTTAAATTTTTTCCTTTTAAGAAGTGAGTTTGGGTCTCCTACTCTTGAACCTACTGAGCTCTGGGACTGCTTTGAGCAGAACACAGTGGAAGTGATCCCCTGCCAGTTTCTGGGTCCAAGCCTTAAGAGACTAGAAAGGTCTACTTCCTGTCTCCTGGAACACTCACTCTTGGAGCCCTGATCTACTCTATAAGAGCTATGACTGCCCTGAGACTACCCTGATGTGAGGAAGCCCAAGCTAGCTACATGGAGAGACCACACGGGGAGAGACCAGTGTTGGCCAATCTCTGGCTATTTCAGTTACCCCGTTCTAGGCTCTACATATGTCAATAAGGAATCCAGCTCAACCTCTAGCTGAATATCACCAAATGACTCCAGCTGACACCATGTGAAGCAGAAGAATGGCCCAATTTGAGTCCAGTTCTGATTGTGACCTACAAAATAATGAAAAAATAACAAAATAAGTAAATTTTAGGGGTAGTTCATTATATAGCAATAGGCAACTGGAACTTTAATCTTAAAGACTTACATAAGGATGATATAAACTTCTTGAAAAATGCTTATTTATAATCATGTAAAGTTAATTTCTGGCAAAATCTAAAACCTTCTAACTTGACTGACTTGGACAAATTTAATCTTCTGTTTGAGTATTTTTAACTATTCACAAAAAATGTATCTGAATGCTTTTATCAAGAATAAATGTTGGATTTTTTAAAAAAAGATTTAATTTTTTTAGAGCAATTTTTGGTTCGCAGCAAAATTGAGAGTAAGGTACAGAGATTTTTTTCACATACTCTCTACCTCCACACATGCATGACCTTCCCCATTATCAACATACTGAACCACAGTGGTATATCTGTTATGATGGTTGGTCCTGTGTTGACACATCATAACCACCCATAGTCCATAAGGTTACACAAGGGTTCACTCTTAGTGTTGCACATTCTATGGGTTTGGACAAATGTATAATGATACGTAGCCACCATGATGTTATCATACAGAGTATCTTCACTGCCTTAAAAATCTGTGCCCCATGTATTTATCCTAACCTTCCCTAAACCCTGGCAACCACTGATCTTTTTACTATCTTCGTAGTTTTGCAATTTTTAGAACGTCATAGAGTTAGAATCCTACAATAGGTAGCTTTTCAGATTGGCTTCCTTCACTTAGTAACATGCATATGAGTCTCCCCCATATCTTTCATGGCTTGATCACCCGTATCTTTTTAGTGCTGAATAATATTCCATTGTTTGGAGGTACCACAATTTATTTATCCATTTACTTGCTGAAAGACATCTTGGTTGTTCCTAAGTTTTGGCGATTGTGAATTAAGTGACTCTAGATATCTGTATGCAGGTTTTTGGGTGAATAGAAGTTTTTCACCTCCTTAAAATAACAAGAAGTGCAATTGCTTGGTAGTATGGTAAAGACATGTTTGATTGGTTAAGGACCCGTCAAACTGTCCTCTCAAGTGACTGTACCATTGTGACTTCCAACCAGCAATGAAAGTTTCTGTTGCTCCACATCTTTGCCTGCATCTGGGGTCAGTGGTCTGGATTTAGGCCATGAGAATAGGTGTGTAGTCATTTGCAGTTTCCTGATGACATGTGATATAAAGTATAGTGGTTTTAAAAATGTATTCTTTGTTCTCTTTTAAAAAATTAAGCAGGTTTCAGATATTGTATTTTATTTTTCAGTAAAATGAAATGTAACGGTGCTACAAATAGAGATCTCAATTTTGTAACTTGCTTGAATAAAAACTGCATACTGTGTAATATAGGATAAGCAAGGAAAATGGGGATAGAAATGAAATGTGCCTTCTTTTACAGATAGTGCTTTGACTTCAAAGGGGATTATTTGTCTGTTATTTATATGTTCATTTTATAAAGTTAAAATAGCCAGACGTATAGAGAAAAGAGTTCTCTTTAGATGTCTTAGAATAGAAACATAATGTATTAAAGATCAGTTGATATCTTATGTTTCCATCAGTGGTGTAAATTAAGATTTAGTTGATAATATAATTGAAACCTCACAAAACATTGAATAGCATTTTCATTAAAAATTGGGAATTCCCTGTATTCTCCAGTTGATAAGTTATTCTTATGCATAGAGGAGCTAGTAAAGAAGAATTGTTTTTATATTAAGCATTTTCTCTTTTCTTTTTCTTATGTCTTATGTCAATGGAAAAGCACCCTCCAAATAAGTGCTGCTTCTTATCATCGTGCAAATGTGATTCCAGAATGCATTTCTCTGTCTTAATCACTGAAATTATTTGGTTATCAAAGCTATACACAGTTCATGATTTGACTTTCATCCTTTTCAGACTTATCCATGATATTGGTCTGGCCTTGAAAACATTAGAATGGCCTTTGTTTGATATTCAACATGTAATTTCAGAAAGACGTGCTCATTTTAAAGATTGAGACTGAGTGTTAGTGTGATTGAAGCGTCTTAACAAGGCCTGGGAATAGTACTATAGTTTCTAAGGCTGCATGTGGGCAGAATATGTTGGGTCAACAATAAAATGCCTGAGGGTGTATTTGTATGTGTGACTGTGGGGTGTGTGTGTGTGTACATTCAACTTTCTTCTCTATAGTGGACAAAAACTTTATTTTCAACAAACATCTTTTTTTAAGTTTAAATTTTAGTTATTAAACATGCAGTGCAATAGCAGTTTCTGGAGTAGAATTCAGTGATTCATCACGTACATACAACACCCAGTGCTCATTGCATCAAATGCCCTCTTCAAAAACATCCTTTAAAGAGACTATTTACAAAAGAAATCCTTAACGTCTTCTTTTTTAAAACAGAATTATTCTACATTTGATATTTTGGCAAATAATTTCTTCCAATCAGCTGTTCCTAATAAAGAGACAACAGGCCATATGTTCTGTGACAAATTGGGCTTGTTTCAGCAGCGGGAGTTACATGACCTGGTTCGGAAGTAGCAGAACACGAGATTAGGTGGCACCTGCCCTCAGTTAACTTCCTCCTTCTGCGTGAGGCCATTTTTCTATGTTAAGTTCATATAGTAATACCACAATTGTAATGTTTTCAAAATAGAGATTAAGTTACTTGCTGAGAAGTGTGTCTAGGATTTCATGCTGCTTTCTGCCATCATCAGTGAGTGAATAGATTTTGTACAGTTTCTGCAGACAGCTTCTCCCACAGAAGGAGTTACTGTATTTATTTGATTTCTCTTCTTGCTCTAACTATTGCGAAGCATGGTATGGGGTGGGGAGGGCTGGTGTGGGGCTCTTGATATAGACGTTAGGTGCCACTGGATCGGGGCTCTGGGAAATCCTAACTTTCCTGGCAGGGTTTCCTAAACTAACTGGGTGGGGGGTGTCTTAGGAGAGGGGGTGTTTCTCACAAGGATCCACCACACAGGTGGTCCAAATTTACTCTGTGGGCAACACCCCTCCAGACTTCACCCTCACCATGGAATAGACCTTAAACCATATGAGAGAGCAAAAGTATTTCTCTGGCCTCAATGAGCAGTAAGGTTAAAGCCACTTTGGAGTACAAAATGGATAGGTTTTTCCCATGAAAAGACACGAATACAAAACCCCAATCCTTTGTTAGTAACTAAATGAAATATCTTTCAGTCTTGATCTTTATGAAGCTCATCATACTACTATTCACGTTCACAATTCTGATTTTTGTGTGTGAACTACTTTCTCGTGAATGCATCCTTAAGAATATCTGCTACAAACTTTCATTTCCGAGAAAGCTTCGAGAAGTTCCTTTCCTACCTAAGAAATGCTCAGAAACATCCCTGCTTGCTCTACCTCTAGCTGCAAAGTTGGTGAGACTCCATGACTCCTGATCATATTATGCCCCCCTCCTGCTGTTATTTTTGCCACTTCTCTCGGTGCACCCCCCACAGCCTGGTGCCCACATGATAAATCCGGCAGCTGTCCTCATGCAGTTGGCCCCGCCACCTCCCCCAGCCTCGTGCTGTCAGGAGTGTGCTCAAGGGACCAGTGATGCTGAAGAATTTCTCAGGTCATCTGCACTGACCTAGAAAACCAAAGAGGTTCTAGCTTTTGCCCATGGCTGGAGGCAGCGACCCAGCTCTGCCTGGCCCGGCTAAAGAATTCAGCAGCCAGAGACACAGTTCGGACGGCCACCCCAAAGTCAGGATGCTGGGAGAAGTGCAAGCTCAGTGCTCAAACTTGATATAAAAACCCGAATGACCCGAACGGACACTTCACCCTTTTTGTTCTTCGGAGACATAGCTAAAACGCTATGATTTGGTTTTAGAGAATACGCAGCTCACTCGAAATTATTTTCCGAAAGGTAGGATGCGGCAAATGGCACAAATAGCCAAAAGAACCTCGGTGAGCGGAATGTGGGCTGTCTTCCTTCTTGTCTGCAGCTTCCCACTCCCCTAAGAAAATCGACTAGGAAACGCGGATGGGGGATAATTCCTTCTCCTGGCAGCTGAGCTGTAATCTAGCCTCTCGTTCTTTACTGAGCTCGCACTTGCTGGAGACATTTTAATGTCTTAATGAAAGGACAGGGAAATTATCACTCACTGATTTGTGTTTTTAAATTTGGAGTTTCTAAATTAAGCCTACTTAACGATACAGGCATGCCCATTTCCAGGACTAGATGTTCGGCTCCTCTGTTTGATGTGTCACCTTGAGGGTTTCCTGTGAGGTAATTATCATGCTGGGATGAGCTAATCTCCCCTAGAATAGTACACCTGCCTCATTCTGCTAACAAATAGGCCCCTGCCTTCTAGAGACTGCCTGACCTGACTTATTATATCTCTCCCATCAGCAGAAAGACTCATATCATCACTGGGCCAAAGGTGAATTGCCTAGAGACAAAGTTGGAATGAATTTTTTGCAGTCCCATTTCGCCAGACATTCAAACCACTTCATTCTGAAGAGTGGAGACCTTTAACTCTGTCACATATTTATATATGCTTATAAGGCCGGGGAAGGGTCTTTCTGCAGATCTGCTCGGGGTGAATGTAGCCAAGTACTATGCCTAGAAGAAACTGGGTCTGCCTCTCAAACCTTTGTTCTCCAACGTTATTACTCTGAGAAAAGAGAAATACTGTTGCTGGTGGTTTAGTTTACTTGCGTTTTGGAAGTTGCCTAGTGGATGCTTTTTGTCATGTGGTGGTTGGTGTAGAATTTCAAATCCGAACCCAGGCCAGAGCTGGAGTTGGGGGGGGGCGAGGAGATCCACTCAAACGTCCATCAAATCCCTGGGACAGGAAAAAAAATAAATAAAGATTTTCTCGCTGATGCCTGTTTTCCATATAAAATGTGGCTTTGTTTTTTTTTTATAGTTTTTCTTATTCCCTACAGCAAAAGAGGCTAATATTCATTTAAAACCCAATAACAATTAAAACCCCCAATAACAATTAAAACCTACAATGAACAACTGCTCTAGCTTTGTTTATTGCATGCATAAATAATCATACTTCAATGAACATGTTAGTATCTATGATCTCTTCCCAGATTAAGGTTGCCTCGAGACTGCTTGCTTTGGCTACTGTAAATGTGACATGAATTACGCTCAGGAAAATGTGTCTAACATGCTGGGTTTGAAGTAAATTATTTTCTTCTAATATACCTACACAACTGTCACAAGGAATTACATTGCAGATTTAGTGATGTTAAGTGTCAATTGTAATTTGGTGACAGCCATTTTATTGGCTATGCATATCGCTCTGCTAGGACTGCTTCTCAGTATGGAGGCCACCGTATCATTAAAAACCAGTGATCCTTCACTGATGACATAATTTGACTGGCAGAGAGAGGAGCAGAGAGGGGCTTGCTTCCACCTGCACAGAATCTGCTGTATGTCAGAGATGAATTTGCCTTCAAATTAGAAACAGCACTGCTGATGAGGGGCTATGATTTTGCTTGAGTTCTTTTAAGGCGTTTTTCTGGAATGGTTACTGAGCAGCTGATAGAAGTCTCCTTTAATATGTCAAACATATATATTATGCAGCCTGTAAACATTTCAAATATTTTTAGTCAGAGCTTACAGTGAGTTATCTATGAAACCGTTTCAGCTGAACTGAGCCACATGTATTTCTGCACACTCATCCATCCATTCTTTTGTCTACAACTCTGTCTTTGGCATAGGTTCCAGGAATAAAAATTTATGTGATAAAATGGTAACCGAAGGGGGGTGGGGAAAGCCCAACGAAAAACAACCGAGATCTAGTATGAGCTCAGGGCTTCAGCAGGTGGGATAAATCATCAGAGCTAGGTAAAAATTTACAGGAGGAACAGAACTATAATCATACATTCTGAAAATTTTATAAACTGACAATTCAAGTTATGTGTTTTATGCTAATATACGTTGTGGTAGGGTCTAATAAACTGTGACTCACTCATAAATAGTAGAAAAGCTTGATGGCACTCATACCAAGCACATACACAGGCTCACACACATTCTGTTCTTATGCAGGAAACAGGAAATAGAGTCCAAGACTTTCTTAGTAAATTTAAATCAATATAACTGCATTCCATTTTCAGTATTTAAATTAAATTTCTTGCTGCAAGGCACTGTAAGGAACAAAGCAAAGTACCTTAAAAGAAAGTGTATCGCTCGTAATTTTACCTCATTTCACACCTATTTGACAGCTTCTCTTAGCCAATTGGTTTCATTGAAAATGCTGACAATATTCACCTATTAGAGTCCTGCCCTTCTATGTGGAAACCATTCCTCTTAGATACACTTCATTAGCTTTCAACATGGAAAAATAACTTTTTCCCTCCTTACACCTCTGACGCTGCCACTATTTCCCCCTTCTCTTAACACAGAACTTATTTATTTATTAAGAAAAGAAACTTTCCAGAACAATAAATAGCATAAATTATTCAGCCAATTTCAGTCCAGCCACATAAATCATACTCAGGCCGACAAGCAACTTATGACAAATGCTTTGTCTGAGAGAAACACACCACTGAAGGTTTAATCAGAGGCGCTAAACATTTTAGACTTTCCCTTTTTTATTCTTGGCCAGGAAAACTCTATTTCTCTGTCTACAGAGGCTCTTCAGAATGCTCTTTTTTTCCCATGAGAATATTGAGGCCATTTTTATCCACAGTAGGGAGGAGGGTGTTAATAAAAGTGCACTTTTCTGAAGAAAAATTCAAATGGGGGTTGGCAAATCTTCTCAATTCTTGAAAGCGTATCTCAGGGCCAACTGTGGATATGTTAATAGTTTTTCACATGATGGGCCATCAAGCCCTACTTTTCGAGACTGGTCAGGGTGTTCCCACATCCACCAAAAAGGAAAAAAAAAAAAAAAAGTAGCAAGCAGAATTTGGAAGCAGGATGAATCCAGAGTCGTCGGTAGAATCAGAAGACGCTGCTTCCTCTTTCGTCTTGTCATTGGCTCCCATGGCTTCTGCCACTTACGTTTTTAAACTGAGACTTCCTCATTTACTGCCTTATTAATATAAATGGGCCCCATAAAAATGCTTGATTACAGCGTGGTAGGCTAAAATATGCCCATAAAAAATCTTTTTTTTTGGTCAGCTTCAAATAATGGTGATATTTTTTCCAGTAAATGGAATGAAATCTTAACTCCCCTAATAAATTGCCAACTTTTCCCCTTAGTTTTACCGTTTAACTAATTTTTAGACTATCGGTGATTCACGGCATGTACATCTGTTATTGGGGACATCAGATATTTGTGATGACTTTGAAACTTAACACTGAACACCAGGCTTGATCTGGAGAACCATTTTCTCCAAGGAGAAGGCTTCTCCTCGACAAAGAGCAGTTCATGAGGTGTTTTTGCTCCATTTCATTTTGTTTACTTTTAACAACAGAAGGCTTGCCACTCACTGAAGAAATCCAACCATTTCATCAGTGAAAGTGGTCACGACCAAGTGAAGAATAGCCCGGTTCCTTTTAGTCAAAAAGGGGACTGTGTTGACCACGGTTAAAAGCACTAGGGAACACTAGGAGAAGGTGGGAATCTGCTGGTGGTGCGGTGGCAGAGGAACCAGGGGCTGTAGTTTTGGAGAAGGGCAGAGACAATGTCACCGAAGGTTTGTCTCTACCAGCAGTGCCCCAACTCTTGTCACGGGAAGCCTGTCTGAGCAACCCAGCATCCCCTCCCCAACACGCTCCCCTACCCCACCCCCCCACCCCCCAGCATATGTGAAGGCACTCCTCCAATGGAGCCAGAAGAAAAGACATGACCTGGAACACAGCCTGACTTCCCTCTGGGCTTGTTTTCCACGGTAGTTTCTGGACTCAGTCTTGCTTACGTTACAAGCTCTGAGTGAATTGTGGCTTGAGCAGCTGTGGCCGTGGGCCATGTGACAAAGTATTCCTTTCCGAGGTACATGTGGCATTTTGCCATTCAAAGGTACAGCACATGGATCTCCTGAGAAGCATGCATCAAGTTTATTTTCTGACTAGTAAATGAATAAATTTTTCTGACTCAATTGGGAATGAAAGGAAAATAACCTGCTTTTGGAGCTATCCCAAGATCTGATTCCTTTGGAGCGGTTCATGTAATTTAACAACAACAACCCAGTCGTCAGAGAGCTCCGGTCAAAGTATATAGCCAGCTAAAAGCCTTGCAGATGAGGGAACTCCGGATCCACAGGGGCCAAGATAGAAGTGGGTAGTTTTGAGCAAGCCCGGGGGAGAAACTTGAGCTCAGGGAAATGTCAGTAAGATTCCAAACACCCTATTCTAGACAGACTCATTTAAATCCCCAAGTTTTTAGGAGATGATAATACAAGGCACTCATGGAAGTGGTTGGGTTGTGATTATAGTCAGTCCAGGCCTTTTCTCCACTTGATTGAACTTGTCTCTTCTGTCAGGGCGCTGGTGAATATATACGAAATTGGGAGGAAGCTGTAGCAGATTACTGAGGAAACGAAAGAAGGCAAGTGCAAGGATTGGGATCCTATACCAAGAAGAATTTGGAATTTTACATGAAAGGAAAAAAGTCAATGCAGAGCGGCATGTTGTGACATTTTCAATGAACAACTGCTCTTCCTGAATTTAGTTTCTCTTAGACCAAGTCATCATTGTCTGTAAGTTGAGTGAGCCTATGTCCCCACTTGCCCACAACAGTCCCAATTTATGTTGGTCGAGCAAGTTAGTTATAAGTAATATCTCCTTGTTTTCTTAAAAGTGCCCTGGCTTGAGAGAGAAATTATATAGCTATCCTAAACATAAACAAAGCTCCTTTTGAAGTTAATAGATTTATATAAAGGATGAAAGAGGAAATGTTTTGGGACGCCTGGGTGGCTCAGTTGGTTGGACGACTGCCTTCGGCTCAGGTCATGATCCCGGCGTCCCGGGATCGAGTCCCGCATCGGACTCCCAGCTCCACGGGGAGTCTGCTTCTCTCTCTGACCTTCTCCTCGCTCATGTTCTCTCTCACTGTCTCTCTTTCAAATAAATAAATAAAATATTAAAAAAAAAAGAAAAAAGAAAGAGGAAATGTTTTGATTTGGTTTTCAAATCTGGTTTCCCTGAAGTGAGAAAGAGAGAGCAGACAGAGGACGTGGAAACAGCAAGCCAGACCTTAATCGTAATATACTCTGGCCTACGTCTTTCTTGTGGTCCTCATGTCCTTGGTCTTTCTTCCCTAGGTCTTCTGTGAGGATATTTTGAAATATTTTCAGATGAACAATTTAGGACTCCAAATAATTTCAGATTTTCTTCAGATTTCTAGTTATAGTATTCAGAAAAGACTAAGGAACTGGATTTCATATGACTCGCTTAAGTTAACTAGGAAGTTGGGAATAGAATCAAATTTCACTTTATTCCACTGTGAGAATTATCTTGGGTAGTGTATTAGACAGATGCTAGCCTTCTGAGAGCAATCAACAATGAATCATAAGTAGGGTATGACCAAGAGATTCAATTTTCATATGATTTTGGAGAAGTTCTGATTCCTTCAAAGTTAAAAGAAAATGCCAGTAAGTTAACTGAAGAAACAACATGATTAACAGTATTTGTAAACATGGAAACCACTGATCTTAAAATATTTAATTATGATTTTTTCATAAACTTAGAAATTTGAAATTTCAATTAATCATACTACTTATGTCAATTTTTTAGAAGTTAAAAATTACACTTTGTTGACTGATGAGTTCTTTTGATGAAACACAGTCTGGTTAATGTGAGGTTGCTGTGAATAATGATTTTTAGGGTATTTTTCTTAGCAAAGTATGCATTAAATTAATTACTTTAAAATGTATACATGAAATGATACATTTGAGGTCTTTGGAAAAACAGGAAATGTAGAGTACTGTTATGTTTTGCTAGGAATATTATCTTCTATTTTGGTTCACTTATTTTTCATGTAACAAAACTTTAAATTGTTAATTGAGGAAACACCTGTTTTACCTGATTTTCTTAAGCACACTGGATGGATATTGGATGCCTTGCAGCAAAACTCTCATTAAACCAGGGATCCTGTGATATGCACTACAATGGCTGAATTATTGCATCGAAGAGAATATTACACTAAAATTTCACTGCGCCATGATCCTCAGGGACATGGCTATAGAATTACTTGTAAATGGAACCATTTTATAAAAACATCCTTCCGAAGCTTCAGGATTTCACAGAATTGGATAAGAAGAGATACTTTGTTATAGATAAGGAATCGATTTGGAGATGAAAAATATTAGAAACAAATGAACATTTCTAGAGCCCATTTTACTTAACCTCTCTGTAAACTGCCTGGGGAGGCTTAGATGACATTTCTGTCATCAAACCAAAATGTGCTGCTATTTTCTTATACCAATGGGCATAGTATCTTCTCCTGGCACAGTCATTGATGTGTGGGAGGCATGTGACCTGAGCCAGCCCAGCCATAGTACTTTGAGTACTGGGCTAGAAACACTTTCTTTAAGAAAGTTTGCTCATCATTGCAGCTGAAGCCATTACATTACCCTAGGGGTAACCTGTTTTAGAATGGTCTTATTGGATACTCTCAGGATAATTATACTGATAGCATTTGCTGTGGGGTTTATATCAGGAGATGGTATGTTGTGGAATTTTCAAGATTTATGATGACTTAAAGCCTTTTGGTCAGTGGAAAGGCAAGGTTGTAGAAAGATTTGATTAACTAAGCAAAGTATGCATTACAGCAGAGGCTTAATACATTTTTGTTTTCTTTCTCCATGGTTGGTCAGTGTCTATTCTCTGGTTTTGTCTCTATTTCAACTTTTCTGTTTGATATATGGATTGGTTTCCTTCTAGTTTCCCTAGTGCAGTGCCTGGGAATTCCCTATTTGCCCTGGGGCATGGGAAAACCCCTTAACCCTCACATGTTATTGTGGCTGTTGAATGATCAGTCTCCTACCATCCCATGTCATTAGATAGTGTGGTTTTACCTAATCACAGGGTAGCTGGACATTCCAGTCATTCTGCAGTTAAATACATATCTCCTGGGAGGAAAACCAGATTCAGGGGTAAGGTTGTGGCAGATTGTCCATTCCCCAAATGACCACGATATTTCCTTTCCACTGTGCTCTTCTAGAACTTTGTCATTCCCTCAATAAGAGGCAAAGTCTATGTCTCTTTCTCTTCAAGCTGGGTGGGCTTTGTCACTCGTTTTGACTAAGAGAGCACTGGAAAAGTGATGGTAGGAGATTTCCAAAGCTAAGTCCAAAGAAGGGATACAGTTTCTGTCCTGATTCCTTCCTGGGGGATGATTTCCTTTAGAATACAGTTGATATGCTGAGAGACCATATGGAGAACAAAGGCCCCTCTCTGTCACCAGTCAGCACCAACTCGGCAGCCATGTGAGGAGGCCATCTTGTAGGCACAACATCCTGTCCTCAGTTGGGCCACCCCTTCTGATGCTGTGTGGAGGAGAAGTGAGCTTTCCCTGCTAAGCGCCATCCAAACTGCAGATCTGTGAGCAAAAATAAATGGATGCTATTGTTCAAAGTCATTGTTTTTGGTGATTTGTTGTGTGGCAAAAGATATTAATCTTCATCACTTTATGAGATAGAGGTAGTATTATGCTCATTTTATAGAGTAGGAAAGAGGCCTCCAACAGTTAAATAACTTGTCAAGGTCACCCTAGAGCTAAATAACAGGGCAGATTCTCGAGACTCCTTCAAGGCACAACTTCTCACAGAGGAGGTAACACCAGCCTATCAGTCATGGTATAGCTGTAAATAGTGTGATGTCTAGAGACAAACCACTGGCAATTGAATGTCCAAATAGTGCAAAGCACCTATTCCTATCCCAGGGAATCGGCAGTAAAAGAAACAGGAGAATCCTTGCCAGCATGGAGCTTCCTTTCCAGTATGTGAGAGATAATAATATGAAGCCTTTAGCATCTAAAGCATTTGCCACGGTGTCCGGCACATAGAAGCAATGTGAATATTGGTTATTGGTATGGTTATTGAATGTGAAAAGACTGTGGTTACTATCTGTGACCCAGATATTACAAACAGTATTGTCCTTCCATTTTAATGTCTACATTTCAATATATGAGGAAAAACATTTGATTTTTGTGAGCTGAGCACAAATTTGAAACCGACCGAGCTAATTCTAGCAAATCATACAGTACCTAGTGTTTAATATTCAACTATTATATAATGGCCTCTAGGACTCTGCACATCTATAACAAGGTGTCAGAAGGAGTTATGAAAATAATTTCAGAGACACTAAAAAAGATATTCCAATAGTAGCTTGACCATGCTTGCAAAGTGAAAGCTTGATTATCAGTGGTGTAGTGGTGGGCAGGAAATGTTGATAATTGAAGCCAACAGAACCTCAGTTCTCTGGTTCATCAAACCTTTTCCCAGAACAGATAAGCAGCAAAACTGGCTGGTTTAACTTTCACTTCCTTTTATTGCTCCTGTGGACATTCTAATGAATAATAGACAAGGAGAGGCAAGAACCCAGGTAACTCATCTGTTGTGGATGTGTGGGACTGGAGGGGACCTTAGAGTCTCCTCTGGTCTATTTCCCTCATTCTAGAGTTGAGGAAGCTGAAGTCTGGAGGTGCTAAGTGTCCCAGTGGCACGTGACTGATGAGCCTCTGAGCTGAGGCCTGGTCCCAAATCCCAAGTCGCTCATATACACAGCTTTCATCAATTTCCACTCACTGTCTCACTCCTCCGCATATCAGCAACTACTAATCATCTGGGATCTCTGTACGAGTAACTGAGTTCAACAGAGATGAGGTTTTCTTTTTCAGTGTTGTGATCGGGAAACACGGGGCCAGGAAGGCACCTTGGTTTTCCTTTAGCCAGAGACTCAGAATTCCAGCCTCTGCAGGCTCACTCAAGAGATTGACTCTATCTGGAGTGTGCCTGGTGTTTTAAATTCTCATCCTGGGTGCTTTCCCACATAAAGGAAGCTGGCTCGTTCTCCTGGTTGGAGGAGGTCATCGAGAGGCCATGACCTCTAGTTGACCCCCAAACTAGATCCGGGCAACTAGAGGAGGATCCTACCAGCTTCCCTGGGTTTGGAAGGTACACGGTCCCCACCGTTCCCACCGTGGCAGCGGTGTTCAAGGACGCAGCCTTGAGAGAGCAATGTGTTGTCAAGGTCATCTGGATGGTATAGGACTGAACCTAGTTAAGGCTTCCAAACTTTTAAGACCCTGACCTGCTGCTTTGGACATCTACCTGTCTCCAGGGAGCCCAAAGCAAGCCTTGTAAGTAAGTTCTATGGGTTCTTAAACTTGCGCACCTACCAAACTGGAGTGCTCTGTCCTTTTCTTCGTTCTCTCCTTGCTCTCCTGTGTGTAAGAGCCAGTTCGTGACCCAGCAGCGGATCGGTTGGGATGCCACAAAGCCTTCCCTGAGCTATGTCGTTGGTTCTTCCCTCAATTTTCCTCATACTGCAGCTCCATGGAATTGCTTCTGTTCGGAAGCGGAGGCTCCTCGAGGACAGAGACCAGATCCGCACGGCATCATCCACGAGTACAGCAGTCTGTACCTGCTGTGATACATACCCTAGGTCTTTCCTAGTTTCGTAACAAGTTTCCATCCTGTCCCCCACAGGGTATCGTAGCTCACCACTTGGATTTCACTGAATTCTAATCAACGGCAAATTATGAGGTCATGTCTTCAGAGTGTCCGTGGCAAGAGTAATAAAATAATAGGAGGGACATGCTTTTTAGCAAATTACTACTAATGTGCAGTTGGCATTATGAAATGATCTAATTTATTCATTTGGTAAATATTTGGATCACTTACTAGGTAAAAGGCAACATGTTAGGCTCCCCGTTTAACAAAAAGCTGAATAGCTGAATAAATGTACGTGATTTATTCTAAGAGCGTATGATAGTTTGTCCAAGCCATATTTTCTGTAATGCCTTTCCTGCCCCTGCTCATAGAGATGGAAGTAGGACCAGGAGCTGGAGAGGTGGTTTGTTGTAGTTTTAATTTCCCTTTACAGACATTCATTGGAAAACAGCTGTGCTTGCCTAACATGTAACATATGTAGTCAGGATTAAGAGATGGCTAGTCAATTCTTTAGGGTTCTATTTTCTTTCTCTGGCCACTCTGGGCAATGGAATCTTAATTTCAATAGTCCTTTCTGTCCACCTTACTCAGATAACTATTTGTTACAGTATTTGAAAGGGATATTAAGTTGCACATTTAAAAAGACAGTTGATAGATTTAAATGAATAAAACATACTATATATAAGAATATATGTATATGTTTCCTGAATTTTTGAGATTAACTTTTAATTTTTCTTCACTAGGAATTGGCAAACTCTTTAGTATAATGTAGCTCAGAGATTTTTTTTTTTCTCTTCTGTCGTTTGAATTTATTTTCTTCTCTCTTTGCCCAGCTGTATTAATTAGGTTGCAGGAAGAGTTGAACATATAAACAACTGCTTCAGTAAAATGCAGTCTTTTCTATAAGTGAGGTGTACGTAAAGATCACAGGGAAAGGAGCCTTAAGCTTTGCTTGGGGAACTAGAAAATTTCTTCACAGAGGTAAACTTTCAGTTGAGTGTTGAGAATCAAAAGGGGTTTTCTACTTGTACAAATGGAACTAGAGACTGGGTGAATGACAATAATTCAGACACTCACCCATTTTACAGACTCATTATTTACTGACTGTCTTAGATAAGCCACGTGTTGTGGTTGGTGCCAGAGATACAAAAGTATGGATATAGTCCTAGATTTGGAGCAGGTGCTTGGAGAGAAAGATGCAAATAGGTAATTATAAGACTGTGAGTGAAGCGATAGGATTATGTGCAGAGCTTCATGGTAATAAACATGAAGGATTGAAAGAATTTTATCTTTTCAGAGAATTAGAAATATCATTGAACTATAAGAATGGGGCAAAGGTAGGTAGAAGCTACTGTGGTTGGGTATAAATATGAAGTAAGAAGAACTTTGAATGTGCTTAGGAGATAGTAGATTCTCTCTTAGGAGAGAGTCGATCTCTTAGTAGATTCTCTCTTGTCTTTGATGGGAAACTGCTGAGAAATTTTGTTCTCATTTGTAAAGTAAATTTGCTCTCATTTGTAAGTTCTATCCCCAGCAACAGCGTGAAGGGGACAGGCATGAGTTAGGAGACTATTGTGGTACTTCAGGCAAGAGATAATACTTGCCAGGATTGGCAGTAGCACTGAGGATAAAGAGAATGAAATTTTTACTGATTTGATATGGGGTTAAAGGAGAAGGATAAATAGAAGATAAATATAAATAAAGGCCAAGTTTCTTGTTTTGCAATGAGTGGGAGGTAGAACATGTAGATCAAATACAGTTTTGAGAGAAAGATGATGAGTCACCATCCGTTGGCATTTTCAGATGAATATAATCTACCAGGAAATTAGATTTAAGAGTCTGAGGACAGAAATAATGCTCTAGGCAAATTAGGTTGGGGAGACAGAAGAGAGATCGTGGTAGAAGTTAACACTGCTTGGGAAGTGTGCAGAGGGTGAGAAGAGATGAGGGACAGGGATAGAATTTTGAAACCTTCAAAGGAAGGCTGAAGGAGAGGAACTCTAAAGGATGCTGGGAAGAAATAGCCATGCAAGAAGTGGAGGAAGTGAGAATTTCGTGTCCTGGAAATCATGAGAGGAAAGCGTTCGGGGAAGGGTTGGTCATATGATACTCTAGAGAGCTCAGGCATGGTAAAGACTAAAAACTACCAGTCAGATTTGCTAAGCAGGTCATTGATAGGCTCGGTGGTAGAAGCACCTTTCTGAGGAGGCAACGGAGTGGTGTTTAGCTGGGGTAAGGAATCAACAAGAGGCACCGAGATTTTGAAAGTGAGTCCCTTTCTATGGCAGCTTGTTTGTGACCAGAGAAGAGCATTCTCAGGGTAGTGTCCATGCGGTGGTTGCACCGTGAGACTTTTTAAAGATACAGAGGTCGCGTTCATACATTTAAATTCCCGGGGAGATGGGAGGCTGCAAGGTGGGAGAAGGAGAGGGGCTAACGAGGGGCTAACGAGCCCACAGTATTTCAGAAGAGGCATCGGGGAATGAAATGAGGCTACTGTTTCTTTTCTGTCTGTCCCATGCTGTTCTTGTCCCATAACACACTGAGAAGGGCAGGTCACTTCCTTGTAAAACCTGAATATTAATTCGGTCTCCATATGGTGCAGTCTCTGTGGTGTTGAATTCAAAGGAACACAGCCCAGCTCCCAAAAAAATAAATTAAAATTTTTACTGGTGTTTCTCTAAGAATGCCTGGGGCAGGGGAAGTACAGTTCTAACTTGGAGTAAGACTTCTTAAATTTCTCCTTTGACATCTCCCCCTCTCCGCCGTAGCCATCTTCCCTCCCCCAACTTACCGTGGCTGCATTCACTGTGGAGTTTCCATAGTACATTGCGAAGCAAAGCACACCACCATTCGCTTTCAAGGCCTCTCCCTCTCGCCAAGGTCACACAGTGGAAACTGGCAGAACAATCTCTCCTGCTACATACTTGCCAAAAGAAGTTTGTTCTGTTAGAGAGGAAGGACTGGAAAAGAACAGAGGCGCACATGGAAATAAAGAGGGATTGAAGCTGAGGTAATGGCCCAGTAGTTCTCAAACTTTTCGCATTCGTCAGAATCACCTGGAGAGTTTGCTCAAATAAACTCTATCTGAACTCCAACCCAAGAGCCTGTGATTCAGTAGGTCTCAGGTGGGCTCAAGAATTTGTGTTTCTGGTAAATTCCCGAATAATGCTAATACTTCTAGTCTCTGAAATACACCTTGAGAACTACTGAACTAGTTAGCTTAATGGGAAGCAAATCAGAGCAGAGACTTGGAAGCTGTGGAATGCTGTCACTAAAACCGAGGTAGGAGGCACGGTTTCTATTAAAGGCAAAAAGGCAAGTCTGGTCGTTAGACGACGTGAAGCAAGGCCTACTTGAGGCTGAGCTACTGACTTAATGGCTTGGGTTCTTTTGCTTTTTAAGATGAGTTGTAACTTGTTTCACAGTTAAAGGAAGGGATACATGTGGTGGGAGGGCAGGGCGGGGTGGGCTGGGGGGAAGGGGTATTGGTGGTAGCTGGGCTTGTCCAGGTAATGGAGTTGGAGGCATTCAAAGGTAGACAGCAAGGCAGGTTTCCATGCATTAATTGACAAAGGACAAACTGGTAAGTGAGGTAAAAATTGTTATTCCAATTTCTCTTCCAGAGGGTCTCAAGAAGTTTTGTGAATTTATTTTTACATCCAGACTGATGTAGCTTTTTTGACCCTCTAGGTGAGTGTTTTTTCCACTTACAGAGTAGGTAAAAGTGTCTTTTTGCAAGCAGGTAGTTTATGAGTCTGATGTTTTTGACCGCTTTACCCAAAATTGAGAAATGATAAATATCCAAGCACATTTCTTAACTATATAATCATGGATAACTTCAGTGAAATTTGAGCCATATATTTCCAGTTCAAGTTTAATAACCAAATTTCCATACTGTTGAGTAACTAAACAAATTTTATGCTTAAGATATCCCTTAAGAACTTGTCAATGTACTTTTTACAGTGCTTTGTTTTGCAGAAAATGTTGACTTATGTCCAGAAAAACGATGCCAAAGCAGGAAAAAATATGAGGCAAATGAGTCTTTGTTTTACAAATTCTGATATTATTTTAACACAGGTTAAAAAAAAAAAGTTTGATTCCCCTCAGAACTTTTCTAAGCAAATAATATTAGAATTCTTCGTCATGTTGCTTTGTCTATTGCTATACAGTTGGACAAGTTAGTTTGCAAGGAAATAACTGCATTTGTGAGAGGAGAAAAACAACAGACACATAATCACCTAAACTTTGGACAAACCTCTGAAATGGAAGCCAATATAGCAATGAAATCACAATGAAATTATAAATTAATGGAGGAAAAGCTGGGAGGTTAATTTTACCCTTTAAAACCTCAATGAAGCACAAAATTCAGGGGAAAAACTAATAATTATGACTAAGAATTGTAAGATTTGGAACATCAACTCAGCAAATGAAGACATTACCACATGGCAGACATTAGCCAATAAAATGCATCCAATCACTCTAAAATGAGCCCATAATGCAAAATGTGAGCACTGTGGATTTCCAGAGAGATGGTGCATTTATGAAAAAAATCCATTTATTACTTTCTGTGACTGAGCTCATTCAATCCACATTTACTGAGCATAGACAATGGCCTTGCACTTTGTGTGAGGTGCTTAGGAGGATGAAAAGAAGGCATCAGGTACAAATCCTGACCTTAAGCAGATTACAGTTTAGTTGGAGTGGGTGATTAGAGGGAAAAGAGACAAGCAAATCACTGTAAGATAAGGAAAGAAGCCAAAGATAAAAAGAGAGGCAGAAAGAGGAGGGTTAGGAAGGAGGAGGCAGAGTCTAGGATGATCTTCACGCATGAGAAGAAATTGCTTGGAGCCTTATAGCATACTACGATATTCTTTGTTTTTTATTGTACACGTTCTCAAAGTACATAACACTCACTAAACTGAAAATTCCATGGCGTACGTGTTTTCGAGAGGCAATTTATAGCAAACCAACACACCTTAGCATGTAAATCAGCACAAACAGGAGTATAAAACTCACGAATGGATATAAGTCAACATAAGCTAGTTTATCAAGCAGCAAACTTCCCCTGTGTCTCATTGGTGTAAAACTACGGTTTAGATTGGATAGATTATCTGTAGAAAGGTAACATTGTAAAAAGTGAGGAGAGTGGTTTGGAGGCAGGGGAAACTTTTACGAGACTCCTGGAATAAGTTGGGGGCAAGAAATGGTGAGGGTTTGAACCAGTAGAGTAGCAGCATCACTGGGAAGGATGATAGAGAGTCAAGAGATTTTCACAGGTAGGTTACATTGGAAATATTCAATGCAGGAACCGAGACAGGAAGAGGCATTAGACATAATTTGCATTCGGTTTGGTTGACTGGGTGGGTGGTGATACTATTAACCAAGAAGATCTCATCATTTACCCAGAAGCAGCCAGCAGGTTTGGGGTGACTTCGATTGTGGTATTTACAGGAAAAGTCCCTTTGGAGATGCTGGCCATGTAGTTAGAAATAACTATTTGGGTCAGTGAAGAGAGATAGAACTAGGCATGTAGATTTGCAAACACTTGGTCTTAAGATAATAGTGGAAGCTGTGGGATGGCGTGGTTTCCCTGGGAGGATAGGGAGCTGAGCACAGAACTGTGGGGAAAGCCTTTACAGAGTCAAGAGAGGAGTCCAGCGTCCAACTCTGCTCTTTTCTAGAATAGTCTCTTATTAGTTTTTTTTGGGTTGCTGTAACTAAGTATCACAAACTGGGTGGCTTAAGCAACATAAATTTGATAAATTTATTGTCTCCCACTTCTGGAGGCTAGAAGTCCAACATCAAGGTGTTAGCAGGGTTGGCTCCTTTTGAGGGGTGGAGGGGGAATCTGTTCCATGTGTCTCTCCTGATTTGTGGTGTTGTGGCAGCAATCTTTGGCTTTCCTTGCCTTGTAGGTGCCTCCCCCCCCAATCTCCGCCTCTAGCTTTGTGTGGTTTCATCCCTGTGTATGTGTCTCTTTCTGTGTCCAAATTTCCCTTATTTATAAGGACTCTGATCCTACTGGACTGGGATCCACTCTAATGACTTCACCTTAACCTGATCATCTGCCAAGACCTTAGGTCTGATTAAGGTCACCTTTTGAGGTACTGGGGGTCATGATCTCTACCTATGAATTTTGGGGGGATAAAATTCAAGCCCTTATAGGCTTCAGAAGAACTGCCTCTTCCCAGCATGTTTTGGAATCAGGAGAAAGAAGCTGGACTGCAATAGCCTGAGAATTAAGAGGAGAGATAAGAACGCCAAGGCTGTGAATGTAGACTTACTTATTTGGAACTGTATCCATTACAAATCAAATGGTGAGAGCTAGGGCTCCATGGATGATACAATTTCCAGAACAAACAACTTTAAGTTTGCCAAAGAATCATTCAAAGTCTGGGGTATCTTAACAGTGTTTCCTTGCAAGATTATTTCTTCAACCTAAAACATATGGGCTTGTTTATTTGGTGAATAATGGTGCATATCCCTAGAACATGAGTTAGTAGTCATTCACTTTGCATCTAGTGTAATGTGCTCTTTTGTGATGAAACTTAGAAGTTTGAGTTTGAAAAATGATGTGTCTCAGAGAGTATGGACTAAGCAATTTTAGATATGGCAGAGCAATAAAAAACATTCCTGCCATGGATTCATTGGAGGTGCAAGGACACAGATTAACCTTGGGAGGTGTATTATAGCATTTATTTTTTCAAAAGAGAGGGAAGACTTGGTATTTAAATTCTCACTTTCATTTGAGGAGGGAAAAATATAAATCTTGGGATGTCTGAAAAATATTAAAATGTTCACAGAATTAACCGTCAGTGATAATATCAAATGTCACATTTCTACTTCATCACGTATTGGGAGCAACTGAAATATGCAACCAAGTGGCCTACGAGGCTTTTCTTATGGTGTGTTAATTTTCTACCAAAGTTTCTGGGTGTAAGTATGTGTATACAGTTTTGTTTGGGGTCTTAGGTGATGTGGTTTGTGATTTGCAGTTGGATTTAAAATAAACCAAGGAATTCAAGTGTTTTTGTAACAGAATTTTAATAGTATTTATCTTTTAGTGACATTTGTTTATCCTCTTATTTTTCCATTTTAATTCATTTATTTATTTTTTGGTCGAAACAGGATACATGTTGAGAGAGTAACCAATTGAATCTATTTTCCCTAAACATCATACCTTAAAAATCTGTGATGTTTCTGGAGCATTTGGATTCTGAAAGAGCGGTTTCATACCTTACGGTCCTTTGTTCTTTTTCAAATTTTTTTGTAAGTGAGATGTACTGTTCCTGGGGAAAAACAGTGATAATGTAGACAGATGTTGAACTTTTCTCTCCCCGGGTGAAAATTCAGAACATCAAGCTATTTATATGTGGTACGTTTTCCATCAATAGGTGCAGAGTGACCACAGTGGAAATTGGTGTAGAGCAGCTGTGTCCAGTATGATTTTTCTATCCTGCTTGCCTGAGTTTTCTCCTTTGCAACTGGTCTTGGGGCTTCTGAACCCAGTGCTAGGTCCTGGGTCCCTTCCTTTCTCTCTCCCTGACAGGTGGAATGGCACCTTTCCTTATTTCACCCACATCTGAACATTTGCTCTGAAGGCAAAAGGACTAAACCTTGTTTTATGTGGAAGCATTTAAAATGTTAAGTCAGAAGAGAGTCAGTAAAAAGAATATTGGACTTGGAATTAGAAAACATACTAGATGTTCTTTAATCCTTACCAGGCTGCTTATAGCTTAGACAGGATATTCAACTCTTACTCATACATTCCTTCTTTAATCCATTGGCTCTTCCGTCCATTCAGCTACTTCTTCCCAACAAGCATGTATTGAATGTTTCCTGTACTTTAGACACTGTGTTAGGCACAGAAGTGAGGATAAAAACCACAGACCCTAACTTCAAGGAGTTCATAGATCAGATGGGAAGATTAAAAAAAAAAAAATCATGGTTGGAGTGATGAATGTTGTCGTAGAGATAATCATGTGTAAATGAGGAGGTAAAATAATATGATTTCTAATGTTCTTTTTACTTCTATAATTACATGGTTCTAAGTCTATAAAAATCCTAAAAGCTGTTCGCATGCCTTTCGACTTGGGGATAAAACAGGCCTAGCGATATAAAGATAAAAAGTCAACCTGTTTCCTCCACTTAACAGGCCCCTGACTTGAACGGAAAATAGACGAGTGATTGAATGTTTGTATGTGTATCCTTTCCTTGCTCTCGGAGTCCTTGGACTGCGACATTCCTCATTACCGTAGGTGATTAATGGCCTTGGCATCCTGGCACCTTGGACTACAATTTGTTCAGAGTCAGAGGAATTTGGAAGTAAGTGAATGGTAGTCTCTGCGTGCTAGATGGAGTAAGGCAAGAAAGGTAGACCTTCGTCATTCTCATCTCCCTATGTTAGAGAGGCGAGGGGAATCATCAGAGAGGTGAGAGCAAGACTCCAGACATGTGCTTGGTGTTTCTTCCTGCCCCTGAAGATATTTTAGAAGGAGTATAGACAACCCGGGACTTACGGAAATATATGGCAAAGAACCGAGCGGTAACAACTAAGGTTTCTCATTTGCAGCTGTAGATACCCTCTAGATCCTGGTGGAGACATTACCTTATAAGAGTAAAACTTCTCTTGGCGGGGGGGGGGTTATGACGGTTAGTGACTATTACTCCAAAAGTTTACCTCCCATTCTTTACGACCACCAGTTAAAAAAGAAGGCAACCGAAAAGACTTCAACAGGTAGACTTTGTACAAGTGTAATAAAGCTGATGTGATTGACTTGTTTAAACAGGCAGTGTTTAATCAGACCAACAGAATCCATTTGAAGAATTTCGAGAAGAGTTAATATAGTTACAAAGTACTGGAATGGCTAGCGGCACGGATGGGGAAGGTTATGGAGAGAGAAGTATCTGTAGGGAAGCACTCCGCCACCCCTAGGCCCAGAGGCCCAAAGGCGAAGATGATGTTTTGTAGAGTCCACCTGTGGCTGAGGCTGCCGGTGTGGGCCCCGCGTTACCCGAGTACGACTTGGAACTATACTTACCTGTCACTATTGTGACGGCTGAAACTGCCGATAGAATCTGGGGAAAAAAGGCTCCTTTTCTCCTCAGTTTCATGCCACTGGCAGAACTTAACCGGTAGTCAGGTGGCAAGGGAGTCTGGGAAGTCCAGCTCTGCAGGCTTCCTGCCCATGAAGTACCAAAGAGGGTAGAGAAAAATGAAGGAGGAGCCAAGAGACAACACACTCCAGTACACGTCTCGTTGTCTTCTCTCTCCTTGATAATCTGCTTTATTTCCTGAAGCTTGTCCACAATCAAGCCACTGAAGGAGAGAGTGAATTAAACTGAGAGAAAGAAGAGGATATAAGATGGTGGCAGTCTTGACAGAAAGAGAAAGAAAATGAGGAGGTTAGGGAAGAAGGAAGACAGAAGAGGGATATGAGGTTGGATGAGAGTGTCCTTGAATTAGTACAACATGGAGTTCAAAGCCTTTGGGTTCGAGTAAAGTGAGTGATAACAACAACAAAAAAATCCAATTAAAATGGTGGGATTCATGGCATGGGGGTTAGGTTCAGCTTGCTACTTATTTCAAGATCTGTTTATCCTAGGAGAATTTCAAATTCCCTGAAGTCTCATAGTTATCATGGTACGACCCCAATATGTTGCCATATGGCTGGTAAGTTAGGAATAACTGAAAGAAGACGTGAGGGCTGAATAATGCCCCTGGTTTCCCATGGTCCACAAGGGTATCAGGGGAATCTGTAAATTCTTTAATCTCCTATTACTAAGAAAATCCTTGGAATGCAGGGATCTTGGAATCAGAGTAAGGATGCTATCGAGGCTAAGGACCTTGTTAAAGAAAGTGATAAGAGAATCTGAGGTCTTTGGGAAGAGATGCTACCATCACCCTCCCTTCTGTAAAACCTCCAAAGCACCAGGCAGTACAAAACATAACATGTGGGACACTAGCACAGAATACTCGGTAAGTCGGTACAGTGGCGGAACACCCCAGCAGAGGCCAGCGAACACCCGGAGGCTACTACACAGGCCAGAAGTCCTTCCCCTGTCACTATTAGGACAGGAGATCATCTCCTTCTACCCAGATAGCGTCTTGGGAAAAAGAGAGAGTGGGGTAAAGTCCCTTGAGAGGAGAGATTTAGCCTTGCTAGAGAACGTAAAGCAGTCTTTCTCACCAGCCACTTAAGGTTCAGACTGGGAGACGGGAGCATCTTGGGTGCTGCAGAGGAAGATACGATACATTCTGTGGTGGAGCGACGCAGCCACACTTCACAAGCTTCTTCTTCAGAATCTCCTGACATTATGAAAGGCGTCATGCTCCTAACTGGTTAGAATAGATGAGAACAAAATTTTTCCACCTGAACCCTTTTTAGCAGGAATATTTAAAATACCAGTCTGTCCTTCTGTGAAGTAGAACAGTCCCAGAAAATAAGTTACTTTCGAATTACTACAGTTATGGTTTCATGTGATAGAGAATAGGGTAAGCTAATTTTCAGGAGAAAGCCCTTATAATTATTCATTATTTATGTTATTATGGGAAGGTCTGCGTGGTGTTTTTAAGAACCTATAGAAAACAAGGTCTTGTGTTCCGAGAAGCTGATAATCTAAAGTGATTCATTTATTTGTAAAGCGAGGGTTATTGTAAGAACAAAAGGATAGTCCTTATTAAACTTTATAAGCCAAAGGAGAAGAGATTGTTTCCATCCATCCCCATCTTTCCATAATGCTTTTGTAATGGGAACAAATATTAAAATGATCCGTTCTTGTCAAAAGAGGGTATATTCAGATTTGGGTGACTTAATAAATAATAACAGAACTCCTAGGCTACCCACCCTACTGTGGGACCTTGACCCCAGAGGGGCCATACCAGAGTGACGTATTCCGAAAGCCCATAAATTACATTTTTATTTTTAAAATTTATTTGCGGTAACTACAACATTAAATTGTATTAAATAATGACTTAAATAAGTAAGATAATAATTAGGAAGTGAAATTGTTCTATGTCTGTGCTCAGATTCCTAGAAACAATGTATATAGACTAGTTTTTTGTGTCCATAAATACATGATGATCTCGTAATGAGTTAGTTTATAGTTTTATGCATTAACTTCTCAGATTACTCGAGTATCATTTTCTACTGGCTATATTATATTGTTGGGTCACCATAATACAAAACTGCAGGAGGTTTTAGCTGATAATTCCTGAAAAGTGCTTACTTTTGAAATAAAAAGCAAGGCCAAAAAAAAAAAATCAAGCCACAATGCTGACTGAAAAAAATATTTATATTTATATTAAACCCCTCAGCTAGATTCTCAGACACATCACTGCTTAAAATGCAGTCACCTGACAAAAACAGTTCTAATTATTACCCCCTTGGGCTAACATTTTTCAGAGTGACTGGCTAAAATGCACTCCAGCTCATAATTTCTGTCTCTGACAGTGGAAGACATAACCTAGTTTCCTCTAATGCAAAAGTCTCTAATCTAGAGGGCAAGACCCTACTCCATATAACACTGAAGGGAGAAAATGCAATTTGAGCACAAGGAAATTGCACACATAGTTTGATAGTTCTACCACTCTCAGAATTTTTTTTTTTCCTCCTCGGGTTTAAATGTCTTGTTTTATTTTATACTAAATTATGACCTGGCTGAAATTGCTATGTTTTCTTTGTCATATTCTAGAAACCTCTTACTATAAAAGTGAAGGTTATACTATAGTTCCATACTTCCCATTTTTTCAAAGGGTGGGAATGTTCGCGTTTTGACAGTTCAGCAGTGAAAACATTAAAAGTTACTGTGCTTGCTACAGCAATATTTTTTTCGGGTTGAATAATAGCTCTTTTGTCTTGGCAAATGGAGCATATATATTGCATTAGAAAAAGGTAATTAAATCGTTTTGAAATGACAAAAGTGCAGATTTTTGACTTGGACTAATCAGTAACAATTTCATTGTTGAATCTACGAACGAACAAACTTGTATGATTGCTGGGAGAGGTGAATTAACCTCAGATTGTTCTGGTTCACTTCACAGGTGGTGGCTGGAAACGCATCGCCCGGAAACTGATAAGCCGGAAGGCTACAGAAGTTTCAAGGAAGTAAGTCCGAAGTCTTGCAAAGAAGGTGGCTATCAGGGTACAGTACTGGAGCTTTTCATTAACAATTTTTATTTCTGTGAATTGGAGAGACTTTATTCCCTTTCCTATCTCTTTCTGCTGACAGCTGCTGCTTAACACCTTCCTTCCAGCTGGGAGGGCAGCTGGATGGCTGCATACGCAGCTAACGCCAGGATGGCTCCTTAGCGAGCAACCGGGGCATCAGTTTCCTCCTGGAGACTGCACATGTCACCTTCACGTCTCATGCATCTTCCATCATTTATGTGACTCTATCAAGGGGCTCTGGTAGAAGGCACTAGGCTATGAAAGTGCAGTCTAACCGGTGACTGAGAACAAAGGCCGCCTTTAGCTATGAATGATTCACTACGACGGTAAAGAATACTTCCTTTTTTCCTCCAAAATGACTTTGAATCCTAAAGAGTCAATGACTATGCCTCCACACTTGCTCAGAAAATAAAAATGAAGGAATGGTATAGAGGAAAGATTTTTTTTTTAAACCTGATTTTGAGAAACATTTATGGTATTACTAGGCACAGAGATTTGGCAATGTTTTGGGTGAACTTGGAATTTCAGGAGAAACGTTCATACCCAGTAGCTCTCCCACATGCTACAGTAACTTATCCCCCTACCCCTCAGATCTCTCAGCTTCTGTCAGCATGTGTCACGATCTCATCAATCTCATCACTACATATGGAAATAGGGGGGTGCTGATTTGGACGAGATTATTTAAAAAGTTATGGGACTATATCTGACAGGTACTGTAAAACATCTTGTGTGGTTTATTAACTGGTTTAATCCAATGAGTTAATAAAGAGACTCCATAGTTCATCTCTAGAAAATGAAAACATTGATTTTATTTTTCAATCAGGAAATCATAAACATGAAAATGTTTTTAAAAAGATATTTGTTTTCCTACTACCCCATATCATCTGTGTCCTTGGGAGCAAGTAAGAATAATGAATAGGAAATATTTTATGCGTAACGATATACCCCTGAGATTGGCACTAAAGCACCCCTATCTCTCTCCTGCTCCTGGCCTGTTTAGGAAACCGACTTGGTCTCAACCAAGGTAACATTGAAAGTATGGAGAGGTTTCAGCCCTGAAACACAGAACGCCATCTTTGGTGCTAATTCAAGGAGTCTTATAGACAGCATTTTGAGGAAACTCAGAGTATAGACGCATTTGGCAGTTTCTTATAGATATGGAGAGACTTGTTTAGAAGGGTTTATTTAGTACGTTTGGTAATTGTATTTTGAAATTAAGTTGTCAGTAGAGAATACATGCTAAATTTTGAATGCAAGAAAGTAGTTCACAACAAAGAACAATTACATACCGAACACACTATTCTGGAAAATTGTTGAGTATTAAACTTATCCTTATTGATGTTAGTTATAGGTCCACAGGACTCTGTCACCATCTACCCATTGTTCTGTTTTAACCTCACAATATTATTCCCAAGGAAATCTGAAAAATAGTAGATTGAAAAGCTTGCTTCTAAGCTGTTCGGTCAGGTCTGACTTTCAAAAACTTAATAGTTTCTAAATATTTCCAGATTTGGCTGTACGATATTATCAGAACAATTATGAAATATCTGCAGTAATACTGTGCCAACATAGTCTTTGATATTTTTTAAAATGTCTCTATTAACTGCTTCAAAACATGGAAGGTACTAAAAATAATTTAAAAATTAACTCAACCAAAATTAATGGCTCATCTACCCAGTATTAGTTTTATACATTGCATTTATTGAGGGCTTACCGTGTTCCAGGCACTTTGGTAAAGCTGTTATGTGTATTATTCTATTTGATCCTCGAAACAATCCAGTGGAAAAGTTACCACTATTCAGTCCATTTTTATAGATGAGGAAACTGAGACACAGACATGGCATATAACTTGTCCTAAGGTTCATCGTTGCTTGGTAGAAGCCTTGGTATCAAAACTTAGGTAGGCTGAGGCTGTGTTCTTTGCCCTTACGTTTTATTATATTGCTTTTTACTGGTTAATTTTGATTCAAAAACTGTTAACATACAAGATAGTTCTTTCAAAAAAAAATGTTTGAAGGGTAAAAATCATTAATAAGAAAAAAAAAAGATGGCTCTGTGAGTCAGTGGCCATGGCGATATCCCTGTGTCCTTGGTAATAGTGTGGGGAACATGTGGCATCTTCTTCATGGACAGAGCTGCAGAACATACCCTTTGCCTATGGGAATGCTAAATATGAAAGCATGGCATAAATGGCTGAGCAGTTTTATGGAAAATGGGCAATTTTATACTTTTTCTCTTACAGGTTAGTAAGATTTCTACATTATAACAAGAGACTATGGTATGTTTAATGAAAATACTGACTTACATATATCTAGGATAATATTATATAGTGAAATTACATATTAAAATAGATTTTTTTGGAGAAATGACAATCATGCTTCTAAAAAAATACATACTTTTTGATTCAAGTATAAAATAAATCCTCTGATGAAAATTACTTGGACAAAACTGAATTCAGGTTAAAAACTGTGAATCATGAGTTTTCCAGGAAGAGTTTTATTTTGACCTAAATGATATCTGAGAGATGAACTTCAAGCTTGATACATTTTTAACACGACAGAAGCGCTGTGGCCTCTCGGTGGGTGTCAGGGAGGAAACACTTGAGGAGGCCTTTATCTACCAGCGTTCGGCCAAGGGGCCCAGCAGCCTGGGGTCTCACTGGTCTATTCCTGATCCTCTCTTAGCAGAAAGGACAGAAAGCAGGAAAAGTGAAAGCTGCTTCTGAACAGATTACTTTCAATGTAGAGGCAATTAATATTCCCATTTCTTTTTTTGGTAATAACATGCAGCTACCAAAATCTTGCTAAATTTTTTTGTCAAAGGTGAGAAAATGTGTAATGCTATTGTTTCTCACATTTGTTTTTGGAGGAAAAAAACCCAATTTTTATTTTGTCATTAGAGCCTGTTAAATAAAATCCCAGTAAAATTCATGTAAACAAATCTATGCAAAGCAGTGAAAAGAAAATATTTGCATAAGTGTCCTATTAATGAAAGCTAGTTTCCGAGAGTTTGAGATTCACATTCTTCGATGTGTTTTGCTTACGTTTCCTATCTAATGTATATGGTCATATTGGGGGTATATTTAATGCGTGTATGCACACACATATATCACAGAAAGTAGTTTGAGTTTTTAATTAGTAAAGATTTCAGAGGTCAGCAGTTACCCTTTTCATTTAGCATTTCACTTCAGTCTCGTATTATTTGCGTTTTCTGCTCACTTCTGTATAGACCACAGTAAACATTTGGAAGGCATTTTGTATGGTAAGTTTGGGTATTGCAATTTTTGAGCAATGCAAACATCCCCCTTAAATAAATGAAAACAGATCCCAGAAAGGGTATGCTTCCAACACATTCCCCAAAGATCTGAGTGCCGCTGTGCATTCTTGCTCAATTTAAACAAACTAAACTTCAGTTAGTCTCCCCTCCCCTAATGGGCACCCCCACTGGGAACATTGTTAGGTTACCACCATGGACAAGGCCTCAGTACAGCTGGATCTGTAAACAAGACCATAATCCGCATGAAAGAACTCTCAGAGTTTTGGCAGCACTCGCAGTGTTGTTAACATATTGTGCCAAAGCAATAACAAAGCCATCATTTTTAAGTTTGTTCACGGATTTGTATTAATCAAGAAATTTTCCAGAAATTACTTCTAAATGAGGAACCTTCCAGAAAGTTACCATTTGGCAAGAAGGCTTCCAGATGCCTTTTTTTTTGCTTATCTGCAACATATTCTTCCAAATAAATTACAAATTTGTGGAAGTTTAGTCGAGACAGAAAACACATTGCTGCTGTGTTGGCGGAAGGAGGCTCCCTTCAATTCACTCCCTGCTTCATCAAAGCCTGGCTAGTGCTTAGGTCATTTTTCTCTTATTAGGAGGAGGAGGAGGAGGCCAGGCCATCTAACTTGGCTTTCTGGTGATAAACCTTAAGTATTGATATTTGGATCAGAAAAGCAATTATTAGATTACAGTCAGAACTGCACACTAAGCATTTAGGAAGAGACCAGGAGAAGGCTGTTGGACCTCTGTTGGAATTTAGTTGTTGGTTTTTATTGGCATATTAGGCGATTGATTCTCGCAAATTCAATCTTTTCCAATTTAGACCTTATTTTTAAAACTTGTGCATAAGCAGGGCTTCTGCAAACTATTAGTCTGCTCTATAGGAAAAAAGGGGAAAAGAGGAATATATAACAGCGTACTTAGACATGAGTAGTGGGGCAAACCTAAAATTTTTGATTTTCAACATTTTCCTTAGTCCTTAAGTACTTAGAATACTAGTTTTTCATGTACAACTCAAGTGATTAAAACTGTCCTGGGTGCGCGTGCTAAAAACTGAAAATGCATCTCAGTACGTGATTCAGCCTGAACCGAGGGTACCTCTGGGGCTCCGGGGAGGGTTAACTGTACAAGCTCAGGACTGTCTGTCGGGAGGTAAAGACCCATAAGTGAGTCTATCACCAATGGTTTGTGGAGAGTTTTGGTTGTATTTCGTCATTTATTCAGGTCCGTGATACCTTCTGGATGACATTTATTTTTGTTACAACAAAAGAAACTCTTTAAAGTAACGACTAATAGTAAATAAGCCCTTTCTCCAGCTGAAGACAACCCCCAGCCTCCAAGCTACACATCTTTCTTGTTTCCTCCTATGGTGCATTGTTTAAAGCACCAATATATCGTGTTTATATTCTGCCTTGGTTTGGAGTTACTTGTGTTCATTTCTTCTTTTCCCTTTGAAAATGTAATGTTCCTGGATGTCTCTCTCAATATCTAATACGGTGCTTTGTACGTAGCAGACTTTGACTTTGCATGAATGCTTATGTAACTGATTTCAAGAGGTTTATTGTTTCTCTAAAAAAAAAAAAAAAATCCTTCTCTGAACAGATAGCACTTTGGAAGCCCCTTTAAACTGTAGAGAGTACCAGCGTTCTACTGGGTCAGTTATCGCTGCAATTGAATGAATAATACTCCAATAGTCTCCTAGAAAACACCTCACTTAAGGGAGGATCTATAGTATATGATAATTAATAAACACTACAAGGGCATGAAATAATGACAGAATCATAGTTTTGGTTTTAAAGTATAGAATTGTTCTTCAAGAAACAAAACAGCTAGACAAATCATTCATAATCTCTTCGGGAATCAGCATACTGTCCCCAAAGAAAGTATACTTGAATTTTTTCCAAGTATTTGACTATATATTATTGTTGTTTATATCTGATATATTGATGCTGATTATTTTTTTCTGTATATATAGTTGTTTCTCTAAAGACATGTATTTACTCTGTTTTTGAATTACCTCATCTTTGAATGGCTGATTGCTGTATGAGATTGAGTGCATTTACCTAATTTTGAAGAGTGCTTTCATCTGAGAACACCCTTGTGCCTGTGGATTGTGACCCAGTGATGTGGTGACTTTTGTTTCCTATCAGTCAATGGCCAAACTGCATTACTCATGTGGCTATGTTGGTTTAAATCAACCAAAATAAATTTTTATAAGTCTTTTAAAAATTTGACTGAAGGGGAAATAAATCAATAGTTTGGAAATTACCCTTTCTTTACGACCAATAGAGACTTGGAAAAATTAATCAGATAAATACATTAAAATATTTATTTCAGCCAATGGGGCATCTTTAATCATACCCTTGAAATCTCTTTACTTTGACATTGTTTCTTTATTTTTAGAAAAGGAATTATTTAATCTTCTCCTTGAAATTCGTAATACTTAATTCCCAAACAGAAGCCACTGTAGATTAAGATCTATCCTAAGGGGTAAATTCAAGAGACAAACTAGGAAAAAAAAAATAGCAGGGGATACACAACAAATGCGATCTAAGTTCTACCAGCTGCATATTCTCAGAGCTGTGCTGATCCAAGTGCCCTTGTGGATGGTCCAGGAGAAGGATTCCTTGTGTGCAGGGAAGGTCAGTGATGCTGACAGGGTGTCATTTGGTGCTTGATTGAAGAACATTTAGGGTTGCCTCAGCCATTTTTTAGGTAAGATCGGTTATTTACTAGAAAGGGCAATAAGAAAATAAATAAATATTGTTTTATAGTCCAGCAATGTTAAACTAAAGAAGCTCTCTCCAGGAAACAGCAGTTCACAAAAGCAGATGTGAAGCCTCTAGTTGTTTCTTACGAATTCAAAATGTAAAAATGAGCCCTGCAAAGCTGAGAACTCTGGCACAACCATGTCAGTTAACAAGACAGATAGTAGCTCCCTATCTCGGTTGCTTTTGCCTACCTGACATCTGGTATCCCTTCACAATTTTTACTTTCAAAGATGCTTTAGGAGTTTTGCTTTAAAAGTGATAACCATAAAATGCTTGCCTGCATACTCTAATCACAATTTTGGGAAAAGTGTGAAAGAGGGACAGTTTTCCATGCTACCGATTACACTGTTTGGTTAACGTTATTGGAGGGTTCAAGAGTCTGTCAGAGAGGTCACTTTGTAGAGCGAACTCAAGGTGGTGATTATAGAGAGTAACTAGGGATAATGGAGAGAAATGTAAGTAGGAAGAGGGGACAGCTCTGGTTGACAGTAGCAAAGCATTATGCTGATGAGAGAAGACACGTGAGCGTACACAACAGAAGACACAACAGCATGCATACACATATCATGAACACTCTCGTTCCCTCTCTCTGGCCAGTGGAAGATGAAATTCACCCAGGAGGGAGAAGCCACTGAAAGATCAACTGTACCAGTAAGATGGAGGCTTGCCTTTTGTTCAGGAAAGGAAAGTCATCTAACTGTAGTAATTCAGAAGGTTTAATTAACCCATTGTTCATTTATTTATTTTTTTAAAATCAGTGTGGACTAGTGGAGTGATACGAACATACAAGGTAAAGTTCCTAATAAAATATTTCTGTGGTACTCTCCTAGCTTGATACCAAGCTCATTTTAGTTAGCTGATTAATTAATTCCTCTATGCTGGGTACTTTATTTGGGCAATAATTTGGCCAAAACAGAGAAGGTCTCTCTGCCTTTTTGGAATCTATGGTTTAGTTGGGGGAGCAAGCAATAAGCAAGTAAATTGTATTTAAATATAAATTATGGTAAGTACCAGTCTTATAAACTCTGATCTAATTTTTATAACTTACAAAGCAAGTCGTGCTTATTTTTGTGAATTTCAAGTTCTGCTCCTTCCCATTTATTATTAACATTTATTCTGTACTTCTAAGCACTGCGTTAAATGCTTTATGCATTGTTTTATTTAATACTTACAATTAATTTAAGGGACATGTACTATTGTATTTATACAGTATGGTTAAATAATGTTCCCAAAGACATACTACTGATTAGAGAAGGGACTAAATTCAAACCTGGGGCTGTTAGTGTGTCAAGCTTTTTCTCTTAAGAGCTTTGCTATACTACCTCTCTGGTTAAAGGATAAGACCTATGATCCAATATGCTAATATTTCTAATTAGTTGCTACTCTGTCATATATATTTAAATGTAAGAACATGCACAAGGAATCAACAAGGGAAGAGAATTTCTCTACCCTACCCAGGGTCATCTTTACTATTTTTCTCATCACACAGCTGGGCTGTTGAATGTTGCTATAGAAAATCACAAAACTATTCTGACTGGATCTGTACAGAGTCATGCTTTCTAATTTTATGGCTGCTCACAATTCTTTTGCTGACTCCCTATCACATTTCCTACAGCAGCATTTCCACCCCATCCTCCATCTCAGCAAAAGCCTTTATTTCTGGCTTGACTGATTAACGTTTGGAAGTGTGTTCTATTGGAGAACTCTTTTCCTGGTCCTCTTTGTTTTCATGTTTTGCAGGAAGGAACAGCACTGGATGAGTACTTCCTGTTCCCCCCTGTACTCTTACCCACGAGAATGAGTGATTTAGTTGATAGTTAGTGCAAGTAGACTCTGACATCCACAAGTTCACATTCTTTTATTGGGCAGGTTGTATGCTTCAATTAGCTGCTTCCTTTGCTTACCCTTCTTCTACGTCTTCCAGAGAAGCCTGAATGTATTCTCTTCTCTCCTTCATGTGACTGCTTACCAGGGCTGGCAGAGACCAGCCGGGCATCTGTTTACTCAGTATATACCACGAAGTCCGCATATGTCAATGTAGCATTTGCTGTGTGGCTCTTACTGATCTAGGTTCACGGGGGAAGAAGGGGGTCTAAAGATGTTTTTTAAAATTTTTATTTACTTTTTAAATTTCTTTTCAGTGTTTCAGAATTCGTTGTTTATGCCCCACACCCAGTGTTCCATGCAATACGTGCCCTCCATAGTAGGGTCTAAAGATTTTTAAGACTATTCAGGTCTTCAAGGACCTTACACACTGTTTGGCAAATTGAAGCCAGGAACAGTAAAAGAAGGCTTATGCCTATAAAACATATCCATGTTTCTAAGACACAGACTATAGAATTCCAGAGCAACTAACAACAGTCTGTGTCAGCCATGTGAACACCAGAGTATGGAATTCCAGAGAAATAAGAGATCACTCTAGTGGAGATGATCAAAAGGAAAGTTCCCTTTCAATAAGATGATCAGGAAAACATTCCAAATTCTCTACAGTTTAAATACTCTAAACTTACTTGAAATTATATACCACCATTCCTCCATGAGAACGGGAAATGGTGCCTTCCCTGTTTCAATTAATCCTTATAATATTATGAGCTCTGAGGAGGTATTCTTAGGTCCATTATATGGACACAGAGCTGCCTAGAAAAGTCCTGAGAGGTTAAATAATGTACTTAAAGTCACATGGTTAATAACTGGTAAAAAATAAAATCCCAAATTTGACTCTTTTGATCTTCATGGTGTTTTCTTAAAACAAGGGCACTTTTCCAAGCTGGTGTGGGATAAAGGACTCTGGATAAGATTAGGAAGGCCAGAGTTTGAATATTGGATCTGCTATTCGATGTGTGCGATCATGGACATTTTACCTCCCTACTCTTCACTGTCTTTTGTAGAAAAAGAGGTAAAACAAAAAAAATCCCACCTACTTCGAGAACTTTGGAAAAGTAAACACAAGATAACCCATCTGTTTTGTAGTGTTCTGACCTAGAACTTTATTTCACCTAAGAGTTGTGTAAGTAGCCACATTCTTAGCAGCATGAACAGAGTTTCATGCTGTTCCCTGGAACCAGACTGTGAGATGGGGAGTTGCATGGCCAACTTTCACTGGAGAGTGGTCTTGGGCCATGTGTC